>NW_026056781.1:0-600000 GCF_023758085.1 Alternaria hordeiaustralica | reverse complement strand
CAGTTACGATAATCCCACGAGACAGTGATGGTGCCGGCAAAGAACTCATCTGTGTCTAAACGGCTGGGACTCCTGTCGATTCCGCTTTCTAGACCCATTAGCATGAGCACTGCTGCTTCTGTCATATCTTCTAGATTCTTCACTACCTGCTGACTCGTATAATGGAGGACAATGTTGTTGATCTCAATAGAAAGTAAGTCCTCGACACCAGTGCGAGGATAGCGATCTTTACGAAGGTCGACCAGGTGAACAGGTGCGTTGGTGATCAGCGTCAACTCTGTTAGTCCAGCAAAGTCTTCCATGTTCTTCAGTTGATGCGGTAGTCTCAGCCTATACCCCGTACTCTTGGTGAATCTTCTGCAGATGTCCTGGACATACAGCCACAGATGACGCACGCCCTCCTCCTCAGCTTCTTGTTTTGCCTGCCGACAGGTACCTCTAAAGCCAACCCATTGGGTCGCGTCCTTGGTACGAATTTGACCAAGCGTCATGTAATTGTAGATTAGGTTTCGGACGTCGCGGTTGAGGAGGTTAAAGAAGTAACTGGTCTCGTTCGGGCCTTGTTCGGGAGGGGCTGCATCTTGTGGAATTATGATGTCAGCGACGCGACGGGAGGTCGGCATTGTGATCGACGATGTGGTTATGATTGAAGACTGGGCTGTAAGTCGATGAAGGCTTCGAAAGGCTGTGTGTACGGTCGAGCGCCCACGTGTGGTTATGGGTGTTTATGCAGGGGAAGATCGAATCGAAATCAGGGCAAGGTCTTGAATATATATACACTAGAGGGGTACTCAATGGCGTGCTCTAGGAAGCTCGAGCGTCGAGAGTGAAATATTCGTGTAATCAAGGGGCCAATCGCCTAGTTCCCTGCCCGCCTACCAATCCTTGCTCGGAGTCAATGCTCGATAAGTTCGCCCATGATTCGCGTATTCTTACTCGTCAATTTAGATCACCGAAAGGACTGAGTCCTTGGTGTAAGCATCGTGTGTGACGTAAACGGGAGTAGGTCAAGGTTGGTATATGGTAGATGTATTCATCGGCTTTCATAACTCGTATAGCTTCGTCTGTACCGGCGTTGAAACCTGTGGCCCGTAGCTCAATCTCTGTTTCTGCTTGGACTCCACCTCTTGAAGACGAACTCTCGAACTGTGTACTTCTGCAAAATGCGACCAATGTCAAGCTTGAACCCATCCAAGCTCATATAATCCGCATCCCACGGTGCTGGTACTTCAACGTAGACCAGCATCAGTGTCTTCATGACCTGGGTTTGCACTCGGTTCACGCGATGGAACCACCACCAGTCCCTGCGCTCCTTTTCCGCGGCTCTGACTTGGGCCTGACCGTCCTTTTGCTCGGTCCAGTACGGGGCTGAGTAGGAAGGAATGATCATAATCGCAAACTCGGCATGTGTGAACGCAGGACCACGAATGTAGAGCAAGTAGTCGACAGCGAACTTGACACCAGGCCGCACGACCCAGCCCAGGGATCGGAAGTGGTGAAAGACAACGTATTTTATCAGGAATGGGTTGTCAGGTTCAATAGGCGGAATACACGTCATAGCAGGATCCACTCGAGTAGCGTCATTGCTCATACGGTACGCAGTACGAAGATGCGTCAAAGCTCTTTCGAGATCATCGGATTCGCCAGAACTGGACGCATGAGCGCAGTATACACGCAAGAGGTACCATGCTGGGTAGTGTTGTGCAAGATCCATGGGAACCTGGGTGTCCACGTTGACGACTTGCAAAGCACCAAGGACGTATGTCAGGAAGAAAGCCTCTTCGGGTGTGAGCTGAAGATGCTCAAGATCCACAATGTCAACCTCTAGATCAGCTTCAGCGTCGGCCGGTGCGGCAGGGCCATGTGTGCTTTCATTGATCGCCGGAGTTGCTGTTGCATCTTCTGGCTTGGTGATGTCCTTGGCGTCGCTACCTACGAGCTTGTTGATGTTGGCGTCGGATACGATCTTGCCTTCTTGCCGTAGCTGTTGCTCAATAGCCTCGCGCTGCGCCTTGGCTCTCTCTAACTTGAATTGTCTGCGCTCTTCCCGCCTTGATTGTGTAACCTCGGTGCTTGTCTTGGACGCCTGGGCACCTCGCCTTCGCTTTTCAGCGACTAACCATTGTGGTTCACTTCGGCTGAGGGACCCTTTACCCCAGAAGCCTTGTTCCCAAAGAGCTCGGATGGAGGCCGGATCGGTGACGTGGATTGACTGGGTTTCTGCAGAGTAGTATGCTCTATGGATGACGATGTGTGACTTGGGCGACCACAGCGACTGCGAAATCAGGCTGATGACTAGTCGCACGATGGAAATGGGGTTGTGCGGGATGAAGGCAGGCAGCGCATATACGTCTAGTGGCAGAGGCTTCGCATGTATTTCGTTGTAGTTGGGTCGTTTTGGGCGAGGTTTCCTCGAAACACCGTTGGCTGGTTCTTGGTTCGGCTGAGGTAGACCCTCTGGGCGCTCCTCGCTTGCAGCAACAGCATGCTCAGGCTGCTGAGTTGAAGACATGCCTCAGTCCAGCTCAATGTTCGACGAAACTGTACTCGCGTTAGTCCTGCGCGCGTTTTGAGGCAATGTGAAGTGTAGCAAGTAATGTCGATCAGATACCGTTGTAGTCTATTGTAACGGAAACAGCATCGAGAGCCAGACGCAGTCAAGTGAATGCATGCGCCGGCAATCGTATAAGTGAAAAGTTGTCATCATAAGACAGTGAAACATGTGAATGGGAATGGATGGTACTTACCCGGCCTTTGCGACTTCAGGTAATGGCGTCGTCGACGAGCGTTGCGAGCTTCATGGTGGAGTGGTGCTGAAGGTGAGAGGAGAGCGCAAAAAGTTTGGAAATGACTGTTTGCCAAGGCCGGATTTGATTGGCCGTCTTGGCCGACCGCACAGCAGTCCAGTTCCCAACACACGACAGCCACCGTACCACTGGCTTTTGAATGCGCATAGCGGTCATTGACAGTCGCACACTGTATATGCTTCACGATACCTGCAGACTGCGGTTGGGGCTTGTGCGTGCCTTAGGAACGCCTGCTGTGACGTAATAAGAGCAGCTACCTCCGAGAAAGTAAAGAACGTCTTCGTGACGCCACGCAAAAGCGATTAGGCATCTGCACCTCTTACACGAATGTTACCTGGCTGATCAGAGACTTACTCCAAAAATACAGCAGCTCTAGATATATACCGAACAGCTTTCAAGATGCTGCCAGCGGCAAGATGGTCTTTACGACTGCCACGCCAGAGCGCTCGATCAATCACCACGAAAAGCATACCACGGCTAGCCCTTCGCAGTCGCCTACCGCGCAATACGACGCCGCCAACGACCTCAGCATATTCTACGAGACCACCTAGCAACGAATCCTCATCAAACACACATGATGGGGCCCCCAAAGAGACATCGAAAGTGGACGCCGTGTCCAACGCCCTCTCGACCACGCCCGACTCCGAGAACAACCTCGTAACGCCCGTGTACATGCCCGAAGACCCGAACGCCGTCCTAAAGCAGACACACCCCGCCATGCGTCTTCTGGACAACTCGTCTCTTATAGTACAACGGCAGCTGGAAATGATGAACGTGCTCATGGGCTTCGAGCAAGCGAACCGCTACGTTATCATGGACCCGCACGGTAATCATATTGGATATCTCGCCGAGCAAGACCATGGCATAGGGAACGCCATGGCGAGACAGATGTTCAAGACGCACCGCAGCTTCACGACTCACGTCTTTGACCGGGACGAAAAGGAAATACTAAGGTTTCATAGACCTTTCAGCTGGATCAACTCGAGAATACGCGTGTACGATGCGGTAGGGCCCGATGAGAGCACCTATACCAGCTCGGCAAGTCTGCAAGGCACGAGTGTCAAAAGCATAGCCAACCAAACGAGCGCAAATGTCTCAACTTTGGCACTCCAAGACATGAGGATTATCGGAGCTTCGGAACAGGAGTGGGCACCATTACGAAGGAAGTACAACCTGTATCTCGCAAGGAATCTCGAGGACGCTGCCGCAGGACCAGACGCGCCCCAACTGTCCTCTGGCGACCTGCCAATCTCAGACTCTAAAGCCGTGGCAGTAGCAGAAGGCGATACCCGAGAAGTGGGCATGCTCCAGTTTGCCAGGGTTGACGAACCCTTTTTGTCCTGGGACTTCAGCTTGATGTCTGAAGACGGGCGGCTAGCGGGTTCTGTTAACCGCAACTTCGGAGGCTTCGCGCGCGAAATATTCACTGATACGGGTGTTTATGCGTTGAGAATGGACGCTGCCGGGCTGGCAAGTGGGCCGTCAGGCATGGTTTCCAAAACTGGTGAGCAGAGCCGACCATCACTAGAAGACTACCCTGGCATGACCCTTGATCAACGCGCCGTAATGCTTGCTACGGCTGTTAGCATCGACTTTGACTATTTCAGTCGACATAGTGGTTCTGGTGGCATGTGGCCAATGTGGATGCCATGGGTAGGTGGCAGTGGTGAAGCCGCGGGAGGTGCTGCAGCTGGTGAAGCGGGTGCTGCCGGTGCTGGGGCCGTAGGTGCTGCTGGCGAAAGCGGTATTGCAGGTGAGGTCGGCACTGCAGCGCGCGGACTGGGAGCTGGAGAGGGTGCTGCGACAGGTGCAGCTACAATGGCGGGCTACGAAGCTATGCAAAGAGGGCGAGAAGCCAGGCAACAAGAAGACGATGCTTCCCCACAAGCGACCGATCCGTATCAGCCCAACCCCGATCAACAGCCAGGCACAGGCCAAGTCGGTGAAGATGTCTGGGGCGAAGATCCTGGCGTCGGATCTCGGGGTCAAGATCAGGACTTCTGGGGTGGACAGGGTGGACAGAGTGGTGGCGATGCTGGAGACGGTGGTGATGGTGGTGGGTTTAGCTGGGGTGACTTTTTCGAAGAGTAAGGCTGTGCCGCTTCTTTTGTACCACCATTGTATCTTGTAGCATTGATACCATTTTAGATAACAAGCTCTATTGCTAAGGCAATCGTTGGGCAACGCGCTCATATACGTTTCTCCCGTAAGTCGGTTGAGTAGAGAAAAAGAGCCCTAGATACTAGTCTGCGGCTGAGGTGGGGCTGTGCTAAACGGCTCAGTCCTTCCTTCTTCGTTCGCTTTTCCCCTTCATACACGACTTCACTCAATCGCTTTGCGCTTCGTTACCTTATTCTCTACGAGGCGCTAGATCCAATTTGAGCTCAACTCTAGGCTTATCTTGGTACCGGAGCATACCATTCAGTCTTTGATTGATGAGGTGGACAAGCCCGACAACTCAGTCGGCAACGCAGCGAGAATGCCGCAGACATCGGACTTCTACAGGTATAGAGAACTGGACGGATCAAAGCAGCAGATCCGTCTCGCAAGATTGTTGCGATCTCAACCTGTGGCCAATACGCTATACAAGCGCGACTTCATTTACTGCGAACTTGAGATATTCGACATCAACACTGCACCCGAGTTCATCGCTCTGTCATACACTTGGGGTGGGCCATCAGATAATAGGTATATCGCTATCAATAACAAGCTGCTCGCTGTTAGAATGAACTTGTTCGATTTCCTTTCCGCCTTTCGCTCAGACGAAGCCAATACCCAGTACCTCTGGATCGATCAGGTAGGTCCTACAACTACTTGGCTATGCATGCATGGACTAATCTCATCACTCAGATATGTATCAACCAACAGGACACGACGGAACGTAATCATCAAGTTCGCCTAATGGCTCGAATTTACTCCGAATGCATCTATGTCATTGTTTGGTTAGATTTGTCTTCGTTAAGAGCAGCGCGAAGGTACTCCAAAAACAGGAATGCCGAGAATACTGAGGCTATCCTGAGAAACCGTTACTTCACGCGTCTATGGATCGTGCAGGAAGTAATGTTACCCAAAAAGGCACATATCCTGTGCGGTCACGTCTGGATGGACTGGGATGTCCTCTTCAAGGCTGCATTGTTTGCTGGATTTCTGGAACATCCAACTCTGTCGCCAATGACGTATTTACTTTCTAATCGTTATGCACACGCGGAGCCTGTTCGACCTGGGTATTCGCATCTACTGTGCAATCTACTACGTCAATTTTCTAGCATGGGCTGCGAAGACCCTCGAGACAAGCTATACGGTATGCTCGGCCTCATCTCTGAAACGCTACGGCCTATCGTGGATTATTCGAACACCAGGGAAGACGTCTACCTTGATGCCATCAGAATCCTTGGTCCATTTTTCTGCATGGACGCCTCGAATTGGTGGTGGCAGGACTTACCGTTGAGAATGGGTGTCCCGTTGGCTCATGTTGTATCGTTGCAGCCTTTCGTCACTGGTCTACTTGCTTGCGGACAAAAAGAAAATAAAGTTGACCCAATATGGACTTTGCAAGACATGGGCTTTGTAAAAGCAGATCCAACGCGACCTTATCCAGGTCGATGGTGGTACGAGTACAAAGGCGTACGACATTACCACGACTGCATTTCCTCCAAGGACGAGCCTGCAAACTCGGAAGCTGCTTTGTGGTCCTTACTCGATGCTACGCCTGAACGAGGCTCGGGGTAACTGGGATACCCCGCATCATCGTCCATCTACCCCGGAAAAGTCCAGCTCCAGATTTCCCGCAGCGCCACCAGTCGGGGGTAATTGTTCCGTTAAACCCACGCTGCCGAAGATCCATCTATACCGACTGCACCGATATAAATAGTAGCCAAGCTTGCTAGAGATCATTATGACGATCATCAAGCCTTCGAAACCGTTTTCCGCTTTGCCGATATGAAGCTCACCGCGAGTTCAAGCGTCTTCTTGACACTCTTTGTGCATGCAATCGCTGCCCCCGCGCATTCGAAGCAGAAACAAAGTTCTTTTAAATGGCATTCCACAGAATCTCTGATAGCCTTTGGGGATAGCTACACGTACGTGCAGGGTACTCTCGGCCACCAAAACTACACCTTCATTGGCGATGAATTCAACTTCTCTTTTGCGCCCGCACAGCTCTTTTCGAATCGCATCGTGCAGAACCTTACGGGAACGGCAGAAGGTGGCCCTAATTGGGTGGAGCTTTTGACTGGATGTGGTGTCGAGGATGGTTTGCACAATCCAAGAGAGTGCGATGTTCAGCTCTGGGACTTTGCATATGCTGGCGCGAATACTTTCGAGGAAGCTGGATTCACACCCCTTCATCACAACCATACTGTCTCACTCGAACGGCAGATCGAACAGTTTGCCTCCTACGGCAGTCCAGCTCTCGAATCAATTCATCTCAACAAGAAGAAAGCGCTCGTAGCGATATGGATCGGCATCAACGACATCAATGACCTTGTATCCACCCAAGGCAAGAACGCATCCTTTGCGCCACTCTACGAGAAGATCCAGGATCGAGTTTTTGAGAACGTGGAGAAGATCTATGAACTTGGCTACAAGAACTTCCTTTTCATGAATCTACCGCCTCTGGATCGTGGGCCAGGCACGCCCAATGTCAACGCGTCGCTCGTTGCTTCTTTCAACAAGATTCACGCTGCACATGCCAACGACTTTCAGTCCGATCATAAGGACGTGAAGGTGCTGCAATTCGACGTGAATAGTGTTTTGAACTACGTTTTGGATCATTACCAAGACTACGGGTTCAAAAACGTCACCGACTACTGCCCTGGATATAATCAGCCAGATATCCTGACAAATCCTAGCCAATATGGGTGCACGGACTTGAACACGTACTTTTGGTACAATTCAGGGCACCTGACGAGTCGGACGCATGAGGTCATGACGAAAGCCTTGAAACGATGGTTGTCAAAGCAGTAATAGGGATATAGACGGTCGTTTGTTCTTGATATCATAGTGCGACATTTGTATCAAGGGTCATGCCACCCGATTAATATCGCTACAATGCCCAAACCCTCTGATCACCCCTACTGTCTGACCTCTCAAGCTTGTTCATTCTCCCATACCACAGCCTGAGTGTCGTAGCGATTGCCGCCACCAGGAAACTACACGCCGCACACACGAAGTTGCCTGTCGGGAAGCCTTGACTTCGCTCGTCGTTCATCCAAATCCATTGCGCAATGATCTGACCAATACCTGCGCAGCTGTTGTGCAGCGCGATTGCGAGTGGCAAGGTGAGGAAGCTTGGCGAGTTGCAGGTCACCCAATTCGTCATGGAAGGTGCTGCAGGGAAGGCACCTGCAGCGGCCATACATAGGCAGCCGTACCGCTGAACATAGGCGTCGGCGGGAAGAAGGCCAGCGGTCAGCCAGCCAGTCCCTCCTATGAGTGATGCGATGGTGATATGCCACCCACGAGCGTTGAAGTGGTCCGCAGAGTAAGAAATTGTGATGGCTACGAAGAAGCCCACGACCCATGGCGGGACAGTCAAAAGTTGTGCATGAATGGACTCGTAGCCTAGTCCGGTAACGATAGTGGGCGTAAAGAACGTGAATGACCCCTGAGGAACGACGTCGGCTACATACGCAACGTAGTGTAGCAGCATGCGTGGACTGAAGCAGGTGTCCAAAATCTCTTTCTTGCTAGCATGTTCCTGATTATATCCACCGCCTCGGTCAGCCAGACGATCAATAGCGAATTTCTTTTCGGCGTTGCTGAGCCACTTCGCTCTAGCTGGGTAGTCGGGCAGGAAGAACCACAGAAGGAACGCCGATAGTAGGGTGATAATTCCTTCGATGATGAAGAGCCAGCGGAATCCTTCAAGACCTGCCGCTCCGTTGATATGGCCGACTCCGAATGCGATGGCGCCTCCGAAGGCACCAGCAAGGTTGCAGAACGCGATGACGAGAGCGATGCGAACAGCCCGCTCGTTATAGCGGTACCAGATCGTGATGAAGTAGACAATTCCTTCGATACGTAATCAGCGCAAGTTCATCAACCTCCATGTCTCATTGTAACACACCAGGAAAGAAACCGGCTTCGAAGACTCCGATCAAGAACCTCAAAGCGATGATCGTAGCACTGTTCTGTACACCCGCAAACCCAATCGTTAAGGCTCCCCAAGCGAAAAGAAGGATGCCGAGCCATCTAGAAGGTCGGATGTAGTGCTTCATGACGTAGTTGCTTGGTACTTCGAACACGGCATACGCGACGGAGAAGAGAGTGACGGTCAGAGCGTAGCCGTGAGGCGTCAGGCCCGTATTACTGAGCATGTCGTCTCCTGTCTCTGTGTTGAGCACGCGAGCGTTTCCAATGTTTCCTGTCATCAATTTTAGCGATTGACTCGGATGCTGAGCCGGTATGAGATGATGAGGACCATACCTCTATCAAGAAAATTCAAGAGATATACCCAGCAACATAGAGGTAGAACGCGTAGGTCTAGTTGCCGGTTGAGTTTCTTGTTGTACTTTTCGTCATAGACATCTATCTCCCCATGTTCTTGTAGCGTCTCATCCTGGTGTTTGACCGTGTCGATGTCGACATCTTCGAGGTGTTCCTGCTTCTCGGGTTCTATAGGCTTGTCCATGGTGATATTCTCGTCTACGATAGCTGAGCAACTCTAGGTAGTCTATTGTGAGCGAAGGTTCTTGCACCTTCCGTATAGCTTTGGTCAATGGTTATATAGTTCAGAATATCCATCTTACTTCGTTATCCCATAGCGGAACAACGCATCCGGATATACCAGTTGCGGCTTTACCCCAGATGTGCGGGGTAGAAGCCCACATCTTCGCGCTGCATATTCCCTACCACGGAGATGATCCGCGATCCATCCGCTGTGGGACGAGAATGTCGGTGTTGTCGCCGATGGTATTGTTCGTTGGGGTGCGGAACCAGTTTGGCCACCGAGAAGCCCAGGAAGCTACCCATGTACGTCATCGAAATGATTCCCGTGCATCTACGAGCTTCTTAGGGTCATCTCTGCATGCGTTCGTTGCTATTAGTAGCGTGTCCTGATTTCCGGTGAAGATGCGACAATGTGGGTGCAATTCAGTCAAGACGAGGCCTTGAAATACCTAGGTAGCCTCGGAGAGCGCGCACTGCGCACGGGCCTGCTTCCAATTGGATCTTATTTCCCCATACGTCATCTCACTCCACATGGATCTGATGAAGCCCAGAGCCTCCTACCACGAACTCTCGTCACCACTGCCCCTGTACTCCTGCGCTTCTGACGTGCGACCCTAATCGTTGTCCGTCAATCTATCTAATACTATGATAGAAAGAATCATAACTACTAGACCTATGGCCACAGTAATCTGTAAAGTAAAGGCAATCCAGACCATAGCAATTGCGCTGACTCCGATATCCGTTCGGATATTCCCATAGTTGGCAGACTCTGCCATTGCAGCTGCACCAACAGATCCCACATGTTGCCACAAACTTGCGATAAGTAACTGTACCGCCGCGGCAAAACTCGCTGCGAGGGCAAGTTCTGATACTGGGCGCGATGGGAAGGGTTTGACATCTACGTCAGACCCAGTTCTCTCATCTCGCTCTTCGTGCCACCCTGGGAATGTTGCGAGAAGCAGTATAGCGACAAATGCGAGAACGACAGCAATGATGAGAAGACCGGAGAAGAGGACTTCGTTCTTGAACTTTGCAGCAGCGCCTATTAAGTTCAGCGGGTCATTCTCGAACCCGATTTGCTGCGCCAGACCGTTGTGATCGGAGCTGCAAAGCCAGACGATACCACGCTGGCGCACGCACATCCCAAAATAGCCCGCTCGGACTTCAAGGTCGGTGGATCCTTTCAAGTCATTCAATGCGTCAAGCAACACGTCGTGGCCTTCAGTGGGGCGTTTCGAAGTCGAGTTAATATACGATAAACCGAGGACGTAGACGTTCGTCATCGTCGAAGAACTTGCGCACCCAGCCAGAGATATCGCTATGGGTACGATGAGTACGATGCTACCAATCCGTAAATGTCAGATCAACAACTCACAGTTAAGTACGATCACAACAGCCAACAGAATCATCAAGATGTGATGGAAACCGAGATACGGAATTAATTCTGGTGACATTGTCAGTTCAGATATTGGTGTGTACTGTTGGATTGACTGACGTGAAAAAGACACTACATAGCGTAGGTTCACCATCGCTACCTCAATTCCAATAACCCAGCGATTAGGACTGATTCATAAGACGCATCTGAAGTACGGTAAATCTGGCTTTGAAGCTGATGTTTGCTCCTTGATACGGTGAGTGCGGTTGCACAGATTCCCAAGCGAAGTGGTGTGCTGAAGTCTTTGCTGGAAAGTGCAGCTCTCGACTGGTTTTCAGGAATCCCCGCAGATGTTCTCCCGTATATGTGATACGTCGCATGCATGTGGCCGCATACACACTGCACGCACTGCGCCACCGGGCGCTTACCGCAATGCCAACCAGCCCCATTACTGGGCAGCCTCGAAGCTGTGATACGGCCATGAACTCAAACTTGTGTCCATATAGATCGTAGGCCTGTTCTTCTTTATTCGCATGCGACACTAGCAGATACAAACTGCGATACAACGATATGCTTACGCCGTCCTTCTGTTCGATGCGCAAGAACCTAGAGCACACCCTAGACACATTGGCGAGCGTCAGACACGAACATTGCGGGGGTCAACGTCGCGTTACTAGCAAACACGGGCGTGGGCCGTACGCGTGGAAATGGAGGAGGACGACCAACAAGCAACATGTGGTCATGAAAGGAGCCCGGAAGACAGTATATACAGTTCTAAGAAGTCACCGGGTCACACGCGAGGCGACGCGCCGGAATTTGAGGGCGTGCATCAGTACAACGGCCAAACCAACTCGCCTTCATGGGCAGATTCCAAGCCCCAGGATAGGTCTTTGAATAGCTGCAGTTCCGGACACTCTATAAAATCGAGTGTAGATTACTCCAGTAAAAGCTTGACGAGATCTGCACCATCTCTCATCATTCAACAACAGGCAATACCCCGCACATCACTTGATGATCTACAGACGCGCCACCCAAGACGATTGCAGTCAGAGTGCCGGACGGCAAGCGCAAGCGCAATTGCTCTACCCTTATCTCGTTCCTCTTCAATAGATCAGCTGTCTATCCGAGATCCACGCCAGAGCGGCGAGCCCAAGTCTGTGGAACAGCCAATAGTGCGACCAGACCGCGCAGGTCCTCCCGGCGAAGAGCGCGAACGTGGGAGAGCAAGGCTACGAGCGGGCTTGGTCCCTGGAGAAAAGGCGATAGAAAGAGAAGAGCCTCAGAAAGCGAGCGATAGAACTGCAAGGCAGCAATTACAGCAGTCGCTTATACCAGAGCGTGAATCAATCAGGCAGCGACCGGAAGACGATATACCGCGCCGACCAGAGGCGAGCAAGTTCTGGAAAGCAGTCTTAATAGCCTTGAAAAACGGAGAGCTTCGACAGAACCGAAGACAACAACCATCAGAGGTGCAACAGGAGACAAACAACAATGAGGCAGATACCTATCGCATAAATCTGCTCAGATCAGCTGCGCGGTTTTCCAATTTACGTCATGCCAGTACCGTGAATACACGACATATCTGGAGTTCACATATCGTCTTGTATGACATACTCGAAACACAGCAGTCTCGTACATCTCCCGAAACTCTCTGGCCTGATGCACATTTGAATGGGGTACCGACATACGAAGACTTCCGTAATAAGTTGAGACGTACTCCGCCTCAATGCCCTCTTCGAGTCATCTTTGTAGAGGACCTCAATCCTTCCTTGATTGAGTATCTGGGTGCCGCCTTCCAAATTCCACCAGGAGTGTTCGAAATACACTTAGATGGCTCTGGTTTTGTAGACGAAACACCCGATGGCGCGACACGAGGTCGGTGGATGAATCATTCGTCGAGTCCGGACTGTTCGTCTTTGACCTGGTTTCGGCCTATAATCCCTTTACTTCCCGTGAGTTCAGATTTCCGTAATCGGCTGCTCCACGACCGGAATCCAAAGGTGCGCTGTATGGTTGAGGGGTGTGAGAAAGACCACGAGTTGCGAACAACCACTAACATCTTGCGTCGCAATGTAAAACTATGCCCATGTCCCGGAGCTTATCAGAAAGGTTCCGAGACGGAGTATCCTATTGCACGGGAAGAGAGAGTAACGATCTTTACACGGCTCATTAACGACTGCAAATTCGGTATGTGGAAGGGACTTTCTGCGCAAGTCTAAGACTCTTTACATGTGTCCTAACGATCCCAGCCATTGTGTTACTCGATCCGCTGCCTTTCACCAGAGTTATATCGAGTACCGATCATGGCCAGCACAAGGATGCCACTCATTCCAGAATGAAGATAGTACGCTTCAACGCTCTGAACGCGCAGGAGGCTCAAAACCATAGCGTTGAGGAATGGGCTACGCGACAACGGCCGCTGTCCACTCAAGCTGCGCGTCCGGAATCGGTACGATCTTCACTTGCGTCAAATGTAGACACTACAACGGATGAGTCGCTGCTACCCGCTGGCTTACCCGATACCCACTCCGGTAAGACCCAGCATCTTCTCGTACAAACACACTCCTCAGCAGCGCTGCATATAAGACTTAGGAGAACGCACACTTTTCGAATTTGCATCGAATTTGTGAGCAGTTGGTTGTTCGCGAAAAGAGTCATTTGCGAACCTTGAATTTTCATACAAAGATGTTATTTCGTGGTCACATTCTCACATTCGGAGGAGAGAAGTAAAACGACTGACAGTTGATTAGCTGTGTTGGCCAAAGCCCCCGCGGGCGTAACGCTTCTAGACCCACAGGCCGAAGTTGAGATGAGCCGTGCAAGAGTCACGGGTTCTGTGGTCGACGCTACAAGAGCAATCTTACCAGTGACAGGAGCCCGACGGCGAAGTACAGGATTGGCTATCAAGCGGAAGCCAAGTCCAGATGGTAGAACTGGTGCTTCAACGACTCGAACTACGCATAAAACAGCAGACAGACCCGATACGGATCGAGCAAGAAACTCTGTATGTTCTCTGGAGGATCGAGCTCACGATTATAACCGGGTAATCCCATATCATCCTATCAAAGCTGGATCCTCATCCTCAGCGATATTCGGCGATACCTTTACTACGCTTGATATGCCAGCGTATATCGAACGCCTTCACGTTCCCATCTCTGTAATTGGAGAGTTTGAGGCTGCTTTGCAGTCGACAGGAAAAGGCAAAGAAAAGATACACGGTAAACGTCTCTCTACGAGTCTCATGAGACACACGCTGACCTCGTGACCCTACTGTCAGACCCACTCCAGATACTATTCAGAATTATTCACGATGATTGTCATAATCTGACCGATGTCATACGCGATTCATTGCATCGCATACGCCAAGACACGCTGAACGAAGATGTGATGCAACAGCGGGTCACGCATTGGAGAAAGCTACATCATCGCTTTAACTCCACACTTGCGGAGGTCGACCAGCAACTGCGATCCTTGATACACTTCCAGAACGATAAGGAGCTATTCTATCTCAACGGCAATCAACGAACCGAGCTACCATCGGAGAGGCTAGCAAGGGACGCGAGTCAGAATTTGAGGAACTGTCTCAATCTTGTCGAAAGGTCTTCCACGGCATTGCTTACAGAAATGCAAATAGTTGACAGCCGACGAAGCATCGCGGAAGCTGAGAGCGTGTCTAAACTCACCGAGCTAGCATTTGTCTTTATCCCGCTGTCCTTCGTTGCAAGTCTGTTCAGCATGCAAGTCAAGGAACTGAGCAACGGAGTGCCGCTTTACGTCTTCGCCCTCGCCGCCGCAGCCACTGTCTTTATAGCTTACGCTATGCGTCTCAGCATTCGCAGCTCCCGCCTCATCGCATATAAAACACAGATATTGGGCCAAATCCACGCTGAATCACACGTTCCGCACAATCAACCACTGCCGACACACATAGTCCTGAGATGGCTACACACTACGATCAGCAGGCTTGTATCGAGAACATCTACCAATGCATTCGTTGCTGTCTTCCCGCTTGTGCTAGTTGGGGCGCTTACAGCTGCTGTTCTTAGTCCTGTAATCCTACTTGGGCTACGTGAGATCGATAAAGGGTTTACCGCTGTGATCATCATCCTTGTACTTTCTTCGAACGCGATCATTCTTATTCCACTTGCGAAATTCGGGTTTCAAGATCTTGGCACTAGTCCGATGGGCATAATTCGCGACGTTCGAAGATGGCGCAAAGAGAGTCAAAAGAGAAGAACCAAATCAAAGAGACAAAGGATAAATCCAGATCCAGAAGCTCAAGCTCAATGGAGAGATAGTAGTAGTGGTGAGCGCGTCAAAGACTACGGCCCCAGATCTTCGGAAAACACTTCGAGCCACTCCACCAGTAGAGCGTCATGGTCATCTGCTACTGGTTCATGATAGATATGCGGGCTGTGTAACTCAGTCTACGATCGATAGTCCATCACTCCACGAGAAACGTTCCATAAACATGCAACTCATCCCTTGTCCTCCATCTCCCTGCGACATATATTTTTTCACCTTCCCAGACGTGCACACCCAGCTCCTTCAGACCACTCTTGTCCATCACACGCCGACTCGCCGGGTTCTCAGAGTTTACAATAGCTCGTAGAAAGACTTTTTCGTATGGCTCCCAGAAAGATCTTTCTTTTTTGCAAGCATCGATGAGTGCTTTTACAGCACTTGTTGCGTGACCCTTACCCCAAGCAGAGGGTAGATAGCTATAACCAAGTTCGACGGTGAGACATTCCGGTTCGAATGAGGAAGGAGGCAGAATGTCAGATCTCAAAGTGAGGCTCCGATCGCCGAGAGATTTTACACCGATATGACCAATGAAGCGAGATGGAATCGAGTCATTATCTGCGCCATCATCTGCGCCATCGTGTCCGGGAGACAAGAGCAACTCGTGTACGGCATAGGATACTCGGTATGACTTGGTTTCGCCTTCGCTGACCGTGACTGGCAGGGCGTATTTGGTGAATCTTTCGGTGTCTTCGGCGGTTTTGGCGATCCCGTCAATGCTGAGCGGCATTAGTTCAGTCCCAGTGTACATGATGCACGATATATGGGTGGCTAATGACAGAAGATGGGACGACCTACCTCCAAAATGCGGCCTTCTCGTCACTGCGTAGTTGGTGTAGCCACTCGAATTCTTGGCTTCCTCTCTCTGCTGCCATGATCCGCGTCAATTTTAGCTGCGGTGTGAAGATTGTGTGATCCATAGTTGTCAAATGCTGTGAGAGTAGGTTTCTAGTTCTCACAGGGCCTTCCTTATCAACCTTTATATTACTCTCTGGTCAGCCTCTGAAGGCTGATATACGTCGGAATAGACTAGACGAAAGGTCCAATCGGCGTTCCTTAAGCTCGGTAATCACTGAATAAGGATTAGCGTAAGACCTCAGCTGTCCACGGCTGGACTAGTCATTCCGATGCTTCGTGACTCTTATGTCTGCACACCTCTGGGTAGAGGGCCTTGTTCCAGGCCCCAATGAGAATCGGCCGCGCGGAGTGCTGACACCCAACTGCAGATATCTTTATCGTGGCTGTTCCGGGATCACACCCAGTCGTGCGAATCAGACGGCTTTGCGCCTCGACACCAAACTTCATGAAGCTAGGCAACGGTATGCTCATTGTATATTCCAGCATACAAACATGCAACGATGAGTCAGTCGCTGACATGGTCGGCTTTGCTTACTGTCAAGCCTAACGCGAACATGCCGTGGCTACATGCAGAACCCCGTACAGCATATAGCGCTTTATTCTAGATATATTCTGATAGCGGTGGGTATGTCCCGTACTCGATCATTCACTGGGTATTGGAAGCTCGAGCTCAAAATGGGTGCAGCCTTTTTCGTATGATTGCTTCTTTGCCGTGGATGAAGCCTTCGACGTGTCGTGTGTTGTTGGCTTTCGTCGCGGTCTCGTCGTTTGGCTCTTGCCTCGTTGCCCCACGTATGGCTCAGTTGGAATAGTCTCGGAGAAACTCAATATAACAGGACACGTGTTTACCAGCTGGTTATGACGTGACGGCACATGAATGTCTTGACGCGAGAAGACAGCAAAGGTATGGGATTCTAGCGCCACTCATGTCTTGGCATTCCCGAATCGCCGACCGAACTTTTGGCATTGTCGCGACGAACACCTACATCCGCATCAGCACCAATGGCACATCCACGATCGCTACTAGCTCCTCTGAGCAGACTCACTATATCATCCATTGCCGCCTCGAGATCAGAAGTCCCGCGCTTCGCTTCAATACCGCACCAGACGATACGATGCGCAACCACAAAAGCCCAACCCAAGAAAAAGAAGAAGGCGCGGAACACGTTCTTGCAACATGACTTGAAGAAGGCAGAGAAATTCTCCCTTATCGATGCAATGCAGTACGTTCTATTTGGACATGTACAAGGAAGTGGGAAGATCGCGGGCTGACGGTGGAACAGATATATCCGCGCCTTTGAAGTAGGCCGCAACCCGTCTTCCTCCAAATACGAACTACATGTACGCCTACGCACACTCAAGAACGGACCCGTCATACGAAACCGATTACGACTCCCGCACCCTGTCAAGACTGATATACGAATTTGCGTCATCGCCGCCCCCGATTCGAAACCCGCTGCTGAAGCACGAGCAGCCGGTGCTACGCTTGTAGGCGAGGACGAGGTTTTCAACCAGATTAAAGAGGGGAAGATCGATTTCGAACGGTGCATCTGCCACATTGATAGTCTGCAGAAGATGAACAAGGCGGGGTTGGGAAGGCTGCTAGGTCCCAAAGGCTTGATGCCGAGCACAAAAGCAGGAACAGTCGTTACGAACGTGGGCGTCACTGTCCGAAATATGACTGGTGGCAGCGAGTACCGAGAACGCCTGGGTGTGATTCGTATGGCAGTTGGACAACTAGGATTCACGCCAGAAGAGATGCAGAACAATATCAAGGGATTCATGGATGCGATAAAGAAGGAAATGGCGCAAATGAGCGATCGTATCACCAAGGAGATTCACGAAGTGGTGCTTAGCTCGACGAACGCACCCGGTTTCACGTTGAGCGGGGACTTTAAAGGACCGGACTCCATATCACCAAAGGAGTTGAGTGGGCCTTTGTAAATGTAGCTTTCTGGGGTGTATGACCAATGTACCATACCGAACGCCGTCGCTATGCTGGACAATATCTTCTCTTATGGTGACTTGAGTGTTTTGAGGACCTTGACTGCCTCAGCAGGTTCCTCCATGTCCGCGTATATCTTCATGACTTTCATCACACGACCAGCATCAGACTTATCAGCAGTCTTGGCCTGCTGCAGTGCAGTACTCAGGTCCATCAACAACGTACTCCGCACCTTTGCTATTCTGGCCGCCTGGGCTGCCACAAATGGATGCTCGCTCAGCTCTTTCTGCAGTCCTAGCACCAACCGGTAGTGCACAACATTCCGCCTCAACTTGGCGACCGACACGCCGTAACCCTCTTCTTCCTCGTCTTCATCTTCCTCGTCCTCGCTATCCGAGACCTCTTCTCCGAGGATGATCGTCTCGTGCCCCGCCGTCTCAATCAAAAGTTCAGCCTCCAATTCTTTGAGTCTAGCGTCGTAGTCGATCAGCCGCCTCCCCAAGTCAATTTTAGCCCTAACATCTCTCCTTTCTTGTAGCAACTCCCCGACTTCTTCTTCTCGTTTCCCCACCACACCGGCCAGGCCGTCAACTTCCTTCCTGAAGCCCAGCAGTCCTACTCGCACCTCTTCTACCTTTTCTTCGCCGCCGTGTAGACTGTTTCCCAAATTGAGGAAGTCTTGGTAGTTGCTGTTGACGAGGTCTAACAGCTCCTTTGAGAGAAGCTGCGATCGCGACCGCAGTTCCGAACGCAGGTCTTCGAGCGTTTGGTGTCGGTTGTGGAGCGTAGAGAGATATGATGCCGGTGAGAAGTTCGGGGCGAGGAAGTCTGATCGGCGTAAGGGCGTCGCGAAGGGGAGGGTGGAGAGGTTGTCTTCGTCGTCATTATCGTTGTCGCTGGATGCGGAACGCGAGTCGTCGCCGAACTGGAGGACGTGGGTTAGTCGCAAACTCGCGTGATCATGTGCACGACAAGAAAAGGCCTCTGGGATTACGCACGTAGAAGCGACTCATAGTTGTTGTCTCAGCTCCATGTAGAGGGTCCTGCGAGAGGCTGAGTGTGTGTTGCCAGAAGTCCAAATAGAGCTATCGATAAGGTCGCAGCATCGGAAATGAACCGAGGCCTCGGAACTCGACACGCATCTCATGGTTTGTAATGCACGCCATCTAGCGGCGTGGGGCAAAGCAAAGCGAAGACGTCAGTCGCCTTGCCTTCAGTAGCATTTACCCTTGATCTTGTATCTGAGTTCCCCTAGAGTCTCAATACTACCAATTCGAATCTTTCTTTCTCAGCATAGTGTGCAAGGCCAAGAGACGTCATAGTATACCAGACGATGCCACCGCAACCTGAGCTTCCCGAGCCAGCGCATCCAGAAGTAGATTCGATGCTGAGCCGCCGATTCGGAAAGGAGGTTGCCAATTACTTCTCTGGTACCTAGATAACCCACCTATACCCCTTCTGCAACACGCTCCTAACATGATCATGCAGGCTCCCCACTCAATCGCGTGGGCTTCCTGCGTCCCGACCACCAATTCCTCTCCTCGGCACTCAATCATCCCAGCACAACCTTCTTGCTATTCAACAAACTCGAGCCCCTTACAAAATCTGGGTCGGAGCTCGCCCGCTGCACCTTTGCCGACGTAAAACCACTCATTGGCGAGAACCCGTTCGAGAAGTCGGAGGAAGAAGTCATTGCGCAGTACAACTCGAGCTTGTACGTTCCGCAGATAATCTTCTTGGGCCTGGACGAGCGGAAAGATGGATTCAAGTACAAGGAGCATTACAAAGGACAACCATGGTTCGCCGTCGATGTCACACCCAAGGAGAGTGTGAAGGAGAAGGCAGAGGAACTGCTGGAGCGAATGACAAGCACGGGCTTGGAGTTTAGTAAGGGTAGAATGAACCTGAGTCTGCAGGCTGAGGAAGGTGCGTTACCGTTGATCCATCTTGACTAGTCTTCAGGATCCTTGTCTGACACTCCACAGCGGCCATCTATGCGGAAGCCCGACATCTCCTCGATTGGAACGAACGAAACCCTTTCTGCGCTTCTTGCGGCTACAAGACTCTCTCAGTTAACGCCGGTTTCAAGCGCACTTGCCCGCCTAAGGACATCGCGTCCGAAGTCAACCAAGGCGAGCGCCCACCCTGCGCGACCCGAACCGGTATCTCGAACCTGTGCTTTCCTAGAACAGACCCTACGGTCATCATGGCGGTTGTATCTGCCGACGGCACGAAGATCCTACTAGGACGCCAGAAGCGCTGGCCGGCCCACTTCTACTCCACACTAGCTGGTTTCCTCGAACCCGCCGAAAGTGTCGAAGAAGCCGTACGTCGCGAGGTCTGGGAAGAATCTGGTATACATCTCGGTCGCGTTGTTATTCACAGCACTCAGCCATGGCCCTACCCTGCTAATCTCATGATTGGCGCAATTGGGCAAGCCATTCCGGATGGAGAAACGATTCATCTCGGACACGACGCTGAGCTGGAGGACGCGAAATGGTTCACAGCAGACGAAATCAGAGAGGCGCTTCGTATTGGTACTAGTGGACTTGGAGATGATGCTGGGCCAGAGTACAAGGAGGGTGGACTGAGATTGCCGCCGAAGACTGCCATTGCAAACCAACTGATAACGGCTGTAGCTAATGGATTTGCTAGCGGGAGCCCCATGATTTAGATGCGCAGGCTCAGTTATAGATGGACGTTCTAGAGATTGGATTTTGTACAGTGTAGTTGTAGTACAATATAGAGGAAATAATCACGCAGACGCGTGTGTTGTTGTACATCCATGTTATTGCATTATGTATATGTTTCTGGTCTTCTACTCCAGTACGATGTATCGGCGCAACCGCTCAGGTATCGCATCATACAGCTTCTTCTGCTCCAGCCACTTCTTTGAGAAGAGGCGATCAGCATATCTGTATGCGCCATCGCACAGCAAAGTGACGACAGTTGATCCCTTGCCCATCTTCTCTGCCACCTCCTTGGCTGCCACGACGTTGAGGCACGAACTTGCGCCTAGGTATAGACCCTCCTCGTCCAGGCATCTGTACACCATCTCAATGGTTTTCTCGTCGCTAATGTGTACTGAGCCGTCCAAGAGGTCAATATCAGGTTTCAGGTTCTCCGTTACGCGACCCTGGCCAATGCCCTCGGTTATCGAGCCACCAGCTCGTTCCTGAAGCTTACCGCCACTCTGAATGTAGGAGTGCAGTACCGAACCTGGAGGGTCAGCTAGGAAGCTCTTGACCCTCCCGCCACTCTTCTCCTTCAGGTACCGCGTCACACCCGCGAGCGAGCCTCCAGTGCCAGTAGCGCAGGTAAAAGCGTCAAGCTTTCCACCTGTCTGATGCCAGATCTCAGGTCCGGTAGTCTCAATATGCGCCTGCCTGTTCGCCACATTGTCAAACTGATTCGTCCAAACCGCGTTCTCTAATCTATCCGCATGTCGCTTGGCCTGATGGTTGTAGTTCTCCGGATTGTCAAACGCCACCGCTGGTACCGGGTATACCTCCGCACCGAGTAAGCGCAACAAATCAATCTTTCCCTGCGATTGCGTGTTGGGCATGTAGATTACCAATCGGTATCCTTTTGAGCGACAGACGTGTGCAAGACCAATACCAGTGTTTCCAGCGGTGCCTTCGATGACAGTACCGCCAGGCTTCAAGAGGCCCTGGCGCTCGGCGTTTTCGACGACGAAGAGGGCGGCGCGGTCCTTGACAGAGCCACCGGGGTTTTGGAATTCGGCCTTTCCAAGGACATTGCAGCCGGTCTCTTCGGAGAGGCGCTTGAGGCGGATGAGGGGGGTCTTTCCGATCGCTGTACAGAAGAGTCAGTATAGAGGTTTAGGTATGCTTGTCGAATACGGTACCATCTAGGAAACCCCGCTGTCCAATGCCTTGGGCTTGCGAAATGTTGATGGCGGTCTGTTGTGCAGCCTCTATTTGGCTGAGGCTTTCAGCATTCCGCCATGCCGTGGCGGCGAAACTCCGCGCTGCAGTCCTGAACATTGTTGCTTTACAGAAAGAGGCAAACAAGTCAGCATGGGAAAGTTGGAGTACTAAAGATTCACGATGATGCCATTCGGCTGATCGGCGAATCAACGCGCTCTCGCCCGATGTCGCAACTGCAGGACCCCTGTCGTCCTGAGACCCCTGCAGCCACGAGTTGTTGCCGCGTGGGGTCACGGTAAACAGTCCAACAACAACACCGACGCCCGCATTTGCATGTCAAGACGTTGCGACAAGACACGCAACTAACGGCCTCGTCAACATGGTCGGCCGCACATCGACACGTGCACCGCGAACATCGACCTCTTCGGCGACACGCACCACCAAGTCCACACGCGCATCGTCCGCCAGGCAGTCCTCGAACGCAGTCGAAATCCCCGATGAAGGCCCCGTCACCCCTCTCCGAACAAAGATCGGCCAGGTCTTCAGCGATGCGCAAAGGACGACTGCAACACAGAGGAAGCTCATCGTAAACCTCAGAAAGATACAAGAAGCATGCTGCTTCGAGCCACCAGACACGGGCAAGGGCGGGAAGAAATCCAAAGGTGAGGAGCAGGAGGATTTTGACGAGGAGGAGTTCAACACCGAGGTAGTGCGATGCGTACTGAGGATCATGGCCGTCAAGAAGAGCGAACCGGTTGGAGACAGGGTGATACGTTTCTTGGGCCTATTCCTGAAGCATGCCTCTGAGAAAGACCAAACCATATTCGCTGCCGAGTCGGAAGAAGAAGCCACGGCATTCCACGAAACGCCCAGCAGTCGCCTGACCTCAAACATCCTCACCACCATTCTCGCCCTCCTAACGGCAAAGGACAAGACGGTCCGTTTCCGAGCCACACAAACGGTCGCGCACATCGTAAACAGCCTCACAACCATCGACGACGATATATTTGACCTAATAAGATTGGGTTTCTTGAAGCGTCTGCGAGACAAAGAGCCAACAGTGCGCGTGCAGGCCATCCTGGGCTTGGGCCGTCTGGCTGGTAATGATGATGAAGAACAAGACGACGAGGATAGCGACGATGAGGCCGCTGGCGGTATCCTCGACAAGCTTCTGGACATTATGATTAACGATCCGAGTGCCGAAGTGCGACGCGCTGTTCTGCTAAACCTACCGTTGTGGCCATCCACCCTCCGTTACATCCTGGAGCGAGCTCGAGACATGGATGCTACCACTCGCCGATTAGTCTACGGCAAAATCCTACCTGCGCTAGGAGACTTCCGTCATATGTCTCTTGTCGAGCGTGAGAAGCTCATCCGATGGGGTCTCCGCGATCGAGACGACCTTGTCCGCAAGGCTGCTGCCATCCTGTTCCGTGAACGCTGGCTCGAGGACTGTGCCTCTGGGCGCGATACCCGACCAGAAGAGGAGAAGAAGCCAGGAGATGTCGCTCCGCCAAATCTAGAAGCACTTTGCGAGCTTCTTGAGCGTATCGATGTCACCAGATCTGGGGAAGAAGAGGGCATGGCTCACGAAGCGATGCGTCAGTTTTGGGACGGTCGGCCAGACTACCGCAAGGAAATCACATTCGATCATGAATTCTGGAACAACCTCGATGCGCAGACGGCCTTTATTGCACGCACACTGAACGATTACAGTCACAGCACTGACGACGAGAGAGTGCGAAGCATGATAGAAGATAAGATGCCAGAAGTTACCATGTTTGCTTTCGTCCTACAGAGAGAGCTCAACTCTCTGATGGAATTGGTGGACAAGGTTGCTGTCCTGGAAGAGAACGACCCAGAGACTGAAGAAGCGCAAGAAGACGTCGAGGAGCAAGACTTCATTGTTCAGCAACTGCTCCACATCGCTCACACCCTTGACTATACAGACGAGATGGGGCGTAGGCAAATGTACAACATCATGCGTGAAGCCATTGCCAAGGCCCAGCTGCCGGAAGAGTGCACTAAGCTCGCCATCGAGGTGTTGCGCAAGGTCTGTGGAGCCCGTGGCGAATCAGACTTCTGTGCTCTTATCGTAGAGGCCATTGCCGATGTCCGCGACTCTTTACTGGATTCCGACGATGCTACAGTCACTGGCGAGGACGCTGAAGAGAGCTTCCATTCTGCGCAATCTGATGCCGAAGGGGATGCACCGTTGATCAAGCCCAAGACCTCAAAGGCTTCCGAGAATCTCTCCGAGGAAGAGAAAGAAGAGCGACAGATCCGCGAAGTTATGGTGTACTCAAAGTGTCTGCATATTGCTCAATGCACACTCCAGAATGTGGAAGGCGATCTGGAGTCAGACACATCACTCACCAGCATCCTCAACACACTTATCATCCCTGCTGTTCAAGCTCATCAGGCTATGATACGAGAGCGTGGTGTTATCTGCTTGGGTCTCGCAGCCCTCCTTAGCAAGGTAAGTCAAGGAGCTCATAACCACTCATGGTGTTTTACTAACAAGAAGCAGGACCTCGCTGATAATAACCTCGATCTCTTCTTCCATTGTTTCATGAAGGGCCATGATGCCCTCAAAGAGATCGTCATTCAGGTTCTGACAGATGTAATCATCACACATCCTCAGCTTCTCACACCTACGATACCAGACCCAGATGCCTCGACCGAAGATGCAGAGCCCATCACAAACCCACGAATCCGCCCCGTTACCAAGATCTTGCTCAAGGCTTTCGGTTCGGACAATAAGCGCATTGGCCTGATCTCTTGCACCGCAGCCTCCAAACTTCTCCTCTTGGGTATTCTGCCTCCTCTGTCGACAACCGAAGTCCTTAAAGCCTTCACCCTGACGTATTTTGACCCCGAGACGGCGTCAAATCCTGCTCTGCGGCAAGCACTCAGCTACTTCTTGCCCGTGTACTGTCACTCCAAGCTCAAGAACGCAAAGCTGATGGGTGAGATTGCTGTGCCAGTAATCTCAAAACTACTCATAATGCGCGATGACAACGTCGAGGACGAAGATGTAGATGAGATGGTGGGCTGGCCTGTCATCACTGCACATCTTGCCGAATGGACCGATGGACGTAAGGTCGTGGGCGCAACCGAACTTGGTCTCGACGGAAAGACAAGCACCATTACCGAAGCTGAAGAACCGCACGTCCAGCTCGCGATCGACATCTTGGAACGCGCATTGACAGGTACATGCTCAAAGGATGAGCGAAAGCCTTTACTCTCGCTATTGGGCAAACTGTTCATCGCGCCTTCTGGCCCAATTCCCAAAGGAGAAGAGGGCGCACTCGACGAGGAAAGCTTCCGCACCTTACACGAGCTAATGTCCGAGGCTGTAGAAGGAAAGATCGGCACTGACGCTACTCAACGCAACGCTTTGATCAAGCTGGAAGCTACGCTAACTAAGCGACTCGGCGAGACTACACAAGTGCAAGACACTGATGTAGAGCGCACAGCCACACCCGAAACGACTGCTGCTGCCGACGCAACGGAAGTGAACGAGGAGGAGACAGAAGGCGATGCTACTGAGGTCTCTGCATCGCGGAGTCAAAGGAAATCTAATGTGACGCAGGTCGACGACGAAGAAGAGGAGGAAGAGGAAGAGGATGAAGACACTATGCTAGCGGGTATGCAGGGTGAGGGCACGCGTATGCCTCTTGAGGATGAGGATGAAGAGGAGGAAGAAGACGATGCTGAGTCTGAGGCTGGGCACAGCACGTTGACAGTTGGCAGGGATGACAGGAGACGGACACAAGTGACCGAAGATGACATCATGGAGAGCTTGTTGCAGAGCGAGATGGATCACTCTGCGTAGTCTCTTTGTTTCTCTCTCTCGACCTCTCTGGGTTGACGGCGTTACATGGTCCCATTGGCCTCTTCTCGGCATGTTTTGTCTTGATTACGAAGGAGCTCCGGTAGTGCGCAATGAGTTCATGAATGCAGAAACGTCTTATGATACTTCCTCTCAATCGTCCAGTCACCGTTAGACGTACTGCGTGCTCTGTGTTCATTTCAGTCTCAATTTAGCGTCATCAACCGCTCATTCACATGCATCAAGGTGACCATCGTAGAAGGGTACCCATTACCTCCCGCACTTTCGAGAGATCATTATATAGAATTTAAGAGGGGGTATACTACAAACTGCTCCGGAAAGGACGACATCAATGCCCATCGCCAAAATATACTCCGAAATCATCACGTAAACTCATACCAATCATCGTAGACCACGATCTGGTCCAAGGCCAGTTCCATCATCTCAAACTGCGTCAAGGCCATCAAGAAAACACCCCTTGCACATGCGCCAGTACTTTTGTACATGTTTCACTCCTCGAGTCCAATCTGCATCCCTCTTCCGTTATGACGTCCCATAGTCTGCGCTCAGCATCATACCCTAGGTCTTCCGTCATGTCTTTGTTCGGGCCCCACATCCTGTGCGGACCGTCGTCATCCCCATACACTCTCTTATCGTCTAGCATCTTCGCCGGGTCAAGCTTGAGATTGTTGTGATGCAGGAAGAGGATCGATGGTTTATGTGGGGCTTTGAGTATCCTGTCATGTCCCTTCTCGATCTCGGTATTCGGTTTCGCAAGGTCGGCGTCTCGCCAGAGTGTTTCGGTGTGAATATGGCTGCGCATTGGAATAAGGTATTCGTAGTCGAGTGTCGGGTCTGCTTGCGCGAGGCCGGTCCCCCTGAAAGTGCCATTCATATGGTTGCCAAGAACACTGGGGGGTGTTTGGACTTGGTAATAGGGCAGGCCAACTGCGAGTGCTGCCTGTACAAAGGTTTCTTTGTCGCCAGCACCTGGGCTGCCTTGGCTAAGAAGGATGTAATAGTAGTCTGGGCCGTAGTAGTTGTAGTACACCATCATAAGGAGCGACGCGCGGTGGATGTCCTTGTTGATGAGAAGCTGGCCGCTCTCGGTAGAAAGCCTCGATTGAGAGGCGACTTCTGGTATCGCGGCGATATGATAGTAATGCGAGGATATCGTCTGAGCCCAGAAGTCGGGCCAAGTGACTAGGCCGTGAGTCGTATATGGTGCGGCGGAGAAGAATTTGGTGGGATCCTGGGTTGGGAATGCGTCGCTATCAAGGAAGAGAGCATGCTGGAAGGATGAGAAAAGGATGGCGAAGATCTTGTACTGGTAGTGATTGGGTGGCTTCGCGTTTGTGGCTGTGTCGTAGATGTTGGACAAGACTACACAACGGGCGTTGAGGGACGGTAGGAGGGTGTCGCATATCTCCGGGTCGTACTTTGTCCAGTCATCGATAAAAACTTCCATGGGTAGGTCGCAGCCAGTTTTCCGCAGCATGCGCAGCGACACCAGGAAGATCGGCATATAGAAGACGTCTGCAGTGGTGACAATCCCCGTTGTGCCTTTGGCAAATGGTAACTTTGGTGCCAGAAGTTGTGCCCATCTACGCATAGTATAGTGAGACTGGAATAGAGCAGTCTCCTCTTTGTCGGTGAAGTCCAGCAACTTCTCAGGATGCGCTTGATGTGGTTCGAGAGGCAGAAAGTTCTTCACCAGTGCATCGCCGTCGCCTTTGAGGCGTAAGGCCTCGCATTGCGGCTGCGACTCGATTAGGGCGGTGACAAGATCCGACCAGAACTCTCGCACAGGCGCGCCGAAGGTGGAGCTAGTGGCAGTGAGGTTTTTGCCTGTCAATAAAGGCATATGCAAGGCATTTGACCCATATAAGCCGTGTGGGAGAAAGAAGATGCCGCATGTAAGAAGGAAGAGCGGGATGACGATGAGTCGCGGTATCGAGGGGACGGATACGAGCATAGTCGCGGGTGGATTGTTATCGTCGGAGGAAGTCCATGAAGGTGGACAATCGGAGTGGAGGACAATGACAGAGGAAGACCAGGTTCAATATGAAAGAGAGGGGTGAGAGAGCGTTCAAGTGAAATTACTGAGCGTCAGCATTGCGTGAAACCTGCCAAACCAATAGAAAAAGGTGCGTGGCGTTTGGTAAGATAAGAAGCTACGACCCGCTCATGCAAACGGTAGGCAACGACAGTGCGGCTTAGTGGAGGCACAGTCCATAGACGGCTAGAGTCCATATGGACGATGAGTTTAACCGGCCTCGCGAGATGCATATTGACTGACATTACAGCCCCTAGAGCTCAGACACAGCCACCGTTCGCCCCGTCTTACTCATGCGAGTGCATGCTCGTGTAACGTGACACAACGTTGTCAGCTCTGTGAGTGGGCTCACCTGCATACGCGCCTTCTGTTGCAAAGCGACCTTCTGCGTAGGGAGCCCCCAGAGCCGTGGGTGACGGCCAGACCGCCGAGACGCGATAATTCAGCCCTGTGTTGGAGTGAAAATCTAGGAATAGAAATCCCTAGTTAGACGCATAGCGTGATCTGCGGCCTCACCCGGTGGCTGGAATTAGGGGTTCACAGGCTGGACCCTGTAACTAACAAGAAACGGTCGCTCGCGTATTCGGGCGTTATCGATCGCTTGCCATGCGTGATCGCAACCTCTTCAACTTTCGTAGTCTACACCTTGACAGGGCTAATTAGGCCTCGAACTTCCCAAGATTTCGAGGTAGATCGTTCTATTGGCGCGTTATAAAGAGACCGTACGGATGGTACCAAGGCACCCGAGGCACCCGAGGCTGCGTGGCGACCAACAAGCGCTGCTGAATATTACCGGACACGAAATTACGAACGGCCCAGGATCTCTTTCAGGACATCGCGTCATTCAGGCGCTACGCCGTGCTACTCAGCTCCAGTTAACCCGAAACAGTCATCGTGCTGAAAAATGTCTACACATGACTGTCTTCCTGTGTGAAGAGGAAGACTTCAGCGGAATGTAGACCACGGCCATCAGGTGCACGTTACTTTGCGAAGATGGCTACAATGAGACTCGGGAACTCTGCGATTACGGAGATATTGTGGAGATTGGGAAAGAGTTCAATATGTACACAGGAGACAGGGGTGGGACGCTCATTTCGCGTTCCAAGGACACAGTGCGACGCGCCGAATCAGTGCGGGCGACGTGTGGTGAAATGCTGTCCACCTCTTACCATCAGCCGCTCTCTACTGGGAAGACTGTAACATGGGCAGATGACGTGTAGGGTGTTTGTAGTTCCTCTCGAATCCGTGCGCAGACTACAATCCAAGGTATGTAGTAGTCTTGTCGGACCGAGCGCGGATCAGCCCAAGCCGCCAGACATCATAGTCTGCCGTATTTGGACATTTTTAGATATACGTGGGTGGTGCGATGTTCAGCCACAACTAGCAGCGTCTACGATGTCAATGGAATCTGTATGGTTGGCCACCGTTATTTGGTTGGTGAATTTCTACGTACCATGGTGACCTTGTGTGTGAAAAATTAGTAGTTTTGCTTGGAGCGAAAATTCAGCATGAATGCATTCAGAATCGTAACGGTCGTCCGGCTGATGTATGGCGACTGTAGAAAGGTCTCGTTCGCTTTCCATGTTCGATATGACACGGTAATACTCACCACAGCAAAGGAGCTTGCAGTCGAAATCGTGTTGCCACTACCGCATGCAAAGCAATTATGACCAACACGGAATGAGCAAGATGGTTTGAGAATTATTAGGGCAGGTAAGCAAGGTAATTCTATGATAAGTACAAAAGACACGAGGCTAAGGAGCTGCCTCTTGTTCCGCGCCTTGATCGCCGAAGCGATGTGTTCAATTTGGATCAGATAAAAAAGAAAGAAAAGCAAGGCATATGGAAAGAGAAGCTCACAGCCTAGACATCAAACGAAATGATCGACCATGGAATCCAAAAGCTCCAGCAAGCCCGTATGCCGCCGTCCGTGTTGTACTTTTGTCCATCCGCCCCGCTTTTGAAATGAAATGCAAGTCGATCCCCAAACACCCCCATCCTAGGTATCGAACTCCGTCAAATGAGGTTTTCCGTCTATACGCATCCGAGCCGTAGGTAGCCTGCAAATGCCACAAATTCTTAATCGACCGACGCTGTCCAACTCCCCGAAAGCCAATCTTGCCCACGCCAGCCTATCCGAAGAAACCGTCCCATATCAAATTGCACCGCAAGATCCGCGCTCCAGATGATCGATACCTATTTTACGAGAGTCTTTATGCCGGTGACTTGTTTGCGGGGTTGGAAACGTTGCGGCGATCGTCGTTCATAGAAAGAGACCCGAAGCCACTCGAAAGGAAAGCGAAGGGATCGTTGCGACCATCACCGCCGTTGACGGCACCCTGGCTGGGGTAGGGGTCGGCAGAAGAGAATGCGGCTTCAGCTGAGCGACTGTCGAAGGGAGTGGAGTGCATGCCACCATTGGGCACGTACTGCGCACCCATAGGAGGGTAAGGGCTAGCGGCGCCCATACCGGATGGCAGAGCGTAAGAGCTAGGAGGACCGCCGTACTGTTGAGCTGGGAAGCCACCGCCGCCGTAGCCAGCTGGACCGTAAGGACCGCCGCCGGGGGTGCCACCCATGGAGGGAGGGCCCATACCGAAGCCGGAAGGAGTGTCCATAGGCGAAGGGAATGCAGAGTCAGCCACAACAGCAGCACCGGCACGGCTCGCTCCGCAGCGGAGACAGGCGGTGTTCTTTGCAAAGTTATGGTAGCCGCAGCCGTTCTCTCCGCACTTCCAGTCTCCAGCCCTAAAGGGCACAGCGCCGGTGCCACCGCGCATATGTCCGCCACCCATTCCGTGGCCGTGGCCATGACCCATGTGGTGTTGAGGGGGGCCCATCATGCCAGGGTGACCACCGTATCCGTAACCGCCGTAAGCCATGGGATCACCACCTGGTGGGCCCTGCTGCATGGCGGGGAAAGAGCATCGGAAGCAGGCGGTACGACGCTGGAAGTTGGAGAAGCCACACGAGGGGCAGTTCCAGTCACCGGGACGAGGACGGTTCTTACTAGGAGGGAAGGGAACGATGATGTCGCCAGCGCGGTCAATGACACGGCTTGAGGACGGCGAGACCTCGATGGCCTTCTCGTTTAGAGCGCGTCCGTTCATGCAGAGCGATTCTGCAGCCTATTCAATGTTAGCATATTAAAGCGCGAAAATTGCTGACGCAGTACATACCTCTTCGTGGGATGAGAAGATCGCAAAGCCAGTTCCGGTAGGCTTGTGCTGGTCAGGAGTGCGGAGGGTCCAGAACGCGATTGGACGTCCGCCAAATTGGGTAAACCAGCTCTCTAATTCCGACTGCGTAGTGTCGTGCGGAAGGCCGCTCATGTGCAAAACCTTGCTTCGCTCCGACAAGAAAGCGCGAACGTCGGCGCGGGCGTCCATGGGCTTGGTAAGAACGTCGGGGTGATCCTGGGGTGGTTGCGACTTGCGAATAAGACCGCGAAGCACGCGAGCAAGCGTGACAGCCTCTTCCATGGCCCGGCGGGGCGAAGCGGGCGCGAGGGCTTGCAAGTGAAAGGGCAGGTTGTGCTTGATGGGGGCCGACGACTGGACAGGCTCCACCTCAAGCGCCGCACAGATGTTTGTCAAGGCGCTGGAGCCAAACGGAAGCGACTCTGGGTGGTGTGCCTGCCACCTCTGGTATTCTGTGCGGAGGTCGAAGGTGCGAGAGTGTTGGAGGTAAGGAGGAAGAACGACGGCCTTGTCGCGGGCTTCGCGAGGGAGCTGGACGCGGAGGTCCCAGGAATCTAGGGTCACAAAGGCGAATTCGAGGTTCTTGGGACCGATGTGTTCGTTATAGAAATTGGAGAAGCGGTCGACGGCGTCGCGGAAGGAGCCGGCGTTGCGGACCTGGTCCCATGTGAGGGTCGTCAAGCTGGCTGTGCAGGGTTCGACGTCAGCGGAAATTGCACAAATTGTGGACCGTAGAGGTGAAGAGCAAACTTACTGCATAGGGCCGTGATTGGCGTGTTGACCGGCTTGACGAGGACCGACTCACGATGGAGCTGTTGTTGAGTTAGCGATTGAGGTCGGCATTGGATCTGGTAGACATACCTCCTCGCACGACTTTGCATCGAGCAGGATCCAACCGAGCTCAATGACCTCTGCAGAGTCTTTGGTAACATACACGCCGTGCTCGTCGCAGGTGGTAGCTACATGGATTACAACGTAGCGGTCCAGGTTGGCCGCCTGGGGGCTGGGGGTGGGTTGAGAAGCCATATCTATGTTGCTGAAAGGGTCAAGATTAGCCTGGTATCCTTGGGTATCTCAGAGCAAGCTGGCAATTGAGGTTCTTGAGGTTCGGCGGGCGACGTCTGTTGGGGAAGGAGGTACGACGGTCGGCGGAAGGAGAAGGCGCGACGGGCGAGTACGTCAGCGGGGAGCCCAAGGTGAATGGTGAAGAGGAGTGGGGAACAGCTGGCAAGCTGTGAGGGCGTGAAGGGGAAAACGGAGCCTCGAGGTGACGGAGGATACGGTGAGATGAAACCAAATGCTACGAGATGGGGACGGACGACCTGAGGCTCCGTGCAATGATCCCGGGCAGATTTCTTGACGTGGATAGCAGAGCTAAGGCACAACTTCCAGATCTTGGCGGGAGCTCGACGTTAGTCCGCCTAGTGCCGGGCATGTCAGAGCGATGTGGGATATAGTGTGACGGTGCTGCAATTGCAATCTGTTCACGGGTTTTATGCTGGCTGAGACTTCAATTGACGTTTCTCTTACCCTTACTTGCCCCGTAGTTGTCCTGCAACGTCACGAAGCAAGGCTAATTTCGACGACGTCGCTCCAAATTTCCAGACGCAGGACGGCGTGCAGCAGGCCATGCCACGAGTACGGCGGACAGCAGCTCCCGCAGCCGCTCGGCAGAGCTGTCTGTACCCATCTGAAACACTCTCCGCCCTCTGATCCAATGTTCCACGCGTCTGCTGGAGGCGCTCGCGTGTGCTGCGCCTCGACCGTGCCACGTTGTGCCCCCATGGTGATATTGATCGATACCGCGTGTGCTCGTCCTGAACAGCTGCATTCGAGTTGTGCTTTTGCTGCTCGCCGTGCCGCTTTGGGCCACCGAGACTACTGCGTAATCAGGGTCCAACTGGCCAGCTGGCCCATCGTGACCGCGCGACATGCCCTCGTCTTATACAACGGGGCGGCGGCTGGCAGAGAGTCAGGCGCCTCTAAGTCCGCCTCTAACGCCGCGCGCATCCCACCCTCGACGACATCGCCGCGAGGTAGTCGGTCTTGTAGTAGTGCACGCCAAAGCTGTACCTAAAACATAAGTCCAGGACATGCAGAATATCGCCGTGGCCCCCTCCGCCCATCCCGCTTGGGCTCACCATCCGGGAACCCCTGGCGATCTTCCCATTCCCGCGGAGCCCTGGAGCTGGGGCCAGGCTCACGTGACGCGTAGGTTGTCGCCCGCTGCTCGTACCGCCGAACAATGAAATGGGGGCAGGAGGATGATGATCTTCGAGCCTTGCTGACACGTACAACAAGCACTAGCCCTGTCAGCGCGCCGTTGGATTCTTTGTGCGGGAAGTTCCTAACTGCTTGGGCCTGCCCCTTAAACGCGCTGCTCCCTCTGCTCTGTCCATAGACGCTCGAGCACCTTCACTGACTGACTGTTCTCCGCAATCCGCCTGCAATTTGCAGTTTATGCTCTCCAGTTTCGTCCCGGGCCCGCTCCCACGTACCGGGGACCTTGCACCTGCATTGCGGCTTTGGCAATTACCTGGGTCTGGCTGAGGCTTGTTACCAATCCAAGCATGTCTTCTCGGCAACGGGGATTCACATCTTCCCCGCAGCTTGCCAACGGACGCGAGTTAGTATTCACCTATCCACTTTTGAAACAACGGACTGCGCTGCACCACCTCAAAAGCAAATGTCCGACGCCTACATGGAATCCGTCCCCTAATATCTTTCCAGTTCATCGCGAGGCATCATGGGCTTCTTCAAGCGCTTCCGCCGCCAAAAAGCCTCCAAGAAGAGCGAGTCGCGTCCGCGCAACGACCTCTACGCCCCCGCAGTATATGACTACCACGGCCCCGACCAGACCCAACGCCTGCCCGATAAGGTCCTCCGCCGCATCTTCGAAGAAGTCTGTCCGCATTCGGCCGACGAATCCCTCGACGGCAGCGAGGATAGCGGCAATGACGGCTGCATGAGTTGTGACATGCGCGATCTGGCCCATTGTGCCCTGACCAAGCGACAATGGTACGGTGTTGCTGCCGGTCTCCTGTAAGTCCCACATGCTCAGTGCACCACGCTGCCCCCTAACGCGGCCCAGATACAACAGCATTCGCATTGACGCCGTCCACTATTGCGAGCTCGAGGAGGTCTACGCCGACCAGCGCCGGCGCAAGTCGCGGAACGGCGAGGACATCGACGCACCCACGCTCCGGCTGCAGCAGCTGGGCCAGAGTGTGCGTGGAAATCAATACCTGGGCCAGCGCGTGCGCTTCATCAAGCTCCCTTACATGACGCGCGAGGCGTGCAAGGCTGACCTCGCGCGAACCGTATCGGGCTGCCCGAACATCGAGTTCATCGACCTTCCCGACGGCTTCTACAATGGCGATCAGTCGTGTCAATTGCTGCGTCAGGAGCTGCAGGCGCGTTGCCCACACATCCGGAAGATGAAGTACAACGAGGGCGGAGAGCAGTCGCTAGAGACGCTCCTCCAGGGCTACTGGCAGGAGCTGATCTCGGTTGAGCTCAACAAGATCCAGATAGAGCCCAGCATTCTGAGGCAGGTCTTCGGCGTGCTACCTCACCTAAAGGAGCTCACCATCACTGGCGTCTCGTGGCTCAACGACTCGACCTTCCACGACGCCCCGGGGATCCCCAACTTCCCTGCGCTAGAAACCCTGAAACTCACCAAGGTACACGGTGTCACCGCAAACGGACTCGCACAGTACCTCTACAACCCAATGTGCAGCGGCAGGCTGCGGACCCTCATATTGAAGGATTGCGGTGGCATTCCCGTACCCTCCCTCCACATCATTCTGCAGGCTGCAGTCACCCTACGGACGCTGGAATACAATGCCACAGTCTCTGCATCTCTTCCTCTGGACCCGATACCACCCATGACGTCGTACACGCTACACAAGCTCCATTTCGAGGTCATCTCCAGCTCCGCCCATCAAGCCTACCCGCCAAGTGCATCGTGCTACCAGTACCTAGCCAACTCGCTCATTGCGAACTGCATGCCGGCGCTGCGACAGCTCTACGTGCGCGATCCCGAATTCCCAGAGGTCTTGACGCTCGCGCCACCGATCCGACCGTTCAGCGAGGCACCGCCGCCAATGTTCAACCAGCCTCTCGAAGTCTACTCCAAGGGTCTGGATGAGCTAGATTGGATCTTCACATCCATTATGCCGCCTGAGGCACAGGGGCGCCGAGCATCAGTATCAGTCGGTCGGCCATTGAGCAGCTACTCAGCACACAAGGGCCTCGGGCCCCAATGGGGCGGAGATGCTCGTAAAAGTATTGTGGTACCAAATGGATTTGGAGGTTTCTTGGCCGTGCCTGCAGACAACGATGGAAGGCCACGGAGTGCAGGACACATGGCGCCTAGTGGAGGCTTCGGACACGGCTACTCCAACTCGCTTGGTGGCAGGGAGCCTAGTCCACGCGCCAGCTGGATGAGCCATGCAGGTCGCGAGAAGCGGGCCTCGAGGGCGGACCTCTGGCGATGAGTCGGGCGACTGCAACCTGCATTGCTCTTGTTCCCTTGCTTGCATTCTTCTTTCACTTCACACTTCTGGATACCCGTCCATTCTTCTTTTCCTTCATAGGCGATCTTTGTAAGATACCAACTGGAGTTCATTTTTGATCTTATAGGGGTACGGTGCGATTTTTGGACGAATCATTGACGTTGGAATATTCGGATGGCACGAACGAAGATACCTTTAACGTGGGACACGGGGTACGTTTGGCTATCTGTAGATAAGAGATAGCTGCAAAAGCCTCGAAAAGCGGCGAGATCTGGGATCTCGTCGCCATCTACGTATCAACGCAGGCGCTTGCTATCAATGCTGTGATGCTGTGATGCTGTGATGCTGTGATGCTGTAACTTGACATGGTGTTCTGATATTACGGGATCATCTGGCCAGCCCTACATGTGACCACAACTCATTACAAGGAAAAGAAATCGAACCTTCACTTGCAGCACCTACTGGAAGTCAATACCCCAGAAGTCTACGTTACGTGAAGAGTTCGCTTACTTTCAGTTTGGAACCAGGTCTGACTGCAGCGTTCAGATTTTCGCTTGCACGTGGTGATCAAGTATCAAGATGAGTCTATAGGCCAGGGGGTCTCATCAGAAAGATGAAGGGTGATCAAGCAGAATCAGGACTGCGCCCCACATTCTCCATACTCACATCCCTTCCAACTCTCCTCCTCCATGACCGCATTAATCGGACATTCTCCACTCTGAATTGCACTCCTCACGCTCTCCTTGACCAGACTCCTCATCCCTCTATCTGTCTCCTCAACCCACAACTGCCTGTGCCTAGCCCCACACCCCAAATTCCACGTCCCCCTCATACTCCCCCTCTCGTCTCTCTCTTCCGTGTTCTTCCCATCCTCTGTGTCTGCCCTAAATATCTCTGAATGCCCAAGGCTGTGATGGAACAATTCCGGAGCTACACTCCAACACTTCCAATCTCGGTCCCTACACGCGCTCAACAGGGCAACATCGTATGCCGAACTGCCACCTTCCGGTTCCTTGGAGTAGGTAGAGAGGATCATGGCGGCAGACCGGCGGTTCACGACGTAGGCAAACGTGCAGAACGGCCAAAAGCTTCTGTGTAGCAACCGAGCTTTTGATGGTATAGATAGAGAGGAGAGAAAAAGAGCGGTGTCTGAGTGAAGGAGGGGAGTGGGAGGCACAGTGGGGTCGCGGTACAGAAGGGAAGGCTGGGAGAGGTAGGCCGTGGAGATCAAGTCGTCGCAGTGGCCGGGGTAGAGGAGGTCCCAGCTGTTGGTGGAAGCCCAGTATGCTGATAATGAGTCTTCAGTGACACCCTTGTCGAGCAAAGAGCGTACCGCGGATGATAGGAGAGGGATCTGAGAGTGGCGGATGAAGATGTCGAAATCAGTGTCGTCTTCGATGATGAGAACTGTCTCGTGGCTTGAGGCGAGGAACCTGTCATGTTATCAATACATTGTTCTGTATCATTGACCTCTTCAAACCGACGTACCATCTCAAAACCTCCAAATGTCCCAACCAGGCTTTCGCACTTCCAGTGCTTAGACTGCTACCTTCCTTCGTCTTCAGCTTTTCGACATCACCCACACCCCACTCCTTTTGTCGAGGAATCACAATCTCGATATCTGTTAGGTTGGCAGCCCATAGTAGGCCGGGTCGGCGTGGTGAGCTGGAGTGTGATACTGCAAGGATAGCACCAAAGCCGAGGGTCGAATTGGCTGGTGGGAGGGAAGGTGGAGGTTGCTGAAAGTGCAATGTGCTGGATATGTACGCGTACGGGTTATAAAAGAACAGGTAAGTCAGAGTAAGAATTGATAAACCCGCCAACAGAAGCTGGGTTCTCCGAGCCATGCTTGGTAGGCAGAGGAGATGTGGGAGTGGGAGAAGAGTGTATGTTAGTGGCATCTACCTAGGTGATTGGGGCATGTCCACATAGTGAAATGCAGCACTGTGCAAACGCAGTAGAGACTCTTGTTGCTGGAGAAGTAGGTTCTGTCACCCAATCAACATCATTCTCTTCACTGTTTTGTTTACTTCTCTCGAATGTATCTGGACCTTTAGTTTGGAGGTTCTTCCAATTTTTCACTCTCACTTGGCTCAGTCCGTCGTGCTATATTCCAAGGTTGCTGCAAGATTACAATACAATAGACACTAGCGTTCCAAGTCCAGCGTGGTGTGAAGTAGGTTCCACTCATTTTCAGATGCTCACCACCGAGATTATGGGCAATGTAAAGCCGAGAGACTACACAAACAGGGCTGCTGTGGCTGATGCATGGCAAAGTGTAATAATAATGCGCGGCAGGGCGGTACTTGCGGCGGGTGTGCGGCTAGATTGGCCGAAACAGCTAGGCGGGCATGGCCAAACACGCAGCTGCCCCGGCTCAGCTATTGTTAGCGCCACAACGGGCGCCCTTGCTGCATCAAGTAAGAGTCCAGCCAACCTTGTCCCCCTGAGAGGACCACCTCCATTGCGACGGTGCAAGACTGGGTCGCTTGCTTGACGTAGTGATTGGACTTAGGTACTGGAATCTCATGAATTAAACAGCCGAGTATCCGTGTGCACCTGCCGCTCCCTGTTGCTTCTTCCCACACTCCCTGCGCCGCTCCCCCTCACTTGCTTGGTGTATGCCCTCCAGCCTCTGTCTCCTATGTCCCTTACCTGTCGTCGCACAGGCACGCAAAGTCGTGTCGCACAGCAACCAAGCACAACATGGCCACCGAAACAATTCCCTCGTCGACGGCGGCAGCCCCCAAGATGTCGCGCTATAGGAGTGTGAGGCGCGCGCAAGAACAGCAACACCACAATTCGCCAGGCGCGCCCGCAGTGCCTCCCATGCCCGCCGTGTCCGAAATGCAGCCCCAAAGCGATGCGCCCATCAGCAGGAGCATGAGCCGCTACCACCGCAGACCGACTACCTCGCACGCGACCAGCCCAAACCCCCCACCGCTCCGTTCGAACACCATTCCAAATGCCCCTCCTCCCCTTCCTGCGCAAGTACCGCCCTCCACGCCCTCTACATCCCGGAACCGCGCTGTGAGTTCGCCGTATCAATCGTCGCATTCCGCAAACACCGGCCAGCGTCGGCCCAGGACCGCCAGAACTCGCACGACAGAGGCCTCACCACCCGTCTCCAATGCGCCGCGCCAGCAGTCGCTCAGAGGCGATGACAGCGCGAGAGAGGTTTTGCAGCGGGAGAAGGAGAGACAGCGACAGCTCAAAGAAAAATATGAGGCAGAGGCGCGCGCACAGAAGCAGGCTAAGCAGGCCGAGCTGGATAGAATCGAGAGGATGCGACACGAAGAGGAAGAAGCTGCGCGCTTAGATGCCCAACGAGAGATGGAAGAAGCCGAGGCCCTACGTCGGCAGAGGGAAGAACAAAAGGCCGAACAAGAACGTGGCAGACGATTGCAGAAGGCCGAGAACCAGAAAGTCCTCCAACAAAGGGAAGAGGGCGTCCGCAAGGCGAAGCTCGAAGAGAAGGAGCGGCAGGCAACCCTCGCAAAGCTTGAGCAGAAGGGCCGAAAAGCTCCCTCTTCGTCGCCTCCAGTATCGCCACCACGGCAGCAGGAGACAGGTTTCGGAATGTTCAAGAGGAGAAAGGATGAGGCATTGGGTCTAGATGCCCCTGTGCAACAACCCGCTGCGCCGCAACTAAGTCTCAATCTCGGAGAGGAGGAAACTATCAGACCCGGCGGAGGTGGCGTTGTTCTAGGCATCGATGCGCCTACATCCGCCGTGAATGCTGGTGATAGAGTATGTACATCATTCATCAAACACGAACATGCGACTAACAGCCGTAATAGCGCGTTAAAGTCGTGTGCAACGAGAAGCGCATCCTGCTCCCTGTGACTCCAACCACGACTCCTCTCGATCTTATCAAGTCTGCTGCCACGGTGCTCACAGACCCCATTGACGTTCGCACAGCTGTCATTTCCGAGCTCTTCACCAAAGTTAGCATCACACGCCCCCTTCGCAACTACGAGTACGTGAGAGATGTGATGAACTCCTGGGATTACGACAATCAAAACGAACTTACCATCATTGACTCTGATGTCGATGGTATCGACCAGGACAGTCTACTCTCGTACAAAGTCCCAGACACCAGACCAGAGGGCGCTTCGTGCTTTATCCAATACTCATCGAGACCTGGCAAATGGAGTAAACGACTTCTCATCCTTCGTCCAGACGGACAACTAGTCATGGCCAAGAACGAAAAGACCAAGGAAAAGGACCAGGAAAACATCTGCACTCTTACAGACTACGACATCTACTCGGTGACTCAGTCCAAGCTGGCACGGGTGAAACCCCCAAAGAAGATTTGCTACGCTGTCAAGAGTATGCAAAAGTCCAACATCTTTGCGGACGAATCGCAGTATGTTCACTTCTTCTGTACCAACGACCGAAACATCGCGAACACGTTCTATACAGCGTTACAGACTTGGCGGAGCTGGTATCTCAAACACCAAAAGGGCGAGGGTTTGAAGAAGAAGACTCATGCGACACGCAATGTGTCTGGGGCTGCTGAAGCCGCACAGACGTCGTCGCATTCAAGAGGAGAATCAGTTGGGTCGCATTACCAGCTCGGTGCTTTCTCGTCCTTGCTCGATATGGACAGTTTCAACAAGACTCTGGACCAGATTGAAGTCCACAAACCGGGAGAGTTCCCAGACGACAAACCTCTTTCCAAGCTCGATAGCAGGGCAATGCACTCTCGGATGAAGTCGATACGGGTAAAGCAACCACCTCCAACCGCCTTCAGCAAGAGTGGTCTGGTCGCAGAAAGCACTTCACCGCCGAGTGCCCGCAGTCGAAGTGTTGATCAGCAAGGCGACGAGGCGTTTGCATCGAGCGGCCTTCTGGGACGTAGCTACACGCAACGTCAAGCCGCTCTACAAGCTCGTGAGCCGTCAGGCCCGTTCACAGAAGGACCATCTCTGTTGAACAACATGGGCCGTGTAGCCCAAGTATCGTCCAACGATTCTGGTCTGAAACGCAATACCTCAGTCCGCAGCAATCATCACCGGCGAGCATCCAGCGATCTCCAACGTAGTGCTTCGAAGCGTGTACCTGGCATGCCCGAGCCTTTGGTTGATCTAACACCTCAGTACCGCCCGCCACCGCAGCATCTCAACAAGGGCAAAGGTTACAACCCAGGAGCTGGCGCTGGACCGTTGGTCGAAAGTGCTACGTCGATCGAGGAGGCTATCAAGGTTCCCTCATCAACAGACTGGCGCGCCGGTCGTCCAGGTACATCGCGAGCCGCTGGTGGCCACGAACGTACGCGCTCGCTCAAGGGTCGCGGCGAGCCATTAGCCGCGTATACTCAAAATAACCATCTCGGTGCTCCAGAGGATGACAGTAAGGCTTTTACCGGAGGCGGTTTGCTATCTCAAGCCGGCTACTCGCAGGGGAAGGACATGGTGGGTAGGGGCGTTATGGATGGTAGTAAAGCCAAGGGCCCCATGGTCAACCTCTCGTCGAACAACGAATTCGCACAAGGCAGTTTGCTGAGTGCGCTGCCAAACGCTGCTCCGGTCATCGATCGGAGTGGTAAGTAGGGTCGTTTGCTCGGCGGGTACCTTTTGCTTGGAGTTCTTTGGGGTTCGTCGTTTTCGTTTGTTGGCTTTGCGCGTTTAGCTCGATATCCATTGCTTTGGCTGCACTTTCATATGTCGCATGTTACGGCCTGGGTGGTATCTGGTATAATAGATTTATAGAGGCCGTGAGAGAGGAGTAGTCCAATGCTTATTCTGGACTCTATGACACAAAAGCAAATGCGAAATATTTCTAGAAGAAGCTTCTTTTGCTCTCCAGCTATCTCGTAGGGTCGTTCGCTGTTCAAGGCTGCTGACAGGTTGTATTCGAGACTCTCACTAGCCGAGTGCCATTGTCTAGACCTTGGTGTATCAGGCACTGACTGCATACGAGTCATGCGCCTGCCTAGCAACCCCAACACGATACTGGTAACGGCGATACAGTGCTGCTAGACAATATCGTCCGAGATGCAATACGACACGGCTCGCAAGGAAAACCTTTTCTTCCGATGAACTCTCCGCAGCGCATCGCACACCTGTCACACGGCGCGGCAGTGGCTGTCGTGGGCCCTTCACGTGCTCCTCTCCGCCTCCACCCACGACCCACTAATGGCGCTGTGGAGAGGGTTGGCGTGCTGTCGACTTCTCCCACCGTTCGCGGGAACCCCGCAATTGTCGGCCTTACTGCACTCCGTATGACGGAATACTGCAGCAAGCGGACCTGGTGCAGCGCCTCGGCAGTCGAACGCAGCGCGCAGCTCTTGCATCCAGCTGACCCTTTTGATGTTCTTGATGCGTCTGAAAGCGGACGGGCATAGACAAGCAGACAGGAATAAGCGAGCAGCTCAACGGGCGGCGGGATCGGTCGATGCTCCGCTTCTCATTTCCAAAGGAAACTGTTGAGTTGTTGACTCGCGGCCTTGGCCTCGCCCGTTGCGCTTCAGCCTCAGAATTGGGCGCTGCCCGTGGGGTCGACTCTGGCTTCAAGTGCAGCGCAGCGAGTGTGAACAGTGTCGGAGAGACGTGGTGCAGCTGAGACGGGGCGCGTCAAGGCGGCCAGGCTAAATGGCAGTTTAAACGTGAATGGGCAGTAGAAGCCGAGCGTCTACGTCACGGCAGAGTACGCCGGCGGTCCTACGACGATTGATCCGATACCCAAAGAGGAATCCCAACCTCCACCGGGTAGCCAACGCTCGTGCGCCAAACAATAGCGGCCCAGCATTTCTGTCCCCAGGGCGCCTGCAAAACATCTTTCCTCGACTATTAGACAGAGTTTGCTTGCTGCTGCTCTGCTACCACACGTCCAATTGCTCCTGCAGCTCCACCACACCGTGTCCGCCGCCAGCACTTCGTACTCAACCGGGAGTAATCGAACCGCTTGTCTAGCGCGGCCACCTGCAGTAGCTCAACCAAGCACCGAGCTCAAGCTCTCACACTCCCTCGACTTTCCAAGCTTTCTCTCCCCTAGAAAGAGCTCCGATCTTGCCATTGCGCCTTCCCACTATCTCCTCACAACACCCACCCACAATGGCTGAGACCGGCGCGAGAGACGTGCAGAACCACGTCCTGTTCGAGGTTGCGACCGAAGTCGCAAACAGAGGTAGCTTTCGTCCCAACTTGATGCCCTTCTGCAATGCTAACCAGTCTCAGTCGGCGGTATCTACTCAGTCCTCAAGTCCAAGGCCCAGGTCACCACCGCTGAGTATGGCGCCGCATACACCCTCTTGGGCCCGTGGAACAGAGCTTCGGTAGGCGCAACCCACGCCATCTTGAAACCAGAAATTGACGAGATAACAGGCGGCGGTCGAAGTAGAGCCCATCGAGCCCAAAGACCCGGCGTTGATTGCGACCATGAAGTCTATGGACGACCGTGGCATCAAGATGCTGTACGGACGTTGGTTGATCGACGGTGCCCCACGTGTGCTCCTCTTCGACACTGGCACCGGCTACAGGTGGCTTGACGAGTGGAAGGGCGACCTCTGGTCTTCCACCGGCATTCCTTCACCGCCTGGCGATTCCGAGACCAACGAGGCCATTGTTTTTGGTTACCTCATTGCGTGGTTCCTAGGCGAGGTGAGTTGAGAACATGTGCAGTCGCTGCGAGCCGCGCTAACTACTCTCCAGTACGTCTACCACGAGAAGAAGCGAGCCGTCATTGTTCAGTTCCACGAGTGGCTGGCGGGTGTCGCAGTCCCGCTCTGCAAGAAGCGCCGCATCGATGTTACCACCATCTTCACTACCCACGCTACGCTTCTCGGTCGCTATCTCTGCGCCGGCTCGGTCGATTTCTACAACAACCTCCAGTATTTCGACGTGGACGCTGAGGCAGGAAAGCGTGGTATTTATCACCGCTACTGCATCGAGCGCGCCGCCACACACGCAGCTGATGTCTTCACCACGGTTTCCCACATCACCGCATACGAGAGCGAGCATCTTCTGAAGCGAAAGCCGGACGGTGTCTTGCCTAACGGTCTGAACGTCAAGAAGTTTTCGGCTACTCACGAGTTCCAAAACTTGCATCAGCAAGCCAAGGTCAAGATCAATGACTTCGTGCGCGGACATTTCTACGGCCACAACGACTTCGACCCTGAGAACACCCTCTACTTCTTCACCGCCGGTCGCTATGAGTACCGCAATAAGGGTGTGGACATGTTCATTGAGTCGTTAGCCCGGCTGAACCATAAGATGAAGAACGAGAACTCGAACATGACAGTCGTCGCTTTCATCATTCTCCCCGCGCAGACGACGTCGCTCTCGGTCGACTCACTAAAGGGACAAGCCGTCATCAAGGCGCTTCACGACAGTGTAAACAACATCGCCGAGAATGTGGCTAAGAAGTTGTTCGAGCGTTCGTTGACCTGGACGGAGGGCTCTGAGCTTCCCGAGGATAAGGACTTGATTACGCCCGCTGATAAGATCTTGCTCCGTCGACGGTTGTTTGCCATGAAGCGTCACAACCTTCCGCCCATTGTTACTCACAACATGGTCAACGATGCCGAAGACCCGGTCTTGAACCAGCTCCGTCGCTGCCAGCTCTTCAACCACCCATCGGATCGCGTCAAGGTTGTGTTCCATCCCGAATTCTTGAACTCGGCGAACCCTGTCTTGCCATTAGACTATGATGATTTCGTTCGTGGAACTCACCTCGGTGTCTTCTCATCCTACTACGAACCCTGGGGTTACACTCCGGCTGAGTGCACCGTGATGGGTGTTCCCAGCATCACAACCAACCTGTCCGGCTTCGGTTGTTACATGGAGGAACTGATTGAAAATGCCCAGGACTATGGTATCTATATCGTAGACCGAAGGATGAAGGGCGTGGACGACTCAGTCAACCAGCTTGTCGACTACATGTTCGAATTCACCAAGAAGAGCAAGCGCCAGCGTATCAACCAGCGTAACCGGACCGAGAGACTCAGCGACTTGCTCGACTGGAAGCGCATGGGCTTGGAGTACGTCAAGGCCCGACAATTGGCTCTTCGACGTGCATACCCTGCGGCATACGAAGACGACGATGAGCCAGATTTCTTCAGCTCCCAAGACGTCAAGATCTCACGGCCGTTGTCCGAGCCCGGGTCTCCCCGCGATCGTTCGGGCATGATGACGCCCGGTGACTTTGCTTCGCTGCAGGAGGGCCGCGAGGGACTGAGCACCGAGGACTACATAGCGTGGAAGCTCCCGTAAGTGATTATCAGGATGTAACGCGCGATGACAACGCTAACAACTGCACAGTGAAGAAGAAGAGGCTGACGACTTTACCTTCCCGCTAACGTTGAAGACGAAGAGTAAGCCTAATTCAGGCGCCACTACTCCTACTCTCTCTGCTGCACCGAACGGTACTGACTAGCCAACTCTTTTCTGTAGGGTGACGAAGAAACCGAACGAGGAAGAGAAGCAAAGACTTCCAAAATTGCAATGATCTATTCCTTTATGCTTGGCTTGATTTCATACGCATTTACTGCATTGGCGACGATGAATGGACGTACGAGACGGAATAGTGGAGGATATGGATGTCTTGCCTCGGAGCAGGATCAAGTGTATTTTAGGATGTGAATATCAGGGTCCGTTGGTCTGCTCCACATCTTTGCGCGGTCCGAATATGACTATTGTTGATACCGAAAATCCGAACCAAGCATGCATACGCGTCTTCTTCTTAGGAAACGAGCTCGGCATGCGAGATAAAAGCAAAGCTGACGTGATAAAATCAGCTAGCGGTCAGGTATACAGTTTGGACGTGCCACGACAAGCGTCCAAAGTGCCGAAGTTTCCGTGAGTCGATGCACCCAAATGACTGGCTAGAACGCCAAACTGTGGCGCAGCAATCGCAGAAGAAATGAGGACGACCAAAGTCCGTGAGTCCGGCGAAACGTGAGCTAGCCTTGTCATCCCTAGTAATCAGGCGCACCTTATCAAAGCCAAAGCAAGCATCTTGTCCTGAAACAAAAGTGCATGCTCGCCGGTGCCGCGGTATCCTTGGCTATGGTCGGCGCTGTTGCCATTTCTTGTTGTGATGGGGTGGTGAGATATCAGCTCGGCCGGCGGACGAACCCCGTATCGCGATATGCGCTGGCGAACGTAGTCTTTCATGCAAAGTCGATGTCCACACCCACCATATATATTGAGATGTGGAGGGGCATCGTTCATCAAATCCTCATTTGGGACTGCTCACGCGACGCGGGAGGAAGGATAGCGGGGCGGAGCGGAAGCATCGCAGTGGAGAATAAGCACACGTCCAACGTGCATGCAGATCAAAAAGCACGTTGCACATGTGAACTCTGGTTGCAGCGTAGTGCCATGGCTATGGTGTGGCAGGAAGGCCTTCTCGATTGGATTCCCATGTGCACTACAGGGGTCTGTTAAAACTCCGGTTGCGAATAGCAGGGCTGGGCATTCCGTGGCCTCGATGCCCCTTTAGCGTCATCGCCGCACCTGGCAGCGCGACAAGCCGGCAATCTTTCACAGCGCACCACTCGACTACCGTCCCGCAACGCGACCCATAGTTCACAGCGCCCACTCGAACTAACACTTCGCCCTCTTCTTTCCTCAAATATGCACCACTACGACGGAGCTTTTCTGCGACGCGCTACCGGCTCGGTCCGTTGACGTTCTCTCTGCTTGGGGCGCGCTCGATTAGACTCGAACTTTCAGCTCTTCCTTCCCACTGCCTCTGCTGATCTCACCTCTTTCAACCTGACAAGTCCCGCCCACTGGGTGCCATTCACTCTTTCCCATCGCCTTGGAAGCCCACTGGTGGCAACATGTTCGGCCCATGGCTTGTCATGTTCGCATGGCTGAAGCAGCGCCTCCCGTCCAGTCTTAAGGCCCTCAAACCACACGCCAACTTTATCACCCTTCACTGTATGCGCACTATCACAGGGGAGGGACTGAACTGTGGCTGATAGGTTTACAGATTCGTATATCATTGGGTGGGCGCTCATCGGATCCGTCATCATATACGGCAGTGGTCGCATACCCTATGTCGATGCGCTCTTCTTTGCAAGCGGCGCAGCAACACAGAGTGGCTTGAACACGTATGTTAGTCCCTGAGATATGAGGGCAGTGAACTGACTGCCAGCGCAGAATTGACATAAACACCCTGGATCTATATCAACAGGTATGTGATGCGTTTGAAATCTACAAGTCTTTTGCTAACAATGAACAGATAGTCATCTACTTTATCGCCAGCTTATGTACGCCCATCTTCATCCACAGCTCCGTCGTAGTCGTTCGCCTCTATTGGTTCGAAAAGCGTTTCCAGAACATCGTGCTCGAGAGAGGGAACCGGAGCGGTCGGACTCGCACACTTTCTAGGAGGAAGAGTGAGATGAATGCAGCAACAGAACGTAATGTTGGACAAGAAGAACAAGCGGTCGGCGCTCGTGAGATTCGGGTCATGCGTGGATCCAGTGGCCACGCACACGGTGGAACAATCGCGAACGAGTACGCCTTCAGTGACGGACTGGACTGGACTGGCAATGGCATACGCCCGAGAAGATCTAGTTCCAGCGAGGACGAAATGCCACCGTTCCGGCCGACGACTCCCGTTCAAACTGCTCCATCTGGCATTGTATGGGCCGACAATCTCAGCACACCTAAGGAAAAGAAGCCCAAGGAGTCGCTTGAAGAATCCCCTGGCGGCCGCCTTCCACAGTCGAACAAAGAGAAGAGCATCGCTTTCGTAGAAGCGCAGCGAAACCCGACAGCAAGGAACAAGCTTCGTATACCAGGTCCACGCGACTTCGACCAGGGGCTCATCCCAGAGGCTGTTAAAGGAGAAGAAGAATTGGACAGAGTTGCGAGTAGACTATCGCATGAGTCTCATCCCAAGCGAGAGCGTTCAAATTCTGTTCCCCATGCTCTGAACGGAGACGATCGCCCCTTCAGGAATCACATCACCATCGACGTACCGGACCGGCAGCAACGCCCTACCGGGCATTCTGTCTATGACAGAACCAGGACCAATGAGGGCGATGCAAACGTACCTGCATCGAGCATGCATCTACGTAATAGGTCACGATCAAGAACATTTACCAGCTTCCTTACCAGGACCAAGACCGAAGAGGAGGACCCGATGCCCTACCTCAGCTGGACACCCACCCTCGGACGCAACTCAAATTTCGTTGATTTGACTGAAGAACAAAGAGAAGAGCTCGGTGGTATCGAATATCGTGCTCTGAAGCTGCTCGCCATGATCCTCATCATATTCTACCTCGGGTGGCACACCATCGGCATTATATGTTTGGCGCCATGGATCAACAACGACGCTCACTATAGTGGTGTCGTGAGAGATTTTGGCGTTGACCCAACTTGGTGGAGCTTTTTTACTTCAGCCTCCCTGTTCAACGATCTGGGATTCACTCTCACTCCAGACTCGATGGTCTCTTTCCAGCTAGCTGTGTGGCCCCTTGTGCTGGGTACCTTCCTGATCATCATCGGAAATACCGGGTTTCCTTGTATGCTTCGGTTCACCATCTGGATGTACTCCCTGATGGTACCCAAGAGCAGCGCCATCTGGGAAGAGCTTCGTTTCCTGTTGGATCACCCGCGTCGGTGCTTTACTCTACTATTCCCAAGCAAGGCAAACTGGTGGCTGTTCTGGATCCTTGTCGTCCTGAATGGTGTCGATCTCATCTTCTTCATCATTCTCGATCTCAACGACCCGACCGTGACCTCGCTATCCGGTGGTCACCGCTTCCTCGCTGGTCTCTTCCAAGCAGCCTCAACGCGTACTGCAGGTTTCGCCGTTGTCAACATCGCCGATCTGCACCCTGCGGTCCAAGTCAGCTACCTGATCATGATGTACATTTCGATCTTCCCCATCGCCATGTCTATCCGCCAGTCGAATGTCTACGAGGAGAAGTCACTGGGTGTCTGGGCCGCAGACGATGAAGACGACACTCAATCTAGCTACCTCTCGCATCATCTGCGTCGCCAACTCTCATTCGACTTGTGGTTCGTCTTCTTGGGTTTCTTCCTCATCGCCATCATCGAAGGCGTGCGGCTCGAGAATACGAACGAATACGCGTTCAGCCTGTTCTCCGTCCTTTTCGAGATTGTCTCTGCGTACGGTACGGTCGGACTGAGTCAGGGATTCCCCGGATTCAACACGTCCTTCTCCGGCCAGTTCAAGACATTGAGCAAACTCATCATCATCGCCATGCAGATCCGTGGAAGACATCGTGGTCTTCCATATGCTCTCGATCGTGCCATCTTGCTTCCATCGGAAACTCTACACCAGAAAGAGAATGAAGATGCGACGAGACGTGCACGACGTGGTAGCAACGCTATGGATCTCGGTGTCAGCATGAGTATGGATGGCATCACGAGGACAGGCACGGGACTCAGTCGCAAAAGTACGGCGAGTGGCGAGAGAGTGCCACAGAGTAAACCTAAGCAACTCAAGCGCATCATCAGCGGCGCTTTCAGTGCGGGTCCAACGGGCCAATTCAGGGAAAAGAGGACATGATGCGTATCCTTATAGTAACGACTTTGTGGATGTTCAAGGCGCTTTGAGGTTTCGGTATAGCATGGCGTACAGCGGTGTTCGTGGATATATTTGTTATTTGTTGTTTGATGGGTGGGCTTTAGATCTGATAGCGTTCATGTGTGGGTTGCAATATCCGTCGATGCGGTGATTTTGTTGTAGCTGGTATATATGTTCAACATATAGTACGGACAATGCAGGCTTCTATGTTCACTTTGCGGGTTTGTTTTGATGCTGAATTTGACCATGTAATTTAGACTTGAGTCAACTATCATTGCTGCATGTCTCGGTTCTCTGAAGAGGTGAAGCTACGAAGTCGGTATACATGTGGCATTGTGCTCGTGTAGTGGACCATCTGCGAATTGCTGTACTATGACGTAGCCATTGTACGTATAAATCTCAGCACGCGAGTGCACGGGCAAATACTCTAAGGGATCTGGCTTGCGGCGCGACAGTTGCGCGAGCGATGGAATGTTGCGAGTCGGTGATGTAATGCAACGCTAAGTACCAGCCACCATTCAATTCTACCTATCGGCGATCGATCTCTATCTCAGACCCAAAGCCTCCCTTCTCCCCTGACTCCCCAAATCCAGATACGGTGCTTCACCCAAGCTGCAGACACGATCACCCGCTCTGGCCTCTTCGTAATCGTACGTTGCGCAATGCCACGTGCTTCGATTGTCCCAGATAGCCAGATCATTCGGCCGCCACTTGAACCGTACCTGCGCATCGTGGTTCTGCGTCACAAGGTTGAACAAGTACGGTAAGATGAGATCGGATTCGTCCTTCGTGACGCCATTGATGCGTTTCGTGAATCCTTTATTCACGTATACTGATTTCCAGCCGGTTACGGCTGCACGATAAGTTAGCGACGGCAGCGCAAGAGAAACGTCAAACTTACGGTTCGTGCGAATGACCGGATGTGTGGCTGTGAGAGCATCGCCATGGTTCAATGGATTGCCTCTCACATCCTTCCGGAGCGGATTTCCTAGCCTCGCTGCCTCGTCCAGGAAGAACTTCGCATCATGCGTTGCAGTCAGGCCCTCCAAAAACGAACGCATAGCAGGAGAAAGACGATCGTAGATTTCGTAACCAGAAGCCCAGAGCGTATCACCGCCTGTCGCGGGTAAGGTATGGATTTTCAACATCGCATAGTCCGATGGCACCGGCTCAAAGGTTATGTCGCTATGCCAGCCCGCAGATGCGAATCGAGATACGTCCGAGAGCTGGTGAGTGAGACCGCCACCTTTCTTTTGCTTTTCGCTACTTATAACTGAGATCTGGTCGCCGAGCTCAGATCCCTCTTCGGTAAGAGGATGTACGTGTAAACTTGAGGAAGAAGGCTAATGCGTTGTCAGTGTATTGCTAGGTTAGAATCGGCTTCGCTGCCAATCGGACATACACAGCCTGACAACTCGGTGATCCGCAACATCAGGTCTTTCATCTGAGTTGGCGTAACATCCTGATCTCGCAGAAAGACAACGCCACGTTGTGAGACTGGGACTATAAGTCAGCCATAAGTCCATCAAGCTGTAAACAGAGAGTCGTACCCGTTATTGCCAGATCTTTGATCATAGCATCGCCCCATCGAAGCAGGTCAGTCACTTGAAGACCTTCGAACTCTCTTCCAATGACTGGGGTCAAGTCTTGGTGTGTGAAGCTGTCCAAGGATCCGGAATAGACTAAGGGCTCCAACAGTCTCGATCGGGCGCTGGGGTGACCACCAATGGTATTTGCATCTCCGTCTTCATGAACGTCTTCCATACGACTGCGCTTGACTGAAGGCATCTTGAAGGTAATATGGTGCGCGGTTAGTGCAACTTCCGGCTCAAATTCAGTGTTGCAAAACGCTTGGATAGCCTCCAAACCAACAGCTCCGAATGTCTGGAAGTCCAGGACATATAATCATTCCCGGAACCAGGGTGACACCACCGCATGCGTGGTAAAGCACGTCATCGGATTAGTTGTACGCTCTGGGTCTAGGCGTGCCGGGCCTAGCCTACATGACCGCGTGAACGCCAAGGCGGATATCGACAGCAAGACCAATAGGAGATGCATCAACATGCACAACATTGTGCTTTCCCCTCGTTCTTCGGGGCAATTACTACCTCGGTAGGATGGCGACGATGGCGACGGGATGAGCTTGAATTGCGACATACCATGTCCAAAGTGATAAATAGGAGACAAGAGAGCATAGCAGGGAACATGCAGTGTCCAGTCTATCACATCTCAACAATAACCTTCCTTCGTGGCAATCGTGCTGTAGCCGACAATCGCAGCCCTTGACGATGGGCAACGACATAGAAGCATCCCCGCACACCACACGGATCAGTGAAGATGCCAATTCGCTCAAATCATCGGCCCACGTGGGTAGAGAGGAACTTGCGGATATCGTCCCACCCCACGAGACGTACGAAGGCCGGCATCGCTTCGACCCCCAGGCGAGCTGGACGATTGAGGAAGAACGGCGTGTGGTGCGGAAGACAGACCTCCGGCTACTCACATGGCTCTGTCTCATGATGTTCGGGCTGCAGGAAAGTTCATACATTGTGCTAGTCGATCAGAAATACTGACTATCACAGCTCGATCGTGGAAATATATCGAATGCACTCGCAGACAATCTTCTGGAGGACCTCGGGTTGACTTCTGATGACTATAACAATGGAACAACGATACAGTTGGTATGCTTTCTAGCAGCTGAATTCCCAGTGCAGTTGTGAGTATCACCGATTTTCTTGTTGAAGTCTTTCTCTAACTGTGTTCTTATACAGTCTCACCAAACGCTATGGCTTCAAGTATATCCTCCCGACCATGATGCTTGCTTGGGGAACTGCATCTTGGGGCCAGGCGTGGATGCACGACCGAACTTCGTTTTACCTGGGCCGTGCAGCCATCGGACTTTGCGAAGGTGGTTTCATCCCCGGTGTAATCTTGTTCGCAACCTACTTTTACAAGTCCAAGGAGCTTTCTCTACGCCTGGCAGCCTTCTGGTCGACACTCAACATCGCACGTGTCATCTCGGCCTTACTTGCGGCGGGGATTCTGGAGATGCGCGGTGTTGGTGGAAAGCCAGGTTGGTTCTGGCTATTCCTCCTCGAAGGCCTTTTGACGGTCGTCATCGCCATTCTCTCGTACTTGTATTTGCCCACCGCGCCGACATCCACCAAGAATGTGCTTTGGCGTCAAGGTTGGTACACTGAGCGGGAAGAAGTCATCATGGTCAACCGTATACTCCGAGACGACCCAGCCAAAGGCCTCACTGCTCTCAAAGAGCCAGCAACGTTCAAAGACATCCGCGCGGCCTGGTCAGATTCCTCCATGTGGGGTTTATACTTCATCGGCCTTGTCGCTTACATCCCTGCCTCGCCGGTGCAAGGATACCTCACTCTCACGCTTAAACGCCTCGGCTTCAGCACCTTCAACAGCAACATGTTGACAATTCCGTCTGCGGCCCTCCAGGTTGTTACTATGCTAGCATTGGCATACTCAAGCGACTACTTCAACGAACGTACTTTCCACTGTATATTCGGCGAGTTCTGGATTATGCCGCTTCTCATCGCGTTGTTGACGCTACCCGATGGTGGCCGTGAATGGGGCCGCTTTTCCTTAATCACGCTGATCTCCGGGTACCCATATTTCCATCCACTGGTCTCTTCCTGGATATCCGAGAACACTTTCGACGTTAAGAAACGTGCGATTACGGCCGCAACGTACAATGTCATTGTGCAGATTGGGTCTCTGATCAGTTCACAGATCTACCGCAAGTACGATGGCCCGTACTACAAGCAGGGAAACTCCGTTCTTGTGGCTATATGCGCGCTGAGTGTCATTACTTTCCTCATGCAACGGCAGACTTTGGTCCGCCTCAACAAAAGGAAACAGATACAGTGGGAACAGATGACTTCGGAAGAGAAGGCTCTGTACCAAGCAGACATCATCTCCCGAGAGAAAGATGGCAACAAGCGGTTAGACTTCAGGTTCACACTCTGATCTCGTTGGGAAACGATAGCCGGTGGAATCCACAGAGAGTTAATGTCAACATGCATAGCAGCATCACATGGTCTCTTCAATTGATCTGACTACCAACCAATGCCCTCTCGCCTTTCAGTTGCACCGAACTATCTGCGACCCGTCGTTGAGATTAACCCGAGGTCGCATCCCAAGTCCGAATCCCAAAGCTCTGATACCCATTATGTACCATTTTCAAAGAGACACTATCGGAGATCATGTCAGTTGTATTTCCAATACATTTTGAAGTGTAAATTTCATGTCTTTTCTACACAACGTTGCGGATGATCGCGCGTCGACTCCGTGTATGGTGAGTAAACGTCTCTGCGTCGGCTGCAGAGAGCCGCCTTGTTCGACGAAGACGTCTCTAGTCTGGTCCACTCTCCCTACCGCGCCCCACAATTGCCCGAAACCATTGCATGTCGTGATTGCGGGGATCAATGACGACCTCGGGTCTCTCCACGATGTTGCGAGTCATTGCGAAACCATGGATACCAAGACCGCGGCAGCACAGCGCCCAACTCGCTGCAACTGCCCAACTGAGGTTTTCCGTCCGATGCAGCAGGCTAAATCGCCGGCATCGCTCTTTATGGAGGACTCGCCGCTTTGAGCGTAGTTGGCAGAATTGTCGAAGGCTTTGGTAGAACTTGTGACTGGAAATGGTGGTTGTACTCGAGGCATCACTTTGTTCCAGCACCCAAAAGAAATCAACTTATCGTTCAGTCACCGAATCGCTCATACGAACGCAAGATGGCTTGGGAAGAACCTCGCAAAACGGGCATGCAGTACCGCCGCCTAGGTAACTCGGGCTTGCATGTATCTGCGCTGGGCCTAGGAGGATGGCTCACGTATGTTCACTCATCTTCCTTTCTGAAAACACTTGGGCATAGACTTATCAGATTATAGTTTTGGAGGCCACGTCGAAAATGGTATATTGTGTTTATATGCTCATCAGCCAATCAAATAACGTCATTATCAGAACTTACATTCTCCATCATGAACACGGCCTACGATAATGGGATCACATTCTTCGACACGGCTGAGTCTTATGCCGCAGGCCAGTCCGAGATCATCATGGGCCAGGCCATCAAGAAATTTGCGTGGAACCGCAACGACATTGTGATATCCACAAAACTCAACTGGGGCGGCGCAAATGGCGAAGTGCTTGTCAACAACCACGGTCTCTCGCGCAAACACATCATCGAGGGTCTTCGCGCATCTCTCAAACGCATGGATCTGGAGTATGTCGATATAGTGTATGCGCATCGTCCGGATCGCCTTACACCCATGGAAGAAACGGTTCGCGCATTCAACCATGTCATCGAGCAGAAGGGCTGGGCTTTGTACTGGGGCACGTCAGAATGGTCTGCAGACGAAATTGCCGAGGCTTGCGGGATAGCGAAGCAGTTAGGTCTCATCGCACCAATAGTGGAGCAGCCGCAGTACAATCTGCTCGAGAGGAAGAAGGTGGAGAGTGAGTTCCAGCGCCTGTATACGCGTTTCGGGATCGGGTTGACTACATTTTCGCCGCTGAAGTTTGGGCTGCTTAGCGGAAAGTACAATGATAGTCCGGATGCGCCGCCAGCAGGATCGAGGTTTGCTGAAGGAAAAGATGGGTTTGTAAGTGGAATGCGCGACCGCTATGGAAATGATGAGTGGAGTGGTATGATCGGCGCAGCAAGGAAATTGAAGGTAAATCAAGTCCCCATGCCTCCTTGATGGCATCTAGCTAACTGTGAGCAGCCAATCGCGGATAAGCTGGGTGTCAGCCAGTCGCAGTTGTCGCTTGCGTGGTGCTTGAAGAACCCGCATGTATCTGCGGTGATCACTGGCGCATCAAGGCCAGAGCAGGTGGTGGACAACTGTGCAGCCTTGAAGATTATAAACAAGCTTACGCCAGATGTGATGGCTGAAATCGACGCTGTGGTGGGAAGCGTTCAGCTAGATCCTGCTCGACAAGATTAAAAACACTCGTTAGCTTTTGAATCAAAACCGACCTCCTTCACCAGTGATGTGAAAGTGGAAATCTTGGCTGATAATGTCCGTATTCTCATCTGAACGCCTGAAATGCTACGATGGCCGCACGCTATGCAATGACAATTATGGGTCTTCCTACGATCCTAACGTTTCTTATGTTGATCATTCTTCACTTCCTTCTCTTGTGGCAAGATCTCGTGGACCTTCATATCTAATCCCACCCAGAACTTCCTGCCTCGCCACTCTACTGTAACACCTCCCCAGAAGGCGGTGACCCAGACTGGTAATGCGAAAATCTCGCGGCCGAGCCACGCAAATAAGAAGTCTATGAAGTTTCTCCTCGCGCCATCAAGTAGGCTAGGTTCGCCCGGTGTCTTATTGCCAAGCAGAGGTTCTAGAACTTCGGTACGGTGGTATGCAGAGGCTGATCGTTGAGGCAAGATGAAGTCAGGGGTGTCGGAGTCGATCTCAACGGTCTTTGCGCAGTGCAGCAGCAGATACTGGACATAGTCTACAAGGCACCATGCGGATAGGTGTAGAAGCCAGATCAGGAAGAAAGAGGTCCATGTTGGGTTGATGCCGATGCTGTGGAAGAAGGGTAGTGTCGTCAGAGCATAGGCGCCATACAGTCCACAAAGAATACTTTCTGTCCCTGGCTCTACAAACGTCGCCAAAGTCACCGTGAACTTCCGTACTCGTAACCATCGAATGCGACGTTGCAGGTAGGCCATGACAGACGTATGACTGATTGGCTGGAAGCAAAAGTCACCGAAGAGCATTGCATGCTTGCCCCAAGCCTCCTTGGTCGTTCCTGGCTCGGGTTTGTAGCCCCGTTTCTCGAAAGCTTGAGGTTGCTTCCACAACACATCGCCAATGAGATGATCCTCGCAGATGTTGTCGGAGAAGAAGTCGATGCCGGGAGCGCGGTCTGGATTCGATGAGGTAACGTAGTTGAGATGGGAGCGACGGAACATGGTACTCTTGCCCATGATGCAAGGTGCCACAGCGACTGTGTTGATGGCTTGGTAGAATTTGGCGTGGGCAGAAGACATGAAGGCTTCGTCGAGACGTCCTCCGCCGCGCTGTAGCAGCTTCCTGATAGTGCTGCTGGAGTGATTGCGCGGATCGGAAGACGTGCTTGCCGCAATGCTAGTCGACTCAGCTACAGCTTCAGGCTTGCCTCCGAGCAATTCCTTCCTGTCCTGAAGCGAGAGACCTTGCGAGTCGAGATCTACCGTAAGAGGCGTCTGGTGAACGAACTTGTACTTTGTCTTCTTGTTGCCATGCTTGTCCTTTCCAAATCCACATAGCAGGTCCACCAACCGCCCGCAAACGCCCTTGCCGACCCAGACGTTGCAGTCAAGTACCCATACGATGTCACCCTTGGCCTCCCTGTAGGCGCGACTCATGTTCCTGATCTTCGGATTGGGCCCCAGCGCGTTGTTATTCTTCAGTAGCAGCGGATCCTCCTCTTCGACCAAGATCTGTACATCGGCATCCGGGAAATCTTTGCATAGGTGCTCGAGGATCGCGAAGGCAGGATCGGAACGCTCGGGAATGCAGAACACGGTGTTCAATTTGTTTTTGGGATACGTCTGGCGGAGGGTGGCTGCAAGGCACTCGTACAATCGCGGATCGAGGCCTTTGACCGGCCGTATAACGGTGACTTGAGGGACTTCGTGCTCTTCCAATGTTGTGGTGCATGTTGCCTGCTGGGGTCTCCTCCAATAGTAGCGGAATAGTTGGACGAAGCCGATGGCACAGACACTCCAAACTATCACCCACCAAATCAAGCAGCCGGTCGCAATGATAGTGCGCGACATGGAGACATCTTGTCCCGTCGCGAGGGTGGGCGCGCGAAGCATGCGCGACAATGTGGTAGGGTCGGAATGAGGGTGGGGTGTTGGCGAATCTCGCAGCGCGGAGGTTGCGGAGAACCAGGAAGCCACGACCGCCAAGACGCAGCACCACTCGACGATGTTCAGGGGTATTGAATAGATGCAGTATCACAGAGACAAGCACAGGAGCAGATGTACTGCGGCTGTTAGAAGCGAAGCAGCTTCTTGTCCTACGATCGTTTGCACATCCGAACGGTCCGACTTCACCGCCAGGGACATCCATGGATCGCGATCGTTTGTTGCGATCAGACTCCCTGCACACCGACAACGCAGTTTACCCGACAACGATTTCCGTAAATGGCCATCTGTAAATCGATTACTCACTTTAGATTATGGACTCGTTCACTTTTCAGGTTGATCACCTGATGAAGGAAGGTTTATACAATTCGCAGACTTTCTTGACACGGAACATCATATAGCTTGTGCTTGAAATGAAATCCGCAAGGACATATTAATACATTAAAACACTTCCATGTGAGTAAGGTAAAGATGTGTATCAGCCCCAAAACTTCGTTATACAAAATGAAGCCTTCTTGAAATCATGTAAAATGCTATATACCGATTGAGCTTGACCTATCTCAAGTTTTTGGCTTCTTGCGCACCAGGCCTGCCGTCAAAGTGTTCACCCCATTTGCAGCGCTTGCATTGGTAATGGGTGTGGGTTCTATCTTTGCCTTTTTCCTGACTGTGCCTTCTCCTAGTATTTGCGCGGACTCTGCAGGCTTTTCTGCGCCGACCGCCGCTTCTGATGGTGTATCGGGTTTCCTCTTCTTTCGCACACCCATGACCATGGTAGGTGTCACACCATTTGTTGCATCCGAGGGTTTTACTGGAGCTACATACTCCTTTGTCCCCTTGACTGTGAAGCTCCATTCGTCCATGCCCCCGAGGACAGCAATTTCCTCTTTCCACTTCCTCGTACTTCGTGCTGCTGCCTTTCGGTTTGCGAAAGTCTGTTGTAAAAGGACCTCATGCGCGCGGTCGTAATTCTTGAGCGAGAAGCAGATGGTGCCACGTGAGGAAGCAGGCCATTTCCAGTACGGACTGTTCTCGGGAAGGTTCTTGGTGGAGCTTGAAGAGACGTTGGACGACGTCGATAAGTTTGAAGAGCTGTTCTTAATCTTTGGCAGGACCAGGGGAATTGGTCCGTACCTAGTTTTGGCCTCTTGTCTGCGTCGACTAGCCTTCTTCCGTTTTGGACTGGGCATATTCTCTTGCGAATCGAGCTGTGAGAACGACTGCGATGCTGATTGTTGCGAAGGCATGTCCTCATCTTCTTCGGGTATCGAAGGCTTGGGTGGTGTTATGACGACCCAGATGAAGCCTACTATACGCCCTGATGAGCACTCTTGCCTGAAAGCCATGAATTCCCAGAACTGGTCAAGTGTCTTGACGCTCTTCCAGTGCCCATTGCTTCTCGAAGGTGTGCATCCATCTACTACCATAGCATCGGTACCCCGATCAGGAAGTTCTTCGTCCAATTCGTCAAGGAATCTGGCCTTGGGGTCGTCTGGGAAGTGTGGTACAAGGCAGCGGGGTGGAGCGGCAGGGTAGGGAGCGATCTGTAGGAGCGGGTGTGTGGTTACCCAGCGTCGAGGGGTGTTCGGGACGGGGGGCGGAGGAATATATCGCAGTGTGTCGTATGGCTCGAAGCCCGGTATCACCAGGTAGCCTTTGGCCGTGGAATCCGATTGGACTGACGTGCTGTCCGCCTTCGAGCCGTCATCATCAACCAGCCGTTCGGCGAAGGGCTTCCGCTCTCCTTCAGCCTTGTACTCCCATATGATGGGATCGAGCACTCTGCACCACCATTTCACCAAGCCCCTGTCGTCTAGCACATGCTTGTTCTTGTTCTCGATGCTTGCCGGAAACAGGTATTGATCCTGTGCCCTGGCGAAGAGAGACACTACCAGCTTCTTCCCTCCCCTCTGTCGTTCTCGTGCTAGCCAGGATACAAAGGTTCCACAAATGGCTTTCAGAGGTGACGCAGACTGGGCTCGCGGTAATTGTAGTTCGGATATATAACCTGTCGAGTCGGCTTTGGAGACGAAGATGGTCGTGAGGTTTCGCGTGGTGTAGATCAAGACTTCAATTGCCAATATAAGGAGCTCCTCGGGCAGTTCCGAGCCTGCTGCATCGTTTGGGACTATCGACGCTGCCAAGGTCTGCGATTCGCAGTATGTTCGTTCGGACTTGCCATGGGGCGGCGCGGAGAAGAGGGCGGAGGACTTGGAGGGCGGCGTTGAGTAGTGGTAGAAGGTGATGGGCACGTCTTTGGGCAGTTGTTCGGCGAGTAACTCTTTCAGCGGCTTGGAAACCCCAGCGCTCGTCATGATGACCCAAGAGAAGCGCAGCAAGGGGAAGCGTCGCGTATCGGGGGGCGCACGATGGGGAGCGGCAGGCGCGACTGGTGCTAGCGTCGTTGCGGTAAGGCGCGATCCGCGTGCCGCAACTTTTCGATGATCCGAACTGACCTCCGCCAGCAGCATCACGCCCGCCCGCCGCCAATCAAGCCTCTCACACCTCGCTCACCACTTGGGAGCGCCACAATGACTTCCAAACGACCGCTCCGATCACTCGTCTCGACCGCTTCATCGTCACTCCGGCCCGCGCAAATATCCAGAACGTCCTTCGTGCGGTCCTCCGCATGCGCATTTTCGAGCACCACCCCATCGAGGTCCACGGAATATGACGCAGAAGCTACACCAGCCGTCGACAGGCCGCGATGGAAACAGACACCTCCGCGAATGATGGCGCCTCACAGGATACGGCCGAAAGCCAGAGGGGGCGTTTACCAGGTCAACGAGGACCCGAAAAAGCTGGACGATGCGTATATACGCATGTTGGGCCCCGGAGGAGACAAAATACTGGGAGAAGACGTAAAGTGGTTAGCCGTCACACACAAGAGCTTCGACCACGGAAGAAGAGGATTCAACGACCGATTAGCATACTTGGGTATGTGTGCACATTGCAAAGGCGAACAGACGGGAGGCTAACGCAAAGGGCAGGACGGAGGATAGTCGAACTACAAACAACACAGGCGCTCATAAACTCGCCGCAGGAGAATCAATGGCCAAGAGATCCCACTGGTGTACCAATCAGCGACGAGTTTGGACGCAAACCATACCTACATCCCGCCTTGAATGGGCTGCAAGGCCTGACCGACGAGGCCGAGAGTCTGGTCTTGAGCAAGACACGGCTAGCACCGATAGCAGAGCGATACCGTTTGGACAAGGTCACACGGTGGACACCCAAGAGGGTATGCTCGAACTTTTACAACACCCTAGTCCACAGGCTGACGAATTACAGGCGGACAACCTCCAAGGCTCTGGTTTTGAAACTGTCCTCATGACTTCTCTATACGCCATCGTCGGAGCGGTCGCTCTCGAGCGTGGCGGCGAGGTGGCCAACAAGGTTGTGCAAGAAAAGATACTCGCACCGCTTGGCTTCAGCTTCTCGCCCGAGTCATGACCTGGACCCAATTCGATTCTGTACAAAACCACTGCCAGACTTTGTACCATATTGTAAACAAGAACCTGACATGGCGAACGTCGCGATTTTCTAATCAATTACGTCTTCGCCATCACATGCTGTCTCTGAGGTCACGGTCACTGATATCACACCCAGTACGAATTGCCCGTTTGACGTGAGTAGACGAAGGACTTTGGGAGCATGGTGACCCTCCCAATTCGCAATTCAGGCAGACGGCTTCGAGAAAAGCTCAGGTGATTAACGGTATAGCGAAACTACCCCTCCGGGCAATGGACATATCGTCAAACGTCACGGATAATAGCAAATCTCATGCGGATGTGAACGCGAGATAATGTGAAGATTGCAGGACGCATACGAATCAAACGAGCCGCACACTGCTAGCTCAGGGTATAAATATGACACCCCCAAGAAAGAAAATAACTCTCGCGACCCGCTCAAAACGTTAGACCCGGCTTGTTCTTCCTCCAAAACATAGCTTTTGCCGCATTCACTGTCCGTGGTGGCGGGTCAAACTTAGGCTGTGCCTCCTCAATGTCCATCTGCTCCATCTTCCTCTGCGAGTTTCTTTTCAACTCCCTCTTCAAGTTGCGCTCGTCCTTCTTGCGCATCCAAGTGATCCAAATGCAGTAGCTTGCGCAAATGATGCCAATACCGCCTATTACACCACCAATCACCGCGCCAATGAGACCTTGGCTTTCCCATGCGGACTGCTTGGGGCGTTCGTAGGCTACGGGCGTGGATTTCGGGCAAAAGGTAACGGGCATGACCATGTTGTTCTTTTGAATGGCTTCAGCGAGGAAGAAGTTATTGGTCTCGTAATCCGCCATCAAGTAGACTTGGCCAAGGAAAGCGGTCCCGAGGTAAAATGGTGTGTCGGCTGACTCTTCTCGGTCTTGGATGGGTGTGATGTTGGAAGCGTTCATGAGGACTTCAGAGGGTAGTGTGATTGTAAAGCCATCTTCTAGCACTATCGAGAACGTGCCGTTGAAAGCGTTCTTCAACTTCAGAGAATTATCGCCCCATGTGTTATCCTTTTCGGCGCCCAGTCGTTTGATGAAGTTTTGGGTGATCTGATACGGTAGGGAGAACGGGAACTGTTCGGTCGTAATTTGGGCCTCGAAGTCCTCTGCCCGTGTTTTCATGTCGGTGAAAACCGTGTTATCGAACAATGATACGTTTGCGTTATCTTCAGAGTTAGTGATGACGATATCCTTGATGCGGAGGCTCATCGGATTCGGGTTGTCGATGTTCATGGCGTATTTGTGTGTGTCTCCCGTGAAGCGACCTGAGTCGTATCCCCCAAAGACATTGCTACCGTTGACTGCGCCTCCCGCACGCTTGAATCCCTGTCCGATGTAGAGCGAGTATGTTTTCCCAGCAATGATGTCTTGTGCAGCCAGGTCCCGAAGGAGAGTGGAAGATAATCCCATACCCACTCGTCCAGGTGTGATTGACCCCGACTCGGCGACTTCAATCGTACTGTTCTCTACCAATATTTGTGATGCACCGTCCGTCTCGAAGTAGTGTGTGTATAGTCGTAAGGTCTCTCGACCGAAGAATCCCGTAAAATCCTCTTGTTCATCGTCCAAGGTTTGGAAGTTGTCGTCTTTCACAAAACTATTCTACATGTCAGCTAACAACTCAATGTACCACATCGACAGTCAACCATACCTAGTGGAGTCGCGGTCGTTATAGAAGCCCCCTGTACTCGTGGCACATTTGTCAAGAGTTGTGTTCTTGCAGTAGTTACTCGACGCGAAAGAGATGTGGTTCTGTTGTAGTGATGGCCAAAGACTCTGGTTCTGTGCTGGCGTTCCTAGTCCGATGAAGGATCCATATTGAAATTCTGATGAGTCGTGCACGGCCCGCTTGTGGATGTCGACGTATATTGGTTTCTTGGTGCAGTTTGAAGCAATTGCAGACTGAGTGAACAGCAAAGTTGCGGAAAGGCATAGAACGAAAGACGCCATGATGGAAGATGAGAGACGCTTGAGTCCAGCAAGCTGAAAGCAGGTAACAAGGTGTTGGACAACGCTTACAACACCAACAGGCAAGGTGAACAACGACGATGACGAAAAGTCTCAAACTCGAGTTGCGGAGGTGCCAGAGGCTGTAGGATGTCTTTGTAGGCCTCCATCACCTGTACCTTGATACACTAAGATGAGCATGCGGACAGTCAGCCAGTTAGGCAAGGGCCAAGCTATTCTTGCATGCGGGAATATCCACCTGCTTCTGCTGGACGCGCATGAGTGCATCCCTGGGCGCCATCTAGAGCCGCATGGGACTGAACCGCTGCCGAGAGCGCCTGCTGATGCCGTTGTGGAAGTACCACGACCTGGGGAGGTGCCCCCATGGGCGCTTTGAATAGAAACATGCGCAAGGAAGAAAGATGATCCCTCTCCGATGGTAAGCTTCGCCGTTGCAGAGACACTGATGATTGGATCGTTATTGTAGGCAGTTGCACCAAGATAGCGGGCGTTTACGAGACCAGGCTGATTGGGTAGGGTTGTCTCGCGACATTCCCAAGCGCCCGCTGCACGGACCCGACTGCAGGTGTGGATCTAACACTGCTAGCAAAGAGTTACAGGGCCCTTAGCCCCTATTAGATTATATTTATTCTATTATATACTAATATAACTTTATAGTAATTACTAGTAGTTTAGTCTATTTTTAATAACTTTATACTAGTATAGCTAGAATAAAGTATTAGCTATATTTTTCTACTTAGTATACTTATCTTTATCTTATTAAGTAGTATTACTTATAAAGTAGCTAAGTATAAAGTTTTAGTAAGTAGTATATATTCTATATTAGATGTATACGTAAGAAAATAAGTAATAAAAATTTATAAAGGTATAGTTTAGTTCTATAAGCTTATTAGATAATAAGTAAGTATAAGCTTTATAAGATATATAAATATAGCTTTTATTTATTAGTAAATTTAGGCTAAGAAGAAATATACTTACTATATTATTTTTATAGTTACTAAGTAGTTAGTTAGAATCTTTCTTTTTAGCTAAAAAGGCTTTAGTAATATAAGTAAGAACTAATTTAAATATAGTAGTAGCTTAGCTTATAGTAGTATATTTAATATAAGATAGAGAAGTTAGAGAAATACTAAAAATAGAGCCTTTTTAAGTATAAGAGAATATAGCTAAGTATCTAGAAATAAAGTTTACTAAAATATATTCTTACTAATAGGCATCTACCTATGTAACTACTAAAGTCTAGATATAACTAAGCCTCGGCCAACTAGTCGCTATTCTTAACCTTCCGCTCACCACAGTCTGCAATCTCAGAGGCAGGTAGATTGCGTACCCGCTCGGTGAGATTCTGATGCGTTCAAAGGAAACCCTCGGAAATAGCCGTACAATCTTAATCCCGCAAACCCGCACAACGTTCTCGTTGTTGCTCACGGGCTAAAGTTTGTCTACAAAGTGGATGCGTGCCAGCATAAAGTATACTTGGAAGACGGTGCATTGATTTTCACTCGCTTTTAGATCCAGAAGGAGCAGAAAGCCTGATTGCTCTGCAAAACATGCTCGCGCGATAGCATGACCCTTTGACGGCTGCGTAGTGTGTGTCAGGGCTGCCTTGCTAGGGACGAAGGGGTGTAACAAAGCGCTTGCACTTCTACGATGCCTACGCCATGTGGAACACGCAGTGACTTCACGCATTCGTCTCAATCGCTGCACTGCTCGTTGCAAGCATGTTGACTCTGTTCACAATGGCATTTCATGCATCACACTAATGCTCTAGTTACTGGGTTATAGCCATATGGTACATAAGATCCACTGCAGCGTGGACGCGTTGTTCATTGCGTGAATTTAACGACTTCCTATAGCTCCTGGGATAAGCTCGATTCTTCACCTCCTACACAGCGTGTAAATATGGACTGACTTTGAAATCTAAAATATCGCTTGATGATGACTTGGAGCACCTTGAACCTCAGCCTTGACCCCGTACTCCTTCACCCGCTATGCTAAAAGACTATCCCACATATTCCACAACTACTTGGCGTCGGATTTTACCGACATGTATGAAAAGTTGATGTACATTAAGAGCAAAAAGGGAAACATCCAGCTGAACGCAACATTGAGCATTGAGACTTTCAAGTGTTGACAAGCACCCATCGCTTCTCTTTCTCGGTAGGTCCTACCCTTGCGGCAACTACGCTCAAGGTGTTGCTGATGGCGTCCTTAGGTAGCTTTGGGAATACCTTTTTCAGCGCCTCAATCATGCCAATCTTGGTCAGATCTTTGCCCTCAATTTCGGCCTTGAAAGCTGCAAGTTGCTCGGTGGGCACCAATCGCTTAGCTTTTGCAGGCTTAGTTGGAGTTCCTCCTGTTGACTTCTGTGGGCCGTTCAATGTGTTGAGCAGACCATTCATAGAGCGTTGGACCAGAGGTACCCGCGGAGGGTTCATGGCGCTCTTAGTGTCTTTCTTCGCAGCAGCGGCGGTACTTGCAATGGTCGCAGGATCCGGTTCCCAGTAAGCCGTAGAAAACGGATCGATTGAAGTCATCTGCGGATCCAGCAGAAACCCCATTGAGAACCCCTTGAAGTCGGTGCATATAGCATCTGAACCATCGTTCAACCTGGAAACCCTATCGGCATCCTCCCAGCACAAGCCGGTGCTGACAGGAACTAAATCACCACTGATGAGTCGCCGTTTGAGTTGTGGGTCTTCTTCATCGTCGAGGAAACCGTCCAAGTCGTCTTCTGCATCTTCTTCGTTGTCGTCTTCGCCGTCAGAGTCAAGGTCTTCTCCTTCCTCGGGTTCATCCCATTCTGCTTCAGAGTCGTAGTCATAATCGGTGTCCTGTCGGACCCTGGCAATGGGGTTTCGTGCGAGCCGAGAAGCTTCCGCGTCGGTATAAGGCCTAGTATAGGTGCCATAATACGGGGGACGTACATCCTTGCAGAAGTGTATGTACTTCATTGGGATCTCTCTGAGCATCTCCAACGGGCTTCTGTGGACAGTCAAATCGATGGGACGGTCCGATGAGCCATTCACACGTTCGATAACTTCGGCGATGGTCGCAGTCCGATGCGCTGGTCGACTCCGTCGTGGGAAAGAAGATACCAAGGTCTCTCGTGTGATGCTCTCGGTACCGGTACCGTTGTGCGTGATGAGGTTCTCTAGCCGTGTTCGTGCAGCCTCCAGCCGCTCTGGATCGTCAAGCAGGGGATTTATGGGAGCGAGGATCGTATGTGGAGGGAGGTTAAACGGTAGAAAGTATCGCTCGTAGTCTGACTGAGCGTTCTTGACGATGTTCTTCTGTGGGGATGGAGGGGCCAAATTAGTTTTGACTCCGGATGTGCTAGATAAAGATGTGGACGAGGCAGTAGGGTTCTGGGATGAAGCTACCAAGGCCTGTCCTGGGCTTGATCCCGCCTTTGGCTTTACGAAGAAAGCGTTGAGCTTCATTTGGGACTATCAAAAGGTTAGTACTGTTCAGGTCATACTACAAGGACGGCGGTCGGCTTACCCGTGCCTTCTTTGCCTTCTCCTCCTCTGCCCGTTGCTGTTCCTCTTCCTTAAGACGTTTCTTCTCATCTCGTTCCTCATTCTTCTTGCGCTTCTCCTCCTCTCTCTGTGCCTTTTGTTCTGCCTTGACCTTCTCCTCGGCCTCTTTCTGCGCCTTCTTCTCTTCTCGCGCCTTGGCCTTGGCTTCCTTTTCGATACGCTGGGCTTCCTTCTCTTGTGAAGTCAACTTGCGCCTTTTGGCTGGTTGTGAAGGGGTTGGAGCAGAGACATTGCTGCTGTTTGGGGCGGTTGAACTCGGAGCGCTGCTCTTCAGGGGTGACGGGGTTTGAACCGAGAGAATTGAGAGGGGTGTAGAGGCTTCTGATCGAATCTGTTTTGACGGAGTTGATACGGTAGGCTCGACATCGTTGTCGTCGGTGTGTGGACGCTTTTGGGGCAGCGGCGCAATGGGTGTGGGGTCCTCCATAGTGTACGGTGGTTGCTGAAAGTGCAGCCGGTAGACTTTGCAGGTCTATCACGAGTCGATAGTGAGGGGGCCGACACTCAATTCTGAAGAGGTTGTTGTCGTTGAACAAGCAGCGTGGTTGCGGTAGCGGACGTTGATGCGGGAGGAGACGCGAAGGTCGAAGGCGCGACGCGCAGCGCGTGGAAACCGCGAACGACTAGTGGGCTGATGTGGGCCTAGTGCGGGAAAGTGCGACTGGGGTGCAATTGCTCGAATGGCGCGTACTTTAGCGATTTCATGCTCTGATTTCCTTTTAGCGTTACGGCGAAATGAACGCGAACATCAACATGTCGAGCACCACTATTTTACTCGTGCAAGACGTGAACCAAACAGTTTAAAAGCGATTCTTGGGGCTATGGGCTTAATGATAAACGCGCGATTAGAACTGCCTTTGCTGGTGTGTCCTGCACGTGTCGTGCCTGCCGTCTCGCAGCACTCACGCCCCGACCACGCTTTCTATGGCTGGCTTCTTGTCTGCAGCGCCCTGTGCAGACCTCTTGCTATATCGAACTCACAGTGGTCGGCCACATACCTGCTAGCAGCTAACCCAGTATCCGCGAGGTTCCATACCATCATTCGTCACTCTGCACTTCGCCATGGATACAAGCGATTTCGATGACATGTTGTTTGGTGAACATGACATGCAGGCCGCTCCTAATGATACGGAAGAGGAGGACTCAGAAGATGAGTTCCTGTTTGTAACTTCCCAACGGAGAAACATACCGTGGGATGTGTGTAACAGCTCATCCTCAACCTCAACCAATGGCACAGCGCTGTCGGTTCAGGAAGCACCTCAGTATCACGATCAGGAGCACGCTCTAGGACCCATACGCGACAGGTTCTTCAGGCGCTCTCACTCTGAGCGGGTTATGACTAACCTTGTGCAGAGTTTGGGTGATCGCTCGTATCGAAGCAATGATAGAGTTGATTGTGGATGCTCAGCTAGAGGATCATGAAGCGCTCACTATCACGCTGAAGTCCCGTGCGGCTCTGTCTCGCAGACGATCTGCCACAGCCGACGGCCAAGAACAGACCCCCGAACCGAAGGAACGCGATATCAATTTTCCAGGAGCAAGTGCGCAAGAGGCATGGAACTTCAGTGTGTGAACCCGATCGTTTGTACATGTTGAGTACGTTAATGGTCGTATAGCTGTACTAGTTCGTATACTCGAGCTTGTCCATGCCGGTCTCGTCGATGGTACCGTCATGACGAAGAGGTCAACTTTGCCTTTGTATGATGACAACAAAAAGCTGACTTGAGGTAGAGACATGTATTATCGACATCCAGACTTGTTCATCAAGCAGTCGATAGTCGACCGATACGTGGATGACTTGGCTTGTACCTTCGGCATCACTAGATTACAATTGAACGTGGTGCGCTTGTCTCGGTCGTCTCTCTGGAAGCACAGCTGATAGCCAATTTCAGACTGCCGCCGCGAAAGGCCTGCTGGCGGGCGGCTTTAGGTTGACACGAAACGATGGTCATCATATCAATGGCATGAGCGAGAAAGAGGTTTGACGAGCGTGCTGGCTCAGTGATACCTTCCTAACACATCAGCAGGGGATACTCGTTCCCAGTGTCAACGATAACGACAATCTCGACTTGACAGACGTGCAATGGGTTCTCATTATCGAAAAGGAGGTATGGTCGATGCTTTGGGATCACTTATGTTACCGCTAATGCATACCTAGGCGACCTTTAGGTCATTGATGAGTTCACCACGGTGGCACACGTTGGGCTCGAGCGGAACAATACTGACTGTAAGCCTGACTGTGTCTGTTGCCAATGTCACCTAACGACCAAGACAGGCGAAAGGATATCCAGACCTCGCTTCACGGAAATTTCTAAGTCAATTAGCTGCTAAGGCCCCTCACATTCCCATGTATGCTCTGATGGACCTTGATCCTGACGGTATCGCCATACTATCGACGTACAAATATGGGTCTTATCGTCTTGCGCACGAAGACGTTACATCCACGGATACAGCCACACCAGGCTTGCCTAACATCCGCTGGCTCGGTGTAAAGAGTCACCACATGAGCGGGACTCCGTTAGGCGAAGTGCACACAGAGACGAGCACGAAACCTCAACTTCAAGGCCTGATGAGACTGACGCCGCGCGACCGCAACAAAGCAGCGCGAATGTTGGAGTGGAACTTGTGCGCCGAGGAGGGTCCCGAGAAGGGCTGGAGGCAGGAGCTACAGAAGATGCTGATGCTCAACGTCAAGGCTGAAATACAAATACTTGACGAAATGCCAGGTGGATTGGTGTCTTGGTTGAGCGACAGGCTCGGGCAGACAACGGAATTGGTGCGCGCGCAGCGGATAGAAGGCGAAAAGCCAGACGACGGGATGCTCTTTTGAGATGTGGAGTACCGCTGGGAGGCAGATGCGCTTCCATGCGCAGGGTCCACATGTGTTACCACGTAGTCGTGCAAGACAGACAGATATCGAGCGGCAGGGATATCTAGGTTGTCGTCGGAGAGATCTTAGGGTGTCAAGCCAGTGAGACGCCTCTTAGGCGCAACGAGAAAATCGCCAGTCTTGCACGTTTGCAATTGGGCGTCGGATCCCAGGTGGCATGCAACTCGTTCAATATGTCGGAATTTGTGTAGGGTGAAGCGGCAATGGCCCAATGATGGAAGGCGGGTGGGACGAAATAACCCGCCAAGCTTGGCGCCAGCGCATCTTCTCGATCACGGCAGCTCACCCAACAACTCAGACGGCGTCGCATAGCGGCAATGCATTGACCTGCAGCTACGGAACCAGAACCCACAACAATGGCCGGCATGTCTAATGATCCGCGCGTTCCCTTCCAGGCGCCACGGCTCCCGCACAGCGCTGCCCCTCCGACCGACTGTGAGCAACATGGCTCAGGTACCGCCGAGTCGAGTGCAATCCCACACCCACTGACGCCTGCAACGCCTGCAACGACCACCAGACAGTCGGTACCATTGGGCGTCTTCTCGACCCTCTTGGGGAACAACACCACGTCCACCCTTAGTGCCCAGCCTATACTGTCCGACGAGCCCGTCCTCGCCCACACGCAACCACTAGATGCTCCCGAGGGCCTGTCTGACTTGACGGCGAGCTCAGGCTCGGTGCCCAGTGCGACTACTACCTTGACCAACACACTGCCGCCGACCCAGTCTGCTGCACTGCGCGCCCTGAACGCCCCCGCCTTCCATTCCTCGCCCTCCAAGAGCAAGTCTGCAAAGTCTACATCCAGTCGGACCACCGTCACCAGCCAGCCCGTCGTAGTACGCACATACTCAGGCTCGCGGCACGCATCGCGCTCTGGCTCCGGCTTCAACACGCCACGCTCCTTCGCCATGAACGGGCAGACACATGCGTCGGCCCTGTCCGCCGGTCTGGCAGGCAGGAGCGAGCAGCTACCCTCCGCTGACGACTTCTCTTTTTCGGCAATCCTTCGCGCGGTTGACCCTGAGATCAGAGACGCCATCGATGCCATTGCCGAGATCTGCGCCCGAAGCAGAATGAGTCTAGCCGACGAGTACGACTCTCACCTACCCCCACAAGGCGAAATAACAAGCGGGGGGTCGGGGTGGGCTGCAAGTACAGGAGCATTGGCCAGCCGAGGTCGTTTGAATAGGATCAGTCAAGGATGGACTGCCGCAGACAACACCCTCATGGCAGTGCCTGAAGCGAGCAGCTCCAGCGAGCGGCTGGCGCAAGAGGGTAGGGCCGAGAGCAGTAAGAAGCGTAGTCAATCAGCATACGGAAGCTTGAAGAGCGTCATCAGTGGTGGGAGTGGTAAGAGGAAAGCCATAGATGGCGATACTTTCCGAGACCAAGAGGCTGGCAGCTCGAAACAGGTCGAAGCCCAAAACTCAGGGCCCGCTTGGGCAGTCCATGCGTCCACCTCGTCTTCACATCCAGCAATCACCATTGCCGCGCCTACAGCTTCGAAACAGCTATCACTCGATACATCGTCGGCAATGCAGGACGTTGGCAAGGACGCCAATGGATCATCCAACGGACGGCCTCAGACTGCAACACCACGCAGAATCCCCTCACACCAACGCGGAGCGTCTATGCGCAGTCTTCCGGCATCACGAGCACGTTCTGGTACCCTTGACTCTATAAAGGCGTGGCTACCATGGCCCCGGCCGTCAGATCTCGACCAGAACAGCCGGCAGGAGCTGACAAAAGCCGAAGACCGTCTCAGAAGCATGCTGATATCATCATCCCAAACCCTCGGGAAAGGTAAAGCAACAGTGCGAGTCATTTAGAGTCGCATCGGTTCGCATCTCCAAAGCGTTGAATACTCCCTTTGAAATTGTTTGTTACATATCGCAGATACCCAGAGAGAAGCTGAAAGTGTACGAAAAGTGGAGTGGCGGATGCTTGTGCTTTGCGTAGGACTCTTGCTCCGAAAGACGCAACGATGAATATGAATAACGTTTTATGATAATGACTAACGACAATAAGTAAATAGCTCGATGCAATAGTATAGAGTAATTCAAGCCTACTTGCAGCCTTTGACGGCTTATCGTGGCTACCTCTTTTGGATTGGATAATCTAGGAGCTTCAACTCAACTAGCCTGTTCAAGTAACAAGTGTGCATCAAAACGTGGGGTAGCTGCTTAGCTCACTTCCATCTCCGCTCTCGTTGACGGTATCAAACATCATGAAGTAGACATTACGACGGCGACCTTCTTCAAACTTGAGGCCGGCACAACACAATGACACATAAAACAAGAGAGACGCGAGTCGACAGCTTCATTGACCCAACACTCCTCCTATCACTACACAAGCCACTCACTCTCCCCGACCTATGCGATGACGTCTTACTACTCATATGCGACTTCCTGGACCACCATCACCAGCAACACGGCGAGACTCCATGGAAACAACTCTCCCTAGCCAATCGCCGTCTCCACGCCCTCCTCGTTCCACGACTGTTCAAAACCATACGCATCACTGCGCCCCTCAAATCCCTAGACACAGACGTCTTAACACCACACTTGCACCAAGCTCGCGCGCTCAAAATCGACATGTTTGGCAGTCTATGGTGGTGGTGCTCTGGCGCTTACGTGTCCAGTAGCGATGCTCTTGATCTATTCACCTTTATGCATTCGTTACCGCGGCTAACGCGATTGGAAGTGAGGATGATGAGCCGGAGTCTGGATGTCTTCTCTGCTGCGTTCACCGACTCGTCGCTTCCATTCCGCTTCCCTGGGTTTGAGTTGAGAGGTGTGGAGACGTTGGTTGTGAATAGCAGTGCCGCATTTCTGGTACAGCATTGTCCCAATTTGCAGACGTTGGCGGTGAAGGGGAAGGGCGATGGTGAGGATTGTGCAATGGAGAAGTATACCGAGCTGAAGGATTTATTCGAAATAATTCCGCGGTCTAGCCTGGGAAGGGAAGAAGACGATCTGAATTTTCAGTATGCAGTGGGACTAAGAAGTTTTGACGGAAGTGCAGCATGGTCTCTGGCTGAAATTACCTTTCTCACGACGACGTTTCCGAATATCCGTCATCTTGTCTTGCGCAGCGAGTCGTACTGCTATCGATCCGATGTCGCGTCTATTATGAGTGCTCTGGGTCAGGGCTTGAAACAGCTCAAGACGCTGCAAGTCAGCAAGATCGAATATCTTGATATGGGGTATCGAGCGGTGTGGAAACGAGCGGTTATGGAATGTAAGACGGAACAAGCCAGACAGGCGTTGTGGAAAGGGAACGAGAGGAGGAGAGTCGCAGCCGAAAACGATGTTGCGAGGTTAGCATTTGGTGAGGTGGAAGCACTAGAGGAGTTATGGGTGGGTGAAAAGAGGGTTGCAAGGCGATATGGTGGGAACGGGGTGTGTTGGATATGGGAGCGTAAACCGGATGACACGGTAGATGCCGCGCTGATAGGGATGAAGTGGGCGGAATATCGTAAAGAAAGGGAGGCTGTAGTTGTGTCAAGGGAGATCGGGACGTAACGGAGGAGGTGAGAAGTTGGGTGACTGCAGGTAAATTTGCATCTATAGCAATTCGTTCGGTCAAGAACAGATATTGAAACCCATGAAGATAGCGTCTAATGAATAACGTACATCATACCGAAGGGGGAGCACAGGTTGCCCAATGAATGCTAACTAAAGCCCACATACCCAAGAATAAGCCATGCTGTGAGTCCTCAGATGGGCCTCTGACGCCAAAGTTGATGCAACAGAACACAAAACTAACCATCGTACAGGACATCACACGCAAACCACACGTGAACCCTTACATGCAAATTACACCAGGTGAGCGGCCCATTCTACCTTGCATAACCGTTACTGCTACTCGATGGCATTGGTGACGCGGAAGCTGGTTTCCAGATCCTGATTCGTTTGTCATCGCCAGCAGAAGCGAATGTAGTAGGATCCTTGGGGTGCCAGGCTACGCTATTGGCGCAGCCGTTGGAGTGTGCGTCGAGAGCTTCGATAAGGAGGCCATTGGAGCGCCATATGTATATTCGTGAATCTGAAAGCGTGTGTTAGCAAATGATCCTGCATGAAAAGACAAGACAAACATACCCTCGCTGCCGCTGACTACAAAGTTCTCATCGGCGCCGCCAAACGCTGATCGAATCATGAACTGCTTTTGAGCATGTGCCTCGAAGCGTTGTATTACATCCCCAGTGTCGATTTCCATGAGCTTGATCTGATCCGGGCTTATGCTAACGAGCATATGCCGTGAATCCTGGCTGATCGTAACACTTGTCAACTTTGTACCATCAAGCTGAAACTCGGCAATCCTCTCATAAGTGGCATAATCAAACACGACAATCGCGCTCTCTGTAATGACGACTAATCGCTGGCCATCGGATGACAATGCGAGACCGTTTACACGGAGCTTCCCATCATCGGCGAAGTTGTGCTTGAGGTTCCCGTCGAGGTCCCAAACACTACAGCCCATGTTGTCGTCCTGTGATCCAAGAATAATCCGTGTACCGGACGGATCCCAAGCCGCCGTGGTACATGGGTAGGTGAAGTCGCTGATACATTGTATGCATACACCGGTCTGCTAGTTTTAGTCGGGGCTATCAGAGCAATCTTGCCGCCTTACCTTGACATCCCATATCCGTGCCGAGTTCTCTGGTTGCGAGCAACATGTTATTATCTTTGTGTCATCAGGGCTCCAAGCAAGATGAGCGACGCCAGATTTCCTGTGTTCTGCGAGTCGATGTAACACCTTGTATGTGTTGGTTTCGTAGATAATGATTGTCTGGTCCTCGCCTGCAGATGCAAGTTTTGTGCCGTCGTTTGAGTACTGCAAGTACCAAACCTCACCCGTGTGGTGTTTCAAATCAAGAACAGCCTTTGTTGGGAAGTCATCCCTTTCGCAGTTGTGGTCGAGATAGAGAGACGGTGACGCGGCGGTGTTGTGGTATAGGCAATTTGCGATCCAGCTATCTTTTACTTCATCTAGCAGTACTGCTAACCTGTGTTCCGGGATCATAATGCTCGGCGAAATTGATTCTACAAGATGTCAGTATGAATCGCCATAGTCTGGGACTTGCTTCTTACTGGAAAGATCGGAAAGCAGATGCATCCGTGAGTCACCGCGAGCGCCGTCCCATTGAGCTTGATTTCTGAGGTCTTCGGCAGATTGGCACATCATAAGCCTACGAAGCGTTAGCTGGATAACTTATGATGGCATGATGATACTTACGCCGAAAGAGCGTGTAACCTTCCCACATCTCGATGAAGCGGCGTCAACTCTTGCCGAAGTACCGCAAGTGCCTTGCTCAGATCTCTCCGTTCAAGCAACTCGAGGTACTTTTGCTGCTTCAGACAGAATAGCATCACCTCGCGGTTTGCGCCCTCGGCTAGAGTCAAGCCTGTAGAACGCTGCGAGCTGGGCTGAGATGTCGACTTTCCCCAGGGCCTTCCGTAGGGAGCATCTAGACCAACACCACCACCGGTGTGGTGTGTATTTGACCCAAACAGCAGCTCTTCGGCTTCCTCCCAATCACCGTTCAGTACCGAAGTTCGGAATGCCGCAACTGTGGGCCCTTCGAGCTGGAAGCCGCTCTCCTTGCATAGTGCGCCCGCAGCACTGTGGTAGCCCAAGTCGGTCAGACTCTGTATCAGTATCCGCGTCACTTCTTCCCTGTCATGGCCAAAGAAAGTTGCAGGCACTGATCCCCCGTTCGCTACCGGTCCTCCATTCGTATAGGAGCCATTGCTCTCGTTCCTCCCGTGTGTGCTTCCATTCGCGCCCTTGGCCAGGGGCGACCTGTGCCCCGACGACTGTGACGATCCGTTTGCGAAGTTGCGCGAGGGCGATTGTGAGGATTTGGAGGTGTCGTTATCAAGGCGCATCTTCCCTTCCTGTCTGCGCCTGCGCTTCGAGATGTGGCGGGATAAGCTGCCCCGGGTGCCGCTGGTGAGGGGCTCGTCGTCGGCTTCGTCGCTCGCAGAGAAGCTGTGCCTACGCTTTCCGGCTGTAGTCTGGTCGGATGACAGGATAGCGGCAGCGGGTGTGTGGTTGGAGGCTCGGGCGGCGGGTGCGGGCTGGGTGGAGGGGGCAGAGATGACTGGGGAAGAAGAAGCGGGGGACGTCGGGGTGGATGGGTGGTCGGAGGCGGCTGGGGAGGGAGGGTTTGGGGCGATTTCGTCTGCCAGGACGAACGCTGGGTCTGGTTACCCGCAGATGACGCGGGTATGGGTTGGTGGCAGCGCCGTGCCTGGAGGGGTGCTGGCTTGGGGATTAGGGAGAGAGCATAGGCAGCTTCGAGGCGAGGCGCTGTGCTGGAGTGCGCGTGGAGTCGGCGTAGTAGACGGTGGAGAGGTGGGCAAGCTTGCGGAGGTGAGCTCGGAGGTTTGGAGCAGCTGGCGATGTCACGAGCCGAGCAATGACGATGCCGTCGTTGGGGCCGGGCACCTTTGATGCTATCACAAACGCTCGAGCTGCGCCAAACAGGGGAAATCCGATAGTCGTCGTGTGCACGCCGTGGGAGCTTCTAGTGGTCGTCTTGATGGTTGCTGGCAGTTTGAGGTCCGTAGCTGGGGACCTAGGTGCAACCGGATGCGTTAAGCTCATGTGCCAAGTGGCAGCCACGATGTGCGAGAGATGGCCCAAAGCAGCGCAAGTATTACACCACAGGAAGCATTCAAGGTAGAAACGTCCACTCTCTGAGTCATCCAGTCAGTTCAAACGGCATCGTCACAACATGTTGCGTGGAATGGTCCCAGGCAGGCATGCGCACCAAGATGCTCGGGTGGATCCGCATTGTCACAAGGGACCTAATCGCGCGATAAGGGAGGGAGCTAACGCCCGCACCATGGCCGGCACGACTCACAAGGACGCCTAAGAGCTCGTCCTTGCTGCTTTCGCGTCGACTGTGGCCGTAGACGCGTCATGCCTCACTCCAGGCTGCCTTCCGGCCATTACAGACAAGGGCAACACGTCATGTGGAACAGGGTACGCGCTGTCATGCGGATCCATCAACCACCATCACCCATCAACCAACATCACACATTCTTCAAACAACCACAGATTGCTCAAAGATGACAAGATTTACATGATCATAATTTTGATTCCAACTTCACAGTAGCACTGTTACTACCCCGTTCCTCTTCTACACCCTCATCGTCGCGTTCCCGCCCGCTTCATGCTCCTTGAACCAGTTGAGGAACTGGAACAAACTCGCCTTGGGTGTCCTCTCAAGACTCGTGTAGTTCACGTACTGCACTCCGAACCGGACCGATGTACCAAGCGCCCACTCGAAGTTGTCCAGAATGGACCACCCCCATGCTCCAGTCACATTGACGCCGTCCACATGAATCGCCAGCAAAATGTTGTCTAGATATTGCTGGAAGTAGTCCGCTCTCTTCAAACTAAATGTAGGTGTACGAAGTCAGCGTAGGTCTCACATGCAGTTCGCACAGAAACACTTACTCCCAAAGCGCAGAATTCAGGTTTTCCTGAAGAGGTAAAGGTATGAAGTCAGTATATGTCTCACATGCACTTCGTACAGTCAGAACTTACCCATTGCCCTTCGAAAGGCTCTGCAAACCCGAATTCGCTCACAACAATGTCCGGGATCGATGGGAAGAGGACTTGAGTTATGTGCTTGAGGTAGCGGCGCACGCCGGCAGGTGCAGAGTAGAACCACGACATGGCTGGGTCGGCGGCAGGACCGATAGGGAAGCCATTAGGGGCTACACTTGCTGAACCAGCACAGTCAGGGAAAGAGGGATGTGACCGGTTGCTCGTGCACGATTCCAGCCCGCCATCGACCTCAAAAGCTAAGAAGCTGGAGTAGGGATCGATGGCGTAGAAGTCGCACGATCCTTTGATCATGTCCTTTTCCTCTTGTGTGAACTCGGGCAAGAGGTCGCCAAGTGTGTCTTTGAGCGATTGCGGGTAGTCACCGTCAGTCCATGGTCCACCGAACCAGCCAATGCTAAAGTCAAAGTTCCGCTGGCGTGCAACTTCGTCTTCTGGTTTTGTGCTGTTGGCCTCGTAGTAGTTACCGCTGTTCTTGAAGGTCATGCGGCCGCGTCCTTTGAATTCCTCATGGTACCATTTGGACACCTTTGCGTGCGCTAACAGTGTATAGTGACCACAAAGGAAGCGGGCTTCATTGCCGCCTGTGACGCCTGCGCCGTGGTATACGAAGTCAGTGTATGTCTCCCACGCAGTCCATATGAAGAGACTTACCATTTGGCGCTGGGTAGTATTCACCTGCCGGATACCCAGCGTATTGCCAATTGCAGTATTGTGGCTCATTGATCGTGAACCACTCGTCAACGTAGGCATCATACCGTGTAATGACGAACTTGGCGTAGTTGAAGAAGTCATCCACGACGCGGCGGTCAGTCCAGGCACCGTACTCATTGAATATGGCGAGAGGAGTGTCCCAGTGGAAGAGCGTTACCGCTGGATGAATACCATTCTCGTGCATGGTTCTGATCACGTCGTCGTAGTGCGCAATGGCCTCCTCATTAACCGGGCCATGTCCAAAGGGGAAAAAGCGCGGCCATGAAAAGCTAGGGCTGAAGGCTTTGACTCCTAGACTTGCTAGTCTGGCGAAATCCTGCTTATACAGATAGTAATGTTGATCAACGATATCGCCAGTGGTATTATCGGCTACATAGTTGGGAACTGCGAGATAGAGGTACGAAGTCAGCTTATCATGATGTCTCACATGCACATCGTGTAGTCAAAACTTACCCCGGTGTGCCAGCAAATCCCAAATACTGGGTCCTCTGCCTTCATCCTTAACCGCACCTTCGATTTGATACGCGGAAGAACTAAAGCCCCATTGAAAGTTCTCGGGGAGCTTCAAGCCCTGTACCTCGGGATATCCGCTTCCTACAAGAGCGTGATAGTATTGAGGATCTGGCTGCGGATATGCCGTTGGCTCTGCTGTTGGTTCAACGGTAGTCGTGATGGGGCCCGTAGCGATAGGGCCCACCATGTCCCAGAGCGAGGCGAGTGCATTGGGTCCGAAATCAGTGCGGGTATAGGCTGTGGGCTGTGCTGAGGCGTTGAAGCTTGAGGTACTGTAGCCTGAAGGCAAGACATAAGAGATAGTAGCTGTCCCGTTGCCCTGAGCAGCAACGGGAGCGGCGAGAACTAGAAGACTGAAGAATGGCAGCAATTGATCCATCTTGAAGAGTTAAGGTGGAATAGAACGAGACGTTGTACCACCGTGAACGGATCCAGAGATTATTTAAATAAGTACCTATGTACCTCTACTAGATCTATCCGCATCATACCGGGTGGTTTCATTGTGCTCCCCGCTGACGGAAACCTTTGATCGATGGAGATTACCCGGAAATTTTGAGCTCGGCGTGCATGGTACCCCTCAAGAAAGTGCTCAAAATTATCTTCGTGCATCCGATGTAGTGGATTACAAAAGGCTACAAAGGCAATCGTTGGTCAATCCCAAGGAGCTAAGGCAAGCTCCAAGCTTCGTCGCGGTACCGAATGGTCCAACGTGAGGATTTGCACCAAGGCTGCAAACGTCATCAACGGGCAGGCCAGCGGAACTGGCGGAGTGAATTTCCGTGCCGAAAGAGGAATAGAACGAAGCTGCTGCTGATTGATTGGTGGAGGCAAAGCTTCTCGAAGCCATGCACGGAGCTATTGCGGGGAAGCAACAACCATCTTGACTGATTGTTGAGCTTCCAAGAGACGTCGTACGAAGCTGTGTACCCAGATGGTAAGGTGAGCGGCAGAACAGAAGGCATGAACGGTCCGCCGACCGGAGCTTGATAAGATCGGTAGAAGGAAACACGGGACGAAAGGACGCAATTTGACAATGGAGCGGTGCTGCGGGTGGAGGACACAAAAATTCTGGATGCCACGGAAGGGGATTATGTCGTTTTGCCCAGGCGCACCTTTAGTATGCAATTGTCGGGCTTGACCGAGGAGGTATATTTAGTTCATCGCTACGTAAAAGAGACCTAGCAGAACGTCACTAGGTTCTCCGGGTATATGGTCTTCGCCGTATTATATGACGAAGGTGGGAAGTCGTCCACAAGGAGCTCATGGTGACTCGTTTTGTTTAAGCCTTGCGCTGCTTCTTCGAGGGCGGCTCTTGCTCTGACTTGCGACCCTTGCCCACCAATGCGCGAATGTCGACTGGTTCTTGTTCGTCGTCGTCGTCATCATCGTCACTAGCATCCATGACATCCAAGTCGGACAGTTCCTCGTCGTCTTCGTCTTCGTCGAATGTGCTCTCTGTGATCCGTTAGCGACGGGATGAAGAGTAGTTAAGCGCATGCCACGTACTGTAGTACTTAATAGCGTTGGGCCACATGTCTTCGGCGAGGATGGTAGCAACCTCATCGCCGCCTGGGAAGACCTCGATCTCCTGGTAGTCTTGCGGGTCTTCTTCGTCCTCAGCCTCATCCTCGTCATCGACCTTCTCCCCTCGCCTGATCTTCTCGAACCTCTCCTTCTCCTCCTTGGCAGCCTGTGCTGACTCCTGTGCGCTGACCCAGCGATAGCCGGAGACGAAAGAGAAGAGACCGAAGAAGCTAACAGAGGCGTCTGTAGCTGTTTCGATCTTCTTGGCCAGGTTCTTATATTCCTTAGTCTTGGCCTCCTCTTTCCTCGCAACGCCGTTGGCAGTGTCGGTTGCCAACTTCTTCCTCATCTCGCCCAGCTTGTATGCCGCATCCGTGAGACCACCGGTGAGGTCCTTGTCCTTCTTCCAGTTGATTTTGACCGGTTCAGAAACTAGACCTTGCCAGTCCTTGGTCTTCCTGAACCAGAAATTCTTCTCGAGCACCTTGTCTTCGAAGTATTCGTTGTCGGTGAAGCCGAACTTGAGCGAGAAGCTGCGAGGGGAGCCATTGGGGTCGTTGAGCTCGATCCGCGACACCTCAAAAGTATCGAGACACTCGGCGAAAACCTTGGAGTCGGTGGGCTGGATGAAGTTGTCGATCTCGGGCGGCGCCTGCTCGAAGACGAGCGACCAGAAGTGCGGGATCTTTGTTACGAAGTCGGCGCGCTTCTTGTAGAGAGGGCCCTGCAGAGCTTCGGCTTGGCGGACTGCGATGGGGTTAGCAATGCGACTCCCTTTCTCGAGACGCGACGTGATAGAAATGGAATCGCAACTTACTGATCTCCTCTTCCACGTCTTCGAATTCGTGCTCAAGAGCCGCAAGCTCCTCGAAGCGAGCGACGTCTACTTCATTCATTTGGTGATCCATGGGTTTTGAGCAGCTGCCGCCGGGTGAGCAACAATCAGATACTTCAGACATTAAATCTTGGTGGAATGACGAAAGACTTCAGCCGTGAGCATTGTTTATAAAATTTCCGGACTGCTGCAGGGATGTTTGCGCGACGAGGCCCACTTAAAAAGGCGGAGGTGTTCGGCCCCACGCACCCGTGCACACGTTCATCCCGGCTTCTGCACCCTTTTGGCAGCAGAACGCATCTATCTATCCTGCTTCGTCGACACGATAGACCGACGCGAAGTTCTTTGGTGTGGAAAATGAATCTGCAGCGCGATTCTTTCAACGCGGCGGGCACGTCAGCAGAAGGCCCTTAGCAACTGGGAGTCACAGAGATGACTTGCTTTCACTCCGCCACAGCGTCGCTCCTGGCAGTGCGCTCTGGTAAATTCACGATAGGCAGCACCCGATACCCCACAGTGCCATATAAGCTCGCTACTCCCTCTGTTCGATGATTGTATGTCATAGCACTCAGAGTTCAACGAGAACAACACGCAATCCGCTTCTACCAGGCCCGACAACGATTTGCGCAATACTCGCTACTTAGGTAGCCATGGGAGGTCTCGCGTTCGCGAATGTTCCAACAGACTCCGGCAGACCCATCAAGGTCCCTCGCCTGACACCAGCACTGTACAAGACGCTCTCCACGCAGTATCAAGGCCTTTTGGAAACACTATTCGTACGTGTTGTCGTCCCGCGTGACGCTCCAGCCAAGACAGACCATGGGGATATCGACTTCTTGGTAGAAGGCATTCGGCCACCCAACACCAAAGAGGGGATATGGGCAGCAATACAAAAGAATCTCGACGCCGATATCCATCTCCCACGCGGCGGGTCCTCTTCCTACGCCGTGCGACATCCCGAGATACCAGATGCACACGTGCAAGTCGACGTCGAACTTTCGGTTGGAGATGAAACCCCGGAAAGCGCCGAGCTCTTCGAATGGACGCGCTTCATGAAAGGCGACGCTGACCTCGTGCAAATCATTGGCGTCTCTCATCGTCCGCTGGGTCTGACCTGCAACGACCAGGGCCTGCATGTACGAGTCGAAGAGATTGAGCCATACAACAAGAAGAAAGCGCTATTATTTCTCACACGAGATCCAAATCTCGCCATCGCTTTCTACGGCATGGATGTCGCAAAATACTGGTCAGGGTTCAAGGATGAAGGCGATCTCTTTGACTGGGCTTCCAGCGGGAGGTTCTTTTCGCGCAAGATCTTCGAAGGGCGTGTCGAGAAGCACAACGATCGAGCCCGACAAGCAAAGCGGCCCATGTACCAGCGTTTTGTAGAGGACTACATGCCAGCGCATCCCGACAGAGGTGATGCAAACACGTGGACTAAGCAGCAAGTATTGGAAGAGGCTCTTGCAGTTTTCAAGAAGCAGGATGAGTACGACACTATGATGAAGCATCATCACCTCAAGACAGCGGAAGAAGAGCTCTGGAAGGAGGTCAAAGTCACAGTCCCAATACAAAGCAACTCTCTCGCTCTCGTTCTGAAGGGCTTGAGGCGTTGGGTCGTGTTCCAGGATAATGAGCCGCGCATTTCGTCTCAGCCCAACCTTGGTGAGCCTTTAATCTGGTCCAAATTTGTATCGGCGGACAACAAAGACGCTGTGCTCAAGTGGGTGAAAAACAACTGGGAACAGGTCAAGGCTTTAGAGAAGGCGCGTGCGAATGCTGCCAAGGAAGCCGCGAAGGGCGCATCGTGAGGTCTGGGCCGGGCTGATAAAAGTCAAAGTAGTGCAAGGCGCAGACATGACAGAGACTTATGCGGTAGTGGTACTGTAGACACTGTTTCCAATGGCGTTCACACGTGGTACTGTACGCATCTAAATTTTGCGGTTTTCGTGACGTAACGCGCGGATCTCTTAAGCCGATGGTTCCCATGCAGCTGCGGGTCTTCTTAACGCGAGCATGATCAGACCTGACTTCGCGATGCAAATTTTCAGTTTCGTAGGGGTAATAGAATCGAGTTTCGAAGGGGTAATACGGAAGGTTTTGTAGGGGTAATCAGAATACCTAAAGGTGGGTCGCATGGTCGAACCTGCTACTTCGGCCCGATGGGAAAGGGCAACTTGATCACAACGATTTGCAACATTTCTCCGATGGTCAGTAGGTATCGCTGCGAGTAAATTGCGCTACGCTACTCGCTATCTTGCCAAGATCGTGTCCCAAGGTGGCTCTTATCTTTTTTGCTTTGTGCGGTACCGGATCGTGACGAACCTTCAAAGGCACTACCTTGTCAGACGGGTCTCGATCGACAGAACCCAGCTACCACTCACAGCATTGCTTTTTTCGCACCGAATAGCTTGCTCGCATCCACAAGCCTGCGCCTAACAAAGATAAGCCCTACGACAACTTCGATCCTCTAGCGCGTGGACGAGATGGACGACCAGTATCCCGAGCTGCAACTGCCAGAGTCACGAGTCTTGATCGTCATAACGGGTATATATTCATGGAGTGAACATTATATGTTCGTCCGTACTGACCTCTCTAGGCGGCACGATATGCATGCGCAAATCTCCAGACGGACTGGTACCTGCGCGGGGTTTCCTCAAAGCTGGACTTGCACCCAGACCAGTCTTCAATGATGGATCGTACCCCGAGCCTTTGGAGATTGTCACCGACGACAAGGGCACACGCAAAGCCGTTCAAAGTCTTAGAACTCCAGTCAGCACCTATGATCGCCGCGTGCGATACTGCGTGCTCGAATTCGAAAAGTTGCTCGATAGTAGCTCTATTGACTCCACTGGTTGGGATCAAATTGCCCGGACGGTGCAGCGAAACTACCAACTCTTCGATGGTTTCGTTATTTTGCATGGCACAGACTCTCTGGCGTACACGTCGTCGGCGTTGAGTTTCATGTTCCATAATCTGGGGAAGCCGGTGATATTGACGGGATCTCAAGCGCCAATGATGAACTTGCAAACCGATGCACAGGACAACCTCCTGAACTCTCTGATCATTGCTGGACATTTTATGATACCGGAAGTGTGTCTATTTTTCAACTTCAAGTTGTTCCGAGGAAATCGCGCGACCAAAGTATCTGCAGAAGACTTTGACGCATTTGGTAGCCCCAATCTACCACCGTTGGCTACTGTCTCATCTACCAAGACGAATGTCCTGTGGCATCGCGTTCATAGATCTGTCGATCTAAGACCTTTTACTATACAAACCAGTCTGGATACAGCACACGTAGCTTGCCTGCGTGTGTTCCCAGGTATTACACCTGCAATGGTAGATGCAGTCCTACGCTTGGAAGGCCTCAAAGGACTGGTACTGGAAACTTTTGGAGCCGGAAATACCCCCGGAGGACCAGACAGCGCAATGACGCGATGTTTAGCGGATGCGGTAAAGAGAGGGATCGTGATTGTGAATGTAACACAATGTCTGAGCGGCAGTGTCAGCGCTCTATACGCCCCAGGAGCGTACCTCGGTCGTGCAGGCGTCGTTTTCGGCCAGGATCTAACCTCAGAGGCAGCGCTCACTAAGCTGGCATACCTCCTTGCGCTACCGGATGCTACCCCCGAAGAGGTTGCGAAGCGCATGTCCGTTTCCTTACGTGGCGAGCTCACTGAGACTACAAGGACACATTTCGAACACCCGTCAAGAAGTGGTGTCCTTACCCCTGAGCTTTCAAGTCTCACAGCGCTCGGCTATGCTGTCCAAAAGGGCGACCTGCAAGCGACAAAAGACATAATTCGAGGAGAGCCTCGCTGGTTGTTGAACGATGCAGATTATCAAATGAACAGCCCTGTAGTAAGTGCCATTCCATCCACTCAGCATCCTTATGACTATCTCTGCCCTCCGAGTCACCTTCCAACAACAGCACGCAATTTGAGACCTTCACTGTTCCTGTATCATGCGAGAGCCGGTATCGGAAGGGTTGCACCATATTTGCTGCACGGCTCGTAACGCATACACCATTATCAAGATAAAGGAACGAGACGCCGCCGGCTCAGAGGGACAGAGCCAAACAGCTCACAGTTGTGCCCCAGTAGTGCGGTGAGACGCAGTCGCTTATCTTCCAGCCCATCACCGCATTGCATTCGCTTCTGGAGCGACTTAATCCGTCTGAGCGAGATTGCGTTCCTTGCTGACGTGCCGGTGTAGCATCTTGCGGCAACAAGCCCCAACGTTGAGATTCTGCGCGACTTTCTGGCCCAAGGCGCCTCTGTGCATCTTCGAAACCGATCAGGAAATACCCCGCTCTTCTTGGCCGCAGCGGCTGGCTTACCAGATCACGTACAGACATTAATCGACGCAGGAGCCCATCTTCACAGCGATGAAGTCAGTGCCGCAAAGCTGCATGCGTCAGAGGGCGACGGCAACGCTGAAGTTTGGAGCCGTGTGATTGGCTGAAATGTGCAGCACGTTGAGCACTGCTGGGAGCACGGTTGATTGTGGCTGCTTGTTGGCTGCAGCCTAGCGAGCAAATTGTCTATATGATGGATGCATGGCGCCTCGAAATGTCGCCATATATGGCACGTTGGTCCCCAGAGTCTGGTGACGCACCGGAATCAGCCCGACGAATGCTGCGGCGTTGACAGAGGTGAATCATTGGAGTTACGCGACAATATCCCGGCTGCTATCATGGAGCGCAACCCACTCGGAATCTTGCCGCTGATAGGAGCACTCGTGGTCGACCGCAGTTGTGCAGTAACGCTGGTATGGCCGGGGTCGACGTGGACATGAAGGTATACACCAAACGATGGTGCTGGATAGACCCGCCATGCGTGTGGGGAAGTTATTCAAGTGCGTGTCCGCATATAGATTGAAGATGTACATCGACCAGGGCGTCCCGCTAAAGGCATGGAGACCTCGGGAGCTTGTTTCAGTTAGTAAAAGAAATCTCTGTGCCAAGAACCGACACCGTGATGTCCCTTACACTCGGGGTAACCCGTTGATAGCACGTTTCCTACAGGTGACGGTAGATGGCTCCGAGTTCAGCAACGTGTACAGCGCAGCGGTTTCTGACGGCTCCATATATCCGTCATTCGCGGTCCCTGAACTTAGTGTATCCCCGCATTGACTCGCAGACACTGCCCCTCATCGATTTCTTTGCGTTACGAGCAGATTCGAATGTGGAGCGCTCGTCTATGAATTAGCCTACCAAGCTCGTTGCAGTCGGATGATAGTGCACGCTGCTCGCTTGTGTATGCATAGTATGGCGTGTCGAAAAACGAAAGGCGATTCTGCGAGATTGTTCCGCCATGGCCCAGTAGAGCAACTCGAACAGTCTCGAGTGATAGAGTGGACCACTACGGGCATATTGCGCTGGCCAACTGTGGTAAGTAGTGGCCGCGGTCAGGTGTTCGCGATGTCAAGCGGAGCCTATTCGCCCTTGCGGGTGGACTATTAGGTAAGGCTTTTCCCAGCAATGCAAATGACGAGCCCAAACTTGGCTGTAATGTCATACAAAAAAACAGCTCGTTTCGAGCTTCTCCTGTTTCTCCGGTCGGCGTCTTTGACCGTAGCTCTGCTCTTTAAACATTGCGTGTATCTACGTCAAAGGTAAAGGAATCGGACCGCAACCTCAACCTCAGAACACGACGACTAGCTTCGCGCAACCCTGCATAAAGCGACTCACGTGCCTGCCATCGATCGCACTATCAGAGGCTTGACCACCTTTGTGCGTCGCAAGCACGTTATTATCTGCCCGCCGAACCGGCATCGCTGACGCCGCCGAACCGAATCCCTCCCAAGGTTACCACTACCCTTACACCAAGTCCTTATCTCACCCTCACCCGCCATTGAGCTACTGCCTACTTCCCGGAGCCCCAGGTGACGACTGCCCGGTATCCTCGCGCCTTGGCCCTGTTTGTGTTTTATATACCCACAACCACCCTTCCGAAAGTCGCAACTTCCACAGGACCGCGAAAAAAATTCTCTAAAGCACTTCTTTTCGCCCAAGATTCTCGCTCAAGGATACACGAATGCAAAGGACCGTCGTTACCATCAACAGCAATGGCCGCCAATCGGCGAGCTTCATTCGCGTGGCCGCCGCACTAGGATGGCAAGTACGAGCGCAGATGCGAGACTTGAACGGAATAGTTGCGCGGGAGCTGTCGGAATTGGACAATGTCACTGTCTATATTGGCGCGCTGGAAGACAAGAAATTTCTCGACGATCTGTTCAAGAGCGCGCAATGCGCATTCATAAATACCACGCACTGGGGAGACGAGGTTTCGATTGGTCGATCGCTTGCCGATGCCGCAAAGAAGGCCGGAATCCAACACTACATCTACTCTAGCATGCCCGACCACTCTGTCTTTGGCAACAACTGGAGATCACTACCACTATGGGCACCCAAGTTCACCGTCGAACAGTACATCCGCCAAATCGGCCTGCCAGCAACCTTTGTTTACTGCGGCATCTACCACAACAACTTTACCGGTCTCGACTTCCCGCTATTCCGCATGGAGCACCAGTACGATGGAAGTTTCGTCTGGCAAGCACCATTCCACCCAGATCAGCCTCTGCCCTGGTTGGACTCGGAACATGATATAGGACCAGCTATTTACCAACTATTTAAGGAAGGTCCACGAAAGTGGAATGGCAAGCGGTAAGCGTGTTCTGCATCTGCATATCCCGGTCCACATCATGCGGACAGTCTCCACAGTGGTTCGATCTGGTGGCTTAGCATCACTGGTGGTCGACTGTAAAATTTTCCGCTATTTTCTCGCATGCTGCCATGACGTGGCTGCATCACAAGATACCTGTAGGGCACGTGTAATTTTGGACTATGTACTGACTGACTCAGGATTCCGCTTGCATTTGCGTCAATGACCCCGAGAGAAGTCTGTAAAGCTTTCAGTACGGGCCTCCGGAGACCAGTCCGCTACAAGCGGGGCCCCATAATGATCAACGTGCCCACACCCACAGGCTATCGGGAGCACCTTTCCGCGCTGGAGTACACACTGGGCGAGAAGGGCGCACCGTACTTTGGACCCGATCTTGAGCCAGACGTTCCCAAGGTATCCCTTGAACTGTGGGAGGGAAACCGATCCATGGAGGAGTATGCCCAGGAGGTGTTCCCTGTGGAAGAGGCTGCCAACGGTCTCACTTGGATGGAAGAGGTAGAGACGCCTAGGAGAGAGATCGAGATCGACTTTGAACAGATCAATTGCTGACGGCTGGCTTCATCTTCCAGGGCGAGATTTTTCAGCATTCCAACGTTGTCTTGGGTCTAAGCGAGCAGCTCAACCAGGCGCGACTCTAATTCCTTCGGTTCGACATGTCCCCTTGGTTCCCTCGGCGTCGGACGGTAGCATCTCAACGGCGTCTGGCCTTACCTTTCCTTTGGAGTATCGGGGTAGAAAAGCGGTAAAATGCATGGTGATGGGATGCCTAGGGCGGCAATCCCGGGCTCTTTCTGCGGGTCCATGTCGTTATCTTGACCACACGTGGTTTCCTCGCTCGACATCGCGCAAGCATGGTGTTTGGGCTGCCTTTTTCAGCGTGTGCATACACTGCAGTATACCAGGGGCGGTGGTGATCTGCATTTTCAAAAGTTAGTCCTTTCTTAATCACTCCACTAGGGAGATGTCCACTTGACTGTTTCATGGAAGCGATGTGGGTGTACGGGCTAGGTTCACACCGATTACGATCGGTGCATTACGACGGTGTTTGGACTGTAGCCAAGATGAAAATGATACAAAAATACAAACAATTGCCAAGATGAATTGCACGAGGCCATTAGTGAAGCATGTGGTTGTGAAAGGGGCCAGGCAATTGGGCTATGCGGGACGGACGATTGCTGACATAAGCGACCTCGAATTTCCTGAAGCTGGACTCTATGCGGCGACGACTGCAACTCCGCCCGCCAATGTCAGCCGTCATACCCTGCACGCGGGCTACAGCCCAGCGAGTCGCCTTCCGAGCCGCACGATGTAAACGATTCGCAAGCACCGAGACTGTCGCTGTCGATGCAGCGCCCACGACGCCCATATTGCCCGCCAGGCGTGAGCAGCGGCTGTCAACGCAGGAGCCGGATCTCAGCCAGCGGTTGCACAGAGCCTTGTATCCGCATTTGTACGGAGAAGATGGCCAGTTCAAAAGCGGAGAACTGGTGAGAATGAAGCGCCGGAAACAGAAGAAGCCCATCGACTCCAAGTGGCAGCCGGTGATGAAGCAGAAGAGCGTAGACCACCAATTGAGTACGGCCATCCCTCGATGCCTGGCCACATTGCCGCATGCTGGAAGATATTGCAATGGCACATGGCGGTCATCTCCCGACGAAGAAAGCGCTGACTCTATCCCACAGGCCACCAGTTCGGCGTACCCGTCTTCAAGCCCACTACGCTCAACATCAAGAAAACCTGTCCCAACCCCATCTCAGCCGTGAACGCCTCGCAGATCAGCCTCCTCGACCCCACCGGAGCACGAACCCGCCTTTTCGCAAAGGATAACCCAGAATGCGCGCGAGTCGGCGACATCCTACTTGTGCGCCAACGCACCGGCGATCCCTTCGCTGGCGTATGCATCAACATCCGCCGTCGCGGTACCGACACTGCTATTCTTCTGCGCGGCCAGCTTACCCGCGTCGGCGTGGAGATGTGGTATAAGGTCTACAGCCCATTGGTAGAGGGCATAGAGGTTGTGCAGCGGGCGGCCAAGAGGGCAAGACGCGCCAGGTTGACGTACATGAGGACTGTCAAGCACGACAGGGGAAGCGTGGAGAACGTCGTCAGGATGTATCTCAGGCAAAAGGCTGCCCTGGGTACGTCCGAGGGACAGAAGAAGAAGGGTGCCGGGGCTGCAGCGGCCATGATGGGTGGCAAGAAGAAGGGCAGGGGCAAGAAGAGGTAGACCCACGAGAGCTTCTTACACTGCCTCACCTGGCTTCTCTGGATACCGTTATAAGAACACTGTACATATATGTACAACACTACGAGCAATGTCAAGGACATGATCACTTGCAGCCTGAGCGTGAAGCAAAATAAGTGAGTTGTGCTGCAAATAACGCGATGAGAATGATGATCGCAAAAGTCAAGCGTAAGCCCGTTAGACACCCTCTCCCTCTGAATGCGACTAACACATCCTTACAGACTGTTGACCTCTCTGTTCTATTGTGGGACCTGGTCCTCGACTGCTCTACTCACAACCTAATGCACCGTTCCATATCCCTGCGGCTGCTGCTGAACGTAACCCTGCTGTGCCGGCACAACCCCATGTCCTGCCTCTACGCCCGCAGGCGCAGGCGCAACAGGCACGCTCTTGTGTCCTCCATTCTGTACTTTTTGACTGTACACACCCGGTGCAGGACGCGCGTTGTAAATGCCCGCGCGTATCTCGTCGCGTCGCTTGATGTACACGTATTCGACGTAAAAGGCGTGGATATGACCGGGAAAGTCTGAGTGCAGGAGATGTCAGCGCATGTCTTGTGAGCGGTTTGACAGAAGATACTTACAGCCCAGGATTGTGAGGAGTAGGTTGATGAAGAAGTCGGCGCCGCAGCCCGCTACGAGAAAGACACCGAGGGGTGGGACTGTGGACAGGTTAGTTGAAATTTGATCGGAAGAGAGAAGGAGTAAAGCTTACTGAAGATTGTGATGAGGATCAAGAGCAGCGTTTTTATCATATTTGCGACTGGCTTCTGTTTCGCGCTGTGGTGATGTGCTTGGTTATGCGCTGCGATAGTTGATGTATGCACCAGGTGATGACTGTTTGTCTGCGTTTGATGTCGCACGCCGGAATGTGTGACTTCTCGAGTTGGTAAAGGTATGCGACTAGCTATTCGCGGGGACTCTCAGGTCTTATAAACAACCTAAAGGCCATCACGCCCATGCGTAAACCTTACTGAGCGCTCATGCTTCAACGTCATGATCCTTGTCCCGGTGTGGCTGATTGGCTAGCCACAGTGTGGCGCGGATGTCTCCGGATGGCGCATGGCGACGCTGACGCGTAAGGTTGGCGGCTACCTGGTACGAACGCGCCGCAGGACTTGACTGTCTTTAAGAAGCTTGCACCCATAGCCTATCGCGTCTAGCAATGAGCGCCCTTCTGTGGCGTTGTATGCCGTTTTGTTCTATCTGCGATCGTTGTCGCCCTTTATGATGTACCCAGCCTTGCCGCGATGCGTTGAGCTTCGGCACGTCTTTTCTTTCCTCGGTCCATCTTGCAACGCTCAAGCATGGCCAAGTATACAATTTGGCCAGGGATAAGATATCTTACGCAGTCGACAGAAACGTATCTATGCGCCGCCGATGCCTGCTGCTTTCCTAGACGTTCGTACCTCTAGGCCACCTCTGAAATCAGGTTTCCAACCTCACCGACGAACGTCGACATTGCAAATTGGTATACACATAGACGCGAGCATCTGTCGGCGCTTCCTCTATCTCTGGATTCACTTTCATTAGCACTTCTAGTAAACGAGAATGTCTGAATATCCGAGAATCCCCGATCAAGCAAAACCTCCGTCACAGAACAGATATGCGACACCATCTTTGGTACAGGTCTTTCCGATAGCAGGTCTGCGATAAGATTCCACTTCAGATCTCCTCCGGCTTGGCAAAATTATCGGTGGAAGCGCGACACCACTCATCCAAGTCAGCAAGCGGATATGCGGCCAAAATCAGCCTCCCAGGGCTGACATCCGGGTGTTCGGGCAACGACAGCCCAGCCTCAAGGTCACGCGGCTGATCTGAGTGCGCTTGCAGGTTCATGACATGATGTTCCCGCCAATCCTGCAACTGCACCAGCTCGGTTAGGAAGCACGAGATGGAAACCCCAAGCTTTGCATACGCTGTGGCGTTTTGATCAATAGGAATACGATGCTTGGTGTCCCTAACCAGTATAAGCTGCAAATATGCGACTCGATACCTGGAGGCATACATAACATGGTTCTCGTCCTGCTAGAACTACTGGATGTAATGGCGCCCATCTTCATTTTCGAGCCACCTTAGCAGCAATCATGACCGGCGTTTCGCCTTCCCAACCTACCGTGACTCCTGCCCCTACAACGACTCAAGACTGGTTGCATGCATCTTTCTCGGGTGCAGCCCACACAACTCACGCTCGATATCAAATTCGTGCTTGTATCCAATCCAAATTCAACCGCTGCCGAACGGACGGATGGTATGGCTGGCCGATTGGCAAACGTGTTGGAGTCATTATCGGCATAGTCATTGCAGTCGTCGTTATTCTGTCGTTACTGAGATGCTGCTATAGTCCCCAATACTCTCAAGCCCGAGAAAGAAAGAGACCAATGCTCCTAAGCGAGTTGCGTAGCCAGCAGGCTGCAGAAGAAGGGGTAGCGGCTGAACGGCGTTATGTGGAAGCGCTGTACGGCGAAGCTAGAAGTGCCCAAGGGGGAGACAGCCACAACAGTAGAAATGGAGATGGCGGAGACCTAATTGGAGCAAGACAAGACCAGGAACGGCGGAGCAGTGGAGGTCAGGACAATGAAGGAGCACCCTTGGAAGATGTGCCTCCAGCATATCACGAAGCCGTGAGAGAGGATAGACGTGCGCATACAGAGATTGTACCCCACGCGAATAGCAGTTCGTTCTCAGGATGGCCACCAATGTACGCCGATGTACTGCAGCCTGCACCTGTTGCAAGCCCTCCTTCGCGAGTTCGGTACCCGGCCTTGCCACAGTCTCCAACAAGATAGAAACATTAGTGGCGTCCTGGCGTTGGAGGCCACTTTTCAGCCGACGATATGTTGCTTCTCTTCCTGCACTCAGCAGCCAGCGTATCAAGTCCCACCGACAAACGTTCCAGATCACTTCTTTTCCAAGCCAAGGCCTTGAGGCTCAACTATGGCCAACTACGGCGATGAGCGAAACTCTTACAAACGTAGAGAAGAGGAGAAATTCGACACATCCGGCGGTTACGTCGAGCCTACATCTGGACAAACGGCTTTTGGGAACTTTTGGCGAATGCATTGGGTTTTGATTGGTGGAAGTAAGGCCAAACGGTCAGGCTGAGAAGATGGTGGAGGGTCAGATCGGTGTATGCGTTGTGCTGTGTCAGAGGTCAGCCTTACGTCGTAGATTCAGTAAATTATGTGAAGAGCAGAGTTACCAACGCTTGCTTCCGCCACTGTCCACAACTGTTATACGTGGTCTATCGTGAACTTATTTCGTGACGAGCGACCTCATCGTATTGTGAGTCACTACTATTGTAAGTACAAGAGAATCACTGACTGCTAAACCTCGCTGAACCAGCAGACAGAATAATCTGAATTGGATATTCACATCCTTCGTGTGCTTTATTGGGCAGAGCAGAATCTTTGCGCGCATCATCAGACGTCCCTCTGGGTACAAGTGGCCTCTATATCACCCGAAAACCCCTCGTCATAATCAAAAGACGATTAGCACATTGCTTATTGGGTGCTATCCTTTCGAATCCTTCGCTATGCCGACCACGCGCCCACGGCCTACTCAAACACCTAGCAAGGAATCAATCCGCACAGCCATCATCGTCGGGCTCATCATCAGTCTTCTTGGTGTCATCGTACTGACCTACCTCCTATATCAACGCCGCTTACGGCGTAATGTAAAAGCTGGTAAAGCCATCGGAAAACGCGAAGTAGGAGGATGGGGATGGGAGAATAGAGCGAGACGAAGGATCAACGACGAGCAGAAAGGTCTAGAGGTGGGCGTGGTTCGGGAACCGTTACCAGTATATACGAAAGACGTCGAGCGGGGCGAGAAGAGGTTGGAGATGGGAGTGGCGAGGTGAACGTCCTCTGTTGCTGCCCTGCGTGGCAAAGGTAGTCTGCTGAAGGTGTGAGGGTGATTGTGCTGAACAGGGCGAAACGAGTGGACACTCACAGCCACCGAAGTGCAGCTAATTGCTGGTGTTATCTCGGGTATCCTTCTTATAATACTTTTCGACTCTTTCGATTTCCCTTACTTCTTGACATGCATACACATTTATCCAGTACGGTAGTACTTTTCTTCGTGTCCATTCGCACCGTTTGTTCCGTTAGCGTCTCCATCAACATCTTCCCTTGCCCTCACTGTCCCAGCTCCGGGACCCAGCTCCTCACCGATGACCATGCCGCTGAAGTTGCCGTTTTCGTCCATGTATTCATCCATGTTCTCCGCTGTTATCCAACCCGATGCGCCGGGCGCTGAATCATCCAGTATGTCGTCGCCATCGTCGTCGCTGCCATCTGGATCGGGATGCAGATCAGCGCAAGTGTTCAGCGCATTGAACAGCTCTGTGATGCATGTCTCGGTGGGTTTCGAAGTGTATGATGGTGGCAGTACGGTGATTTCGAGCATGTGGATGTCATTGTCTTCGTTTACGGTTTCGGCATCGTTGAGCGAAATATTTACGTATAGCGCCTCGATGGTGGACTTGTATTTCATCGTTGCGTGGAGCGCAAGGGATGGGAACGGGATGGATACGCCGACGGGCGAGGGTGTGCTCTGGAACAAAACGACATTTCTGCAGTCACATTTTAGCATGATTCATGGCTAAGCAGCAGCCGGACCTACTCTGAAGACACCCAAATGTCAACGCCCTCGACCAGATCCTCTTCGCCCTCGCGCTTGGAGCTGAATTTGCTGAATGCGGCATCTTGTTTAAGCTGATCGGCAGCTGTCACCAGAGTCATTCCCTCATAATGAGCATGTAGGACGGGTTTTGCGCCAAAGAAGGAAGTCGGGGTCTGAGATTGGTGTTCTGATAGCGGGGTGAAGTCGTCTGCCTTGGGGGCGCTGTCGAGGTGTTGGAGTGACATGGCGGGATCTCGTGGAATGCGGTGTGTGGTGCTTATTATGGGAACAGAAGAAGAGAATGCCGATACGTGATTGCAGTGCGAGCGAGCTGTTGTTGATGTTTAGACGTGTATAGGCAGCTAATTGCTGAGGGACCAAAAAGTCGCGGGAGCTAATCGAGCGTCATCGCCCCACCTCGGCTTGGCAGGTACCAGATGCACGGCGCGTGTCCGACTTTCCACCCTCGCCGCATGTCCTTGACGATTTCGCAGTTGCGCTTCGCATATCCTTTCACGATAGAGAGAGACCGCTGGAACAGAGCGCAGTTGTTCCGCTACCGACATCGCCCCTACTGTGTTCTCCACAATGCCCTGAACCCCCATGCTTCGATAGCTGCGGCATCAGAGAACAAAACCTTCGCTTCCTCATAAAACAACTCCGTCGCGTTCGCGAACGATAGCAGGCAGGCTCATATCGCACTTACTAGCCTACTAATGCCTGCGAGAGCGTAATGTCGTTCCCAACAACGCCCATTGCCAAATTGACTGGCCACGCCGGCATCGTTCACGCAGTCGCCTACTCCTCAGGTTCCCAAACCTACATCCTAACCGGCTCATCCGACCGCACCATCCGTCTTTACAACCCCTCGAAAGCACCGCCTACTTCTACCGCCCCAACATCGTCCTCGCAACGACCCCCTGGCCTCGTGAACAAATACACAGCGCACGGCTATGAAGTCCTCAGCATCCATGTGAACTCGGCCAATGACAAGTTTGTCAGCACAGGTGGAGATAAGACAGTATTCTTGTGGGACGTGCAAACGGCGCAGACGATACGCCGGTGGACTGGTCATGCTGGACGTGTAAATCGCGGCGTGTTTGGAGGCGAGAGCGACAGTATCATAGCGACAGGCTCATTCGATGGCACCGTCAGGATCTGGGATACCAAATCCAACGCATACAAGCCCATCATGACCCTATCAGACGCCAAAGACAGCATCTCGGATGTCGCCATACACGACGCGGATATTATAGCAGCGAGCGTCGACGGCCGTGTTAGGAGTTATGATATCAGGATGGGCACGTGTCAGGTTGATGTCGTGGGACCGAGCTGTACGAGTGTGGCCGTTAGCAAGAAGGGCACAGAGCTTCTGGTTGGCTCGTTGGATTCGACCGTCAGGCTCATGGATCGTACCAACGGCGAATTGCTCAAAACGTACAAGGACGGTTCTTTTGTGAACAAGGACCTGAGGGTTAGGAGCACTCTTGGTTTGAACGACAGCGTCGTCGTCAGTGGCAGTGATGACGGTATGGTCTTTGCCTGGGACATGCTGGAGGGGACGTGTCTGCACAAATTCAAACACTCCGACATGAGGGAGGTCAGAGGTGTAGCGGCTGCACCAGCCACGAAGCCGAAGAAGGACGTCGTGTCCGCTGTGGCCTTCTGCAAGACGAGGCGTGAGTGGTGTAGTGGTGGTGGCGATGGCAACGTTGTTGTCTGGGGCATGGGAACCTGAACAGGGGAGATGCCTGATTTCGCCATTCATGATACCCCTGTAGAAGTACCCCGGATCTCGTAATTACCAACTATCTTGACCTTTGAATCCGACTGTAAGCTTCACAATGCTCACCTCATGAGCTATCATATCTCGTCATGCTTTCTCACTCACCTGGCTATATTTCCTTATCAACCCAGTGCAAGTTTTTGGGCTCTCGATTGCAATATTTTGTGCTTGCATCATACTTGAGATTTAAATCGCTTCATGGCCTGTGAGCGAGACGGGGTGGGACAGGATGTGCATAGTTTCAGGCTAGAAATTGTGGTCGTAGATAGATAATGTTGTATTTCATGGACGTATATGACAATCTGAATCGTGGGAAACGTAATGGTGGTTGACAGTCTGGGAAAGAAACACGAAAGAATGTAGGGCCAGGAGAATGCGGATACCCAACAAAAACCGGTAATAAGAGTTGAACTGGCCATTGGGGGTAGAACAGTGTATAGGTACTGAAAACGGAATAGCGCATGTCATGCGTAACCCAAGCGGGGCGATGCGAATGAAAATCGCTCAAGTGTCGGTAGGGCTGTAAGGCTGACAGAAAGCTTGCTGTTGGTGATCCGAGCTTAGGCGACGTCTGCGGCCTACTAATTATGGGAAACTCTCTAGTCGAAGTATTTGACCGTACGACCTATCTCATAGTTGTAAAGATCTGTAGTTGTCGAGCCTCGTGGTCTCTCTGGTGGGTAGTCAACAGGGCAATTGTAAACTTTGACAACAACACCGCGCTGGGGAATCCCTAGAGGAGTTAGTCTGGTTGTGTGTTCCTGGAGCGAGAACTCACTGGTGAATCGATATCCGTGCCATGGGTTCCAGCGCCCTGCTGTGAACATATGGGGCAAGACCGACGGAAGATACTCTCGAGAGGTCGTGAAGGCCATCAGAGCCAGAAATATCGGCAGCTCACCCACGACTCCGCCATATTGAACGTGTGACGCAGTAGCGTTGGTATGGTATATGTCAGGTAAGAGCAGGTCTGCCGCCCCGTTTTGCAGTTGTACACGAAGCATGTTGTACTGGCCAGCATTGGTCAGATAGGACGATTCGGGAGGGTGCTGGTGATAGTTGAACTGCAGTCTGTGGAAAACGTCGTGAACGGGCGGATTTCGCGCATCTCCTTCCAGCACCCAAAATCCAGCACCGCATTCGTAATACACCGAAAAGGTTTTGTACCGTTGAGCATGATGAGGAAGCTGGGGAACTTCGCGTATCTGCACCCCATCGCAGAGCCAAGTCTTGCCGGAAGCACCTACACCGGGCGTGAAGTCGTGACTCGCATAAGGGCCTGTCGTAGGCTGCCAGATACCATGAGCATCATACTGGGCAGGAGTATTCCCTAGGTACTCGTAAATCTCGTCGATCTGAAAAAGGTATGAAGGCTGGAAGAATCACTTTAGTAGGGTACACATCCATGGACCTGACGCGACTGACCACTGGGTTGGAATAAGTGTTCGACATTGCTTGCTACTCGTGCAGTAAATCCCGATGAGCGGCGTAGTTCTCGTGACTGTGATGTGGTGCTCTCACCCGGCTCCAGACCATCACTGCCCTCTCACTCGACCCGTCTTTATCCTTCTCATCGCCATGCGGCTCTGCGTTTAACGAGTTGCAACAGAAACCATCCCAGTCAAGAGGTCAGGCGACAAGCTCCTACATGGCAGCAGTGCGGGACGGGATTTCTGATTGACGGCCAAGATTTCGGAGCAGCCCTCTGATAAGCTAGAGATGTCCTGAAAGGGGCATGGCGCAAAATCCTGCATCGGCTGCAGCAAACGTATATGTGGGCTACAGGTAATCAGCCCAGTTTCCCCTACCCCGCTGTGGACATTCTCACTCCCTGGTCGCTGATCTATGTCGTTGTAGAGCTGCCTCGGGTTTGCCGGGAGGACGGTATGGGCAAGTAACATCTGCATGTCTTGTGTCGTGTTTCCTGTCCTTCGAAGACTGTGTTCTGTGAGAATGGAATCTTGCCATGACAGCATCATGATAGCAGTAGTGTTTCGGTAGCTGTTGGCCTTCGGCTGCATCTCAGCAAAAAGCATCGGTGTCAACCGGCCGTGGATCGCGCCCAACGTGTCCCATCGCCTGCAGCATAACAGCCGGTCTGAACCGGCGAGCCAACAAGACGGAGTGGCACAGCGCCAACCCAAGAGAGATCAAGGGTGGATCCCTCCTAGCGAAGCGCCTTGCGTGTGCCGTCCGTTGCACGGCACTTGTTGCGAAACAGTGGAAGAGCCATCTGTCGAACAGTCTAGCCGAGAGACGTGGCCAAAGCCTGTTTTATGTTGATCCTATGGCTGCAACGTGAAGAATGTGTCGTATTCGCGAAGATGTTGCAGCCACATGCACTGTGATTGCCACCAGAATTGTTGTGTCTTGTTTGTGAGTGAGTGGAACATCGCTTCGCAGATCAAGTATGAGTAGGGCTGAATAATGTTGCGTCGTCAACTATGCATGCTTTTTTCCCGTGTGGTCAAACCATTGCCGCGATAAGATGTGCATGTATCTTGAACAAAGATCCGAGAGGTGCGGCTCTGCGAGAAAGAGGGGTTATAAAGCCGGCGTACGGACATTGTGGACCAACGTTCCTCGGTGGGCGCGTATTGTATTGATCGACCGGCAAGCGTCTCCGACTCTTTGTGCCCGTTCGGCGGCTATTTGAAGCGACATCTAGAAGTTGTTACAAAATACGTCTCGAGCAAGTGGAAAGGAGCGGCTCCCGATGTATGAAGGGCGAGTGTGTCTTAAGTAGAAAGGAACCGGCTGACAGACTAGGCGTGCGGCCCCAAGACGACCGGAGGACCTTTTTCTGCCTGTTCGCCTTCTTTCCTCACTTTCAACTATGCCTTATGCTCTTCATTGGTGAGCTTTTTAAAGAAATTGCCGCTAATGTGCAATGGATAAGTACCCCTTACCTAGTTGGCGGCAACAACCTGCTGATCGAAGCAGATGGTTCCTGCAACCTGCATGATCGTGGAACTTCTTCACCGGACGACGACCCTTGTCGTCTCGTGTGTTCGCCCGACAGCAACGCAAATTGGCGGGAATTACGAACAAGCACTCACCGGTTGACATAGCGGCCCAGGCACACGGGATGAACTTGCCACGATGGAAGTCATGCACACCTTGACGGCTCAACTCCCAATCAACAGACTTACTGCTTGTGTGAACCGCACGGAACGGAGCGCTCTCTATCGAATCGAACCCCACTGCCGCGCCCGGCGGCTGCTGTCAAATCCGGAAGCCGGTCAGATAAGGCAAACTGACAATGTGACCCCGCACCAAAGCCTCGGGCTTCTGAGCGGATACCGCAAAGTAACAGTCAAGGCGGCATGGCCGAAAGAGGGGCGTATCACAGCGTGCGCGGCTTTGATGTCCTGGTGGAGAGGCCATTCGATCGGAATCCTGACACTATACAGGCCTCAACAAAGGATATCCGCTCACCTCAGCGTGGGCTTGTCTCGATATTGGCATAGAGCACATGAACAGGAGCTGTTTGGTGGTAGTCTATGACACATGCGGCACAGGTAAGATGTCTGATTTGAGACGCACTAATGACCAGACAACGACTGACTTGGTCGGTAGCAGTATCCCGAGTGGCTCCAGCCGCGATGAATTGGTCGTCGAGAGCCCAGAAAGCAGGCATCCATTGGCCAGGACCAGAACGCCGCTCCTAGAGGCCTTTTGCGGGAGTAAGATCTGGGTCCATGGCGGGCCAAACTGACGAGACGGGCCATTGGCGCCGCGATCGCGAACCTATGGAGCAACCTGCCAAGAGATCACCGGCGGTACGAGATGGACTCGAGGAAGTCGAATGATAGCTCAGCCGAGCCGAGATTGGTCTCCATAATGGGCCCGACCATGAGGTGAGGGTTTGGACACCTTATCCGGTTCTGCGGCATGCGATGGTGGAAAGCAACCGTCGGGACCTGGCGGTACCCGGGCTTTGGTCCGAGGTATACATGACCTAGATGCTTCTACGCCGTATGCTGGCTCCCGTCACATTCGGATCAGGCTTCTTTCATGTCGCCTGAGTTTTAGCAAGTCTCCACCAGTATTGAGATGCTTGCCCATGCCGTCAAAGGCTCAAGAGCTCGAGTAGGCGCGTCGGTACGGCAGTGTGGGAGAGAAGCGTGTACGAATGGAGAGGCCCTGCAGGCATCGGTATGGACCCAGCCGCTAGGACGCGTAGGAATGCAAGTAGCGCGTCGGTCGGGGAAGGCACGGCGCCTGGCTGCAGGAACAGCCATGGACAGGAGCGTCAAGTATGACGGTGGATGAGCAATAGGTGTAGGAGGCTGGATTCAGGGCTGGACATGAGGTCTGACGCTGGGATGAAGTCTGGTACCGGCTGCGGAAGCTAAGGCAAAGACGCGGTCTTTCCTCCTGGCGATTCGGACACATCGCCGCCCGACCAATCATGACCCACCCGCACCACGTCAATTGTCTGCCTGAAAGTGGCCCGCACGACGGCAGACTGTGCTCCGGACATTGGCAGTTCAGGGCAATGTCCTAGCAACTCGCTATCGCGGTTGAGAATGGCGGCGAGTACGCCACCCAGCCTCTTCGTCCGATGAACGTGGTCCTAGCTCTGGTAAAAGGGGAGTTTCGCGTTGCTTTTGCAAAGCTGACCCTACACAGGAGAGCTCACAATGACGGCAATCATCACGTCCAGAGAAAATGTTGTATTGCTCCGGATGTGTACTGAGGAGAGTCCGTTCTAGCCTTGATACCAAGTCGCGAGCCATTCATCTTCAAACCAAACAAGGGCGTGTATACGATAGGCGGAAACTGCTATTTGCCCCCCGGGTCTATCATTCTCTCTATTCACAGCAGACGACGCCTCTCAAGCCTTCGGATCTATAGGATAATGCAGAAACTGCAATCCTTCTCGTTCATCTTTGCTGCGGACATGTTGCGCGGAATCTTGAGCCTGGCTTAAAGTCAGCGTGGTCCACGATGCAGTTTGCCTAGAAGTCTCACGAGTAAACCATATGTCCAACCAATACGTCCTTACACCCGCCAACCAACGTCTCGATATCGCGCCTGGTTTGCTCAGACTCTTGAGCATGCGCCTTCACAAGTCGGGTCTCTGCCTCCAACAGCCTCGCCCAGCTCTCCTCCACCATCTTCACACATCGATCGACGGCAACCTGCGCACTACATCCCTCGTTCCATACCATCACCGGGATGGCAGAATCGATATCGCCGTCGTCTATCTCCTTCCGCAAGCTCACAATGTCGTTCCAGAGGAAGTCGGAGATGGCTACTTCGCGCGTTATGGCTACTACAGCTTCGTGGTTCCAGATCGACGGTGGAAGAGTGAGGTTGTAGGCCCATTGCATGACAGCAATGCACGGGTTTGTACCAACCGTTCTCAAACGGCGCGCTGTATATTCCTCGAGAGTAGACATCCCTTGCGCCCATGTAGCCTGAGATGTCTTGACGCCGCGGATAAAGTCGTAGATGGTTTCAGCGAACCGGTCACGTGCTTCTACAATGCTTGTTAGCTAATATCTGTCTAGCATACTGTGGATGGACGTACCTCTCGACTGGCCCTTCTGCATTGCTCTTCCTATGTTGACCCATGGACCGCAGTTATGCAACCGCCCCGGTGCCGGAACTTCGCCAGAGAGTTCTGGCTGCAAGCAATGTCGGATGAAATTAATTGTGTCGTCACAATAAGCTTCAGTCTTGTCACGATCATCTGTCAGAGTACCGCAATCGATCTCGTCATCCCAGAAAAAGAACTACAGTGTACGTTAGTCGACAATCGCGATAAGGAATTGGGCCAAGTTACCCAGGCCACAAGCTCTCCTAGAATAACAAACTTCTCCGGTTCCACATGTGTCCAAAAGTATCCCGCGCAGAGTCCGTTGTCTACCCTACGTTGCTTCTTCCTTTGGCTCTCGGTACTGATGAACGTTTGGAAGTATCCCTCTAGATGCTGTCTCAGCACCAGAACATCCGGGTGCACTTTAGCTGCCCAATCCGTGTATATGTAATGCACATCCGGAACATGGATTTCTTGATCGCGAAGACGAGCAATAATCCTGGTGCGATGGTCTCCGGGCTTGGTCGGAGCTTCCTTAGCCGCAGAGGAGCCGAGCTGTTTAGAGCTGTCGGTGAACTCGGGCATGTAAGAAGATCTCGATCTCGATCGCTGGAGTGGGTAAGTGTGATGATGCTGAAGAAGGAAACAACAAACGATTGAACAAGACTTACGCGTCTAAAGTACGATCTAGGAAGCGACGTCCAAGAGCTAAGAATACTAAGAATCGCCATAATGACTCAATAAAAGGCAAAAACCAAGTATATTGTACAAGACAATCGCGGCCTCAGTAATATAGTAACGGAACAGAGGTCTTTGTATACTCTCATACCACGCCGTTCACATGCTGGCCCCTCGGTAGTCACTTCCCCGTCGCCTGGGGTCTCGAGGCGCCGTACCATTCACATAAAGCGCTCTTTCACTGCACCTCCGGTAAACGTGATCCACCCCCGAAGAGCCCCCAGAACCAATCGCAACATCTCAGGCTGGATTGAATTGACGTAAGCGAGGCGTTTGAGCACAGTCCACATGTGTGCTATGTAAGGAGCTATGTAAGGGTAATGCGTTGTTACACGGACTCGGCTGTCACTGTACGCCACGTTTCCGCAGCTGTGAGACACGAGAGCGTCCAGCTCCGAATCACGATATACCACTGGGGCAGATGAGACGGCCACCGATCGTCTAAACCCGCGCAGGGTCATCAGCTTGAGGTTAAGTCTGGAACTACATCTCAGCCACCACTGAAATACACTTGCTGACTGCCAGTCCTTTCGCTCAAAATCATTGCGCATTGGCTTGTCAATTACATCACGAGCTGATAGGTTTTGCGCCACTTTCCTGCGACTGAGCCACTCTCAGGCAGCTCTCAGGATACGATTGATGGCATCGTATAGCATCGCGGTATGCACCATGTCCTGTCAGACTATAGTGGCGTCGCCCCGATGAGTGCCTGCTGAGTCATATCTTTAGGCCTTCCAAGACACGGACCCATGGCTTCACATCCGCAGCGCAGGGGCCGAATGCTGAGTACAGGTAAATTACGTAGAATCTAAAGAACTACCCTGCAACTCGAAGCACGGAATAAGAGATACGCCAAGTCATACTGCCGATCTAAGGACCTGCGCACGCACTACTGCTTCCGTAGCAATGCAGCAAAATGTGCCGAGTATCTTGAAGTGTTATCGGCATACAGCTCGTTTGGATGCAGCTCGTTGACCCTTACATAGAGGCCGCATGTCCGATAAGATAACCGAGCCTGCCGAGCCACAATCGGCTTCCCGGGTCTACTATGCCACCCAGTCACAGGCGTAGTGGCGCTTTGGGAAGTAAGACTACTGGACAATGCAGTTATGGCACATAATCACAGCACGGCGATATACAAGCGGTGTGCACTACAATACCCATCACGCGCTATCAGAATACAAACGTGTAGTGCATGAAGGGGTATTGGAAGGGTTGGAGGATCATGTTACCGTACGGTCGTCAGACATTGGATTGTGTGCAGTCGAATGGGACAGGTGGAGCGAGGCGGCAGGGGGCCATCTACTCGAATATCTAGAGAGGACAAATAGAAACTTTTAGGATATCATGCGTCTATCTGAGACATATCTTCCGATGATCAACCAGGCATGGCTCAACACCATTCGCCATGAACCTTTACGCCCAAAACCCAGTAAGCCGGGTGACCCGATGGCTTTCACCACCACATCAGATCATCCGAGTCCGCCTGACCAAAAGTCTGCATGCCCCCAACTGCTTTGGCTCAGTGGCAGCCACAACAGCATCCTACGTCCTCTTCTTCGCATTGACGTTCTTGCCTGCGCCTACCTTGACTCTGCCACCAGCTCTGCCCCGATCGCCTGTCAGAATGCCCGGCAGATAATTGTCATCCATGAGGTCCCTCGTCCTGGTCCTCTTGTCCTCTTCAGCGCGCTTAGTGTATTCCTTCTGGTCTTCAGCAAGGATGAGGTCTCGACCCCAGCCGCCTTTGCCTCCTCCCTGACCATGACTCCACTTGGTGTTTGCAGTACCGGCGATGGGCTTGGGGATGCTGTATTTATCGCCACGCTTGTTGTACTGGTAGTTCTTGGCTAAGTGGATCTTGAACTCTCCAGCGGCGTTTGTAGAGCAGGAAACCCTTTGTAGGGTTGCTTGACCACAGCGGGGGCAGAATTGCTTGTCCATTTGCTTGACGATGTTGAAACAGGCGTGGCACCGGAGAACCTTGGCGTTGACGTTCTTGATGCGTTGCATGTTTGTGGAGAGAAGTTGGAGATTCATCTGGAGCAATACGTTTTGCATCGCAAAATCGATCGTCATGGTTGCTACGTCCAGCTGGCGATTGGCTGTTGTGTGAATTTGCGGTTGGATGGCTCCGTCCTTGGCTTGGTGCTCTGTAAGGTTCTGTGGGGTAATCCAGTCGCCATCAGAGTCAGACTCCGCAGCTGAATCGTCAGTCGTAGGGGGCGTAGGTTGTTGAGTGGCGTGACGGGATACCGAGAGGTCCTCCATTTCCTGCGCCAGTTTTGATTCGTCAGAGCTGACTTGCTGGGTTTGTAGATCCTGCTGGCTGGAGGTCTCAGGCGCGAGTGAGAGCTCTGTCTTCTGCTCGATGTGGATGTTGGTGGTGGGCACCTCGACCGCCGCCGATTGGTCGATTGGCCCCTCCTCACCAGCCTGTTCTTGAAGCTGTTCTTGAGCTTGCTCTTGGACCTGCTCTTCGATCTTTTCCTCCGCCTGCTCTACAGCTTGAGAATCGAGCTCTCCTCTGCTCTGTTTCTCAAGTTGCTCGTGAATTTGGTCTTGCACCTGCTCGTGAACCTGATCCTGAACCTGTGCAACAACCTGCTCATGTATTTGCTCCTCGACTTGCTCCTGAGTGACAGCTATTCCACCTTCTTCTTCGTCTACCTCGGCTTGGACGGTCTGCTCCTCCGATTCATTGGCTTGTTCCAGGCTGCTGTCTAACTCCGCTGCGGGCTTGAAGTTGAACTTAGTAGATTTGGGCGCTCTGGCCTTCGCCGCCCGCTTGCCTGTAGGCTGCTCCCAGCCTTCATCAATATCCTCTGGTTCGACAGATCCGGAATCGATCTGTATGCCTTCCGTCGCATCTTCAGCGGTATCTTCGGTAGTCTTGTTGGCTGCCTTCCGCCTGTTCTTGCGCTTCTTTGCTGAGGTAGAAAGGCCCCCACTCTGCGATTTCTCCTCGTTCGACTGCTCAATCTCTCCAGGCCTCCTCTTTATTTCTCCTTTGGGTATTTCTCTCAGGCCCCAGTCGCCACCGTTCCTCTCACAGTGCACTTCGTAAGCCAGGGCTAGGATACCCAAATCCTGCCTACTGAGTACCGCATGATCACCTGTCTTCTTGCTAAACGCAATGACTGCATCGTAGCTTGCCGGCTGAGGATTCCGTATCTTCAGAAATGGGATCAATGTTGTCTGTACACGTGACCGTGTGGCTTCATCGCGGATTTCGGAGAGAATAGCAGGAGTAGTCCATAGTTCTTCCGCGGCGTTGATGATAGTAGAGATCGATACTGTGTTCTTGATCAATGGGCCCGTATCCAAAATAAGCGAGTGAATGGGCTTTTGCTGGGCCGCAGTGGGTGTTGCCATTGCGCGGTAGACCGGCAGTAGTCGCAGTCCGGTAAACAGGAAGTTTCAGTTTGTTGTACGTGGAAAGTTGAGATCCTGATATTAAGTTCGGAAGTTTACGAGGTTTGGATCGTCAATATGACTAGGGCGTGCCGCTGGTGTGGTAGAAGATTTCGCGATGGTGGCGGTGGGGCCCGACTTTTTTGGTGTGAGACCCTCACGAATTTTGATTGGCCGGATCGCGCTGGTGGCAGTAATGGGAGCCTCGTGCTGGAAGTAGATGAGTCGACGCTGGTTCAACATATATTGAGTCGAACTTTTTTTGTAACACTAAGAGACGGCCAAGATTGTATTCCATAGCCCTTGATATTGTTTCTAGTCTCGTTGGTAAAGTCGAGTCTCGATAGAGTGAATCCTCCAAACGCCGCCCAATGCTAAGTCGCGAGTCTACCCCAACATCGCTTGTGGTATATCGTACACATACATCAATGACATGAATTCCATCCCGGGTTCGACTCATCGTCGTGATGGTCGCCTTACAGACTCTACGCGATAGGTTTGCTTCTCTCGTCCTCTGGCATACGCATATACGCATCGATAGCCGCACTGAAAACTGCGAAGCCTGCGCATCCCACGGCCACGGCTTGCGGCCCAGCATTTCTTGCCAATATACCCCCAGTCAAGCAGCCCCCCGCCACTCCGTTGTACAGATCGTTCTTGGCTCGGAGCCCCTCGATTGCGCACTCGGTGCCTGAGAAAATAGCACCAACTTTGGCGAAGTTGCGTCCGCTAGAAATTGAGGATCGGTACATGTCGCGCAGGCCGGCCCGTAGTTGCTGGCGTAGGGGAAGGTCGGTAAGCGGTACGGTACCGGTAGCGGTGGGGTTTGGAAGGGTAGCAGTCGCAGAGGCCGAGGGTGCTGGGGTGAGAGTGGCTGCGGATGCGGAGTTGACGCTACCGGTAGCTATCGTCGAAGGCTTGACGCCTGCCGTTGCCGTTGCGCCGGTGGCTGCGGTGGTAGGTTTTGTAGCCGGCGTGTTGACGGGGAGAGGCTGTGACATCGGGGTATCGTATCGCATCTGTGCATGTCAGTCGTGCCTTCTCTTTCTTTCGAAACTATGAGTTGTTTGGCCACATACGGAAGCCATGAAAAGCCCAAACATAGCACCCAGACCGCCACCCATTACGCCTGCCATTACTGTCTTGCCGATGCAAGACTCCATACCCATTTGCATCTATTCGCATGTTAGCCATGGTTCCCCAAACATGTTATTTGACAGCCGTGTATAGCCAGCTACGCCCTCGCGACATGCTATTATGTTCCACCGCAACTGTATAGAGGAGACGGGGTCGCACATACTGCTTTCACCATTTGCTGCTCCTGCTCGGACATGCCTGCATTGGGATTCATGGCGGCTGGCATGGAGCCCACGCCTCCTGGAAAAGCCATCTTCTTGAAGCTGATTACGACTGCGGCACGAAGCAAGCGTGAGGTACAAGTGATACTGTTGCAAAGGCGATGCGATGCGCCGCCGCTGGGAACTTTTGCGGAGTTCAGAGCGGAGGACGGGAAATGCCGGGCAGGTGGGTCTTGGCACCGCCACTCCAGCGTCACGGATGTGTTCACACATGTTGCAAGCAAGCGTTTTGTTCGCGTCGGTTTGAGGTATTCGGATTCTCATTATGCTTCTACGACGGTACATGTCTACCCGAAGCTAGGTTCCAATATGTACAATTACGCCAACGCCATGCTATACCTTGAACTTTTCCACACAGCAAACCACCTCTTCAACAAGTTCTTCAACACTGAATTAGACATTGCTGTTAATGGCGTCGCGTCATAATGCTAAATCGCTAAATGCAACTACCGTTTCAAACGTTCAGTTCATAAAATCGCCATGCGAGTAATCTTCACTCCTCGATTCCGGGGGCGGGGTGAGTTGCTTCTCCCACTCTTTCATTAGATGTGATGCGGTACGCTTCAGGTTGCTGGGTGACACCTTGGTCATATCAGGCCATGGGATGGAGCTGCGCTTTGACTCTCGTGGTGTCAGGTCCTCTTGGTTGATGGAGGTGAGCGACGATGCCTTGGAATCGTGACGCTTCGAGTGGTATCTAGTGCTGGTGCTAGTTCGAGAGCTGCCTGGGCCGGATACCGGCGAGGTCTGCGCATCCGATTCATCTGAGCTGTCCTTGGAGTCTTCCAAATCGACCAGAAGTGACTCGTTGGGCGTGTCCCAGTTATCCCAGTCTTCTTCGGATGCAACTTTGCGGATCTGCTTTTGCGGGGTCGTCGTGTTCTTGAGTGCGTGCGTCTTCTTGTTGACTACAGTAGTCTTGGGCTCGCCCAGGCCCATCTCCTTCCAGAAGTCGTCGCCAGTGGAACCTAGTTGTTGTGTGGTCTTCTTCGAGCTGGCGGACCGACTAAGGGCGGGGCGACCCTCGGACGGTTTGCGGCCAGATTTAGAGGGGTTCTTGACACCTGGTATTCCAGTATTGCCGTCCGCCGTGTTGACGGCCTCATCGCCCACCGTAGCTTGTCGGATATCCTCCATGAATGTGAATAGCCCCTTCTTGAAATCCTGCGCCATCTGAGTGCCAGCCCGAATGAGCTGCTCACGTTGTATGGTGGGCATGCCGCCCATGTCGTATCGGTCGTGCTCGCCGGCATTGACGACCTGTCGTGTGATCTCTGACGAGGTGGAAGCCCGTGCAGGAAGCTGCGGTCGGGAGTTGGAAGCGGGGTCGTCGTGTAGATCGAGTGGCTGGGGGAATGATGGCGACTGGAGGCGGTCGGGAGAGAGTAGTGATAGGGTTCTTAGATGTCGCGAGCCGCTGAAGACCTTCCGTTGGGATGTTTTGGTGCTGCTGAGCAGGTTCTTCCTGCGCTCCATCTCTTTCTGCATCCACGAATTCGAACCATCGTCTTCGTATTGGCCCGGTGGAGCATTGGCGAGCGATGTGTTCAGAGGCTGCAGCGCGGCGACCTTGCGCACCTCATTGCGACGCTTATTCGCTTCGTGATGGGTCCAATGCGTCTTGAGCGTGTTCAGATCAGCCTCTGCTTTGGTGAGCTCCTCCTTGAGTTCGAGGACATAGCGCTCCTGAGCAGCGAGAACCGCCAGAATGTTTGTCTCGGAGGTAGAATCCTCGGGTTCGGGCGAATGAACAGACGTTGCCCCGTTCATCCATGATTGCGGGCGCGACCGTGTCGAGGAGGTTGGTGAACTGATGCCCGTACTTGGCTGGATGGGGAACTGCAGGGACAGGCGTTTGCCTTGCCCGATGACGTCGACCGTCTTGGACCGAGAATGCGACGGCATGGTCTTGGGTGGTGAAGACTGAGAAGAAGCGTTGGAGTCGGGGGCGTTGGAGGATATTATTGACGACTGGGATGACGACTCGGCCCCTTTGTCGTGCAGGGTTGTCGGTGTCTGTGCTCTGTCCATGGAGTCTGCTCCTCCGACGAAGAAGATGGTATTGCTGACGTACTGTCCCTCCTTGAGCGTACAGAGAATGGTTGAGAGACGAGCGCGGCGAGCGAGTCGGTGAAGAATAAGCGAGGCGGCGGCTGGGGAGCTGCCGTAGACTTCGAGATAAAGGGCTAGAAGCGCTGTAGGGAGGCCGACCAATCGGAGAAGGAGCGACCCTCTAAACCACGAGAACCAAGACTTGAAGAGCGTTGAGCCAGCGGCGCAAGAACTCATACCAAAGACATTGAAGAGCGCATGCCACGGAGTTCAGAGCGGCAACGAGTATCTAGAGATTCCTACAGCCGAAGCCGCAGTCTTTGTGCAGCCGTCGCTCACGCGCGCCGTGCTCAGGCCATCAACAACCCAATCCAGGAACCCATCTCCTGGCTGCATGTCCAAGGGACTGCTTGCGCGGCTAGTCTCGTGACGGAGGCCCTGTGTGGAGACGGTGAACCAATGTCTGTCTGTTGAGGGCGACGTCTGCTCTCTCTTCTATCTACTGCCGCTCGCTCATTGCTCCATGGCATACTCAGACGTACAGGTCACCACACGCGCAGTCTGCTGTCGAACACATGCTCGGTCCCACATTCTCGAGACGACACTGCCATGCTGCGGAGATGAGGGGTCGGGCCACGTAATTTGACACCTCAGAACACGACCCATGTAGCCGTCAAGTTTGAGCTAGCTGGGTAGCACGTCGAGTGTCCGGTCAACGACGGGTAGTGGTCATCTTGTCCTAGACTCTAATTTTGCGGTTGCTGAGGAGAACTGCGACGGATAACATGGTGCGCGTGCCCTGGCGGTTAGACAGCCATGGAGGCCCATCGTCGCCCTCGTCCTAATTTGCAGCAACAGCCAGGAGTGCGCTGTACAGGCGGCCTGTTTCAGGCTACGAGGACTGTTCGCAATCCAGCCTAGCTGGCGGTGAGTGGCATGGTAGGTTTGACATGCCTGGAGTGCCTCGCAGCATCATGTCGTTAGCTCACGTTTCCCTCAGCAACCGGAAAAGTAAACCTCGGCGGGATGAGGCGCAGGCGATGCACCACCACACACGTCTATTGGCAAGACGGCTGACGGTTTTGGTAGCCGCTGCTGCATGACAGCCGCAGTGGGGAGCTCATGCAGGGCAACATTGGAGAGGAGTGGAATAGGCTGCTCTGGACATGGCGTCGACAAACTGATCTTGGATGCCAAAGGCTCCGCAACACTGCTCCGACGTCTGGTGCGCTGTCCTGGACATGCCCGACCTGTGTTGTTTTTCTACAGCACTGATACCTACCGACGTCATGCCAATCTCCGCCAAAAAGTGGCGGCGGGGATGTGCGTTTGTTTGACGATCAGGCTGGTTGCCTCGGCGATGATAGGGCTGGACCCTGCGCGATACTCTGATATACACCACAACGGCGGCGCAATTGAGCAGCCCAGTACCACAGCCGAGTCTTATTCCTATCCCAACCGTCTTCCGCCGAAACACCACTGCATCTATCCTGGCCCGACCCCGACCACATCCCATATCTCTCAGCCATTGCGCCTCGCCTAGCGACGTTGTAATCGCCCGCCATGGCCGAAAACTATCAAGTCATGGAGGAGCTGGGCAGTACGTTTTGACATAGCCTGGTCGATTCGCCATTACTGACCATTGCAGGCGGCAGCTTCGGAAAGGTGTTCAAAGCCATTGACCGCACAACGGGCGAGACAGTCGCCATCAAGCACATCGACCTCGAAGACAGCAGCGAAGAGCTCGCCGACATCCAAGCCGAGATCTCGCTGCTGAGCACCTGCCACAGTCCATACATTACCGAGTACAAGACCAGCTTCGTCAAGGGCGTCAAGTTATGGATAGTCATGGAGTATCTGGGGGGAGGCTCGGCCGCCGACTTGGTACGCAGTCACACCACCGACATCACATAGCTAGACTAACCGTCATAGTTGGCACCAGGCACTTTCAGCGAAGCACACATCGCCATCACATGCCGAGAGCTCCTGCTCGGGCTAGACTACCTACACTCGACCGGCAAGATCCATCGCGACATCAAGGCCGCCAACGTACTCCTCACCGACCAAGGCAAGGTCAAACTCGCCGACTTCGGTGTCGCCGCACAACTCACAAATATCAAATCGCAACGCATGACGTTTGTCGGTACACCCTTCTGGATGGCACCCGAGGTCATCCAGGAGGCTGGCTATGATTTCAGAGCCGACATCTGGTCCCTCGGAATCACCGCTATGGAGTTGGCAGAGGGCGCACCGCCACACGCTGGGTCACATCCCATGAAGGTGCTCTTTACGATTCCGAAGAACCCAGCACCAAGGCTGGAGGGCGACGAATGGAGCAAAGACTTTAAAGACTTTATTGCACAATGTCTGATCAAGGATCCGGATCGACGTGCGACTGCGAAGGAACTCCTCAAACACCGCTTCGTCCAACGCGCGGGCAAGGTCGAGGCATTGCGCGAGCTCGTCGAACGCAAGCAAATGTACGACGCCCAAAGGGAACAACAAGCGGCGTCGCACCCCAAGTACTATGAAGAGACCATGTCAGTAACTCGCAGGAACTTTTCATACAGTGTGCTAACAAGTTCATCAGGGTCGATCTCTCCCCCAGAGCCGAGGAAGACGATTGGGACTTTGACACCGTCAAGCGAGGGACCGTTCAAGCACGCCAGACGTTGAAACAGCGTCGCAAACTGGCCCGTATACCCTCTTCAGGCAACGATGAAGTCGAATCCATGATGCAACGGATGGACCTCAACGCAGCACCCTTGGGCGACATAACCGATTCACCACTCCCAGCACGACGACGTCCATCCTCTCGGAGAACTTCCCAAGCCACGGCTTTCCGCGTTCCGTCTGGCGATACACCCACCGCCCGTCGCGTCAGCAATCTCAACAAGTCGCCGTTGGGTGTCGATCTGACATTTGGAAACTCGCCATCGACCGTACGACACTTCAAGCGCGTCTCGTCCGGCGAGCGTCGTGCAGCACTTCGCTCGAACCCCCCTAGCAACCCGCCTGCTCAGAACAACCAGTCTTTCCAGCCGAACCCCGAAGCGCGCACCTTCCGCCCATCACCTCCCACGTCTAACCATCCACTGGACATGAACAACGAGAACGAGCCACCTGCTCCCGATGGACACATGCCAATCACCAAAGACGCGTTATACGGTCGCCGAGCGTACAGCAAGGTCCTGGACTCAGTATTTCAAGAGGCACATGCTGACACAGCATCGCCCCATCAACGCGACGCTATCGGACGAGTTGCGCAGGCCTGGCAGCATCTTGACGAAATCGACCCACATGGCGAATTCATGCTATTGAAGGCTATGGTGGACCGTCTCAAAAACGACACAAAGCTTGCGTACGCTCTCGGCATAGAAGTCTCGCCCGCGCAATCACCATTGAAGCATAACACCAAAACCAGCGACACTAGCTTAGGTGGTACAACTGTGCATGGTACAGGCACAACACGTGTTCGGTCGAGCACTACGAGTGCAGCTACACCGACCGTCAGCAAGTCTTCAGAGGAGTATGACCACACTCCGATTTCGACACCGACACGAAATGGGACACCGATCGCCAACTCGGGCTCTCCGCTGAAGGGACCAAAGCTCGTAATGGCCAAGAACAATCCTCACCTCAAGTCTCACAAACGCCGCCAGAGCGCTTTCGTGGTCGGCGAGAAGGGCTCTGGGGCTGATGGCCACGGTTACTTTGACGAGAAGAAACTGCCTGGTTACGTCGAGCCTGGTATGGAGCAGCAGGGGATACTGGCTGACATCCTCTACGGGCAATGGACACAAGGATTGCGTACTCGATGGCCTATCGCTTAGTGCTTTCCTCTTTTCTCCGTCTTGTAGAACAGACATGAGTTTGAGTTTTTGAGCTTGTAGCGCTTGTTCCTTTCTTGCTTGTAAGGCGTTGTCGCGTTGCTCACGCGCTGTATGGCGACTTGGATGCTACCTTCCTCTCTTTCTTTTCGGCGTTCATGGATCACATTGTAATGACTGATGAGATCGTGGTTATGGGTGGGTACCGGGGTCTTCATATCAGTCGTTCTGGGCGGTGTTTAATTTGCTGCGTCTCATCGATACATCGGCATTGGCACTGGCGTTTTGAGTTCTGCTGTGTCTGGCGAGAACGAGGGTCTTCTCGATTTTATGTATAAATAGTCTGTGGACGTGTAATGACAAATCAGCCTTTCTCGTCAACGTCGAAAGGAAGCGAACTGGACTCGTATGTGATGACGAAACTGATTGACTCACTCTGACCGGGTCATTTCCGCATCAATGTAGCCTGAACACTTTTCCTCAACGCGTATCTTGCTACAAAGAGCCCTTCGTCACCATAAACCCGCCAGCCACGTGCTCCTTTCGATATGCTCAAAGGTGGACGAGAACGCCGCTGTGCGGCACCCAAAGCAGCATAGTCCAACGCCGTCATCGTGGACCAGGACTTAGCAGCTGCAAAGGTCCCCCGCGCCGGTGCATGCTTTACCGCATGAGTACCTGGGTACCGTGATATCTGCATACCGCAAACGTCAGTGCTGTCATTGAAATGATGGCATCCCTGCTACCGAAGTATTGGTCAACGCATGTGTTCATAATTCCGCATCCCATTGGTTGCGCGACGCTTACTACGAGCCGCGTGTATCCCTTCGGTAGCGAAATGCCCAACTCTAACGCCTTTCTCCACCGTTGCAGGGCTTGGGGACTATAAGATGGGTCTCTGGGACACCCACATTGCTGGGCATCGAAGCTTGTCGGAGCTTGTTCTCCTTGGTATACATCCCTTTTGAGAGACCTAGGCTTCTGCGATTGTTAAGATGCGCATCACGACCAACACCGCCCGGAAAGGCGCACTGCTTGTCCTCCTTGCAAGGGTTGGAGCTGTACCAACCACGACAATTTCGGCAGCTGGAAACGCAGGCGCAAGCAGTGCAGATGTGTATCCTCCCGCTGGCAGTAAGTCTGATTGAAGCTGCGCAGAGAGCGGAATGCTGATGGGTTGATTGTATAGCCGAGGTCAACTCCGAACTCTTCCCGCCAGAATCTGTCGTCGGCTTCCCTGGCCGTAAGTCACCAATATTTCCTTGAGCTCTGGTCTTTGAACTAACGCAACAATCATCAGCGACCCCCACAGGCGCTGAGCCGAATGCCATCCAAACAGCACCGTCGTATCCTTACAACGATGGCGATGCATCTTCATACCCTCTGATCAAGCCACAGCCCCATGGCAGTGGCTCGCAGTCTCCAAACTTTGACATCACCAAATACTGGGGTAACTTGAGCCCATGGTATTCGGTTCGCAGCGCAGACTACGGTCTTCCTGATGCCAGCCCTCTGATCCCGGATGGCTGCGACATCACCCAGATGCATCTGCTCTACCGTCACGGCGCTAGATACCCAACCAGTGGCGCTGCGCCCGCTACCTTTGCTCAGAAGATTGCGAACGCTACAAAAACTGGTCTTGCAGTCTCTGGAGAGCTTTCTTTCCTGAGCGATTGGACATACAAGTTGGGCGCCGAGCTCCTGACACCGTCGGGTCGCAGCATGAACTTCCTATTGGGTATTGAGTACCGCCAATTGTATGGCCATCTTTTGAACAACTTTACTGAAGCGGGCACCATTCCGGTCTTCCGAACACAGTCCCAGGACCGGATGGTGAAGACTGCGGAAAACTTCGCTGCCGGTTTCTTTGGTGTACCCGAGTACATGGACGAGGTCAACATTGAGTTGCTTGTTGAGACTCTAGGCGTGAACAACTCAGGCGCACCCTACGAAATCTGCAACAACTCGAACATTGCAAATCGAGGCAGTATCGGTAGCCGTGTAGCAGCTCAATTTGCGAACAACGCGTTCAACGCCACTCTCGCTCGTCTGCAGTCGCAGGCTAGCGGTATCAACTTTACTTCCACCGACGCCATCGCTATGCTTCAACTGTGTTCGTATGAGACGCACGCTCTCGGCTACTCCGCCTTCTGCAACCTCTTCAACGAACAAGACTTCCTGAACTACGAGTATTACTTCGATCTGTCCTTCTACTACAACAACGGCCCAGGATCTCCTGTATCTGCTGCTCAAGGCAAAGGCTTCCTAGACGAATTCATCGCACGCTTCACCCATCAGTATCCTGGCGCCAACTCCGCGCTGAACGAGACTTTTGACAATTCCTCGACGTACTTCCCGCTCGACCAGTCTATCTATGCCGATGCCACGCACGAAGTTGTCGTCCTTGATACACTCACTGCGTTCAACTTGACGGCTTTGTTCAAAGGCCCACCGCTGAGTCCTCTTGGTAATGAAGGGCAGAACAGCTTCGTAGCTAGCAATCTCGTGCCGTTTGCCACCCACTTCACCACTCAGGTTCTTTCTTGCCCTGCTATGCAACCAACAAAGCAGATCCGATTCATCGTGTAAGTATACTCGTTTCCTTCGAAACTCGATACCCAGCTAACCTGGCCAACCAGCAATGATGCCGTTGTGCCGATCAATGAGTCTCATCCAGGATGTCCCGCTGATGCAAACGGTCTCTGCTCTTTCGACCACGTTGTCGAGCTCCTTCAAAAGCGCAGTGCAGAAATCGACTTCAATTATGACTGCTTCGCAAATTATACAGCACAGCCGGGAATGGACTACAACGGAAGGGCACCTAGATCATAGACTGTGCAAGAGTACGGATAGTTGTCAGCACGATGTAATTCTTTGAGTCATGCAGCACATACATATTGTTTTACTTAGGCAATCCCTGGCTAAAGGACAAAACTTTCGACTATGGCATGATAGCGCGTGTGCCTCTGGTCAGCTGCAATTTCTTCCGTGGGCCTCCTGTGACCATTCTGCCACGATAGCCGTATGCAAATCACAAGAGCACCCTAGATGCAAATCTATAGTTAGGTAGAGGGTAGCTACAAGTATTGATCGTTCACGGCAGCTTCATATATGCTCCCTACAGTCGTGGTAGGCATTTACTGTACGTACAACGACTGTAAGAGAGCGAGGTCAAGCAGCAATGCTAAGTCTTGCTATTGGTAGCTGCAGCAACAAGGGTGTCTTCATTCCAGATCTAGTCTAGCTCTATCCTGTTTCCGCCGCAAAGTCGTCCAAGAAACTTGGCGGCGGCGTAGTTTCAACCGGGAACATATTCATAGGATTGTGGTTGACGATCTGCATAACCTCGTCGCGAATCAATTCGTCAGTACCTGCGAAAACCTTTTCCACCCACAATACGGTTTTCACAATCAACATGATATCATTCCACGCCTGGAGCTGCATACCGCTCATCAGAATGCCAAGCATGAATACGAACTGGCTCCGTTCTGCCAGATCCTTGGTCTCGATTGCGGCGGCGTAGAGCACCCAGATGAGTAAAGGCTTCAAATCGTTCCATTCGACCATGTTCTTCGTGAGTACAAGGAGGAGATTGCGAGATATAGCAGCCGTCCATACTGGTGATTGACCAAAACTTCTCCAAACTGGTGCCAAGAAGAGTAGAGTTCCAAGTCGACAAACCTCCTCGACCACTTTCTCTCTGGCGTTGCCGTGGTTTAGAGGACGTATAGCCAAGAGGCGGTATATTGCCGGTTCCAGCCAGCTACCGCTCGTGATCGCAAGCATCAACTGCTCCTCATTGAAAGCTCTATCGAGAGAGATCAATTGGACTACATCATCAAAGATGGTGACAAAGTCGAGCTGCATTGGTAGCTGCTGTTTCCAGACTAACGATATGCCGTTACACGTCCGTGGGGAGTTCGATGGAGATTTCGAGTCAACTATCCATTGTCGTGGCATTGGTACAATAGGAGGGTGGTCTTGATAGAAGCTTCCTATGAGGTCTGCCCTATTCAGGCGTCAGCAGATAGCAAGCCTTGGGTTCACCCGGAGATGCTGACCAGCTGATCGTAACTCGTAAGTGCTCTTTCTCAATGGTGTCAAATCCGCCCCTGAGTCCCACTATCCTGACTAGTGCGTTACTATGTTTCTGCCAATCACTGCTGGTAAAGTTCCCCAATAGAGCCTGAAGATTGTCAGCCTTGCCGCCATTGTCCTCACACGGGCGACTTACAAAGTGGATCATGAAAGAAACCACAGCACCTATAGCTTCATCACTCGTGCGCTTCGCCGGATCGTTCATCATCTGGGTGGTGTGGCGAAGCGCCTTGTTGTGGTATTTCAACGCTATGGCATCATCCTGTGAAGGGTAATATCCGTTGCGCCTCTGGAACAAGAAGTTTTGTGAGTTGGAAAGCATGTTGTGAAAAGCTGCCGCATCGCTGAGTCCAACGGGGTACCAGGAGCCACGGAGCTGGCTAGGATGATTGCTGTCTTCGGTAGTAAAGACTACGCCAAGTCAGGAAAGAGTCGGACCAAAACGAATGGATGCACCTACTGTTCGCTAATAGGGCTCGATCAGAGTCATCAAGTTCAATGGGGTAGGCGTTGAAGGGATCAAGCTGACCGCCACCGAACCGGTCGATATCGATGCGACTCTCAGACGGATTGCGAAACTCAAGGACGATTTCATTGCGCGCCCTCTTCGTTTTGGGTTTTCTTCTCGCTTTACCGACCTCAGTCATGGCTAGACGTCGAATGCGCAGTTGCGTTTCTTCATTTTTGAGATCGTCGGGGTGTGTGAGATTCACAAAGTTGAAGCTTGGTTTCGTGGAGCGATCCATGCCGATGATTGCGGGCCGTGATTGTGGCCCTCACAGAGAGCTCGATATCTTGATATATACCCAAGGCATAAGTGAGCGCGGCGACAAACTTATGTCATCGACATTGGGGCTTCGGCGTCATATCGATAGCGAGACTGGGGCGGAGTGGCAGAGGAGCTGAAGGAGATGCCGAGAGCGTGAACATGCAGGGCAATCGCACAAGAGGGGCGTCATTCCCAAGGCTGCAGCAAGCGAACAAGCCACTCAAAAGCAGGCGACACGAAGGCGAACTCCGTGGAAGCAAACTTCATTGTCGAGTAGGGTGATAGTGTACGTTACAATTCGGATGGACGATTGATGCGCTTCCGGGGGAATTAGTAATGTAGGTTACCTGTCAGGCTCGTGAATAAGCACAGGCCGTGCAGCTGTGCTCGTCCGTCCGCCATGATACAGCATGACCAATAACAACAGCAAGTCATTGAATAAGAATGTAGCATGTGGTGCGCCGGAGCGAAGTAAGCTGCCCGTAAAGATGGCACTGAGAGTATATTGATGGTCTCAATGGAGCTCGCAATACTTTTAAGGTTGGCAACAGCAAGTCCGGTGTCCTGCGCTACGCACCAACCTCGGTACATAGGCCCATAACATGCTAACCACCCACGCATGTGTCCGCCTTCAACGCTACCACCGCATCGTCTTGATTACCATGCAGTCTCAACTCCTCCATCAAATTCGGCTCACCGAGCAGCAGCGCTTTTGCCACAATCTTCCATCTCAACACAACGCCTTCATCGATCTCCAATGGTTGCAGAATCCAAACCCTCGACGTCATGCAACTCGCGTTAAGCAAATCAGTAGGGATTGCAGCTTGAAGCTCCTCAAGCTTGGCATCTTTCCAGTCTTCCTTAATGCTCGTGATAGTCATGAGAGCCTGACGCCCATCCATGGTGCATTGCAAGCGGAATGAAAGAGAGCCGATGTAATACATTGAACGAGGATCGGTTACCCAGGTCAAGAAGATGTTGGCGTCATCCACATCAAATACAGTACTTTCCAACGTTTCTGGAGTTGCATCTCGTTGTAGTTGGTCCAAAAACCTTTGTGCTGGTATACTCAGGGCAGTGTTTGGCTGCAGATCTCGGAAAATGCCTTGGTTATAGTTGGGGTGTACAACATCACGTTTTAGCTGCTCCCATAGATTGGCAGTAAACTGAATACCATTGCTGATACAAGTGGCGATGAACCTTCGTCGGTGCTCGTCGCATTCGCTGTCCGTCTGGGCGGCAGGTAAATGCGATTTGCTTGCATCAGCGGCATACTTTGCGGGCTCTGTAGTTGGTATTGTGCCAGGGAAAACTTGGCCAACAGCGTCCAGCTCGAAGCTGTGATCTGTTGGTATACCGAGCCTTTGAAGAAAAATCATGTCGATTTTGATGACTTCGGTCGAAACCTGGCGGATGCCCTGCACACTTCCAAGGGGGAATTTTGGAATTATAGCATCGCCAGTACCGAGGCTTCGCGAAAGCCACGTCTTATTGCCCATGAGTTTGATCGATGTAGGGTCCGTCATACTGAGTGGGTATGTCTCTCCTGCCGCTAGAGCGAGAAGTGCGCTGAAATATAGCACCTCGTCTTTGTTGTTCAAGGCTTCGCCGAAGTATGCGAGGGCACGCCCACTGATGTTTATCATGATGCTGATGCGGTCTCCAAGATTCTGACAGCCTTTTCGAGCTACACTGTTATGCGAGGCCATAATACTCGATTTCATGGTCGCTGTAGGAGGTCCGCCTTGGTTAGCAAAGCCCGTGAATATTTCTCGGCCTTTGAAAGCGTTTAGGTTGATATCGTTGTCATGAGACGGCAAGTCTATCGCTGTAGACATGATGACATGGAGATTCACCCATTTCATCTTGACTATGGAATCACCCGGTCCATTCATGAAGAACGTCGCGTTGTGATTCCTGTATCGCTGCCTTTTGTCGCTCCATGGTTCGTTGACGTTGAATTCATGGAAACACCAGGCACGATCCCACTACAAGGTAAGAACGAGCAAGTCAGTGTGTGCCCCAGGATCTCCTTTTTCTTGGAGCTTCACGTACCCATCTCGCTGCGTTGATCTTCTTGTAGAAAGACAAATAGAGTGGTCTAACCTCCGGCTCCGGTAGCCATGCCTTGTGCCACTGTATTTTGGATATATCGAAGTTCTCCACGAGGTACGTCTCCGCCTCAGTAAGTTTCACGTCTTGTAACAGAACCAGCAGACGCATGCATGATCGATAAATCACATCCATGGCGGCAACAGACATCTGCTTGTCGAGAGTGTCTTCTTGGTCAATGCATAGCTGATCAATCCAAAGTCCTATGCGAGGGTTTTCTTTCTCACCCAGAATGGCATCTACAAAGGGCTTGCTGAAAGGCCAACGATCATGCGGTTCATAATTCGGGTTCGGATAGTCGCCTGAATGCCAGCAATAGGAGATCGCGAAATACTGTCGTGGATACAGGTCTTTGTCGAAAGCCCCCCGAGCGTCTGAAGGAAAGACCAGACGGAACGGTGTCTTCAGGATCGTGGTAGTTGAGCGTTGGGCAAACTGAGCAGCGACATCTGGACACCATGAGGTCAAATTTCGAAGGATGAGGCTGGCCTCCTCTTGACCTTGGTCGAGCTTGGAAAGGCCAGGCTCAAACACTTCCGCTTTGTTCTCTGGGGAGAGTGTCAATTGAAAGATGTTGTCGCTGATGTATTCAATGCTCGCGTCCCTGCTGGCCACAGTCCTTGCGGTGGTAGATTGCGTGTCCATGTCGGCGGACAGGCGTTTGATGTGTGAAGCTCAGCCGTTCTTCTCCCCATCGCCGAGGATGACAATCGCGGGGTAAGCCACAAAGCTCACCATGGACCTGATCTTTCTGCATATGTCTGAAAGTGGCTGGGAAGGGGCCCTAAGTGGAGACCCCTCGGGAAGACAGTCGGCGCCAGTCTATGCCTGGACTAGCGCGCCAAGCAGATCCTCGATAACATCGAAAATTTGCCCGGCCTCCCTTCTGTTTCTTCACGCACCATCAGACAGTTCAACACCCATCTCACCCGCATCTTTACGTCTTGTATCGATGCGACCCGAGATTTCCTATTGGGTGATTGCGATATAGCGCTGCGGAGAAGGAACCAAGCGATCCATTAGAGCTGGCTGCGCATTTTTTCGGTTGCGCAGGCGGTGTCATAGGAGCGGTACATACACAACCCATAATTATCGTGATTTTTGAGCAGATAGGACCTCGAATGATCGAGAGCTTGCAATGCTTGTTCGAGCTTGCGGATTATAGTTATATGGCCATCTGCAGGATAGTCCACCGAATTGTCGCGCTCGTCGTAATATTGCGCCTCACGGGCGCGTGCTATTACCGGCGTGCACATCTTTGACGTGTAGTCTGCTATTATGTCGATGCATCTCGTCAGCTTCCAAGTGATGAAAGCGTATATTCTGCCATCGCCGCCGTCGCGCATGTGGGCGATTCACGAGATACCTAGGTATGATCTCTTGTGGTTCTGCGACTAGGGCTTACCTTGGCAGCTTCGAACCAAAGTGCACGATGAGAAATCACAACCTTTTAGACACAGAAGACCTCAATAAACTTTGTTGGATAACTTTAGGTTGGAACGCTCAAGCCTCCTGCCTGTACGTCATATCAACAGCGACATGTACCTTGTACACAAGGCTTTCACCTAGAATACCGCGAATGTCCTTGAGCATTCCTTACACGAGATACCTCGGGTGGTCCTCTCCATTGATGCGCTGCTCATCAGTTGGCTGGCAGTACACCGGGATCTGGAAGCTATATCCACTAGGGTTCTCCACAGCACCGTCCGGCAAGAGCTGAACCCGTGGCAAGAACTGGACGACTTCTCGCAATGGATTCGGGAAGTTGTCAACTGAGACCGCCCACTTCAGCGGCGCGACATTTGCGAAGCCACTTGCTACTGCTGCCTTCAGTCCATCAGGACTCTTAGGGCCAGAAGCGGGTGTGGGTTCTGCATCGTCGAGTTCCTTGACAGTGTCGTACAGAAGACCTAGATCTGGCGATAGATCATCGATTGTGTCGTCATCCTCCCAAGTTTTGCCAACGAGATCGAACAATCGATCACCCTGGTTGAGGTCCTCAGTCAACATTTCGTAGATCATGGCTACCATGCTCAGCTCCATATAGCGTTGATCATCAAGAAGTCCACCGCCACCGCTGAGAATAGCGAGCATACCGTAGTATCCAAACATTGATGTGCCACGAGGATGTTTAAGAACCAAGTCCAAGCGCCCTTTCATCTTGGCGATCGCCATATTGAACATGAGCGTCACTCCAAAGGTGACATAGAGGAAGCCGGCAAGTGACCAAACGGTGAAATTAGCAGGCGGTGGAGCCATTTTTAGCCAGTATTTCTCAAGAGTGCATGCGCTAGAGTAGCACATGTAAGCATTTGCGTATAAACCTTTTGTGAGATACTCGTCGCCCCGGTGTTTGAGCCAAAGGAGAGATGATATCCCTTCTCCCATGAGCTCGATAGGCAACTTAGCGTTCATGTCTGCCTTCGAGAAACCGACCGACTCTCGCGCTTGATGTTCATGCTGCCCCTGTATAAAGTCCGCAGACTTCTTAGCAAGATGGCTATCTGCGTGTCCAGTAACGGCAGTCTTGTGGAGTACATTCCACATGACGTGAAACTCTAAGATTAGATGTTGATAGCGCTCGAGCTGTTGGCCATGTGCGATAACGATCTCAGATTTCATGCCGTGAACACCAGGACGTGCACGTACACCATTGGAGATTGTAGTCCCTGGGAATTTGCGGTGACAATAGGCTAGGTCGTTCATGCGAAGTACCTGCATGAAACCAGGTAGGTCTTTCTCAAGTACTAGCAGGGACATAGAGATGTTTGCATCACTCTTGACCATGCGTGTAACATCCTCTTGGGTTTTATCGCTGGCATGTGGAAACTCTATCTTGATGTGCAAACGCCCAGCTGGAGCTTCCTGAGGTACGGACCGTAGACTCAGGTTCAGATATTCGTCCGGGAGTGTTTTGGCGGCTTTGACATGACGAATATTGATGTATTTTACACCAAGCCAGTGTGGCTGAATTGCGAAAGCGCCCCAGTTGATGTCGAAACGTATCCAAGACAGCATGTGATGCACATAGCTCTTCGCGAGCTCATGGATGCTCTTGCTGATGCGTAGAAGGGAAGTTTCGAAGCGGTAACCGCCGAACGCGGTGTCGGACTCGTCGATCTCACAATCGTAAGGATTAAACACATAGCTCAAAACGCGGTTGAAGAGCTCTGCGGGTAGAGACTCTAAGTGAGAGACGGAAGTTGGGGTATTCATTGTGGCTGGTTGAGTGTAGTCTGGCTGGTCGAAGGTATAATAGACGCAGCATAGGCCACCGAATCCCATTTTTTATATCATCCGGCGCAAACGGAGCCTCGCTCCATCCGAGTGTTGCCTCACGTGTAAGAACCACCTGTCTGTGCGCAAAGCAAGCTACGTCCGTTAGGCAAAATCTCACGCAAGATCGACCTCCCGCCCCCTCCTTTTTAGGATGACTTGGATGCAGTCAACCTTGGCCATTCCATCCTGGCCTTTCATCTGCTGCTCCATATCCTTGGCTGCCCAAACATGTTCGATATCGCGCATGACGCGTTTCAAGCTGGGGAAATGCTTTACAGCATACAGCTTTTCAAATCGATCACGGACGAATTGTCGTTGTGTGCTGTCGATCGCTTCGCAGCCCGCGGTGAACAGCGGCCACATATGCGCTGATGTTAAAGGCGAACGAATGTCGACTTGTTGTAGCTGTGATAGACACTGATTGATATGCTCCATGCTTATCGGATTGGGAGCACCTATATCAAGCCAGGTTCGGTAGAGGTAAATGAAGGCGGCGTGGCGATAAGCTTCAGCTGTCGAGCTAATGTCTATGCGCTCTTCGCTGTTCCCCCTCTTACATGCACCGAATTCCATGGCTAATAGAATTTGCTGGATATGTTGGCCAGTGGTATTTTCATCTTCCGACAAAGCAGGGCTTGTTGGTGATAGCGCTCTTCTCGTCTTGATAGCGTGTTGCAGCTGACTGATCTTTGCAACGACCACTAGGACTTTTGCGATACTTTCTAGCTCTTTCTCCCCTTCGATGGCGACAAAGTCCATTTCATGATCCAATAATGGCTGCGAGCCTCTTGACACGGAAGACAGAATGTCGTGGTATGCAAACAGGCTCAGGAGGAAGCGAGCACTCGATGAGACAAGCCAGTTACCCCCACTACGCCCTGTTATCATGGCTTTGGCGCCAGTCAGATGGTTCGCGACGTTGGCTTCATCCTCATCGCCAAACAATCGCGCCGAAACCTGCATCATCATGACAGTGGCCAGCGCTGGCTCAGTATCCATCTTCACTGGATCTTGAATCATCCTTTGGAGCTCTTGAATTGCGTCTCGTTGATGACGGTAGCCTTGTAGGTGAAGTGAAGCATCGTTTGATGCAAATGCGAGATGATTTGCAGCCATTGAGAGGACTGTCGATCTAAGTGCTGGCGATTCGTAGGCCATGGCCGTCAAATGTCGTTGGAATGGTGTTGCGATGCCATTTTGAGGTGAAACTGACAACAGCTTTGAGAGTTGTTCTCCCCAATAACTAAGGAGCCATCGATCGGTTGGAGATATCCCATAGGACAGGACAGGGCTGTTGAAGGGTAAAGCAGGCATACTTTTCGCCGAGTCAGGCGATGAGAACAGTACATCTGGACTCGTAACTGCCGATTGTATGGATTCGAAGCTAATAGTAGACGCTGGGCTGAGTGCTTGGTCATCGTCGATAGCCTTCTTCTTCCGACTCTTCCGTGGTGGCTTTGCCAACGTATTAGCGGCGTCGTCCTGCCATTTCAGCTTGACTCCATAGCCTTTGCAGATGATGTTTAGTCTTGTGCAACGCCCACAAAAAGGCTTCACCTCGTCACACTTATATCCAGCCCCCCGACAAGTCCAACAGCCGGTCCTGGATCTCTTGTGCGTTGCCATCTAGACGTGCGTCGCATCTTCGGTGCTCTATCACCGTAATGGTCATTCAATAGAACCACCTGAAGTTTGGCATAATCGACTAATGACTCAATAGGTCGCGGAAGTGGGCGGCGTCTGAAGTTTGAGAGAACTGCAGAACCATCAGGAACGGGAAGGTAAACGGTGGCAAACCGCATTAGTATTAGCTCCCGCATCCATCGTGAGCCGAGGCCTGCACCCCTAGCAACACGATAGACGCGAACAGCCCATCTTCTTGATCGAGAAGTGCTATTATTTACAAGTGACCTGAACAGCCAACAAGCCTGATATCAACCCTGAAACGGAATCTCGCCCTCCTCAAAAGCCCGCACCCATCTGAACATCCCTTCTGCTGGATCCATGACACAGACAAAGTGTGTAACCTCATTACACACCGGGTACTGTTTCAACCATTTAATTAGTTTCTCTGGACTCACGCCTACTGCTGCATCTTGTCCTCGCTTCGCTTTACGGCCTTGCTCCTGGGTCCATTCTCGCCATTTTCGCTCTAGACACTGTTTTCGCATGATGCTTTCTTCGAGTACTTCTTGCATACCGGCATTGAGGAAGCTGTGATTCCGGCCCTGAGTATGGACGGCCTGGTTCTGGTTGGCGTGCGGATTGGCTGTAGACTCCAACGATACGTCGTGATTAGTGGTGCTGATAAAGGTTGATGAGCGTAAAATCCTTGCGCTGTGGAAGTCTTTCTCCAGGATGATGGTCTCTGCACTGGTACAGAATATCAAATACGCCACTGATGTCTGCATAGTTACGATGTTGTTGGGTGCGTCAGATGCATTATATGGCGGCATTAGTGCGGATGACGAATCTCTTCGTTCTTGTGAAGATTTCTTAGAGAGCCTGTGCCGTCTGCGAGGTGCGCTCGACCTAGGTAGAAGGCAATCGCGTATGAGGGTGGAGATGCTCGGTCTCTTCCCCAGAAGCACCATGAGAGTGTTCCAGTAATATTTGATGTTGGGTCCTGAAATTCCCCGGGCGTTGTGATAGGGTCGAAAGTTGAGTGAGACACTCAATCCCTTCCTTACACCTGTAAGTGCACCCACGAAACCAACGTAGCCAATTGTACTCGCTATCACTCCGCCGCCCACGCCCTCGATGAAGTCGAATTGCACAATTGCTTGTCTCAGGAGAGGCATGGACCAATCTAGCGTTCGGAAATGCATCATCGTTGTCTCGGCTTCGGGATCTTTTACCATGACTCCGCCACTCGTGCAGCCCATGAGAAGGTCCAGGAAGACATTGTAAGCGACGAGTAAGTACATAGGCACGCCAGATGCTTCGCTAATGCCCCTGAGTTCCTCAGTCTGTTCGTCGCTGTGAAGACGACGCAAGAACAGACGGCCTAAGAGATGAAAAATCCCAGTAGGCAACTTCAAGTGCTGAACTGCTTCATCGTAGAGACACGGCATCTGGCGCAGAACATGGGCGTATTCGGTGGCGACCAACACATAGCGTTCGCGCGGTGGTAGTGAAAGGTTGATGGTGTAGATTGAAGGCGCATTGCTTGTCGATTGCGCGGTTGATTCAGACATGAGGAGGTGACTTTGACTGGAAGAGGAATTGGAAGAAAGAGCGTAAGATTGAGGTTTGACGCGAGACGTTCGCGCTCTCAACTGGGGAGGCATGATGTGTTCGAGCACGGGTGAATCTTGGAAGGAAGCCACGCTCGTCCAGCGTTTGAAAGAACAGCTCCGCGACTTCTGCAGAGTTATTGATCCTTGAAGAGCCGCTCACGTAGGCATACGCGCGCTGGTGCCTAATGCTAGCAGTCATAGCACCTTGGAAGAGCAGGGCGAAGCGCGCCATATATATTATGGGATGACATGTCATAACTCATCAGACTCGTTCTGAGATATTTAGGGCTAGGGATATATCGACTCGTCGTGATGGTCGCACGTGGAGACAAACAGACCAAACGCGAACGATGAAGCTACTACCCCAGCTTTCAAGCTCTCCACATCCGCACCTCGGCTTCCAGAGCATGCTTCCCCGCGGGAGTCCTTAGCCGGCGCGACGGCCAACAATGTCGACGTCGAGCATGTTTACTACTAAGCTCGCGTTTTTCTCTCTTCACGCGCATCCTTTCAATCGTCCCAAGTAATATACTACCTCCAGCTACCTCGTCATGCCGTCAGCAAACCAACCACCTCCACTCGCGGACGTACGCGTCCTCGAGTTTGCAGGACTGGCCCCAGGTAACCTCAGACTCTCTTCAAAAAACAATGCCTAGGCTCTATCTAACAGTCTTCAGGCCCCTTCGCGGGCATGCTCCTCGCAGACTACGGCGCCACAGTCCTCCGCCTCGACCGCGCACCCTCAGCCCCATCCTCCGATCAATTAACGCGGCGCAAAACCTCGATATGCGTGAACCTCAAATCGCCCGCGGGGCTCGCCCTTATCAAGAAGATCATCCCTCAAGTCGACGTGGTAATCGATCCCTTCCGACCTGGCGTCCTCGAGAAAGCCGGTCTCGACCCTGAACAGGTGCTGTTGAAGTTGAACAAGCGACTGATCGTAGCTCGCATGACGGGCTTCCGTCGGGATGGCAAATACAGTCAAATGGCCGGGCACGATATCAACTACATTGCTGTATCCGGCGTGTTGAGCATGTTTGGCAGGAAAGGGGAAAAACCGTATGCGCCGGGCAATGTCGTGGGAGATTTCGCGGGAGGCGGCGCAATGTGCTTCATTGGTATATTGCTTGCGCTGCTGGCGAGAGAAAGAAGCGGCTATGGACAGGTTGTCGAGGCAAACATGGTTGACGGGAGTGCGATATTGGCGACTATGCCAAGGTTGGGATTGAAGACAGAGGTCTGGAAGAGGGAAAGGGGCACGAATATGCTAGATGGTGGAGCGCCATTCTACGATACATATGAGACAAAGGATGGAAAGTATATGGCAGTGGGCGCTATTGAACCCCAGTTCTACGCCGCTTTACTCAAGGGCATGGGCCTGGAGCCGTCGGATCTACCTGGTAATAGGGACGACAGAGCGGACTGGCCAAAGTTGAAGGACTTCTTCGCCGCCGAGTTCAAGAAGAAAACGCGCGAGGAATGGGAGGCCATCTTCGACGGCACAGATGCATGCTGCACGCCCGTGCTGATACAGGGTGAACTCGAGACCCAGGGCTTCGATCAACGGCCTGCTGTAACCCTCAAGTCCTCACCTGGATATGCGATACACGATGGTCATGATGGGAGGTCGGCAGCAGAGGGCCAGGGTATAGGAATGGATGGCAGTGGATGGAGCGAGAAGGGCTTGAAGCCTGGCAGTGGGGGCGAAGATACATTGGCCACATGGATGGGATGGACTAAGGGTAGGCATTATGTCGAGGACCAAGGGGGCTTGGTATGGAAGGACTCTGCCAGATTATAGTCATGTCAAATTCTCCACTTTTCAGCGTTTGTTCACATACGCGCTTCTTGTGCTCGTAAATCGCCAGTCAAAGGCTGTATATCTTCAGTTTACACATGTATTCATACAACCCGCAGTATGTCGTCTCGTTGATTAGGCCCTTGCCTTTCTCGCTTTCGGTTTGCTAGCCTTCTTGCCAGCATTCCGGAGCCTCTTCCTCTCTATGTTCGCTTGGATCCTTGTGCTCCTCTTCCTCCAGGCCGTCCATCGGTCACCCGGCACAAACTCCTTAACCTGCACACCCGCCTTCTCGGCCGCACGTCCAATCTGCCAATTTGCCTCACGGTACGCGTATCCCTTGCCAGCGGTCAAGCTCAATCCCTTCCGTGTCGCTTCGCGCGGGGTATCGCGGACGCTGCTTGGACTGCCTGTGCCGTCGCCAACTTGTAAATCGGTTATGACAACTGCGTCCGCAGAAGGATTCGTTGATGTAGTGATAGGAACGGCGAGCATATTTAAGCGTCTCCGTCTCGCGGCGTTTGGTGGGTATGGAAGGGTGTGGTCTTTCTCGAGGGCGACACCAATGTATTGCCTCTTGGGGTGTTTCTTCGGGTCACGGTAGTATCGCACGTAACCAGACTCTGTAGCGAAGATGCAGTGGTCGCGGCCGAATTTGCAGTTCTCGCCGGGAAACCAGGCCGTCCCTCGTTGTCGGAAGATGATGTTTCCTGGGATGACATACTCTCCTACAATGCCGTTAGCCAGGCTCTTAATTGCTTCTTCGAACTGTGGACATACCTCCGCTCTTCTTTGCTCCTAAACGTTTACCAGGTCCATCTTTTGCTCCGTTGGCTCGTCCTTGGGCCTGATGCGCTGAGTGCCTTACGAAGGAGAGAACCGGGGTGGGCGCCGAGGTGCCATTGGTCACGCGGAGGGCGTCGAGAACACGTGTAGATGGCGCGATGAATGTCGTAGATGTTGCCAATGATGCGCGGACGGGCGCGAATATCCGTGGGAGCAGCATGGCCGCTCAGTTGCTGGAGAGGCGGGCCTTCGAGTGCACTGCGACTTTTCGAGATGCTCGGTGGTCCGTGCATGCTCCGCAGGCAGCCCGACTGCTACGCCCGCGCAATCGCCATGGCTAGTAGCATCACAGCGAGTACAGAGCAATCACGAATTCCACTTGCTGACATACATTGCATGCATCAACGATAATATGAACAGGCTCAAGACCAAAATCTAGCAAGCTGCACCCAAAACACCTTGCATGTCTTGACAGGATGCCAGACCCAGAGAACACAACGTTGGAAGTCTAGCCGCAAGATCCTCCCAGACACGCATCCATCTACTGCACTTGGTTGACAATCTCTTGTGCCTTGGAAAGGCTCTCCACCATCTGCTGGCAATCCTTCCGCCTCTTGACAGTGTACTCTGACTCCTTCAGTAGCTCATCGAGCTCGTCTGTCTTGTACATGTTGGTAAGAAGCTCGCCCTGCATGTTTTCCTTGGTCCATTGAACAAGGTTCAACATGATTGCCTTGGGTACCATGTCGATCATTGTCCGACGAACAATATTGAAGTAGGAGGTAATCAGTAGTTCTGTACATCGTTAGTCTATGTGCGATATCAACGCGAGAGGAGACTTACTAATAACTTCGACTTCTTGCGATTCCTTCTCAGAGAGGGTACCGGAGGCCTTGAGTGTAGGTGGCGGTGGCTCCATAGCCGCCATCTTCTTCTTGTTCTTGCTGGCGAAGAAGGAACCAAAGAAGCCACCACCCTCGTTAGGATCAAGCGAGGGAGATATCGACCGCGGCGGCACGCTAGGTGGAAGAGGCTTTCCAGTCTTTGGATCCACTTGTTGAGGCCTGCTGCTGTTGTGTCGCTCATGTACGATGGCCATGGCGCGCGAACCATTGATAAAGTCAGGGTGACCAGTGTTGATGTAGACAGACTCCATGGCAACAAGGTCCCTTACAAGCTTGTTGGTGGGCTCCATAGCCTTCTTGAAGAAGCTGACAACGACTTGATGTAGCTTCTCCTTCAAGCCTGGGTATCTTCGGAAAGCGTTCTTGTTGAGGAGCTGGCTAAGAATTCGAATCAACTCGTCGTAGACAAGGCTGACACACTTCAAGCTGGGTTCCTCCAATCGCTTGATTTGTTGTTTGACAATGAGCTCAAAAGCAGTGGTGCCGACGAACAGCGCTGGCGACGAGCCGGAGGAGTTGTAGAGAACCGTCCTGATGTCCATGTCTTTGACCTGGTCGAAAGGATCGACGGCCTTGACACCGTTGGCGTATAATTCGTGGTAGACGAAAGAGATACGAGCACCGCCAGACAGCTCTACTGCAGAAAGCTCTTGGTTGTTGCCCTCCAAGACTCCTCTGTATTCGTTGGTGAACTCGGTGATCATGTTCAAGACAATGTTGGAGCTGTTGCCGAGCATGGAGTTGCCTAGCGAAGCAAGTTCTGCTTGGTACTTTTGTAGTGAGGAGGCGATGCGGGCTTTGATATCGGGGAGCGTTTGCTTGATGTGCATCATAAGGATCTGTAACTGTTAGTTGCTGTGCCGAGGTGTACAGAAGAGACTGAGCCTACCAAGTTCAGCTTGCGCGCAAGGTAGGGTGTACCACAGTACGCTGCCTTGTTGCGATATGCCTTGTGGTTCTCAAAGTATTGCCTTTCGTGCTCGAGCGCGTACGAGATGGCCTTCTTGTTCTCGATATCCCTCTGTCCTCGGTTGACGACTGGTACGTAGCCCAACCGCAGTGGAATGATGCGGCCAGCAAGAATGTCCACGACGTCGGTGCCCTCGTCCATCAAGTCGACCTTGGTCAAGACACCGATTGTCCGTTGTCCTTCTGGGTCCACCTCACGCGCTAGCTTGAGACCATCCGAGTTGGCCAAATCGGTGTTGGCAGCAGTGACAGCCAGAATGATTGCGTTGGGCTTGCTGATTTGCTTGAGGACCATCTCTCGGATCTGGCGCTCAATATCCCTCGGTTGGTCTCCAACAGGCACCTTCGTTAGACCTGGCAAGTCGACCAGCGTCAGTGTGAGGACGTTTGGCGAGTATATCCTCAAGTTGATGGGCGCCGGTGAGATACCCGCATTGCGACCCGTCTTGGATTCCGTCTCCCTCACAATCTCGTCCCTTATCTTGCCAAAGTCGTGAAACTTCTGGCCAGGAATGTGCAGGAACTCGCCCCACTCGTCGACATTGTTCTCCTGGTCTGTTGTCTTTGCGCCCTCGGTGGTGCCGTTGGCTTGCGAGGATGCGCGATTGATGAGTTGGAGAATGAGCGGTCTTCGGGTAACGATACCGGTTCCTCGGGGCAGGCTGGAGGGCTATCGTTAACCTATATCTCTCAGGCCATGGCGCAATAAAGAGGCACTCACAAGTCTCGTCCAACAATGTTCTCGAGCACCGAACTCTTTCCACTAGACTGCGATCCTACGACGGCAATCTGGGGCAAGTCTATGGGGTTTTGGACCTGACTTAGGCATCAGTATGCGTCTTTGGGCTGTTGGTGTAGCCAGTTGCGCGCGGGCGGGCGAAGGGCAGCGACGTACTCCGACTGTGGTGAAGACATCCTGGAGCTTGTTTACGAGAGTAATCAGCCCCGGGTCGTTCACGTTGATGCTGTATAACCATGTTAGCCTTCCGCAATGCGAGGGGCGCTCGAAACATGTGCGTACGCATTTGGGTTTGTCGCCATGGTCGGCGAAGTGTGGGTCGAAGTGGTGCGGATGCCTTCAGTATTCGTGTGTAGAAGCGGGTTTGGGTGTTGGTGGTATCAAGGGCGCTGAAGGCGAGAGTGTCTGAGATCTGGGGTTGTTGCTTGCGGGTTGCGTAGCTGCTGCAGGTGCCAACGTCGGAGAGAGCCCAAGCTTCGATACGCCACACGACTCAGCCCCACGAAATATCCGCGCGACTTGGGGATATCCATGGGCTGCGTACGTCACCAAGCTGTCACATGTATCAAATCAGAGATGTGCTCAACTGCTCCTGTGTTCCGCTAGTAGTGATCTAGAGCCACTTCGATATTTTGACTACCACGATGTCGTTCCTGGCGCACATGATGCGCATTGCGGTCACAGGACGCGACACGGCGTCGTCAGCGGGTTCAGGCAGCAGTATTGGTATCTTGGTACAATTCACATTCTACGATCTTGGAGATATACTAGACAGACACGCTACGGAGAAATCGCCTTCAACCACATGCATTTACTCGTCGACAACCGATGCAAACTTGTCGGTCATCTTCTGCAGGAGCTCCTCGTACTGTTTCGAAGTCAGCGTATGTACAAATCAAAGCGTCACGTCCTGCCAGGCTTACCTTCTTGGTGACCTTCTCCTCTCCGTCGCTGGGCAGCTCGAACTTCATTGAACGGAGCTGGCTCTGGATTTCCGAGGTCGCGTCGCGAACCTTGGGCCATGCATGTCCTTGGGAGACGGCCTTCTGGGCCTCATCGTGGAAGGCCATCATGTTCTTCATCATCCACTCGGTCTTCCATAGCGGACAGAACTGGTCATAGTCCGAGTAGCCGTTCTGCTGCAAAAAGTCCTCCTTGAGTAGCGTAGCCACATCGAGCGTAATTTTGTCACTATCACCCAGCGCGGATTTACCGACAAGCTGCACGACCTGGTCGAGATCGTCTGACGTAGTGAGAAGCTCCTTGATGCGGTCGCGGAGACGGGGGAATTCCGGGTTGTTCTTGGCGTAGTACTTGTCGAGCGGGGTTGTGTACTTGCTGTAACTAATCGATGTGTTGACAGATGGGAAATGCTTTCGCTGAGCAAGCTTCTTGTCGAGACCCCAGAAGACTTGCACAATGTTGAGTGTGCTCGTGGTGACGGGATCCGAAAAGTCACCTCCTGGAGGACTGACAGCACCGACAATCGACACACTGCCAAATCGTTCGGGGCTACCCAGAGCCTGAACACGGCCAGCACGCTCGTAGAAAGACGCAAGTTTGGCACCGAGGTAAGCAGGGAAACCTTGGTCAGCAGGCATCTCTCCGAGACGTCCGGAAATCTCACGAAGAGCCTCAGCCCATCGTGACGAGGAGTCAGCCATCATGGCCACGTCTTTGCCCTGGTCGCGGAAATACTGCAGGGGTAAACGAGTCAGTACACGTCTCACGTGTATTCCAAGCAGTCGGAACTTACCTCGGCAACGGTGATACCAGTGTAGATGGAGGCTTCACGAGCAGCCACAGGCATGTTGGAGGTGTTGGCAATGAGGGTGGTTCGCTTCATGATGGGCTCTTTCTTGCCGTTGACGTCGATAGTGAGCTAGAGCAAGTCAGCATGTCGTACACACCATAATCCAATTTCCATACCTCTGGGAAGTCCATCAAGACTTCAGCCATCTCGTTTCCTCGCTCACCGCAACCCACGTAGACAATAATGTCACTGTTGGAGAACTTGGACAAAGACTGGGAAATGACAGTCTTGCCGCATCCGAAAGCACCGGGAATGCACACGGTACCACCCTGAACACTGGGGAACAGAGAGTCGAGGACACGTTGGCCGACGATGAGCGGCTGGTCGGATGACATCTTCTCGTTGGAAGGACGAGGTACCCGTACGGGCCACTTGTGCATCATGCTGTACTCGGTCTTGGTGCCATTGAAATCGAGCTCCAAGATCTTCTCGTCGACGGTGTAGCTGCCCTTCTCGGCGATGCGGGTAATGGTACCCTTGGCACGGGGAGGCAGCAGAACCCTATGTTCGCTGAGCAGACTGTTCTCGAAGACAGTACCGAAGACGTCGCCACCAGTGATGTGGTCGCCGACCTTGAGGGAACCGGGTGTGAAATCCCACTTCTTCTTGCGGTCAAGAGCGGGCAAGTTGATACCACGGGGAATGTAGATGCTGTTGGCGTCGTCGGCGATGCCCTTGAGGGGACGCTGGATACCGTCGTAGATGGTCTCCATAAGACCAGGACCCAGCTCGACGGACAATGGCTGCCCGGTCCTGTATACGGGGTCGCCTACGGTTACACCAGCTGTGCGATGTTAGCCCAGTCCTCCAACGTGTTTCCTTGCGCGGTGTGCCTACCAGTCTCTTCGTAGACCTGGATGGTGGCCTTGTCGGCCTCGATTCGAATGACCTCACCGACGAGGTTGTCGTGACCAACACGGACCTAGGGCAGTCAGCAGTCGTCCATCCTAGTAGAGCCGTTCCACGTACAAGCTCGTACATGGCACATCCGATCATGTTCTCGGCGATGATGACAGGACTGGACGGATCAGTATGCGACTCGAGCGCTGCGCTGCGATGCGGTGACGTACCCGGAAATGGAGTAGATGGCGCCTGTATGGAATTAGCGACATGTCCTATTGTTCTCTACGTTTAAGTGCAGAGTGTTCAAGCTTACCATGCTCCTCGCCCTCCGACTTCTGCTCCTGCTTCTTCTGTCCTTTCTGCGCGCGTGAATTAGCTGCCTGCCCCAAACCCGTCCCTGTAACTTGTAGTGCTTACGGGAGGCATCTTGGGTGCTGGTCTCTCCTTCTCGTCGTCGCTGGCTTCTTGTAGGGTGATGTGCGGCGGTGGCGGCTGGGTGGGAAGCTCGCCTTGTGGTGATATCAGCGGGCTCGCGGGAAGCGGCACTCGGTGTGGCTCAACGTCGTCGTAGCCGGCGGCGGTATGAGCTCCAGATATCGAGATCTGGTCAATGTTCTTCTTTTGGACTAGGTCGTATAAAGATGGCCGTGTTCGCAAACGAGGACGCAGACCGAGTTGCATTCAATCGATCAACGATGTTGGATGCAGGTTGAGGTTGAGCACGGTCGACAAGCTAAGCTGCCGCGCTAACGTCTGGTGGGGGCATTCCTTGTCATCTGCCTGCGAGCTCCCCAGATATTCGTGGACAAGGACAACAGCCGTCATGTAGTTGAAGACCTCTGTTCGGAACACATGGCAGGCTTTCTGTTGAGCGAAACATCACAATGGTAGCAGGGCGACACATAAACCGTAGACGTTGACATACGTCATAGCAGAAGCTACATCCCGTCTTCGGTAAGCTACGTAGTGTTTCGCTTGCTGTTCCCCAGCCCCTTCATGAGCCTCTTCATCTCTTTGGTCGTAGCGAACGCATCCGACTCAATCAAGGTGTCGCGCCTCCCGCCCCTTTGCGCCTTCTCCACGTCACCCTCCGTGCCTCCACTGAGTAGATGCAATCCGGTCAAGGTTCTGCATGTCCGTTCGTCTTCCGCCGCGGTCATTGGTTGCTCGGGCATGATACCTGGCAGGAGGCGTGCAATCAGAGGCTTCATGACAAGCAGCGATCCGCAGATGATGGCGACGTTAACCTCGATAGTCGAGAAGATTATAGCGTAGGTACCCGCCTCTGCAGTCGTGTCAGCGTACACTTGATATCGGATCTAGCGAGGCCATACTTGTGACTTCACCGTCATTCGCTGCGTCATGTACCAGCACCAATCGTAGCAGTGTTATGATACAGACGCTAGAATCGAAGTCAGCAGATAGCTTTCTATCACAGGGAATGGAAGGACGCACAATCCACCAAGCCCAAAGACTGCGACTAGTCCAAGCTTCTGCCGACTGGGCAAATTCAGCTTCCCAATTACGGGAATAGGCAGAACCCAAATGGAGAAGTCGAGTACGAGACCGATGATGCTCGTTGACCAGAAGTGGTTTTCTTTGTTCATGCATTTTCCTGATAGCGTGACATTCCAGTAACTCTGCACAGGCTCGCAGAGAAAGATGTTACCGAAGATGCCCCAAGCCGTGGCACCGAAGACCAGGATAAGAAGCACGTTACATATCCAGACGATCTGAGGGATGACTAGGAAGAGGCGAAGATATTGTACCAGAAATGAGGCTTTGACAAGGTTGCTTGCCAGGTGGTAGAGGATAGTCTGAGCGAGAACAAGCTACAAACAGTCAACAGTGTGCGAAGCCTAATGGATATCACGCACCTTCAGCATAGCAGCAAGCGAGGGTGATTCAAGGCCTCCTTGCTTCAGATCCTCTCCGTCGATGCTGAACTCTGTATTGCAGTCAGCTTTTCCTTCCTCATGCAATGTCCAATTGGGTGTCTTGCGTCCAGCAACTACGGCCGCGAATCCGATGGAGGATACCTGCGAGAATCAGAATGTTGCTTTGAATACTGCCCAGATTACTCGTGCTGGTTACCATGGCTGCAGTGACGATGTAGTCTTCCGGCATAACTGTAGTTGATGTTACTCGGCTGCACCATCGCAAACCCACCACAAGTGAGGCGATCGCAGTGAAGATCACAGTAGGAATCAAAGTCTCATATCGTATATCCGCTGTTGCTTTCGATCTCAGGACGAACCAACTTGGAGATTGATCGTGCATTTGGTGAAAAAATGATGGGATCGTTGAGTGGAAATCAAAACGAGCGCTTTCGGCGTTTGTAGAACAGCAAGGCGATTGTCTTCTGGAGTAAGTGTCCGAAGTCATCAGCCGCATTCCTTGGTGGGCACATGCAAACGCGGGCTGGACCAATCTACATGTTCCTGAGGGGCACTGCAATTCTGGTCGCTATGATGCCGCAGACCCACTGTGATAGCTCCTAGCCAACTATAAGCTCGGCTGGGGGGTAAACCATGGTACCTGGGAACTCTATATGAGGGGACAGAACAAAGATCGTTCAGCACCTCAGTTCAGATAATATTCGAGAATGTACACAGCTACTTCCCAAAACAATGAATGAGTCAGGCGAATACACCACATGGTAATCATCGATCGTGAGATAGCCGTTGTGCCAAAGTGTGGTTCACTAGTGGATCGGGCCACGCTGAACCGGAATACACAGACTGGATGATATCATCTTGATGTTTACTGACTCGTTCTATGAGACCGCCATGCTGTGTAGACAGGACTCGCAGATCATGTAGCGGGTACATAGAAGCAAACACCAAAGAGTGCGTTCACACCGCAGTTCATGAAAATTGAGACGACTTGATCGAGTTCTGGAAACAGTGTGTGGAAGGTCGCGGCAGATTGTATTGTATACATGTGTAAAGGGCACACTTGTGAAATGCAACAAAGTGAAAGGTGAACGCTGCGCAGGGTGCCGGGTCTTCGCATTGCCTAAAGGGATACTTACAGTGACTCCTTCTAAGAGAGCGCACATGTAAGGGTACACCTCAGCAGGTTGGCTGATAGAGATCGGTCCGAATCTCCCTTGGAGGCTTGGAGGCTTTTACGCTAGCTGCTGTCAATTGTCATGTGTCGGACACTATCTGGGCCGACTATACTTCTAGATGTGCATGAAGTATGGCCCCTTAGCGGGTTAACAGCATGGCGGCCGCGTTGACAGCTAGGGGACCTCTTTTGAGATGGCTTCGACGGATGCGTACCGGGTATTGTTGCTGACACGACATAGGGTTTGACTGTTGGAGTTGAGTGTGAGCATAGGCTAGGTTGCAAAGCATTTAGTCTAGCGCGCACTAGTCGCTTCTAATAGAGATTAGCAGCCCTTATACGTAATAAGGTAACCTCTTAAAAAAGTATCTAGAAGCTAAGTTTCTAAATTAATATACTATAGCTAGAATTTTACTAAACTTACTATCTTTAAGATAGTATACTTTCTTATACTATATATCTATATTAGTAAAATGTTACTAAAATATAAAGTATTACTTACTTTATCTTTTTTTTATTTATAAGCTTTAGTATATATTATAGTTATAAAGTTTTAGTAGTATAAATATTATAGTACTATACTAGAAGAAAGTAAAAAGTATAGCGTAGTTTAGTCTAAATAGTACTAAGATAGCTCTACTAATACTACTTCTAATCTAGAATATAGTGCTTTAGTATAATAATATTACTACTACTATAGTAATACTACTTAACTTTAATAGTAAAGTAAAATATTACTATTATAAACTTATTTAATATATATAGTTACTACCTAAAGCTTTTATATTTTATTATTACTATAAAAGTCTTATATACGTTAATAATAGAGGTATATAAAATAATAATATTATTATAGTAGAGAGCTTTAGAGAGAAGCTATTAGAGGTAAATATATATAGTAGAGGTATTAGGCTAATATTAGCCTAGTAGAGCGTAAGGTCTAGAACTATTATACATTCTTCTTTAAAAGCGCTTAAAGTTCTAACTAAGTAGTAATAGTAAGGTATAAAGTAAGAGCGCCTCTTAATAGAGACAGCCTAAAGAAAGACAAAAGTTTCTATTCTTAACGCACGCTAGTAGCGTTATTAGTAACCTCTATTATATCTATTATATTATATATAGATCTATGCGCCTACTAGAGTACTATAGAGAATATTCTTCTAGCTAAGGCTAATAGGTAGTAAGTAAAGTAGTAGTAAACTACCTTATAGCTACTAATAGCTATAAAGGCTAAAGTTAGGTAAAGACGTATATTATAATTAATCTAGTAGGCTTTATAAGTATTATAGCTAGGCAAGTCTTTAAATAACTAGCTAGTTCTTTTTAAGTACTTAAAGTCTAATAGCTAGAGTAGAGTAATAGTAAGCTCTCTATTATTATTATAGTTATAGAAGGTATTATATAGTTCTAGTTAGTTAGAATTATAATTATAAAAGTTTTATACTAATTTCTTATATTCTCTTAGATTACTATAGAACTACTAGAGCTCTAACTAGTTATTATCTACCTACTTAACTTTGTATTATAAGAGCTCTTACTTACCTATATATAGGTTAACTATATTCTACTATATATAAGAGTTAAGAACTTAGAAGATAATATACTTTACTACGCTATTATTATTAGAAAGATAGACTTTAGAAAGAGTAGTATTATTAGCGTAAAGCTACCTAGGTAGAGTATTATCTTTATAGGCCTAGAGAAGCTATAGATAGAAAGTAGAGAAGATAGCTTTAAGCTAAGAGAGTAAGTCTAGTTTATAAGCTATATTATTAATAACATAAGTAATCTAATATAGCCTTATATTCTTATAGTCTAGTAATTTTACTAGTTACTTAGTCTTAATATAGTATATATTTAATATAATCTAGTTACTTATATTAAATCTTAGAGCTAGTAACTTATTTATATTTATAAACTTCTTTATCTTATTCTATATCTATAAAATCTATTATTATAGAAAAGTCTACGTCTTATTAATATAATAGGTAAGAGCGTTAGCGCTACGTTATTATTACGTAATAGTAGAGTAAGAATTAAGTAGAGGTAGGCTATATATAGGCTTAAGGCTAGATCTTAGCTACTAGCTCTTTATAGCAAGAAATAGAGATAAGCCTATAGCTATACTTATTACTAAATTAGCTTTAAATTTAGCTAGAGAAAGTAGCTACGCCTAGTTAGTCTATAGATAGTTAATATAGAAGTGTAGATACTACTTTAGGTCTATATTAGCGTTCTCTTATACTTCTCTTAGATTAAAGTTCTTATAAATGCGCTGTGCGCTTTTTGCTACTACTCTCTTATAACTAGACTACTCTCTTAGCTCTTACTCTTTAAGCCTTTTCTCTATCTTTAGCCTTTTAGCTACTACGCTCTAATAATATATATAACTTAAATTAACTTAGAATCTCTACTATATTCTAGCTACCTAAATTACACTTACTACTTCTATACTTTCTATTTTGTTTGTAGCTGCTATAATTGCGCTTACAACTCTCTTCTTAGCGTTCTCTATTTAGCTATTAGTCTCTAGATAGTATATAGTAGATAACTTTAGGTAAGTCTCTATCTATATATATAGTCTAGACTAGAAGTATAATATAAACTAGTAACTCTAATTAAATATAAGAGTTCTAGAGTAGCTTTTAAGCTTCTATATATACTCTATAAACTTATCTACTACTATAGAGACTTTTAGATTCTTTATAGTAATAAACTTCTTTATCTTAAATAAGTAGTTAACTATAACTATAATATATTAATAGATATAGTTATACTAGGTAGACTAAAGCAGAGAAGTAATAAAGTTAATAGAAATGTTATTCTAATAGTATATTAAGATAGATAGAGAATAGAGTAGTCTATACTTAGCTAAGTAATTTATCTTTAACTATTAGCAAGTTATATAGCTATTAGTAAACTAAGTAATAGTATTAGTTATGCCTTACTAGTAGTACTATTAACTTACTTATTAGTAAGTTATTATTCTTCTACTATAACTATCTAGAAGGCTATTATATACATGTGCTATAATACGCGTATAGAGGTGTTTACTAAAGAGAATAATAAAGTAGCTATTGCTTATAAATAGCTTACTATTATTACTAGCTTTAAGATTAGCGAGCTTTATATAGATACTCTTAGTAATAAAATAATAAAGAATGCGTTACTTATTTATATCTAAGGCTAACTATATATTCTATAGATAAGAGTTACTAAGATATATCTTAAAGATAACTTTCTTAAGGTCTTAATTATCTATACTTATAACATTATTATAAGAGTCTAGCATGCCTTTAAGTAAGAAGCGCGTAAGTCTAATATAAAGCGTTAATAGAGATAGTAACGCTTCTTTACCTATCTTCTAAATAAAAGTAAGAATAGAAGTAATATTATATAAGTTATTATCTAGATAGAGACTAGTAAGTTGCATAGCTGCATAACTGCTACTATTCTAGTAGTAGTTACCTAGAATAGTTTAGCACTAGTGCTAAACATAGTTATTAGTAATCTTATTAGAAAGATCTTCTATTTAGTAGGTAAGACTATTAGACTTAGTTCTCTATTTTCTAGAATAGTAGGTAATGTTAAAATTAAACTTCTTAAGAAATTTAGCCTAATAGGCTTATTACTAATTAAGTATTTATTTTATACAAAAGTACTTAAGTTTATAGTAATTTATAAGAACTTTAACTAACGTAGAAACTCTAGTAAGCTCTAGTTACTATTTTTTAAAGGCGTAGATAATAGCTAAAAGCTTTTTATTATAGATTTTATAGTTATACTTAGTAAGTATTATCTTCTTAGATAGATACGCTACTAAGTGTATAGTACTATTAACCTAGACCTATAAGAGTATAGTAGCGTAGATATAGTTAAACGCGTTAGTCTTAAGAATATACTTAAGATTAGAGTTAAAGTAGGTAAGAACTATATTACTATAGAACGCGAGCTTTAGAGCCTTAAAGGCTTTTTTATCTTTAATAGTTATAGTAAACTATTTAGAGTTCTTATAGGTAAGATATATTAATAGCTTTATAATATTAGAAAAGCTATATATAAATTATCTATAGAAGTTTATAAAGCTAAAGAAGGCCTATATATTCTTAAGAGACTAAAGAAGCTTCTACTTCTAAATAGCGTAGACTTTATTAGAGTCTATCTTAATTCTATCTACTATAATAATAAAGCTTAGAAACTTTACTTCTATCTTTATAAACTTAGATTTTAGAATATTTATAGAAAGCTTTATATAGGCTAGGTAAGTAACTACTTAAATAAAGTAGTTCTTATACTATTCTAGAGTCTTACTAAAGATAATAATGTTATTAAGGTAAGCTATATAGAACTTATCTAGATACTTATATAAGACATTATTAATATAAGCTTAGAAGGTTTTTAGACTATTATATATACTAAATAGTATAATAGTGTACTAATAAAGACTATAAGAGGTAATAAATACTAATAAGTACTTATATTTATTCTTAATACGTATCTTATTAAAGGTAGTAATAATATTAACTTTAGAGAAGTACCTAGACTTAGATAGCTTTGCTAGCATATTGCAAATTAAAGAGAAAGCGTTATAGTTCTTAATAGTATAAGTATTTAGGTTTTAGTAGTTAATATAAATATAAATACTACTACTTAGTTTCTAAACTACTAGTAAGAGCGTAGCCTATATAGAAGTACTACGTTTAATATAGCTCTTCTTAACTATATTATCTATATAAAGCTTAATAGCTTAAGCTTTATCTCTTAATATTAGTTATAATTACTATAAGAATAGCTTAGATAGTTAACCTTTGTTATTAGAGATAAGCTTAATCTTATAGTCTAGGTTCTATTAGTGTTTAGGCATTTTATCTACCTTCTTAGAGTTAAAGCCTTAATAGAGGGAGTAAAGAACCTTTAGAAGATAACTTAAGATATTCTACTTTAATATATATAGTTACTCTATCTTATTATAGAACTTCTTATAGTTCTTAAGTAATACTTTAGAACTAGCTATATATAAGTGCTAAGTGTTAGTCTATTTCTTATCTATTATAGTAGTAAGGTAGTAGATCTTATTATATAATATTATACTAATATTCTAGTTCTAATATATAGTAGTAGTAGTAAGAAGAGAGTTGTAAGCGTAATTGTAGCAGCTGCAAATAGAATAGAAAGCGTAGAAGTAGTAAGTGTAATTTAGGTAGCTAGAACGTAGTAGAGATTCTAAGTTAATTTAAGTTATATATATTATTAGAGCGTAGTAGCTAAAGAGCTAAAGATAGAGAAAGAGCTTAAAGAGTAAGAGCTAAGAGAGTAGTCTAGTTATAAGAGAGTAGTAGCAAAAAGCATATAGCGTATTTATAAGAACTTTAATCTAAGAAAAGTATTCTCTATAAAATATTCTCTAAGAATATTTAAAAGTATTAAATAAGTTTAAACAAGTTTAAATAAGATAACGCCTTCTTCTGTTCTAGAACTAGTTATAACTAGTAAGTATTCTATAGTATATACGTGTGTATATAGTAGCTAATTATATATAAATCTAGAAAGCTACCTAATATAGATTATAAATAAGGTAGACTTTAAGTCTCTAAGCGTAGAGATAATTACGTATAAAAAGGTAGCTAAGGTTACTAAAAATAATAAGAAGGTAACTAGCGCGTTAAAGCTAGAGTTATAGTAATAGCTTAGTTTATTTAGGTAGTTCTTTAAGAATATAAAGAAGTAAGTAGGTATATAGTAGGTGTATAGTAGGTATATATATATATATGCGTGTGTGTAGCTACGCAGCGTAGGCTAATAGAAGATAGGTAAGCTAAAAGGCGCTAAGAATACGTTTATAAAGTAGTAGAATAATCTAATAAAGACGTTAATTATTTAGGTTAGCTAGTAGAAAATAGGTAATACTAGGCTAGAATTTATAGAGGCGCTAAAGGTATAGAATAATCTAGAGAAGTATTTTCTTCTTACTTAAGTAGTACCTATAAGGCGCGTAGTGTAATATATTAGTTAAGTATTATATTAGTATAGGTATTTGTGTATATATAGTAGAGTAGTAGGTAGTAATAGTAATAGTATTGTAATATTACTAGTAATAGTATTTCTATAAGAGTAGCTAAATACAAAGCTATATTTAGTATATTAGTATGTGCATATAATATAATATAATACGTGTAGTATATATAAGTAATTAAGTATTGCGTAGTACGTAAGGTAGCGCGTAAGGTAGGTATATAAGTATAGATATAGGTAGGCGTATAAGTAGGCGTGTAGGTATATTATAAAGGTGCTAGCTAAGTAGCTACCTAAGGTAGTAGGCGCCTAAGGCGCTGCGCAGCCTTAGTAGGCTTAAGAGCTCTAGAGCTACGTTAAGCAGGCGTACGCAGGTAGATTATTCTAACTTAGACTAGAGAGTCTAGGTTAAGAGCCTATAGTAGTAGTAACATAGCTAGAAATATATAAGATGTTAATAGGTAAAGGTACCTTTAGGTAATAAGCTACCTTATAGTAAAGATTAGAAGTTATTAGAAAAGAATACTTATAGTAGTAACTACTTTATATATAGTAGAGATAGTAATTATAAATATACTTAGTAAGATAGTGCTCTAAGTTAAAGCTAAGTATTATATTCTTCTAGTTTATAGAGAGTTTATATATTTAGAACTATAGCGTTCTAAGAATTATTTAGACGTCTAATAACTTAGTAATATATATAAGAATATCTTTAGTATAGAAGCTAAATATAACTATTACCTAAGCTATATAGGTAACGCTAGCTATAGTAAAGCTATTTATAAGCTCTAGAGTAGCTAGTTAGTATAGAGAGAGTAAGTTGTATTTATATACGTAGGCATAAAAGAAATTAAAAAAGAGAGATATATAGCTAGTATTACCTATAATTTTAATATATTATAAAGAGAGATAATTAGATAATATTATTTCTTTAAAGACTAACTACTAGCCTATAAGAGGCTAGTATATTACACTACGTATAGTAGTAGTAGTAATAGACAAGACTATAATCTAGAACCTAGCTTAGCTCTATTATTCTAGAGCTTTAACGTAATTAGTAATTACCTTAAAAGTTAGGTCTAGTTCTAAGTTATTATTAATATTGCTGTCTTCTAAAGAAAAGTAGATAGATATAGAAGAATTACTAATAAAGTAATTTAGGTGTAAATTCTTATTATTATTACTATTCTTAACTAAAGAAGTAGAGAGTAAAATTAATAAGCTAGCTAGTGTAGAGAATATATTCTTATGCTTAGAAGGTCTCTAGAGGTAACTATTACTAGAGATAACTAGTTTTCTAAAACACTAGAGTTATTAATAGTATTAACACTAATAGCTACACTAGAAGTATGTTTAGAGTATACTAGGTTACTAACTAGTACTCTATTATTAGCGATAGCTTTCTTAAGAGTGTTCTAGATATTCTACTTAGAGCTAAATATAGTAGAGAACTAACTAGAGTAGTAACTATTCTTAATTTTATAGCTATAGTTCTTCTTAAGATAGTTATAGTAGTAGTTTAAGTAGCGTAGAACTTTAATCTAGATTTTAGAACGTCTATAAGGTTCTAGGTCTAAACTAGAGTCTAAGGTAGTCTTGCTATTATTTCTACTACATTCTTCTCTAGTGTTAGACTTATTTCTACTCTAGTTACTACCTTAGTTACTACTAGAGTAGTTAGAGGTAGAGGCGTATTAAGAGTTAGATTATTTAAGAAGATAGAGAGTGTAGTAGAAGTCTAGATAGGTAAGATTAGACTTAAGAATCTTAAGAGTAGTTATATTTTTTTACTAGACTAGAAGATAGTTATGTATAAACTAGAGCTTAATATAGTTAGACTATTATAAGGTAGAGACACTAATATTAAAATAGATAATAAATTTACTTATAGACTTACTAGACTTTATATATAACTAAGCGCTTTTATACTACTACTAGGTAGTAACTATAGTATTAAGAGAGTAGTAGATAGTATCTAAGATAGTCTATACTTTATTACTATATATAAAGCTACCTTCTTTATTAAAAAAACTATTCTAGATATTACTAAAGGCTCTATTCTTAGTCTTTTAGTAGAGGTAGCTTAACTTCTTAGCCTTAGAAGCGAAGTTGTACTAATACTCTTTAAACTAGTTAGTAATATCTATCTTCTACTTAGTATAGTTAGACTTAGTAGTGTTAATACTAGAAAAGACTTTAGACTTAGGCTTTTTAGAGTAATAGCAACGTAGACTCTAATTATAAGTAGTAGAACTATCTATAGGCTTATAAGAGCCTAAAACGCCTAGAGAGCTTCTAGCACTACTACTAATAGAGCTATCTATAGAGTTATAAAAATTATTATTACTACTAATATTATTATTAGAGTTAGAGTAATCTAGAAAGATAGAACTTATATAAGTATAGTAGAGTATCTTAGACTTATAGAAGAACGCGTTGCGAAAGTATACTTCTAAGTTCTTAATAGAAGTAGTAGCAATACCTAGAGTATTAAACTCTTAGTAATACTTAACTTTATAAGTCTTCTTACTCTTAGCTATAGCTTTAAGTTCTACTAAGACTTACTATAGATTCTAGTTATTATAGTAAAAAGCGCCTTATATATCTTATAGCTACTTAAGTAGCTTTACGCTTTTATAATTAGCGTTCTTAAGTTACTAGTAGAGTACGCTAGCGCTCTTTAGTGTATTCTCTAGGTTATCTTTATAAGCGTTAGCGCTGTTCTAGAATTTCTTAGTCTAGTTCTATAAAGTTTTTACCTACGTAGTCTACTTAAGTAGGTAATTACTAAGGTAGTCTACGTAATAACGCTTATTATTAAGATTATAGTTTATAAAGCGTAACTACTCTATAATATTACTAATAAAAGTAATATATTTATTAATATTACTAACGTTTTCTAGGTTAGTAAGCTTAATAAGGTCTTTTTTCTAAGTAGCTTAACTATTAACGTTAGTCTTCTAGACTTTAAAAGTAGTAAAGTTATTCTTATAGAGTATAATATATAATTAGAAAGGCTATTACTTATAGAATAGTTACTTAGGTAGCTTAGATATAGTAATAGATAAAGAGTTATAGGTAGTAGCGCTACTAATAAGTAAGACGTCTTAGAAGAGAGGTTACTACTTTAGACTAGACTAGGCGTCTTTAAGATTAGAGTTATTATTAAAGCGTGCTTAGTAGAATAGTTATTAGTTTACGCTTATTAATAGATAGTAGATATTATTACTACTAAAGGCGACTATCTTCTTCTTATAGTAAGTAATTATAGTAGAATTATTACTACTCTCTAAGTTATTAGAGACTTTAAGAACGTAATCTAGAATCTAGAAGCTATTAGCGTTAGCTACGCTATTACTATAAGATAGAAAGTAGCTAAGTATATATTAATAGATCTTAGAACCTTAGTAGAGGTTGTTAGTGTCTAGTAACTAAAGGTAAGAGCTTAGGCAGCGTACTAGTAGAGAGAATAAAGTAGTAGACGCTTACTATAATAGTTATAATATAGAAGTAGTAGTGTAGCTACTACTACTATATAAGTAATATTCTAAGATATAAAATAAGTATCTAGAGTTCTAGGTCTGCGTGTTACTACTATAGATATTACTACTACTACTAAGAGAGGCGCGCGCGTAGTTAATAGTAGTAGTAGTATTCTATTAATAGTAGAGAATTAGAGTAACACTATATAGATTACTTACTTAGGCTAGAGCTAACTCTAGAGTATTATAGCGCTACGCGTAATTAGCGTTCTTTTATATAATAAAGAAATCTAAAGTAGAGAAGTTAGAATATAGAGTACTAGAATACTTAAAAGAGTCTATAGTAATTACTAGAGCTACTCTTGTAAGTTGCGCTAGTAGGTAGTTATACTTAATTTACTATAATAACGTATAAGAGTCTTATATACGTTAATAATAGAGGTATATAGAATAATAATATTATTATAGTAGAGAGCTTTAAGAAGAAGCTATTAGAGGTAAATATATATAGTAGAGATATTAGGCTAATATTAGCCTAGTAGAGCGTAAGGCCTAGAACTATTATAATTACTACTACTTTTCTTTTATACTTTAAGCCTATAGAATAGTATATCTACTTCTCTTTTAAGTCTAACTATAATACTCTTTAATAGTATAGTAGAATATTATTATTAGCTAGCTATAGTATACTTAAACTTAGTTTACTATAGTGTACTCTTCTCTTTTATAGAGCTACTTCTTAATATTATTTTATATTACTATAGTATTTTTTATAAAATAAATAAAGAATATTATCTTTTATAGCTACTAGTAAGATATAGTAAAGATATCTTCTAAGGTAGTCTCTACTATATAATAGTATACTTTTTTAATATTACTAGTTAGCTATACTAATAGTAATATATTATCTTAGAAAATAAATATTTATATTATCTAAGAATTAATAAATCTAATATTATAAGAGATATTTATTATATTAGTAGCTATTAATATTACTATAGTACTAAATATTCTAGTATACTCTAATAGTTACTACTAGACCTAATATAAATTAGATATAGCTTATTAGAAGCTACTACTCTAGCTTTTATATATATAAAGATAGAGTTTATCTATAGTAATAAAAATATACTAGTCTTAGAATAGATAGTATTAGAGTATACTTATAAATATACTATTATCTTTATAAGTAGTATCTTAGTATTACTTTCTAGTTTTTTACTTTTAGACTAGCGTAATAATAAACTTAACTTAAGACTAGAACTATAAAGTTTAATATTTTATAGTAAATACCTTTTCTATATTATAGTTATTATTATTACTATTTAAAAGGTTTCTAAAAGTAATCTCTATAAATATCTAGACGTAAGTATATACTTTAGTAGTAATATAGTACTAGTTATAGATATTATTACTTTTAGTATTAAGAATAAATAGTAGTATACTATACTAGCTAAACTCTTAATAGGCTAAAGCTACTTAGTTATTTTAGATAGCTTTTAATAAGCTAATAATAAGTGTTATAGGCTTTATAATGTCTAGTTATATAAAATAATATCTAAGTATAATAGTTATTTTACTATAGCTAGTCTTTATAAGTAAAATAGTATTATAGCTATAGTATAATATCTAAAGAGCTTCTTTTTAGCTAGACTTTAGCTTATATAGTATAGACTTCTAAACTAGCTTTATAGCTTTATAGTATAGTAGTATTAAAATATCTTAAATTAGAGTTAAAGGCTAAAGAACTATAGTAGTAGTAATATTATAGATCTTCTTAATACTATTACTAAAAAATACTAGATTTTTATAGTCTACTATAATTAGTATAAAAAATAAAGTATATATTATAAAACGCGTAAAATAGAAGTATAAAAATATTTATATATATTATATTAAACGCGTTCTAGCGTATTATACTAAAATTTAAAATTTAGTCTCTAGATACTTCTAGAATAAAAGCGTCTAAGCTTATAAGAACTAAATTAGCTTCTACCTAGCTGCGTTAAAAAGTAGAGCTAGACTAGCAAAGCATTTGTATTGATTAGCCCCCTCTTGCATGCCGCATCGGCATCGGAGCGGCACGTCCACGTGGAGTGTTACATCGGCATGATGCCCATAAACCGACTCAGAGATCTCAGGTTGTCTACAGTTGGTGAAACTGGGTATGCCCAGCTCGTAGGCGCACAGCTGTTTACAGATTTGTCACTACGGGATGCCTTAGTCTGCGCCTCGTGTAGGATAGGATCTGTGGTGGCTGCCTGGGTGGAGCCTTCCCAGGCTGACTGCGGTGAACATGCGATGAGCGGTGTGCGCTCTGAGATGATGCTCTATTGCCTTGCGTGCTTTTGTCACCAAGATGCGGAGAAGAGACTATGACGGTAGAAGCTCTTGGGGCAAATTGCGCATCCGACCGGGGATCCACCTTCCTTACAGAGGACCTCGCGGTCCGCATAGCGTGCAGCTGGCACCGAGATGTCTTTCCCGTTTAAGGTAGTCCTTTCATAAGGCTTGCTCTGCCAGCAGTGCACGATCATCATCAACACCAGCGGCTGAGGCGCTTTAGACACCGGACATGGGCATATTCGCGGACCGAGCTTCAGAGAACATGCAGGTGCATGCGAGATCGTTAAAGTTGCGTTTCGAGGAAGTGAGACCGGAGGAACTAGCAGCCGTTAGCGTCGAATTCGCGTGAGGAATTTGGAATAAACACCACCAGACTGTCGGTAAGTCAACACGGAATGTCGCGTATACGCCGTATGAGATTGGCGATTCCCGAGGCTCTGGGATTTGTCAAGCAACACACGATTTTCGTCCTCGTGGCATCTAGCAGTCCCTTATGTGAAGCAGGCCCATCCATGTCGCTCGGTTGCGATTGGTCAAATGTCCAAGGATTTCGTATTGCGATTGGATAAAGGTTGTTTCGCGACGATCTCCCGTGCGACTCTGCGCGTCTGCACTCTGATTACTGTGTCATTGACGACAACAAGGTTGCCATTCTTATCACAATGTCGTGATTTGGAAATTTGGTCCATCATCCTGCAAGCCCTAGTCGTAATCGTGCCGGAGCACGTTTCGGAGTTCAGCATGGTATTCGACTTTTGGGATTTGTTATCGTTCGCATCTTGCTTGACAAATTATCCCCAGGCCTTATATGGGTCGCGAGTGTCCACGTTTCCAGCAGACCAAAATGTCTTCTCCTGCTACAAGCTCAACTGGCTCTCAGTCTTCATCTTCTTCTTCTCCAAGGATCATGGCTTCTACCACCCACCATGCGTCGTCGCATCCTTTCCTATCACCTGCACACGCCTCCGACATATCATCATGGACAACTTCATTACCCAGACCCCAGTTGTGTCCGTCGACAGAGTCTCATTCCGGACTTCAGTCCCAGGAACAAGCTATCGAGGCCTACCGACAAATGAAAGCTGCACTATTCTCGAGAGCCATGAGCCCTAGCATAACCAAGCCCGCATGAGCATCTTGCGGAGGCGCGGTTCTCCGCCGCATACCATGTGCCAACCCACACATACTACTGAGACGACTTACATTTAACGACCAATGGCGTCATACGCCGCCTTATACGGCAGATACCTGGAGGCTGGAACCTCGACGATACCCCAATGGCACGGAGCGTTGCTAGCGCAAACGACGGAGATAGTGGTGGTCTGAGGGCCGACATATGGTGACGACGCCATATGATTAGTCCAGATTCATTCTTGGTGGACATTGCAGTCCGGAACGTCCTCATGGTTCGAGACGTAGGGCGACGCTAGAATATCACTACTGTTAATTCACAGCTCTTCAAGAGTTCTCGAACATTCGGTTCCACGTCATTGCATGTTGTGCGAGTCTGGCCCATGTTGAAATACGTCTCTTGTACACCGGTGAACTTCCTGGCAACCGCTGCATGCAGCCCTAGGGGTCCACTGTGTTCGTGCCCTGTTTTGTGGGAGGCGAAGTCGTGTGTAGCCAATGTCGGACCTTCTGAGATACTGTTCATACTCGAAGCTAACCCTAATGCTGAGACAAGATCGAAATCGCGCCAAAAGAGGCTTTGGGGAAGCTCGGTTGCGACATTGCTCAGGATGCGTGAAATGGCAGAGCTACATCATCGGCTTGGCACTTGGGCACGGCCTTATCGATAGCGCGACGGGTCCGTGCGTCAAAAGTTCGCCGAACGCGACTCTGCGCGTTCGCAAACGAAGACAGCAACTTCACAACCCAGCCAACCCTCCGCGGCGATACCGATATTGTAGCCAATCACAGGATGTCTGGAAACACGCCCAAAACCATGTCCAAGGGACTGATGGGGATGAAGGTACGCAGGGCACTACTGGAATACCCTAGGAGTACGCTGAACGCGAGTAGTTTATGCAGCGCGCGGCCGCAAAATCTTCGCCCTCGACGCCCAATGGCCCGCCTAGCAAGAAAGCACGCCTCTCGAATGGTGCATCTGCTGTAGGAACCTCGGATCACGACATCATACAATCGGGACTGGATGCGGAAGAAGCGAAGCGCCAGGCGGCCCTAGACAAAGCTGCGCAACATGCGGGTGAGACAAAGTGGGTGTTGAGTTTCAAGGACCCTCTTGAAGGAAAGAGACAAGATGCAATGAAGGTTAGGCAAGCGGGATTCGCTGAGCTCGACGCAGAGGACGAGGACGAGGACGATGAGGAAGATGTTAAGCCTATAAGAATGCAGTTCGGCGGTGGTGTCAAGAAGAAGGCAGATGTGTGTACAATTTGCACTTGCGATAGAATCAAACTGACGAAATGCAGACAACGGTGCCTTTTGTCAAGGCCGAGAACTCAGAATCAGAATCCGAGCATTCTTCAGACGATTACGATTCGGACGATCCTGCCGCAGATCTGATCCGACAGACCAAGCGCGAAATGGCCACGGAAAAGCGCGAATCAAAGAACAAGCGGGGCGACGATTCCGTCAAGGCAACACCGAAACGACAGAAGGACAATGGCGAGCTACAGGGCTTGACATCGATATCAGGCAGTCGACGGTCCGGAGGCGGGGGCGGCTTCGGTGGCATGGCCAACATGGAATGCTATAAATGTGGGCAAAAGGGACACATCTCAGCCAACTGCTCGTCTACACCACGAGGATCTGCAGGCAGAGGCAAAGGCAAAGGCCGGAGGTAGCCGCGGCGACGTCTTCTCGATGTATTTGTACACTTGGTCCGGTTCAGTGATACCCCATGAAGACTCTGTCTTCAGTTGCACTTTGGTCATCCGACCTTGTCCCCGTCTTGGATGAGCATGTACTCGTCTCCGACCATCATCTTCATTTGGCTGTCGTCCATGAAGTTGTCGTGATCGCCATTCAAGGCAGCGCCGTCTTTGTCGTACAGGAACTTGGCCAGCGCCAGATAGTCGGGGAAGACGAAGGTGCAGATGGCATCGTAGTCCATGAGTTTGGCTTTGCCGTGCATGATGTCTTGTATGGCTTTTCGATCCCGCTCTAGATGGTATGTCTGTGGCGGTCTCAGCTTGGGTGCTATGTAGTGGACTGCGCTCGGGCTGTACAAGGCTGTAGCTGAGGATGCCATGACGCTGCAGGATGGGAACCGCGCGCTGTGCGTGGTTGTTGTTATAGTACTCGATAAAGTCGGCATCCGACATGCCATCCTTCTTCTTGATGTATATAGTCGCCTTGACAACCTTTCTGAAGCCAGTCGTGTTCGCGTAACCTGCTTGAAATGCCTTGGGTACCATGTTGTCACGTAGACGAAGATCAACGGTGACGGGCACGGGCAGTAGCCAGCCCTAGTGTCTTATCGACAATGCAGGGCCCACCGTATCTGACGTTGGTCGTTACCACAACGCCGGACGCTGCTGCATTCATTGTTTGGTGAGTAGAGCCGCACTCAGCGCCTGCCACTTCCCCGCCACAATATACGCTGTCCCTCACCGCCTCTTGTCTGCCACAGCTGCAGGCAAGTGATTAGTCTCGGACCACAGTGAATCACCAGCGGACCCGCCTGTCCGACCATTGTCCGCTCCACCGCACGTCTTGTGGATGCTCCCATCGCTAGGCGCACGACAGTCTCTGGGAAACCTGTCGCTGGTACCACGACACCGAACGCTCCTTCCCAGGCTACCGGTTGCCTGGTCGATCGCACAGTACACAGCATCGTCATCACACTGCTCAGCCTCGACTCGGCTCGCCACCAGTCACCTCGGACCACGCCCCATACATAACCCGCTTCGCTGCCAGGCCGCCGTCGTCCCGCTACCAGCTACGCATCGCGCTCTTGCGACTTCGCTGAGAAGAAAGCAGTCAGCCGCCATGGCGGAAGAGCTAGGACGAGAGGCCGGGGGGAGGTCGCGCATAGAAGACCTGGAAAGGCCACAACTCGACGATCGCTCCTACCGAATCATCACTCTACCAAATCAACTAGAGGTCCTATTGATACACGAGGCGGGGACAGACAAGGCTAGTGCGGCGCTGGATGTCAATGTGGGCAGCTTCAGCGATGCGCCGGATATGCCGGGTATCGCGCACGCGGTGGAACATCTGCTGTTCATGGGGACTGAGAAGTACCCAGAGGAGAACGCCTACAACCAATATCTGACACGCCACGGCGGGTATTCGAATGCCTTCACAGCCTCTACCTCAACCAACTACTACTTTGAGCTTTCATACCCCTCCTCCACACCTGCGAGCAGCCAAACCGCATCACCAGACGCGTCACAAACTAATCTGTCAGAGTCCAAGGACGAATCGCCGCTATGGGGAGGGCTGGACCGCTTCGGCCAGTTCTTCATCAGTCCTCTGTTCTTGGAAGACACGGTCGATCGCGAGCTCAAGGCTGTGGACTCAGAGAATAAGAAGAACCTCCAAAATGATACCTGGCGGATGCATCAGCTTAACAAGGCATTGGCCAATCCAGATCATCCCTACAACCATTTCTCGACCGGAAGCTACAAGACCCTCCATGACGAGCCCATAGCACGAGGCGTGAGGATTCGAGACGAGTTTATCAAGTTTCACTCAACGCACTATTCTGCAAACCGGATGAAGTTAGTCGTCCTAGGCCGAGAGAGCCTTGACACACTGGAAACATGGGTGGAGGAGATCTTCGCTAAAGTCCCGAACAAGAACCTTGGACAAAATCGATGGGATATGCCCGTTTACACTGGGAATGAACTGTTGACACAGACGTTTGCCAGACCGGTCTTGGAATCACGGTCGTTAGAGCTTACATTCGCCTATCGCGATGAAGAGAAGTTCTACGAGTCACATCCTTCAAGATACCTTAGTCACTTGCTCGGTCACGAAGGTCCCGGTAGCATCCTTGCACACATCAAAGCAAAGGGCTGGGCGAACGGACTTGGTGCTGGAGGCTCTACCCTGTGCCCTGGCTCAGGGCTGTTCACTGTCAATATCAAATTGACCGAGGAGGGGCTCAAGAATTACAAAGAGGTTGCCAAGCTTGTCTTCCAATACATCGGATTGATGCGCGATCAGCCGCCTCTCGAATGGGTAGTCGAGGAGCAAATGCGGATCAGTGAAGTGGAGTTCCGATTTAAGCAAAAGAGCCCACCTAGCCGCACTGCCAGTGGTCTCGCCGGCATTATGCAGAGGCCTTACGACCGCAAGATGCTTCTAAGCGGTCCAGCCATCATCAAGAAGTTCGATGCCCAGCTGATCAGCGAGGCTATGTCCTACCTTCGACCAGACAACTTCAGGATGACGATCATTAGTCAAGATTTCCCAGGTGGATGGGATCAAAAGGAAAAGTGGTATGGAACAGAGCACAAGGTCGAAAAGATGCCAGAAGACTTCCTTGCCGAGATCAGACAAGCATTCGAGAGCAAGAGCCGGCCGGCAGAGCTACACTTCCCGCACAAGAATGAGTTCATCCCGACCCGGCTCGAAGTAGAGAAGAAAGAGGTTGAACAGCCGACCAAGGAGCCGAAGCTTATCCGCCACGACGACAACGTGCGCATCTGGTGGAAGAAGGATGATCAGTTCTGGGTACCCAAGGCCAACGTTCATATCTACTTCCGAACACCCATCACCAGCGTCACAGCTCGTATCACGTTGTTATGCACGCTCTATCGTGAGCTTGTAAATGACGCTCTAGTGGAGTATTCCTACGACGCCGACCTATCCGGTTTGGTCTACGACTTCACCAACCACATCAGTGGCCTTTCGATTACCGTCAGCGGCTACAACGACAAGTTGCACGTATTGCTGGAGAAGGTCTTACTGCAAGTACGGGATCTTGAAGTATCAGAAGATCGTTTCAGGATTATTCACGACCGTATGCTTCGTTCTCTACGCAACTGGGAGTACGGGCAGCCTTTCCATCAGGTTGGGACATACTCTCGGCAATTCAAGAGTGAGAAGAGCGTAATGAACGACGAACTTCTTCCAGAGCTTGAGAACGTGACGGCTCAGGACGTACAGCAGTTCTTCCCGCAAATCCTGGCGCAATGTCAAATCGAGGTTTTGGCACATGGCAACCTATACAAGGAGGAAGCTCTGAAGATTACTGATCTAGTAGAACGCACTATGAAGCCAAGGAGACTGCCATCGAATCAGTTACCTACACGCCGGGGACTCATCTGGCCATCCGGCAGTAACTTCATCTACGAGAAACAACTAAAAGATCCCCAAAACGTCAATCACTGCATCGAATATAGCTTATATGCCGGTCACCGTTACGACAGCGTCACGCGCGCCAGGCTCCTGCTTCTTGGGCAGATGACGGACGAGCCGTGTTTCAATCAACTTCGTACCATTGAGCAGCTTGGCTATGTCGTGTTCTCTGGCCCTAGCTTCCACGACATTTGGTCAGGATATCGCATTCTCATCCAGAGTGAGAAAGATTGTCGATACCTTGAAGGTCGCATTGAGAACTTCCTCAATACGTTCGAGCAGACACTGAACGACATGAATGAGGAAGACTTTGAGAGTCACAAGCGTGCGATGATCAACAAGAGGCTCGCGAAACTGAAGAATCTATCGTCGGAGGACAATAGGTTCTGGAATCATATCTATAGTGATTCGTATGATTTCCTGCAAGGTATGCTGTTACCTAGACCCGTGCGCTAGTGCATTTCTAACGAGTATACAGCCGATGTTGATGCCGCGACTATCGAGAAGCTTACAAAGAAGGACATGGTAGACTTCTACAGCCACTACATCTCGACTTCATCCTCTCAACGATCCAAACTCTCAGTACATCTACAAGCGCAAGCCAAGGCCAAGGAGCCCTCGCTCGAGGAGAAGAAGACTGCCGCCGCCGCTGCGCTCAAAATCATTCTCGCCGAACACAAGATCACAACCAATGATGAAGCTTTCGAGGCTCGCATCAAGGACGCATCGTCCAATGCGGCTATCTCGGATGCAGTTGCCAGCCACCTCACTGACGATCTCAAGATCGAGAAGGAAGTCGCCAACAAGATCCTCGACGAAGCAAAGGCTGCCTTGGGTGTAGCAGATTCAGGTCTGCCTGCCGCGCCTCAGGCCCTAGATGCGAGTGCAGACGTCAAGAGCGTAGTGGATGCCTCACAGCCTGTTCTTATTGAGGATGTGCATGCTTGGAAGGCGAGTATGCAAGTCAGCACCGGTGTCCGACCGGTGCGAAACTTGGAAGACTTCGTCGAGGTTGCTGAGAAGCTATGAGTGAACATACCGCGATGAGCATTCTGTTCAGGAATGCGTCGAAGAAGAACATGGAGATGCATTGTAAGGATGCAGAAAAAAAAGAGAAAGGGGTGCAGCTTCGTTGCCATCTTAGCGTAGTTTCCCTCGATCTATAAATCAATCATACGTATTGCATGTGTCTGATCTATGATCTCTGATCAGCCATCTGAGCCACGTCCCATTGTCTCATTAGATCAAGTTCCCATGGCAAAGGTCTCCGCCTCGTCACTCTTCACGAAGCCGACAGGCGAACCGAAACACCACGCACGTGGAAACCCTATACCCCATTTGGCCATCAAGCTCCGCAAATCTTCTTCTGTACCTGGGATTACATTGATGAATATCCGATCGGTATCGCAGCGGGGTTCCGAATGCACTGCCCCTTCTTCTCCGCCTATCCTGAAAAACGCCACTTCTCTAGAAGCCGGGGTCTCACGCTCTACATCTTGTAGAGAATGTACGAGTGACTGACGTACGGAGTCACTATATGTGGAACAGCCTACGCAACATATTGATGTACAGGTATGGTCACCCAACTTCTCTTTCTCGCTCTTCTTGGTCTCCCTGAGCACTCTCAGCGCCATGTCATTGTGTTTTGCGAAGAGAGTGCTTGGTCCGAGAAGTGTGGTACAGAGCTTCCATAACCTTTGCGTACTAGACTGAGCAAGACCAAAGCCAGATGCTTCAGCATCGTAGGCGAAAACGTTCTCATCTGTGTGCCAGCGTGGTGTATCGTATTCGTGGGTTGTCGCGGTGCAGCGGATGGTCAGCCAGTAATTGTGGATGTTCGCTTCTGACAAGAAAGTCTGTAGCCATGAGAGGAGAGGGAGGAGCCGATGTATCAGAGTGGCGGGAGAAGACAGTGTAAGAGATGCCCAGGTGTGGAATGACGGTGGGAGGGAGGTGGTGCTTGCGTGGAGGAGAGGACCGCAATATGTCCATGAAGAAGGGCTGAGTACTTTGAGCCGTGATGGGGATGCACTATCAGCTTTGAGATCTTCTAGCGAGGCATCGTTTGGTATGGTCGTAGGTGGGTATGGAATGAAAGCGTGGGAGCCGTATTGCTGTAGCGGATCGATGGCTGGCGTTGAAGCATTGTTTATCGTCTTGAATGAGGGCTGCACATCTTCAATCGAGCTGGGTTCATCTTCGTAGAATAGTAACATGTTGAGCGAGTTTGCTCTCAGTACGATTGAGAGAGTTCTGCAGATGCTTCTGCAGCGGTTCGTAACTGAAAACAATTCGACTTCTGGAACTACGTGTTTTACGCGCTTTGGTCACACAGGGCGTCTGATTAGTGGTTGATGTTTAGGGCGTGGTGGCACAGGGGGCGCGGCATCAATCCTTTGACGGACATGTATATGCCACCCATTATTCAAAGAGAGCTCGGAATGTCGCCAGACCAAATTGCGCGAATAACACTACCAGGTCGACCCGTCAATGCGGGAGTTGGCAAGGTGCTGCTACCTAGGTGACCGGTAGACGCGACCAACGTGGATCGGCCCGTCAGTGTTCCGACGGCTTCGTCATACCTGACGAAGGTGCAGTGGCAGCTCTCTGCATGGAATCACAACACCGCGCAAGGCATAAGGAGCCACTCGGGCCGGAAGGTTGAGAAAAGGAGGAGGAATTGCTACAGCCAATATGCTACGACGAACCATTCTGCGGTCGGCCGCGCGCCCACCACAGCTCCTTCGCAGCCCACACACGCGCCGCTATGCGACAGAGCCGCCAGCTTCTCCAGCGTCCTCCCAGTCGCGCATCGAGCGCTTCAATCGCCGCTTACCAAAGTTCCTGCACAAGTACACCAATGCGCTCGGAAATGCGCCCGTCACGCACATAACGTCGTTCCTCCTCCTCCACGAGCTCACGGCCGTCATCCCTCTGTTCGGTCTCGCTGGCTACTTCCACTACACACATTGGCTGCCTCCGTGGTTCGCAGAAGGGGCTTGGATAGCGTCAGGTGTCGAGCGCTTCGGTCGGTACTTCAAGCGCAAGGGCTGGATACGCAGCGATGAAGCGCTGGAAGCCGAACGTGAGGTCGACGAGATCCAGAAGGATGACAAACAGAGGCAGTGGATGAAGAGCCAGGGTTTGTTGTCACATTCCGATGACGACGGCATCGGCAGTGAGACTAAGAGGCTGAGAAAGGTGGACCAGGCATGGAACATCAGCGAAGGCGGTGTCAGGCTGGTCGTCGAGTTTGCGACGGCTTACGCGATTGTCAAGATGTTCTTGATTCCGAGAATCGTGTTCAGCGTATGGGCTACCCCCACCTTTGCGCGATGGACGGTTGCCCCAGTCTTGAACAAGTTCCGCGCGATGTTTGGGAAGAAGGGCAACGGCGCGCCTGGAGCCGGGACTGGTGCTGTCGATGGGGGTGCTATACCGAAGAGTGGAAGTGGAAAGACTTGATCATCCAAGTGGGCTCTAGTTACAGACAGGCCCTTGGTAGGTACTTTAGGTCTGCACTGTACATACCATCGTATTACTGAATGCAGATATGGTAAGCATTTCTCGATTGGCTACTTCCCAAGTCACGCCTTACTATCAATATCGCGGTGAAGTCTTTACCTCCCTCATCTTCTCATTCGCGTCATAGGCCGCCGTTTGTTTCGCTCATTGTCGGCTTTCTCGGCTGTTTCTTTCCTCGTCTCCAGTCCCTATCCAGCCCAATTCCACGGCCAACAAGATGTGCTTCAACGACGACGATTACAGCTACGAGTCCAGAGTTGAGGTCCGCAATGGCCAGCGCTACTATACAGAGGATTACCAACCCCGTTTTGGTATGTCCAGACGCCGCAGGTATGGCCTCGGCGGCTCGTACTACCCTTCGCGCTACTACGACCATGCTCCCAGAGGCCGTTACATGAGCAGAGCAGTCACATATCCGAATCGGCACTCTCAGTACAGCGGTGGATATCCAAGTGGTGTCGTTCCTGGAGGTTATTCCAGGGGCGTACTCCCGGGCGGCCACTCCCAGGCCATGGTTCCTCAAGGGTTTATAGGAGGTGTGCATCCCGGTCATTCGTCTGCATATACGTACGGTACCGGATACCATGGCGGTGCTCGTAATGTTGTGCCGTTCAATCCCGCAATGGTAAGTTCCCGCTTGTCTTTCGTTGCCCTATCGCGTTTGTTTGCGACTTCCCTTTACTACACCGCTGCCTTGCCCCACCATCATTGGCTCGCATGTTTTCTTGAACATCGCGTGGCTTTCGGCCTTTACTGCCGCGACACCATCTTTCCCTCGATCTTGTTGTATCTCACTCCGACCTTCAACTTCTTCCTCCTCTCGCCCTGCTCCACTGTAACCGCGCAATTCCCACCGACCACCATCGCGATCTGCCTCCTTCACAACTCTCCTAGTCATCGTCCGATCGGCCCTTATCGATCAACTCTTGCAATGGAGGCGTACCCAAAGCCCCGCCACCAATACATCTACAACCCTCGCTACGGCCAACGCGGTTTCCTCTCCTATGCCGGCCAAGCCGCGAATGGCGCCGCGCCCACTGGCGTCATGGGCGGCGGCTATGGCTACGGTGGGCTCGGAGGCGTTGGCGTCGGTATGGGTGTCGGATACGGGGTGGCCGCCTACCAACCTGCGGTATACACCCGTCCCTTGTACCCTCAAACCTACGCCACCAACTACTTTCCCCAAAATTACTATGCCTCCAATTATTCATACCCTTCCTATGGCGGTGGCTATGGCTACTACAACTACAACTTGTACGGCTCGCTGTACCCACTTGCTAACTTCTATTACCCCTACCAGAGGACATACTACAACACTGTACCTAGCTACGGCTACTCGGCGCACGTCTATCCACCTGGACCAAGTACAACTACCACAACCTACCATGTGACGAACAGTCAACCACAAGGACCGCAAGGCTTCTCAGGCCCAAGGACGGTCAGAGAGACAAGGCCAGCATACGTTCACGGTCACACACAGCAGGGTCCCACGCGCGAAGACATCCAGATGGAGAATCGGAGGATCGCGACTGAGCGTGGTTCGTACGATCCGCGCAAGATTAGGCCAGCAGATGCACGCGACGACGATCCTTTCTGGTGTCGCGAGCTCAACGGCGAGTGGCATCTCAGGTCCTACTATCAGATTGAGAACGAGTGTCATCCTGGCCGATGGATGATGGATGCTGATGTTGGCTTCCTCGTCTTCCACCGCGCATGATCGGAGCGTTCTTCCACAGCCAGCGACGCGCTCAGCAGAGACAAGAGGCGGTTGATGATACGGACAAAAAGGAGTGGTCCACATCACGTTAGGGATCAACGGCAATGAGACAACGGGGTGACGGGATCTACGGTTTTCACGATTTTCTTCATGTATAGAGTGGTGGACACTTCTACCTAGGTATGATAAGCAGCATATCATGACATTTGCGTTGGGGTTACGAAGGACAGGCGTTATTAGGAGTGTTTCTTAGGGGAGTCAGAAAAGCAACGGCGGAATTGCGAATGCACGATAGACCATAGTAACATAACATACTGCTCAAACATTCGGATTCAGCTCTCGTACTTCGCACTCTTGTGGTATTGTTTCGTAATTATATCCTTGACGTTTCAAGTTCCCCATGCAAGACTCATCGAGTCCAACACAGACTCAACGTCTTTCGTAAATAGTTCCATCATTAGATCCTGCACTTCACATCTTCTCTCCCTGAATGGTGGCAACCACTTTCCGTGTGTGCTTCGAATCTCTGAACTCGAGGTACCAGATGCCTTGCCATGTGCCCGTGTTCAGCTTTCCATTTGTAATAGGAATTGTGACGCTCGCGCCAATCAACGCAGACTTGACATGCGCGGGCATGTCATCGCTGCCTTCTGCATCATGGCGGTACAGTCCCTGGCCCTTCTTGTCCTCCGGCACAATGCGGTCCAATGCTGTGCTCATGTCCGCGCGTACATCCTGATCCCAGTTCTCATTCAAAGATAGCGCGCACGATGTGTGTTGAATGAAGAGGTTCAGTAGGCCAGTCTTGTAGTTCTTGATCTCGGGGACTTCTTTGAGGATGTGGTCGGTGATGAGGTAGGAGCCGCGCGACCGGCTGGGGAGGGTGAGGGATTTCTGTGCCCTGGGGAGTGTCAGCAACAAACAGACATGTTGTGGAGTAGACATAACAAGGACATACCAAGACATGATTGGTACGGAGGTGCAGACGTTCGGACTCTTGCACAATACGCTTGCGCGCGGTTGGGGTGTTGGTACGAGGTAGTTTGCGAGGCTGTTGTAGGGCGCCCAGAATATACCGACAAAGAGTCCCGGGAATAGCGCGATTACGAAGATGAAGACGATCAAAAAGGTCGTTAGATGTGAGCTTGTAGAGTGTGGTTGCGGCATTGCGTTGAGCTAAAGTTCGGAGAGTTGAGTCGCGTTATGTGGGGTGCGGTGACGTCAGAGGAGTGTCGCGGTGGGGTTAGGTCGTCTGGAATGTAAAGAGCATGTCCGTTGTCAAATTTCACACCCAACATACGCACATAATATATGTCTTGGCTGTGTGGTCGTTGACGCAGTAAGAATGGGGTGCCACGTTGAGCCAGTGCTGAATCACCCGTAGTGAGGTCTTTCCACCAGGCACAGCCTCGTCCTCTTCTCTTTCCGCCTTCAACTTATCAGCAATGACTTCAACTGACCATCAAGGCTCTCAGGACGCGTTTCGTACGTGTTCAGGTGCTATTCCAAAATCACTGGATCAGCAGCAGGTATATGCACACCCTTATCAACGTGAAAAACACCATTTTGACCGCAGAAGAGAGACTGCGAGTGCGATACCCTGACTTGAAGTGTCCAGACTCAATTGACGCAGAGGAAGCCATCGGAAATTGTGCCTTCGGATCATGAGCCAATGAGTGTATCAAGCTTTCACAGAATAGAAGGCCGAAAGATCATCCATCTTCAATGCAGTTTGCTTTCTTTGAGCCGGTGTTGTGCAAACGTGGAGCTCGTTGGGTCTTACATGTACAACGAGCATATCCCAGCATGCTCAGGTTTGACGCATGCTGATGTCTGGCATAGACCTAACACTTGTGGAAGTGAGACCGATTCTCAACTCAGACCGCGATCTCATAAGCGATGAAGCTTAAATGAGGGCCTTTCTACTCCTTGTCATCGCCGCCAGGGTCGGTTGTCTTCTCATATGCGCTGGAAGTGACATAGAGATAAGAGCCCAGAGCATGTCAGCGTTTTTGTGCTTATACTGCTTGCTTCTCAGTCTTATGTAGTGGCACATCAAAGCTGTCTCACGACGATGTAGCATGATCACTCGACGCTGTCAAGTAGGACATGGCTCGACTTGAGTCGCGAGAGCCATCCATCCAGAGAACGCACTTTGCTCTCGCATGATATTAGCAGAGCGGAGCTCAATTTCAGAGTCTGCAAATTTCGATGCGTATGGGTTGTATCGCTCTTGAAGACTGGGAATGGCCGCAACCTCAATACGATGGTAGACGATAGTTTGTCAATGTCTCGATTGCAATGCATATGTACACCAGCCCCAACCGCTCTTGTGACTGCCTCGCTCTATCGCTGTGCAAGCGGCTCATCCGTAACCTTCTGCGTTTCGTTGACTTCCGCCGCATCGCCTTTGGGTCCAAGGGGGTATGATAGCTCGTGTTCAGGGGTGGCTTCGAGGAGCGGTCGGTGTTTCTCGTGTGCCTATGAGTTTCATTAGCGGTATTCTACTGACATGACCAGCACCAGTATCGAAAAGCTGAAGTAGACATAATCCAAGTGGAGACTTACGAATGGAAGTCCACAGTATGTGCACCAGCAGATCTGGGGCTTATCTACGTTGATGAAGATCCTTGGGTGTCCGAGAGGGCCACCGCCTCCGTCACAGGATACAGTACGGTCGTGTGTCCAGCGAACGGGCTGCTTGTGGATGAGCTCGATCGCGGCATATGGGCGAGGCTGTACGACTTTATGTCAGCATATGAATCTCCCCTGCATAAACCAACCCTTTCTTCCACGGTTGTTTTCCGATTCTTCTATGATGTCCGCTCCAGGAGAGTTCGACATACCTGATCCTCCATAATGCTCTGCTCAAATCTTGGCCCACTCATCGCAACCTCCCTCGGGTTTTGACTCCGCGACCAAATGCCCTTGTAGTTCGGCGCCTGCTCAACCCTCAACTTCTCGGCTGTCTCTGGAGACTCCTGCAAGACCTTGTCGAAAGAACCCTCGGAAGATGTAGGCATCGCATTGGTCTCGGAAACGTTCGGCTTCGCATCGCGCTTGACAGGGTCGTTGGCGGGGACCTGGTTGCTGGTAGTCGCGGTGGAGGTGTAGCGGACGAAGGAGCGGGAGGAAGCCGCTGCGCTGCGAGAGCGCAGGGCGCGAAGGGCCGTTGGGAGCATGTCTGGCGAGATGTTGGAGCAGACGGGCTGCGCAATTGCTTGGGAAAGATGCCGTTTGGATGGTGAAGTTGAGCTTCCGGCGGTTCGCGCTAAATCACTTACATAAGCGATCGTGTTATTGGCTTGCTTCCCTTCACACTCAACCTTCAAGAAAGGTGATTCCAACAACATTTCCAAGACATCGCACTAAACTCAGATCTCGAGACTAGTGAAATCATTGCAATGAGCTACTAACTTGGCCTGAGAAGACACGACCAACACAGTATCAACCGACATTGAGGAAGAGATATAGTCGTACGGTACATATCGCATTTTCCTACTCTGATATTCACGATTTCGACGCTTCCATGTACTTATTACGGCCGATGACGTTGTAAATCGGAACTTAAAGACGTAAAAGCCGCAAAGAGAAAGATGTATCACGCGGAATTTCGATGGTCTGAGTCGAGAAGGCGACATGGAGTAGAAACACTGAAGGCTCAAGATCTGCCGAGTACTGCTTCGCAAAGCACATCAATGAGTTCATCTAGAACCTCCATCTGTATAACAGAATAAGCATGTAGAAGAGAACGCCTAGGGATGACGCCCACACACCGCAGGGCTGATATGGTAGCCGAGTCGGAGATCGGCTCTCCGCTAAGCCCGGACCCTTACGTACCCAACCTCGAACTCCAACATATCTAGTTATCAAACACCAGATACCATCACCCGAATCACAGAATTTTACAGTACTTTCCATCATGGTTGGCTCAATACCAAACGATATATTCCAATTCTCCACCTACGCAGCTCTCAACGCCGGATTCAATCAAGGCCAACCGCGAACCGCTGACCTTACTTCCCACGGCACAGATGGCATTGGTGTTTACGAAGATGGCAGTCTCATGATTTTGAAAGACCGACAAGCGTACGCACTTACCAAGGATGGCAAAGCAAAGTCAGCACCCATGAATGCACGCCTTCCTTTCGCATTGGTCACAGTATACCAGCCAACATTTCGTCTGAAGATCGGGTCGATGTCGCTGGAAGCCCTTGATGAGCTCGTTTCATCAGATGATGTGGGTCCAGCGAAGGGCGTGAATACTCTTATGCCCTTTAAGATCGCTGGTCGTTTTGATTCGATAGAATTCGAAGATGGGCCCAGCAGAAATGCAATCGACGGTACGGTGTTCGGCTTCGTGGTGCCAGCCTGGATGAAGGCTATCAGCGGCCCACGGATCCATGCACATTTCCTGGACGCGAATGAGGAATTTGGAGGGAAAGTCGTAGATTTCACCATGGCAGAAGAAGCAGTGTTTAGTTTTGCGAAATGTGGGAGATTCCACTTGGGTTTTCCGCAGGGAGGAGAGTGGGAGGAAGTGAAGTTGTGATTGAAGAAGTGTGCTCGGGATTGGACGACTATCATCGCATTGATCGCTTCATAGAATCGCCGCGATCGCCTTAACGTGGTGACACTACCAAGCACTTAGACACCATATAGCCACACAGCTCCATCGACGTCGTCGTTCTTCTCCCTTATTTCCTACGCGTCCTCACCATCGCTGCTTCAAGTGCAACGGCATTGACGAACATGTAACAAAGCTTTCTTCGACGACCTAAAAACCCTCGCCGTCATCGTCGGCTTCTCGCGTTTTCTTACATTCGTCGAATGATGCATCTTTTTCGGTGTTTGTACTGCTAGAATCAAGCCTATTGTCGATATAGATGGTTGCTAAATGTTTGTGTCTAAGTTCCACTCAGGTACTCAGAGATGCTCCTGAGGGCGGGTTCGATCAGCGTATGAGTGGTCGGTGTGATCTCAACCCACCAATTTGTCAAGTCCATCTCTTTGAGCCTCAAACCATCTGTTAACGAGTTCGCAGGCTCATGTGTAAATCAATACTTCTTTCTTTTTGTCAAAACTTGCACCCTTATAGTTATCGCTGATATTGTGTTGGTATGCAACGTTGGACAGATCCGCGTCGATGTCACGGCATCCGGTGCATCGATCGGTCTTCATGTCGGGCGAAAGTTCCACCTTCTTGCGATATCAGCCCAGGATCCAGCACTCTGCATACGAGTTCATTAACAAAACTTCCAAAGAAGAAATGCTGCTGTTCATGGTAGATGATTGCATACGTGGTCATCACTCTACTCTAACAACCGCACAATATCCTCATGTCCCAATTTGCGAGCAAGATCCAAAGCCGTCAACCCCACCATGTTCCTGTAATCCTTGGCCGCGCCTTTCTCTAAGAGGAATGAGACTGCCTCGGTATGGTGGTGTTTAACGGCACGATGTAGCGCAGAGCCCCAACCTTCATCCTCTAGTTGGCAAGGGATTATCTCGAGCCTTCCGTACGGGTGTGCATTGACATCGGCGCCTCGATTCAGAAGCTGCTGCATAATGTCAATGCTGCCTTCACTGGCAGCATTGAGGAGTGCCTTGGGCGCCTCTTCCAGCGATGCGTCATGTGCCAACAATAGCGCGGCCATATGCCTGTCATCTTTCCCACAGGCTATTTCGAGCGGGTTTTCGTTCGTCCGGGTGCTCTCGTCCACATGGGCGCCTTTTGACAATAGATGCGCAGCAATCTTTAGGCAAGCTGTATCGCCATCGGGATATCCTGGGCCGGTCTCCGCGTTACTGACGATGGATCTGTTTACTTGTCAGTTATTTCTGCGAGGCGAATGGTCACCATAAGGGTGGCGAAGGCTTACACAAGAGCGCTGCCAACATGCTCATAGGGCTCGTTGATATTCCAACCGTACGCCAGCGCCACATCGATGGCTTTCGTGTTCCATTCATTCTCCCGACGTGCCCCATCCAGAACATACCCTATGGTGCAATCAGTGCACCTAGCACCACGCTTGAAAAGCTCTTCGGCCATGTCGTACCGGGCCAGCTCTAATGCTTCGTTGAGGGCATCGCTCAATCCGTTACCCCGGCGCAAAGCATCAGGACCTTCAGCCTCGCGTTCCGACATCACATCATGTAGGGTAGCGAGGTCGTTGGACTCGATAGCGGCAAGCATTTGTGTGTTGAAGTTATCTTCGTTGTTATCAGTAAGCCCTGCCATCGCTTGAGTGATGTAGAAGATAAATTTTGAATGTGAATATGTTTTGCACTTGCGATTTGGAAAATGAATATTGCGGGCTTGGAAGATGGAGTTCAGCTGGCAAAATGGTAATGGGTTGGAGGGAAGAAGCCGAGGGCGGGAAGCCTTTCTAACATGCTGTCTCTTTAGTGTGGCGCAGTCAGGTCGTAGAAGGCGTCGCAACATCCATTTCAGCCCTTTGAGCGCCCTTTAACGCCCTCGCACACATAACGTACCTTTAATTTCTAACTGCCTCCTTATTGCACCCTGAACTATCTGATTTCTACCGCTTACGCACTGGCTATACATCATTACACTGTCGCCCTTGGCACCCTCTCACTCTTTACAAGGCGTAGCATACCTAGGTAGGCACAGCCCCAGCTAACCTGTCTAGATCCTGACGTAAGACCTTACCCTCATACATACAACGCCGTCGCGGGGTTTCTTTACTGTGCAGGAACTAGCCAAGAATAACTTTTGTTACAGTCAAGGTCATTACTATCTCTTGGTACTGAGGCAACCTTGGAATAGTAAAGAAACCTAACATGAACGACGATGATGATTGCTATGCTGGCGAGCACGACCAAAGCAATGCGAGACTTTTCGCCGCCTGGATAGGCACAGATCGTTCTTCTGCTCACCCAAACTGAAGCGATTGTAATGAAATTGTGGATTCCATCACGGTGATAGTTCCTGAGGTCAGTAAGAGGCCGAAGGATGTAGACAACCTATAAATGATACACCGGGAGAAACGGAAGAGGAGTTGTATTGGGCCAGGTTGGTGGTGATACGAGGGTGAGCAGTAGCAGTCAACACGAGTCGGGTGGTGTAGAAGTATCAGGGTATCGTCTCTACCGGAACGGGCTCAGGGTACCTAGTCGTCAATTCGACCTCCTTGCGTATACCATACTTTCGCGACTCAGCGGGTCCAACAATTGGTATAGCTCGTGAAAGCGCTCGATGCGATAGTGGTTCCTATGTTTGTGATGGTTCAACCTATTGATTTGGCTGATGGCGTTTGACAGCTGCGGCGAGTCGTCCGGAGCTTTCCACTTTCGGATAGCTTCGCCCCATCTGTGGCGCTGCTCAGGTGGTAACTCCAGCTGTACTACAACAACACAGCCTCGCTCCCTGCCATCGACTCTTTCGTCTCTCTCACTCCGTCTCGAGCTTCATCAGCATTGTGCGAAACTTCCGATATGACGAGAAATCACCCAAGCCTTCGCAAGGCGGCTTCGAACGCGGACCTCTACGCGGATCCGTCACCGCCCCGCCCGCTGCGGCATTCGTACTCCACGACACTTGGACGCGCTCACACAACCGCATCGCTACCTCAACGTCATCGTCAGGATCGAGTGTCAGAGAGAGGATGGAGGAGCTGCGAAGCTGTTTCCGACTACCATAACCGGCACAGTATCACCGCGACGTATCCCAACCTCATCGATGTCGAAGACGAAGACTACGCGCCGCCTTCGAGCTACCAAAACCCTCCCCCTGTACCACCGAAGATACTAGAGGTTCCATTTGAGCAAGCAAAAGAGGACGTCAAGATGCCTAAGCCAGCGCCCTCTCATTGTTGGATTCCGGTGCCCGCTCGCTCAAAGGAAGACCCGGCACGCTACACGAAGCCCTTCACCGACTACATGACGCGCAATCCCACGATCTTCCACGCCGTCGATGCCGTCGCACAGGACCTTGAGAAGGATGGCTACAAGAAGCTGTCTGAGCGCGATGCGTGGGAGCTGAAGGCTGGCGGCAAATACTACGTTGAGCGCAACGGGAGCTCGCTCATCGCCTTCGCTATTGGTGACAATTACGCGTCGGGCAATGGAGCTGCGATTCTTGCTGGACACATTGATGCGCTCACAGCGAAGTTGAAGCCCATCTCGAACCTTCGCACCAAATCAGGCTACGTACAGCTCGGTGTGGCCCCATACGCCGGTGCACTGAGCGACACATGGTGGGACCGCGACCTTGGTGTCGGTGGACGGGTACTCGTCAAGGAGAATGGGAAGATAGTCACGAAGCTTGTCAAGCTGGACTGGCCTATTGCAAGGATTCCAACACTAGCACCTCATTTTGGTGCTGCCGCCAACGGGCCGTTCAACAAAGAGACGCAAATGGTCCCTATAATCGGTCTGGACAACAGCGATATTGGAAGTTCGTCGGAACATGGTGAGGAGAACTGGAAAGCCAGTGTGCTGGGCGGAGAGGGCGCATTCGCTGCTACTCAGCCAGAGAGGCTTGTGAAAGCCATCTCAAGCGAACTCGGCATCACGGACTGTATGTGCACTACACCCTCACGTCCATAAAGATACTGACTTGTAACAGATTCGTCCATTGTCAATTGGGAGCTTGAGCTCTTCGATACGCAACCCGCCCAGACCGGTGGCCTCGACCGGGAGTTCATCTTCGCTGGCCGGATCGACGACAAACTCTGCTCTTGGGCTGCGATTCAAGCTCTCCTCAACTCGAGCTCATCCCTCTCAACCTCGTCCCAGGTCCGCATGGTCGCCCTCTTTGACGACGAAGAAGTCGGCTCGCTACTCCGACAAGGTGCTCATGGCAACTTCCTACCCAGCGTCATGGAGCGCATCGTCGAAGAGTTTGCGTCCAACGGAAAGACCGGCAGCACTCTGAACAGAACATATGCAAACTCTTTCCTCGTCTCCAGCGACGTAATTCACGCGGTGAATCCCAACTTCCTCAACGCGTATCTCGAGAACCACTCTCCGCGTCTCAATATCGGACCTGCTGTCTCTGCGGATTCAAACGCGCACATGACGACTGACGCTGTCTCCACCGCTATTCTGCAGCGTTGTGTTGATCGCGATGTCGGCATGCGCAAGGTCGACCCTAAGCTTCAGGTGTTCCAAATTCGAAATGATAGCAGGAGTGGAGGCACAGTTGGACCAATGCTGAGTTCTGCAACGGGTATCAGGTCCATTGATTGCGGCATTCCGCAGCTGAGCATGCATTCTATCAGGGCAACGACCGGAAGTTTGGATCCTGGTCTGGGTGTTTTTACTTTCCAGAGTTTCTTGGAGAACTTTGAGAGTGTTGACCAGGAGTTCAGAGCATAGTGTGTTGTTGGAGTTGGATAGCATATCGAGTACAGAATCACAGCTGGTTTCCACGTCTTACAATACAAATCAGTGAACACATGCCGGCAAACATTGTTGAATCAGAACGTCATTCATTGAACAGACTACGAATTGAAGTATTTGAAGTACTCCACGGCCTTGACCATAGCGCCGGAAATCCGAAAACTCCACCTTGATGCCGCCAAAATCAATTCGTGCAACGCCGCTGGGCGAGCTTCGTACGTACTCTCGGGGTCGACCTTGGCTACCACTGCAGCTGGATGCGCATAGCACAGGAAAATACATCTACTAAGCATTGGGTCGTGTCGGCATTTCCTCATCTTCGTCATCTTCTGGATGACCAAGCAGGTCCTTGACGTTCTTCATTTCATAGTGCTTCTTGCGCAACTCCTCAAACTTGCGATGCTTCTCCCTCTCCTCCTGGGTGGCGTTGGGGAGGAGCTCGCCGTGGTAGCCCTCATCTGTATCCATGCCCTCTTCCACCATAACCCTCTTCTCGCTCTCGGGCGTCTGCGAGTGTCGTGCCTGCAGCTCCGGCTGTCCCAAGTCGAATTCGGGTATGTCTTCAATCTTGGGTTTCCGCTTTGGCTTGTCCAGCTCGTCCACCTTGAGTTCTTCGGCGTTGAGCATTTCGACCTCCTCTTCGTCCTCGGCGGGATCATACTGCTTGGCGTATGGTGTCTTGGGCTCATCAATCTTCATGGTGCTGTCGCGGTTCTGCTCGTTCAGGTAAAGGTTGGCCTCGTCCCACTTGAGCTGCGGGCTAGTCTCATCCGCGGGGTCAATGCCCGACTGCCGTCGTGAACCGATGCCGCGTGGGTTCGACGAGGATCTTCGGTGAGCGCCAGCATTGCGCAGCGTGTTCTCCAATACAATTTCCTTCTCTGACAATTCGCGACCCAGCTGCGGCCGCTCGGATATGGGGCTTACGGCTGGCGGAAGCTCGGTAGTGGGGGACGTTTGGGAGTCGGCGCGGTACGAGCTAGAGTTTTTGAGGATACCTGGCCTTGTTAGCTATGCGTGCACCAGGCGGCGGGGTATGGGAGAGTCCCACCCTTAGGTCGCTCAGGATGCGAGCTCGGCGAATGCAGTTCGGGGGATTGTCCAGTCATGTTGGGTGATATGGGAGGGACTTTGCGACAGTAGCCGTTGGTGTGAGAGGCTGAGATGCGGGAGGAGCGGGCTTTGTATGGTGGTGGGCGACAGATGAGGCGACGGCGTTAGTTTAGGACGGCTAGAAAGCAATGCGCGTGGTGGGGTGCGTTGTCCTGTGAACGGCGGAAGTATGACGTAGGCCCCAGCACAATCCCACCCCGCACGCGTTCTGATTCACATGCAGGTGCGGCCTATAACCCCGGTCGTTGTAGCAGATGCAGAGGTTGCCGCGGTTATTAAGACGTCTCGATGCATCAAAGAAATGTGCACCCATTGTAGTCAGTGTGGACAACCTGGTCGCAAGCCGCCTGTGGTCAAAGCACGCATGAGAAAATCATCTGTATTATTCTGCTATTGCTTTTACTCCGGAAGAAGTCCGCCATCTTGATGCTTTCCTCATCCTGTATCGAAGAACAAGCGGCTCTACGGCACCTAGCGTCTACGAGGGGTGACTGTCAAGCGATGCAGCCAATGTCCGCCAAGACTCTTCAGCGTGTTCTAATGTTAGAGCTTTCTTAAACCGCGACGCGCCTGACGCTACTCGCACCGGAAAACATACAAGGCGGCGAGATGTCAGGTACTGAGATACACGGTGAAACCACAAAGGAACCAGTGCCCAACCTTAGCGGCTATTCAGAGCCAATTCGCCACCTGAGCAGCGCTGTATAGTACTGCTTAGTCGTCAATTAGCGGAGTCTCCAGAGGTACCTGATACACGCGTGGCACAATTGTGGGCTTCAGACTTTGCCTTAGAGCTTCAAGCTCAACCAAGAAATCGCGAAGTTGCGATAGTGTACATCTGGCTGAGACTCAGACTACCAGAAGTGGTCCAAAGGACCTAGTCATCACTAGCCGTGTCGCGAACGAAAAAATCATGGCGGCACACATACAGAAGAGACTGAGACAGCGTGCAGCCTCAACGCGTCGCGCGCGTGACAAAATAATGTCCCTGCTTTCAGGTCATCACCGCATCATGGAAGCCGCCGAAGCGGCCCTCGTGATGATGGTTTTAGAAGAGGATGGCTCGTTCTGGGCCAGTTATCCGAGTTGCCAGCTGAGTAGGATGTGTCGAGCTGGCAAATGATACGAGTCAAAGGCCGGTGTTGAAGAAGAGAAGAGGTCGGGCGCGCCGGCGAAGAGAATATCGAGCTCGGTTGATGACTAAGCCACATCCCTGCCGCGGAAGGCGCGCGCCTGAGCTGCAAGTGCCAACCTCTCAAACGTTTTCTCAGTACGCACCACCATCCGCCATTGCACACGATACATCCCACCACGCTCGACAATCACACACCCCCGCCTTCGCCACATCTTTCCGCAGCATCATACCAACAACACGTGACAGACTTCCTCCTCGCAGCAAACATCCACCACCACAAACTACACCCCGCATATCTTCGACGCACATTGGCCGCTAGACCGCCAGCTCCTCTGCTGCTTGTTCGCTCGTTACTCCCACCAAGCCTTGGATATTTAACCTTCTTGCATTGTATTATATACTCGTTTGACACTGCTGCCAATGGATAACAGGGATAATCTCTGGACTCGGCGCTCCAAGTATGCTCCTGCGTCCCCGCATCTTTGTTCTCTCCACTGACGGCCGCCAACAGCACCAGCAAGCTCTCTCTCTCCATGTCACATTCGGAAAATAACAGCGAAAAATCCGAGCCACACCAACGCACCGTCTCCGCTACCAAACGCTTCGGTGGCGACTCCTCCCACGGCGGTCGAAACCCTTTCAACGCCATATCGCCCTTGACACCCGGTGGTTTAGCATCGCCCACAACGGGGGGCTCTTCTGCGTTTGGGCTCGGCTCAGGCGCGTTCGCTTCCTTTGGATCTGCGGGAAAGGCGCCCAAAACGCCTGGTACTGCTTTTGACTTCAAAGCAGCCGCCATGTCATCGCCCACGCCCGCGACACCTTCTGATAAAAAGGACAAGCCCGTGAGCAAGGTCGTCAATAGCATACGCAAAGAATCGATATCCACGACCTCAATACCAGACAACACATCGAGTCCCTCTGCGCCGCCAGATTTCAATGCGCCATGGCCGCTCAAATACACATGGGCGGTATGGTACCGCCCGCCTACGGCCAAGAACGTAGACTACGAGAAGTCAATTGTGCCCCTCTGTAAATTCAGTACGGCGCAAGAGTTCTGGAAGGTCTTCTCCCATCTTAAGCGTCCCTCGAGTCTCCCCTCCGTTTCCGATTACCACGTGTTCAAGCAAGGCATCCGGCCGGTATGGGAGGACGATGAGAACAAGCGAGGTGGCAAGTGGATCATGCGCCTGAAAAAGGGCGTGGCTGACCGCTATTGGGAGGACCTGCTACTAGCACTCGTTGGAGATCAGTTCCTGGATGCTGGGGAGGAGTTTTGCGGCTTCGTCTTGAGTGTCCGGAGTGGTGAAGATGTCTTCAGCATCTGGACTAAGAGCGATGGTGTGAAGAATGTCAAGATCCGGGATACAATAAGACGGGTCCTCAAACTGCCGGAGGGGACCAACATAGTATGGCGCAGCCACGACGACAGCATCGCCCAACGATCGGCCATCGATCAAGCCCGCCATGAGAAGAGCCAGCATGAAAAACGCAGAGTAGTGTCTACGGATGAGTCACGTGAGAAGCCGACTGCTGGTTCCTAGGAGAATCTCAGCCTAGCGACGATCTTCAGGCCGACCCCAGATCAATCGCAAAGCCAACCATACAACCCATGTATTCGCCACGGTCGTCTGACGGCTGGCTTACGCGACCGTTATTCGCACCGTATGCCCAAACGCGTCTGAAACAACGCCGCTTCGTGTTGTACTGGGTGCGGTTTGCAAGTTGGCTGCCAATACTCCGGCGCTTTCGACCGAGCACTGCTTGTAAGAGAGACTGCTAGCTTCTGTTGCTGAGTGAGTTGCACGGAGAGATGTTTCTTTGCCGAGATGCACAAACAGATACCGTGAAGGTATACACCATACTGTCATCTGTAGATGTGTTCATGACATGACCGCGAATACCTTCTGGGTCACGTCAGTCACAACTCGGAAATGTAGAGCGCGCTCGATTGGGGACGTCGCTGAAAGGCTGGCCATGCACGTAGCACATCCAGGGCCCTAGCCTCATTTCTGTACATTGTATTTTTACATAGCGAAGCGTAGGATCTCAGGTAGCACCAAGCCCTGAAGCCCGCCTGTCCACAGAGCGAGGCATCGAAGAAGAATATGTCGCATTGATTTGTGACTATGAATATATCACCAAAGTCCCCAACGTGACCTTGTCTGACGTGCCGTTTGTCGTGACGCACCAATCTGTCTTCGAGCTTGACGTCGCAGCTGAGCCGTCGCGTCCCTGCAGCGCGCTGAAGCACCTACGTCAAGGCGCACGGACGTATCGCCGACGGGTTCTCTGGCGCACCTTCACCTCCGCATGCCCCACGGTGCGCGTCTGCGCTTGTGCAGTTCCCTCACGCAGTTCCGAGGTCACCCAGCCTACCAGACGATGCGAATGCCCGCCGCTCTGCCACCGCAATGCGACACCAATGTTCACTAACTTATTCAACGGCATACGAGCCGCTGCCGAAAGCTCTTTCGGACTCACCAACTCAGACGTACGCGCCTTTTCCTTGCCCGACGGCTCGACTGCCTCACACACTCCAACAACTACACTCCCCTCTCATGCTGAACTGCCTGCGCCCCCAGCTAACGCCATGTCGCCACAGACAGACGATGTCGTCCCCCAGTCGCCCTCGGGTCCCGGCTTGCCTCCCAATCCTTTCCTCGAGGAGTCAACACCCCCCAGGAAGACCTCGCGCGTCCTCATAGACCTCTCTTCGCCCCCGAAATCTTCAAGCCGAACTCCACGCAAAGAGGCGCGTTCGGAAATGGCCCGCCCACGGCAGCACGTCACACAAAGGAGCGAGGATGAGAAGCGGTTAATTGGGGATTATTCGTAAATCGCCTTTGTGCACCAAAACGGAAGAAAGAGACTAATGTTTGCGAAGTAGACCTGCAGATGCTATTAGTATGCCCGACCCATCCACTTGGATGCCGATACCGAAGAAGCGCACCATGCCTACAAAAGTATGCATACTACCACCTGTCTGTGCCTATAGTATTATACTGACCTCCCAAAGCCAGGGTCGAGTAATGTCTTCAAGCCCGTAGACACGATGCAAGGAGGATCCAAGAAGCCTACTACGTACGGGAAGCGCGATCGTACACAGCCGCCACTGATAGGCCAGGCGCATGGGCCGGGCCAGGCTGCCTACCTTCAGCGAACAGACAGAGCACCTGCAACAACGGCTCGTCGTCCTTCTTCTTCAGAGAGCCAGGATCGATGGTCGAGTGGAGCTACACCTGGAAAACGAAGGAGGACTGCCAACGTTATTTCACTTGTCGATGACGACGATGAAGTGGTGGAAGTATCTCAAAACCACCAAAATACACCTGTTGGCACGTCACGCGAAAGGCCGCGTTCTGCCTGGTCTCTGCATTCACAGATAAGCAACGGGAGCGAGAGCACAGTAGCCGACTACAAGCCGCCTCAGGCTACAAGCGAATTTAGAGAAGTGGACAATCTTCTCAGACCGTCCCAGAAGAAGCCGAGGAACTCGAGTTTCAACACAGCCAAAGGTGGCGCGCGACGCTCTCCTCTTACCGGTGGTTCTCTATCGACCAGCCCTGGCGTACACACTCCTCGGCAGGCGATATTGCAGACGTTTCGACAGGGTGAATCCAAGCGAAGTCCTAGGAAGTACGACGAAGCCGAAAGAAAAGTCGACATAGTCACGTCTCGCTACTTTCCCGAAGCCCGCATCAATGAGTCAACATCTGATCACGCAGACCGGAACCAACGTGTAACAGTTGAAGACGAGGACCTTCGCAGCCAACACAAACCTGTGCCAAAGCAAGCGGGACCTATGACTGACAACTACAGCGCGGACGAGCTTGCCATCACGCCTCCGCACCAGGGAACCAGACTTGTTTCGAAGCAAAAGCAAAAGCAGACTGCAAATAGTGGAGTCAAGCGAAACGCTCGCGGAAGGGTTGTAGAAGAACTATGGCCACTTTCGTTTGCACGGTCGTATGGGTTTCAGAGCCACGGATCAACAACCATGGACGGCCATGCCATCTTGCTCTTAAGATGGAGGAAAGATGAGGGGTTACGTGTCCAGACTTGGGAGTCAGTGGATGGCGTCTACGATAGCAAACTTGTCATAGAGCCTAAAGACGTCAACCAAGTATATGCGGACGGTACAAACCGCATGCGGTTGACGGGCCCTCGCGGACACGACGGGAACAAACTCATCTTGGACCTGGAGTTTGCTGATACTGCCGATTTCCTCGTCTTCCGTGATGAACACGCAGTGTTGATGACGTCGGGCGGAAAGTGTATCAATAAATCGGATGATTACATGGCCCATCTTTTCAAAACACCTCTCCCATCGAGAAACGAGAAGGTTGGTACGTCTGCACTGGTAGGCGATTCAACAGCGAGCTTGGAACAGCCTCACCGCGAAAAAGCTAATGGAGCGTCGAAGAGACCTCTGTTGGATCAGCTCAAGCCCGCTGTCCGTCAGAATGTTATTGATGCTGAATCTGGCACTACCGCGACAAGCAGAGCATCGACCCGTCCGTCACGTTCAACAAGATCGGCTCCGATTAATTACGTCGAAGACACGCCTACACAGTCGGATGTACCCAAATTCTCAGTTGAAACTGGACTTGGGCAACCCTGGGCTAAGCAAGTTTCCAAGCACTTACTCATGATTCTGCTAACCATCCCAAGGTCTCTTGAATTTGGCGAAGGTCGTCAACGGGCGATAGTGCACTTTGATGATCTGCCCCGCCTGGACGAGGAAGAATTCTTGAACGACAGCCTGATCGACTTCTACATGATGTGAGTGCGTGTCCACCTTGCCATTAGCGCTGCTAACCTTCTCCAGCTACCTCTTCAAGCAGCTCAAAGTGTCTGCTGATAAAGTCTACTTCTTCAACACCTACTTCTTCACGAAGCTTACCGAGAATTCGGGTCGGAAATCCATGGACTACAAGGCTGTGCAACGCTGGACGTCTAAGATTGATATCTTCAGCTACGACTACATTGTTGTTCCCATCAACGAACAGTACGCCAAATTACCACCGCTTTGATAGCCTATGCTAACAGTCCGTCAGAGCCCATTGGTACCTGGCGATTATCTGCAACATGTCGAAGGTTCAACGCAAACCGATAGTTCAAGACTTCGATGAGCCCAAGGCAATTCCAAACGATCAAGCAAGTGATTCAGCCGTAACAGCCACGAACCCCGAGACGCATGCGACTATGGTACAAAAGTCAACCTCCCCAGAGCCAACTGCCATCAGTGAAGAAGCAATAGCGGCCCAAACGAACGAGGAAGAGCCGATGCTTTTTGATGAGGCGGCACTTTCTCTTGTCGACCGCGACGATACTGGAACCGAAACCCCACATAAATCAGAGACGACCCAAGCAGATTCAACATCCCAGAATCCAGATACAGAAGCTTTAGCTGAAGCCAGGAACACACACCTAGGAATATTGTCCCAATCCCAGTCCACCGCGTCTTCTGCAAAAAAAAAGGCAAAACGCAAGCCCATAGCCAAAAGAGATCCCGATCAGCCTGTCATCATAGTACTCGATTCTCTTGGTGGTAATGCCCGTACTGGAGCGGTTCGCGCTCTCAAAGACTGGATAGCAGCGGAGGGGGCAAGCAGGCGTGGTATGGAGGCTGTCATCAAAGAGAACGGCTATTACCCCAAGAGTACACAGGTTCCAATGCAGAACAACTTCACCGATTGCGGTGTTTATCTACTTGGCTACATCGAGAAGTTCTTCCAGAATCCCGATGACTTCAAGAACAAGCTGCTCACTGGATCAATGTCAGCTCAAGAAGACTGGCCGGAGCTGCATCCATCCGAAATGAGGCACAAAATGCGTCAAATCATATTTGATTGCTATAAGAAGCAGGAAGACGAGAGGAGAGCCCAGAAGAAGGCGAAGAAAGGGTCTGCGAGCTCAAAGACATCACCAGCTCCGACGACGTACAAAGCCTCGGATCTGGGCAGACACAACTCTGATGAGTTACCCAGTGAAGAACCGAAGCTCGCACTCTCACCCAAGAACGCAGGCGCGCAGCCCACATCACCACGAACCCATTCACTTTCTCATCCTCCACTCAGACTCGCATCGCCGTTCAGTTTCGATGCGAAGCATACTTCTGCTGTCGAGCAAGCACCTCAAACAGCTGTCAGCAAGGTGTCTGACTCACCACCTGTGCTCACATTTCCTGCAAAGCAGGCCGTTGGTAGTCCACGGTCAGAAACGACACCAAGGCGCCATAGTCCCGAAGTGCGCATTTCCAGCAGAACGCCCCAACCACATGATTCCATGCGCAACGGACAGATCACTTCGAACAGAACACCACGTCAATCCAAAGAAAACGATCAAACATGTCAGATACCCGGTACATCAAGCCCCAGGAAACGCCGAAGACACGGTGACGATAATGACGACATGAAATCGCCATCAGCAAAGCGCCAGTTCATCAAGTCGCCTCAACGACATCAAGATAGCCATATGGAAAGTAAGCAAATCGCTTCGCGCAGCCGAGAAGGCAGTGTCCCTGAGGTACCCATTGAGATCAAGGACTCACAAGAAGTCAAAGTCATCAACGCCAACCATCGCCAGCAGGTACAGGCAGCTTCAACTGCTCAGCGGAAACCCGCATCACGTCATGCACATTCCAGCGAAGGGCTCCGTCCTTCACCTACGTTTGAAGAGAATCCGCGTTTGTCGTACAGCACAAAGACGTCTAAACATGGTCAACACGAAGGTACTCCCGTTGATAGTGCGCTCCAGACAAAGCTGGACGAAGACGACTATGCTAGAGATAAGGCCCGGCGTTCAGAAGCACCTGTTCCCAGCAACATGGATGGGTCAATGGAGCGTAGAGAGGAAGCATGTGATCCAATGGAAGGGATCTCACAGTCCACTCACGATCTGCAACTTGATGGAGTCAACGACGGATCCGTGGTTCAAGAAACACCAGAACCTGAGGAGGGGAGTGCAACCGTCCAGACTGGATGGTCAAGGGACAATCCTACCCTTCTTTAACTGCTCGAGATGAAGCTTGTTCTTTGTTGATCTGCGAGCGCCAGCTCGAACTTTTACTCAACACATCTATACCTGTCTTGGTTTCACGGAGGCGTTATTTATCGGGGCGTGTGACGGGGTCTGCAAAGCTCAGCTCTGATCTCGGAGAACAGCATGTCGTAGACTGCATGCACATCTGGCAGTGTGCCAGAGATGATAGTACAGCCATATGAACAAGCAACATTTATACTGCACTTTCGAGAATCTTATCCTCTTTCGTACCTCCTTCGTTCAGCTGCCGTGAAATAGTTCCGTTGGCGCCGCGTCCGCCTGTAGGGTCATCGAGCGCTGCAACTGCATCATCAACTTCTGCATCTTGTTAGCCTCGAAACTACGCCCCCCTCGCTCGGGAGGTCTACCGTTGATTGACGGCCTACCCTGGAACCCTTCATCGGTCTCAGCTGCTTCTCTACCCACCCACCGCTTCATCTTATCCCTAACGAACTCTGCAAAGTCCCATTCCTCGGCCTCAAGTCTATGCGCGCCCGCTGTCCAGATGTATGTTTCCGCTTCGACCTCTTCGCCTTCTACGTTGTCTTCTTCCTTTTGTGATAGGTCGCCCATGCCTTCTTCCGTACTGGCGTTGTCATATTTCGGTTGCAGGACCTTGACTCTTACTTTCCGGCGCTCGTATTCTGAGCCTTCGAAGATATCCAGTCGCCAGATGTCGCCGTCCGTAAGGCCCTCTACAAGTGTTCCGCGAACAGATGAGGAGGTATCGACGGGGAGGATGGCTGGGTAGTCTGCTTGCTTTACTTTGTGTCGTCGGTGCGCGTGGAGGATTGCCGGGCGTATGTGCAGGAGCGAGGCATGCGCTGGTGTAGGAGGGGTTTGCGAGCCCCAAATTACGCGGTGGAGGACGGGCGGTGCCATCAAGGTGCCGTAGAAAAAGGCGGTATGCGCCATTTTGGTGGGTTGAAGGCGAGGGGATTTATGTGCGTGTTGATACTTAGGCGATTGGTGTTGGTAGAGGTGGAAAGCATCCATATATCGTCACTCTTGAAATCGAATGGAAGCATGAATCTGTGAGGGTATTTGGGGTAACAGCCATGACGGCAGGCGCTAAGCTGCTTATCAGCCCTACAGCGGCCACTAATGCAAGCCAGATCTGATCTGCGGGAGATTGCGCCTCCTCCCTTTTTGTCCGCGGGTGGTGTTTCGTTCGAGCCTCACACCCCGAAGTAGTGCGCCAAAACGGTTCCGTGGTTGCGTGTGCGTTCCTTCCACAGTCGTCGGACATTCCAGCGTTGCAAAAGGAGTCTCAGGGCAGCCTTCCGACGTTCCGAGACGAACCGCCGGGCCAAGCACACGACCACCAACATGTTCTTCATCAGCGCCATTGTGAAGAACATTGCACCCGTCTTGTACGACTCCACACCTCCTTAGCCTCTCCGTCTCTAACAGACAGCACCCAGTATCGCGACGAGTCCGATCACCAGCTATGGCGACCAGATCTACAGCATGCACCGAGCCCGCAGCTCCGCCGGCTTCTCCCTCGACATTCCGCTCATCATGCTCGTCGCCAGCATCCTGAAGGTCTACTACTGGTTCGGTGCCCACTTCAGCACCTCGCTGCTCGTCCAAGCCCTGCTCATGATCTGCGTCCACCTGCTCCTCCTCCACGTCGCGCTCACGAACCGACCGCCGCCCTCGCATCTCCCTTTCCAACACAAGGATGTTTCGAACCGACCGTACGATTTCTGGCAGTGGAGGGCGCCAAGGCCGTATTGGACATTCATCACATACTTTACTGGGGTGCTGTTGGTGCTGCATCTGCTCATGTCATCCACGAGCGTGTTTGTGCCGTACACCGATCTGCTGGGCATGGTTGCGTTGACAATCGAGGCTACGCTTCCCATTCCCCAGCTCCTGGCTAACTACCAGAGACGCGGGTGCAAAGGATTCAGGCCTAGTGTCATCGTAAACTGGGTCATCGGTGATACGTTCAAGATGTGGTTTTTCTTTGCCAGTAGCAGCGGTGAGGTACCTTGGGCTTTCAAGGCTTGTGGTATCTTCCAGGCATGCTGCGACTTGGGACTTGCAGCGCAATACTTGATTTGGGGCGACGGGCCGCCTGGTGTGGAGGGCCTGGGTCGGGAGAAGGAGATCAGAAGCCCGATACCGCCTGAGGAGGGGTGGAATGCGGAGAAGCTGGGACAAACGAGCATGGCGGGTGGCATTGAGATGAGCGACGGCCAGGCGTGGGAGAGACCGAGGGCTGCGTAGAGTCAAGCAGAATGAGAGAAGTGCAACGAAGACGAAGGAAGCTGTCATGAAAGAGACGTCAATGTACACAGACATCACGCATGTCGGAATAATATGATTATCAGCGATATCTACGTCGATACCAATGCGTGAGCCTACGGGGCCGGAGCCACTCGAACACGATGACAATCTACCCATGACCTCTTCGCCTGACTTCACGGGGTTGGCTGGCACTGGATTCCATGGCAATAGTACATATATCACGACTTCCCAGCCCACCTGCATCTGTCGGGACAAAGCACAAAGATTCCAAGCTAAGCTCGTTATTGTCGCCATGACCTCCAACGCCACATCTACTCCTAAAGTACCCCATGAAGCCATCCGGCTCGCCATTCGCGAAAATTTCCCGTCCATTTTCGAGCCTTCTCTAGCCTTAGGCGATACCTTGAACTCAATACGGACAAAGATCAACACGCTCAACGAAATAGCCAACAGCACGATCGGCGACACAAGAGGCCAGGAGATGGCAGATGCAATAGATGGGCTCCTTGATGAAAGTGCTGAGGTGGAAGAGCAGTTCAAGGTTTGGCTCGAGAAGCTCAATGTTGCTTGTGTGATGATCAAGTTGGTGTACCCGCGGCAGGAAGCCGCTTCAGCCAGGTAGCATGCAATGAACAGATGCGGAGGTTTGCTCGATCGGTTTTCATGGGTAGGCGCGTGTAAGCAGCTGAACTCCATTGTTTCTAGCAATTCGCCGTAGATCCGTGATTGCTGCGATACCTACCTCTAAGCTTGATCGTCGTATCCAAACTTCCTCAGCGCGTCATCTAGCCCGGGTAAGTACTCCAGAAATCATAGATATGGCATTGCTGAGCCAACGTATAGCAATCATTGCGGTCGAGCAAGCCCAAACATCGGCTATGCAGCGTCCCGATACCATCGATTTGGCCCCATCTCTCTCATGATAGCGACAGGGAGCGAGTATATCAAATACCTCCTGTCGCACGGGATATCGATTTCTAGCTTGATCATCCGTTCCTTCTCTCCACATTTCAACCCTATCCTATACGTTCTTCTATCGCAAAGGTTCGGAGCAACCATCATTACAAAATGTTTGGTTCACCACACTCTACCCCGCGCCACCTCCGACGCCGCCAACAGAATTACTCCTGGGACCATGGCTACCTCTATCAATCCGAACTCACCCCCGTCCCCTCCTACGAAGACCTCTCTATACCCACTGCCATCCACACTCCAATCGACCTCCCCTCTCGCGTCAGCGCTCTGAACCGCCGCGCAGCTATCGTCTCCGCCAACCTCACTCATCTCACCGCCGTCGTCAAGCCGCTTGAAACGATCAAGCCCGATGACCTGAGCGAAGCCCACCTCAGCGATATGTGGGAGGAAGGTGTGTGCCTGGGAAAGGCAATGGAGGAGTTCAAAGAGCAGATGGAAGAAGTGAGCTTGATACTGGAGGAGTTGCTCATCGGTCGCAAGAAGGGAATGAAGATCTTGGGTGGAGTTGGCTTGGGCTTGGGCTTGGAGAGTAGTAGGAGTCTGTCTAGGGGCTTCGGTAGGAGGAGGGGCCTGGGGTTCTGAGTATGGGCAATGGAGAAGTGAGATGATGCAACAGGTTTGAGTACCATTGGCATGGCGAATCGGAGTGAAATTGTCAGGGCTTGCTATTGTTCGCGAGTCACACTGTCGTTATTGAAGGCTTCATGTATAATGATTCAATTTATTGTTATATCAGTTTATTCTAAGCACTCCATATCTATGCAGAGATCGGCTGCGCCGGTACACTTTCTAAAGTAGGCACAACGGGCTTCATTAAGCCTTGATCATCAAAATACAGTCTATCGATGGTGACTTCTCTGTTCGTTCCGTTTCCGTTCGGGATGGCAAATCGGTGGTAGCAGATATACCAATCGTCGGTGTTCGGGACGTTGATGATGGAACTGTGCCCAGTAGCGAGGATGCCCTTTGAGGAATCCTTCTGCAGTATAAGACCGTGGTATGTCCACGGGCCATGAACGCTCGTAGATGTCGCGTACCCCACACGGTAGTTCTCTGAACCAGTGTCATCGATAGAGTATGTGAGGTGAAAGAGGCCCTTTCGGTAGTTCATGAAGATGCCCTCGCGGAAGTCAGGAAGACCGCCAATGGAACGCGTTGTGTCAGCCTTCAGCGAGAGCATGTCATCGCTGAGCTCAGCGTAAAGCGCGGGTGTGATGTCTGAGCCTCCGTTGCCCCAGAAGATGTAGTATTTGCCAGTAGTCGGGTCTTCGAACACGTCTGGATCAATGGCTTGGCCAGTGGTAACATTGCCTTCGTTAAGGATCATAGCTTCCGCCTGTGCTGTAAACGGTCCTTCAGGCGCGTCTGCAACAGCCACGCCGATAGTCTTGCGGTCGTACTCCGGGTTGTTTCCGCTGAAGTAGAAGTAATACTTACTGTCCTTCTCGATGATTGTCGGGGCCCAGGCATTTCCGTTGGCCCAAGGTACGTTACCGCTGGTACCATTGAGGGTCAAGAAAGGTTCGGCTGATCGGGTCCATGAGACTAGGTCAGGTGACTTCCAGACGTAGAAGACATTACCGCCCCAGCCAGGGAAGCCATCCGTTGTCGCGTAGATGTAGTAGTTATCACCAAATACCGCGATGTTGGGGTCTGCGTATAAACCGGGAAGGACAGGGCTGCCTGCTGTCTGAGCAAGAACGGAACGCTTTGACTCCGCAGTCAAACCAGCAAGTTCTTTTGCCGTTACTGGAACCACGGTGCCGTGACGTGGGCTAGTCGGCAATTTGTATGAACTGGAAACCTTCCAGTCAGGGTTAGAGATGTCTGCCGTCTCTAGCGGAATGTATCCACGTCCACCGTACTCATCCACAAAGAGGTAGTACTTCTCGCCATTGACATCGCCTGGATTGGATTTGAACACTGTCGGTCCCTCGACGCTGCTAGTGCCGGCGTTGCGACCAATGCATGTGGCAACTTGAGTCCAGGACTGTACAGGAGCAAGGAGCGAGTCAGAACGCTCTTGGATAATGTCGGAGCAGTTTGTGCCTGTGCCTCCTTCGTCTTTTGTGAAACGGTGGAATGTATCCGCTTCTTGTATGACAGTAGTATCGATTCGTGACATGCCCGCGTCTTGCCAGATCTCGGGCTCGCTGAACGTGACGAAGTCTCGAGTAGTCACGTAGAGCATGCGGTGGTATGTCGCTCCTGTGCGGTCCGTGTCGCTCTCAGCGTAGAGAGAGGACGCCCAAAAGACTACATACGATCCAAGATCCGTATCGTAATACGCCTCGGGCGCCCATGTGTTTCCAGCAGTGGGAGGGGAGACCTTAACGTGCCGTTGCTGAGACCATGTCTTGAGATCGCTTGACTCCCAGATCTCCAGATACAAGCTCCCTTTGCGAACTGCATCTCCCCAGGAAGTACCAGATCCAATTGACAAGTCGGTAGCGAGCAGGAAGAATCTATCGCCCTCTGGAGAGCGTATGACGAAGGGGTCACGTAAACCCTTCGTGCCTTCAGTGGATGCGAGGACAGGCTCGCCGTTATTGAGTTCTCTCCAAGCTAAAGCGTTATTGCCTTCGCTGGCTGCGAGATAGATCTTCTCGCCCGCCAACGAATTGCCCGTAAAATACGCAAAGGCGTAACCTTCAAAGGCATCGAGTTTGACCGCTTGGCGTACGTTGGCACTGAAGGTGCGATTCGAGGTCGTTCCATCGCTGTCGATAATCGCTGTGAGATCGACTACAGTGTCGGCACTTTGTCGCTGAACCACGCCGTCTGCTGATATTACGGAAGGTTTGTTGCTCATCCACGTGACGTTCTGGTTCTCGGAGACGCTTGGTAGATGAAGATTCCCACGAACATCGTCAATGTTCGTGATCGCGAGGCTTTCTAGTGCTGATTCGGCCTGCGCTTTGGAGGTGGCTTGGGCAGAGACTGTCGACCACAGACCCCACGCATAGAGTGGGAGGTGGTAGGACCGCATGATGAAATAAGAGGAAGTAACGAAAGAGATACAGATGACCTACGGATTCTATGGGAATACATACCTTGAACATATACTGCGACTGTAAGCCGGGAGCTATACTTAACTCATACTTTGGAGCCATAACCACCCACCGGAAGCGATACTTCATAAACTCATCTCCTAGACTCTTGGTATCCTAGTCTTGCGTACGAGAAACTCCACGAATACGCGTTGACGGACAAAACCTTCTTTCAGCGACTTCCGGGGACCCTAGTCGTGTCAAATGGCTAAACCTTGACGATCCCCGGACTATTCTCCATATCTGCTTGAGTCGTGGAGCATGAAAAGCGTGGATTATCAGGCACATGAGAAAGTAGAAGTCGATGACGCCCCTCCCGAGGTCCTATGTGGGAAATAGTTTGCGGGGTATGGCGCTAATGACGCACGAACCACCGGCGTCGGTCTGCTTTGATGGCAATTCGGGGTGAAGACTACCGGACTCATAAACGACTGCAAGACCACTCTTCCTCATCTGCATAGGGGATTTGCCCTCTGAATCTCTGAATCTCCATACGTGTGCTGGTACTGCTGTCTCGATGCGCATTGCTGGAACTACTATGAACGGAGTTTTTCTGGCGCCACTCCCGAAGCGGACTTTTGAACGGATACGACATTAGGAGCGGAGGTATGCGGGCTAGTTCGTATGGCGCTGTTTCCGGTCGCTCGTGGATCGGATAAAGAATAGGTTGAATCGGCACGGGCAAACAACCTCATCAGCCATGAGCAGGAAGCATGGCGAATGGAGTACAAGACGCGGTTCGACACACCAAGAAGATATTGTATGAAGGCAAATTCTTTGAGGGGGGAAGGAATCATCCGTCTGTCCCGGAACGCGATGTCCCTCGCCCTTAACAGCAACACGTGGGATACGGAAGGAAGCACGCTTGTGGTGTTCGCCGGCCGCCATGCCGCCCACCAAGTCCCCAAGAACCTTGGCAAAAGAGCGTCGCACATTTGAAGAGACATACCAAGGCTGGGCCTGCGCATATCAGTACATGGAGGTGCAGAACGTGATTGCGGAAATTGCTGTAAGTGGTTGAGGTTCAAAATAGCATTCTTGACATCAAATTTCTCAACATGGGCGGTGGTATCTATCGCAACATTTGCAAAGTGTGTGTTGAAGGTATCGCAGTGTCGTAAGATGGGTTGGGACTTGACAAGAACTCGGCGAAGAGCAGTCGAAAACACATGGACACTCTGCTAGATATAGTAGAACTTGGTCAATCTTTAGCTATCGTTCAATTGGGATCTGTTCGGACCCAAGTCATCGGAGTCCAAGATTTGGCGAACAGGCATGTGCAGACACTCAGGGCCTAATGTGAGTACCCACAGGGTCGTGGGATGTATGATCCGTTAATCTAGCAGTATATAAACTGCATCAGCTTCGACTGCTGTACTGTAGGTCAAGTTTTGAACTCATCCTCACCATCTTTTTCCATCGCCCTGTTGCGGCGCCATCATCTGCCTGTCGCCCACCATGCGTACCTCCACAATCTTGACTGCCCTCTCTTTGGGACAAGCCACACTCGCAGCAATCGAACCGAAGAACTTCATATTCATCGTTCCCGATGGCATGGGTCCTGTCTCCCAGACACTGCTTCGTACATACCTGTCCATGGTCAATGGAAACTCGACCACTCGTGCTCCCCGAATCAATGCTCTGCCTATCGATGTTACTGTCATCGGCAACACTCGAACCCACTCTGCCAACAATCTCGTGACAGATTCTGGCGCCGCTGGAACTGCTCTTGCCACGGGACACAAGACCGATAATGGAGCTATCGGTGTAATGCCCGATGGCACACCGGTTGGATCAGTAATGGAAGCTGCGAAGCTAGCAGGCTATCTCACTGGCCTAGTAGTGACTTCACCCATCAGTCACGCAACTCCTGCGGGTAGGAAGTGCTTTCTTGGTGCCTCAAATATTCGCTGACGATACTTAGCTTACTTCTCTCATGCTTTGAGCCGTGACGCTCTTGATAAGCTCGCAGAGCAACAAATTGGCTACAGCCACCCCCTAGGTATCAGCGTTGACCTGATGCTTGGTGGCGGTCGCTGCTACTTCCAGCCTCAGAACGAGTCTGACTCATGCCGCACTGATGACATTGACCTATTCGCATACGCCGAGTCAAAAGGCTACTATACCGCCCGCGATCGCGCGAGCTTTGACGCCCTTGAGCTTGGTCTAGGTGACATCAAGCTTCCTTACGTTGGCCTGTTCAAGGATGGAGATCTCAGCTATGAGGTCGACCGCCAACAACAAGCCGCGGAAGTCCGCGAGCCATCGCTGTCTGAGATGACTCAAGCTGCTCTCAATTCGCTTTCGCGGGCCAGTGCATCTAACGAGAAGGGCTACATCATGATGATCGAAGCTTCGCGGATTGATCACTCCTCGCACGCGCACGACTCAGTCGCCCATCTTCACGAAGTCTTCGAATTCAACAGTGTCGTAAACATGGTCATGAAGTGGATCGATTCGCACCCTGACACCGCCTTCCTCGCTGTGGCAGACCACGAAACCGGCGGCATAACCATACCTTCTCAGTACGACCCATCGCTACTTCAACCCAGTATACACTCTATCGAATACTTGAGTGAGCTCTGGAGCGACTACAACGGTACCGACCGTGCCGCATATCTGTCTAGCGAGATCATTCCTTCCTATGGTCTAACGGACGTCTCCGATGCCGAAATTGAGACGCTTCTGGCAGCTGGCGATGAATTTGGGCAGGAGCTCGCCGACCTTCTGAATGCGCGCGCTGGACTCGAATGGTCGACTGGCGGTCACACTGGTGTCGACACCACCCTGTACGGCTATGCTGCTGGTGAGATGGGGGACAGGCTTGTTCTGGATATGGCGGGTGGTTGGGACAACACGGACTTGCCCAAATACGTGGCTGCCGCGTTGGGTGTAGACATGGACAAGGTCACGGAGCTGTTAAATGCTAATGGAACGGAATGGGTACCTAGAGATGATGAGGAGTCGGAGCGTAAGCGCTGAGAAAGCTTGCGACAGATAGCGCGATCGAACTCAAACTTTGTTGAGTTCACAGAGATGCTTTGCAGATGCCTGTGATGTTCTCCAACAATAGAAACTACAGACGGTAAAGTTGAGCTGACCCTCGCTAGTAGCCAGAGAGTAGCTCGGCTGTCCTCGGGCATGGGTCGGCTGTCCTCGGACTCAAGCGAGGACAGGGCAACATCCCGGGAACTGCGTGGTTTTACGCTTAGTACCTTCCTGATCGGGCAGCTTTGCTGGAGGCGTCGATCGCGGTAAGAGATGGTGCAGTTGAGCTGTCCTCGAACCCCAGCCACCCCGATCAGCCGTTACCCCTTAAGCATTGACCCTTTCGCTTAAGCTCATGAAGACAGGGCGGCGGTATTATGTAAGCGCGGCGCGCAGTGCCCGTGACGCGAGCATGTCAAGTGCACCACGCGATCTCAACATTTGGAATCCAGGGTGGCTGCGGTTTCCCATCGACACGAAGATATTAGGTTTCAGTGCGAAGATACACACGAAATTTGATCAGTCAGACCGTCATCCGGGGTGCATGCGCATGAGGCGGTTGTTGAGGGTCTTTCCGGGATAGAGACTGTGAGACGAGTTTACTTCCGAGCTACCCAGCAAGAGCGTGGAAAGCCAAATTCGAGATTCGGACGGCACTACTGGGTGATCCCGAGACGCGAAACGTGATTACCCCATAGACCGTCTGGCATTTTACCACGGCATCCGCAAACAAGCAAAGGCGATACCTACAACAAGGATGCGCCATCCCGCAGCACCTACGATTATCGCTGTGCTCCTCGGTTTTCTCTTCTTCATGCTATTGTGGAGCCGAGCACGAGGCGACGGGCACCACGAGGGTAATCCCCATCCGGACGATATACCGCGAAAAAGGGAACAGCAGAGAGAGCCTTCGTCAAGTAGTGACGAGATCGAAACATCCGAGGCTCAAAAAGATCACTGAATCCATCCAATCACTCTCCTCTCCGAAAGCAGGTGGTATTTCTGGCTTGTTGGGTTTCCGCTGCGCGCAGTCGATGACCACCAACGAGAGCATTGAGCGGAGGAGAGAAAGAAGAGCGCCCATGGACGACGTCAACATATTGTGTATGAGAAGTACAGATAGTGCACATGCACATTTCCATATGGGTGCTTGGGAGAAGATGCAGCGCTGCAGTTTCTGAACTGTCTACAGGGCTACAATAAAGCACACTGGAACTAGGGCTTGGAGACATCTGAGAATACCTCCAGTCGATCTGCTAGTTGCTCCCACATGGGTTCCCCAACCCTCGCCGTGCTTCGCAGACCCGCTACTACGAAAGGAAGAAGTCTTTCGAACTCCTGATCTACATGCTCATGGCTCTTACCCTCAGCCTGCGAAAGTAACACACCAAGATCCAGTAGTTCGATAATCGCTTTTTGGATTGGCTTCACTTCCTTCGACAAGAGCGCTCGCTGGTGCAATATTTCCATACACTTGATGTGAATCTGCGACATCTCGTCGATATCATCGGCCTTTTCCATTGCCGAATTCATGTCTCGTATGGTCAGGAAGACGGCAGTCTCGGTGACATAAGAACGGAGGACATCGGCGAACCAATTCAAGCGTTGCAGGAGTCGGTAGAACATCGGTTGACGATTCTTTCTGGATGCGCGAATGCGCGCGCGTTGCAGTTGGTATTTGACTCGGTATATCTGCATCAGAAATGTACAGATCTCTTGGTAGATGGGTATGGACGAGCGTTGGATGATGTTCTGAATCGACCAGGGCACCTAAAAAGATCGTTAGCTGGATACAAAAGAGCGCTCTTATAATACATACTGCATAATCCACGGAAACGGCAGCTAGACCCTTGACTGAGCTTCTCTGCGCCTTCGTTTTCATAGAACGAACGACAAGTTTCTCTGTGTCTGGGCCAGACAGAATCGTGCCGAAAACGCCGCGTGCAAGCTCTGTGAGGACGTATCGATCGTTCCAACCTCGTCTGCCGGCATCCATGCGCTCAAATATTGCAGTGGCAAAGTCCTCGAACACGGCACCGTTCCTGCCTAAGTAAAGTGTTTCGAATGTATGTAATACACGCATCAGGCCATCAGTCTCGAAAATGTGTTGACGAAGAACGTTTGAGGCGACTGAGTACTTGCTACGTATCCATGTCTCGAAGGCCGTCTGGAACAGTTCTGGGAAAGGCGAGAGGGGTACGTCATTCGACGTATCGCAGACTGTTTCATGGTCGAGGCGCGGCTCTGCCAGTGAGGAATGTAAACCTGTATCGTAAATGCCCAGTTCTTTCAAGAAAATAACGCTTTTGCCTGTATTGAATATCTTCTTGACCGCTGGCTGTAGAAACGCAGGCAACTGCATGTGTTCCTCAGAATTACGGCGGAGCATGAAGCGGTCATGCCAAAGGGATGCGGCTTCACTCAGTGCGTCGCTCGAGATGACAAAGAAGTTCTCCTCGTCGGGACCAAGCTCGCCGGTTTCCATCCACCGTCGGATTGGCTTCAGATATGTCTGTAAGCACTCAAAGAATATCTTCGACGTGTATGCAAAGATTTCGTCTTCCAGCGTCATCTGCGCTAGAGTAGTCTGCTCGTACAATGCTTCCAGGTGGTAAAAGGGATTTACAGGTATCGACGGATCTTGAGTTGCCGTTGATCGACTCAGACCATCGACAATCGGCGCCAGACGTAAGATAGGGTGACATAGTGCCCGCACATCGCCGTGCAACGGCAACAAACTGACGGGAAGTGGCGTATCAGGAATGAGATATCTCTGCTGCATCGCGGATAAGGAGTGGTCGAAGTCAAGTAGTCGCTTCCGTACAACGGCCTCGAAGGTCTGGACAAGAGGTGATGACGGTGGCTTCTTGGCTCGTTGTTGCAGCGTCCAGCGTCTTATCGCCTCTATACGTGTTCCACTGTCGGCGAATTGAGAAAGGAGATGTGTGATAGCGGTTGATTGATTGTTGTCAACAGTATGTGTCTCATTGGGGATAATGCTGTCCTTTTCGATCCGGTACAAGCTCGTCTTCAGCCCACCAAGCATGAATAGCGTTTCTCGCACAGCCTGCAGCTCTGTTATGTTCACGCCAGTGCTACTGCGATCCGCGCCCGAGGTCCAAAATTGCGCGTCTTCCAGCTTGGTAACAAGATTCTCCTCTGTAGATGAGATACAGGCTTCGGGATCGAAAGTATCATCTGCGTCGAAATTGGTCGGTGGTGTGCTTGGAGCCTTCCTGCGCTTTTTGAGCGTTTTCTCGTCGCCCGAAGAGTCCACGGCATAGTCGATGTCCTTCCAGATATCCTCATCGCTGTAGGGGTCGTCTTCAAGGATCTCCGCCCAAGTCAGTGGCGGCGGAGGGCTAGGGGGTCTAAGCAGCTCTAAGGCTTCGACCTGGGTGTTCTCAAGAGGCCGATCGGCGAGCTGGAGTAACAGAGATAGGAACTCTGGCTTGAACTTGTTCGTGTACGCCTCCAACTTTTGAAGCCGTGTTTGGAGCGCATCAGCGAGGTCATCGCGGTTCTTGATGCGGAACTTCTCATCCAGGCCGGCAAAGCTCGCCATAACGTCGAATTGATTTGTTCTTGCATACTGGTGCCCTCGAAGATTGCGCGATGCAATCTCTCTGGCGTTTCTGTAGGCCTGTTTGTTGGCTGCTGGATCGTGTCTCAGTATGGACTGTATCAACTCGTCCGTAAGTCCGGAGATTTTCGCGTTTTGGGCCATAGTAACGCGTCCTTCATTTGCCGTCGCGCGATGACGCCAGAGGAAATAAGATCCCGGTAGTAGTGATATCGTTGTGGTGACTTGCGGCGGTTGATTCGGCTCCACTTGACAGAGACATCATGCCCGATGCAGGCTAGCGTGATCACGCACCGCGTCACCGCCGGCTGTGAAACTCGAGGTTGAGCGCTCCTGCGACTTTTCTGAGGCGGGACTGTGTCCCAACCCTCGGCCACCGCAACTGCAACTGCTCTTTATCATGGCGCTTCCCAAGGGCATGCGCTACTTGGCTGGCGCCACTTTCTGCATCTTCGTCTATCTGTTTGTGCAAATCCTCAAGGCCCCTGGTTCCGAGAAACCCGTCGAGATTCCGAGCAAAGTTCCGACCAACAAATTCGGCGACTGGGACCACGACCCCCAATTGGATCGTAAGGCAGCCTGGGATATGGTATGAATCTATTATAGATGCTAATCATGTGATCAGCCTCCGGCGAACCTCCCGAGCCGCTGCGACGAGTCGACGGAGACAACTACGCCCCAAACAATCCCGCGAGCGCGCGCATCAACGCCACGATCCTCAGTCTAGTCCGCAATGAAGAGCTCCACGACATGCTGCAAAGCATGCGCGACCTTGAGCGTACGTGGAACCACAAGTTCAACTACCCCTGGACCTTCTTCAACGATAAGCCCTTTACCGAAGAGTTCAAAAAGGCCACGCGAGCAGCTACCAACGCCGAAGTACGATACGAACTGGTCCCTGCCGAACACTGGGACATTCCGTCGTGGATAAACATGGACTTGTACGAGGAGTCTGTGTCCCTGCTCACGTCGCTGGATGTACAGTACATGGGCAAGAAGTCTTATCACCAGATGTGTCGGTGGAACAGCGGCATGTTCAGCGAGCACCCTGCGCTCAAGGACATCCAATACTACTGGCGGGTGGAACCAAACGTCCACTTCTTCTGCGATGTCGATTACGATGTCTTTGCTTGGATGCAAGACCACAACAAGACGTACGGCTTCAACGTCAACATCTACGATAACGCCGACAGCGTTGCGACGCTGTGGCCAGAAACGAAGAAGTTCATCCAAGACAATCCGGGATACGTACATCCAAACAATGCGCGCGAGTGGCTGGAAGACGACCAGCGCCGGCCTGAGAACAACAAGAAAGCTCATGGCTACTCAACGTGCCACTTCTGGTCCAATTTCGAGATCGGCGACCTGAGCTTTTGGAGGAGCAAAAAGTACCGCGACTATTTCGACCATCTCGATCGCGCTGGAGGCTTCTTCTACGAACGTTGGGGCGACGCTCCAGTACACAGCGTCGCACTGGGACTCTTCGAAGACAAGAGCAAGATACACTGGTTCCGAGACATCGGATACCAACACATACCCTTTTTCAACTGCCCGAACAGTCCAAAGTGTTCCGGTTGCGTCACTGGTCAGTTTACAGACGGCGAGAAGTGGCTGAACCGGGAGGATTGTCGGCCATTATGGTTCAAATACGTTGGCATGGACTGAGCTCTAGTCTGGGTAACGCTGCCGCGTATTGCCTACAGCTATGTGCTGCGTACAGTAGTCTTGGAAGTGAGTGATGTGATTGTACACACTCACCTTACGAGAGTTTTAGCTGTTGCGGAGTTATTTGGCGCCTGAGTATGTACGATTTCCATCTCGATATGACGCATTTACGTGAAGAAATAGCAAATATACCAATAGACGCAACGAATGATCACATTTTTTCTCTCGAACCCAGCATCGGTTTGAACTTCGCGGAGATTATACGACAGGTTGACTACAACTAATGGATCTTCACCCTGAACCCACCGGACGATATACATCTTCCCGACAAATACCCTGTCCCTACGCGCTCGTACACTTTGTCCCCGTTACGGTCTCTCTGTGCGGTTGCAGCAATGATCAGGACGTAGTGTTGTTGAGTCGCCGGCGACATGCTGCCTTTTGCCTTTCCTAGGACTACGCAATACCTCTGTGGTGCAGTGGACCCGTTTGGCGTGTCAAATATTAGGTCACCTTCTCCTTGCAGCCCTGCCTTGAGGGAATCGTATTCTCGCGCTGTAGCGTGGAGGGCTATATTTGCTGTGTGGAAATCCGTGCTTGAGACATTGGTTGGACCCTTGGATGACCAAGGCGATTGTAACTCCTCCCACTCAAAGTTGTCGAAGTCAGGCTGCAGGTAGTCGATCCCGCCAGTGTATGCCATCCATGACCATGATGGAACCGTGGCGACGACACTCTCCGTTGGGAAGTGGATACGAGACAAGCTGTCTGTATCGACGCCCCGGCACCACAGCAGGCTTCGTCGGAGTAGACCCAGTTTAGTTCCTTCGTCAAAGATTCCGAACCCACCACTGACTCGCATCGTGCGAAGAAGACGTTGCTGAAGACCGTCGATTGCAGTAGGTCGGTCGTATGCTTTTGATAGACCTAGGCGCGAGAATTTACGGTACAGCCCTTGAAAGCGCAAGATCTTCTCGCCAGGGGAAGCATTGGAAACCATACGTGGGAAATCTGGGTCGCCAAGGAAGGCAGCGAGTGGGCTGGAGTGTGTCAGTCGACCTGAGTAACTTGACAGCGGTGGGTGCAAATTACTTATCTAACTTTGTTGACGTCTCGCAGCGCACGCCGTTACCGCACTCGAAGTAACTTTGATGCTCCGTGAAGAAAAGCGTTCGACGGGCGAGAGCGTGCTCCTGTAAGACCCAGCCACGACTGTGCAACTCACCACCAAGCACATGGTCCTTGAAATTGTCGATGTTCTGGCAGATGTAGAAAGGGTGTTGACCATTGCCTTGACCACCCAGACCAACATACTCTCGTCGAGTGCGAGGCTTCAAGAAGCCGTCATAGTGGTCAGTAGCGCAACTAGCCGCGATAACACAGTAGGCGCCGCTATAAACTGCTTCCATACGCTTGGCCTCGGTCATGAAGTCGCCTTGTGGACCCTGTATCACGCAAAGTGAGTCTATCCAAAGATAACGACGTCCAAGTGCGCGGGTTACGATTACCGCATCCTTAAATGTGGCTGGGAGGATGCCGATTTTGATACCGTTTAGGTGGTCTTGAAGGGTTTCAGGTGTGGTAGAAAGATGTCGAGATCCCCATTTATGCGATAGAGCAATCCACTCGCCCACATCCGATGGTTCGGTCTCCCACAGTCGAATTGTGTCATCCTCATCTGTGCCAACATCGATTAACCGCGTCGGTAGCCGGATCTTTGTGCTATTTGCTGTATGCTGAGCTGGGGAACATCCGTGATGGCCGTTGCAATCGTGGAGCCAGTGCTGGAGCACCTCAAGGTGAGTGGTGCTACCTGCTTCTGGGAGCTGAACAAATCCAACCTGGCCATCGCTGGTAACCCTAGAGAGCTCCTCCGGATAATGGACGATGGACAGTACAGGAAGGCCATTGCTTTTCATCCGGAGAAACGAACCAGTCCGCTCAAGCTTGATGCTCGCAAACTTCACGCCACCGTCTCGGATAGCAGTCTGCCAGAGCAGGACGCACAAGTCACAGTGCTTTCTTTCGGCGCTCATTCGAAGGGTGTGCACGTCGTACGACTTAGAAAATCCTGGTGTGAACAACTCCTCTTGGAGGCAGATGCAATCTGAGCAGAGTCGAGATTGAGAGATATTGTTGGACGACCCCAGGGATTTGCTTTCCCTGAGTGAGTCGAACAAACTTGATGCAAGATCATTGCCAGACTGGTACTTCCAGTCATCTTCATCGAGTTCTGGAGGCGCGTAGTCTATCTACATCATGAGTTAGTCGTTAGTGATACTGACGATCGGTGATGTCAACTTACCCTCTTCTGGGAGGGTGCCATCAACCCGCCAACGGTAGGTCGATTGGTTTCCCAGCTTGGTTTTTGGAAGACCTCACCAGAGTAGACTTCTGTGGTGGGAGAGGGCGGTAGTATAAGATCTGCCGTAGAGCGGAGTTCTGCAGGCTGTACCCAACATGTAAACCAATAGCCTTCATCTTCATCCGGATCTTCTGCGACAATGTATTCCATTCGCGAGCAGAATTCGGCTGCGAGGCATCGTGAGTGACCTTGCGCTTCGGGTTCAGGCTGTATGGGGATTCTTTCAGGCTCCGCTTCAGCAGGAGTGACGCTGAAAGAAGGAATTCCTACAGCTGTTGCTACATCTGGGATATCCTCAAGGTCAAAGGGTGTGTTGTTCGCGGGAGTAACACTTGCTTCAAGCCTTGCCTCCGAGACGACCGAGTCGGTACGAGGTCGTTCTGGGAGTTCTGAAAGATTCGAACCGAGCCTTCGTGGAAGCTTAACAACCAGTAGTGATGTTCTCACAAGTTCCAAAAGATCCCCTATTGCTGTACTTCCGGCCTGACATCTGGGGTCTCCCGCCAATGTATTCATCCAAAGCATGACAGTTCCATGCACATGAGCTACTTTCTTTCCGTTCTCGATTGTTATTTCGTAAAAGCTCCCTTCCCCAAGATCATGACGAAATTGAGTAAGTCCCTCATACCCTTTCAACAGCCATATGGTGAATTCGAGAGTGATGCATCCCATCGCCCAGACATCGTATAGTCGAGAGCGGCGCTTTGTTGACTGACCCAGGTACTTAGCTCTGACGCCCGTTTCGACCTCAGGGGCCTCATAGACACGAGTGCCATATTTTGCTGTGGTTTTGCTGGGACGCATGTCTGTCACCTGTCCGTGCTCTTTCGCTTCACCCCAGTCGCCAATTTTGAGAGTACCAATCGTGCGGCCGTTACTAAAACACAAAATGTTTTCCGGCTTGATGTCTCCATGGCGGTATGATGCGCCGGTCTTGTCGAGGTCGTGCGCAGCCGCGAGTGCTCTGGCAAGTCCCAGTATCTGGAACATAGCATCTTTGACTAATGCTGCCGTCAATATTGGGGAATGCTCCCTCTTCCACATACTGCGGAGGTTTCCGCCATCAGCCCATTCAAATATCAGGTAGTGATCTGGGTCGCCGTGCTCTCTACGGCGTCGAAAAGCTGTAACGAAACGAACAATGTGATCTTGGTTCAACTCATTCATGGTTCGGAGGGCTTTGACCTCTCTTTCCCAATGTTCTGCAACTTCCTGCGCGTTATCGGAAGGCTGAATCTCCTTGACTGCGAACGAACTATGATCCAGGAACGGCTGCTTCGATTCAGCGATCGCTGCCACAAATGTTCAAAAAGCTACCCGCATACTGACCGGATCCAGATGCTTCCTATGTATCACATACTGTGACACCACGCCGAAAGATCCTCTACCAGAATCTGACCTTTTGGAAATGAAAGGTAAGATGTGGGCGTCATCGAGATTGCGGTTGTATTGAGTTGTCGAGAAGACAGGAGCGAGGAACATCCATTGCATTTCGCAAAATTCCGAAAGCCACTGCCTCTTCCATCCAGGCCGAAAGGTGATCGGCAGATCGCCATCGTCCATATTATTCTTCTTCCACCATTTCATGATTGCGACTATCTTGTTTGGCTGTACGTGGATTGCGATAGCAAATATCTTTTTCGCGCGCATACGTGTGAATCCCACCAGTTCGTCTTCTTCAACCGTTGCTGCTTGTATATCCAAGGCGGCCTTGATTTGGTCTTCCGTAATCAGCTCGTGGATGATGCCTTCGGGGACGAACTTGATAGGTGTTTTCTCGAACGCGCTTTTGATTGCGTGAGATGACAGCAGATTTTTGAGCTTTTCTTGGAAGCTTGGTTCGTCATCACTATCTGTGTCGTCTGCGCAGTCCTTGGGTCTTGAATGTTCTTGACATGCCGCATTCTCGTTGCAGTCTGCCATGATTCGCGTCGATCGCGGAAAGCAAACCCTTTCTCCAGATGTTTGGCTCTATGGTCAGAGTTTTGATGAAATTTCGAAGCTCCTCGGGACCTGCTGTCAATATGCACGTAAGGTATGATGGCACGCTCAAACGAGGCTTTATTAAAGCGCAGACATGCGTTGGGGCGACTGAGCCAATACCGGCTGACCAAGATCTTATCAGGCTTAGGCATGGGGTACAGCAGCTGTACATAAGTTCGCCACACCATCGCAACAGGCAGCGAGGCGTTTTTCTCAGCTGCTCAAAGGTCAAGGGGCCATCGACAAACCAGCGCGCAGAACAGACGGTCAAAGCGTAGCGCAAGGCGGCCGGGATGTGTGTGGGTATCATCGTGCCGTACCTTTCCAAGGTTGTATCCAGACCACCAGCCGAGATGCATTGCCGTTCCTCTTACGGCACAGCCTGCTCTGGGATCGGGAAAGGCAGTGTGGGGGCCAGCCTTGTCGTCCGGGGTAATCTCGAGCTTCTCAGTGTTATCGCATTGAGTTCGGAAGCGGATGAGGTGTCGTAAAGATTTACAGTTGAGCATGTTGATAGATAAATGCATTGTGAAGCAAAACTTCGTCCAAAGACGCAGATTCATGTTTATCACGAGGCTGGGGGCGCGTCGCGTTCGCTGTCGCGTAATGACGTTTGCTTTTGCAAGATAGCCCCACTTCGCTAGGCGCGTACCTTCCCCTGATAGACGCGCCCATTTCTGCAACCTTTCAAGGTTCCATCACACGAGTTTACAGCAGCATATCGATCGATTCGGTAATGATCAGAATTGCGACGCACGATGCGGCCCCCTCGCTGCAGGCAGAACAGCCAAACGGACCATCTAGCGCTGTCTCCAAACCTTATACCCCTACCGGCACTCCTCTATATCGTCCTATGCGATGAAGTCAGACAACACAGCGAGCATCATCAAGAGGTACCAGCATACCAGTGAAAGCTCCTCAGTGGCCTCGATGATATAAGTATTGTGCATCATCTGCAGTCCCAAGTTAGTGAGCCTCTACTTCCTATCTTCCCGGTCTTTCGCACATGAACCTTGAAGCCAGACGGGAACCTTTGTTTTAGCTTTTTCATCAACTTTTCCGGATCAATCTCAGCGGCGTCAACCGATTGAGTTACAGTTTTGATATCCAGATTCGGCGCGCTCGGGTCGGACGGTTTTCGTTGCTTGGACGATGGCTTCCGGAAGGGACTTTCGAACTTCTTGATCAGATCGACCATGATTATCCGCAATGCTGATACTGGAATCTTCGTAAGGATACTGGGGGACAACGCCGTGTCTCTGTCGCTGTTATACTCGAAGTCCTTGACGCTCGGTGGGCTGAGTCTACCACAGCAGTCAAGGATCTTTCAGCCACAGCGTATGCTGGACAACCAATCATGCTCCTAGCCGACACAACAACTATGGGTATGTGATGAATGCATGTTGGGGGCGTCGAGGATGTTTTGCCTGCCTCATGCAGTGCCATTATCCATTTGCATCACGCGATACGAGATGACACAATTCATTTGCTAAGGCCGCCTCATACATCGTTCTTTTGACAAGGAGCAGCGTCTCGATGACTTATACTTCTCGATGCTGGTCGATTCCTCCAGCACTTGGTCGATGGGATCAAACCACTTGGACCTCCTCTGGGCGATGTTTACATTGTTGGCCAAGCCGGATGTTACTCTGGGCACGCCAGCTCTAAGCGATGGGGTTGCGATAAACGGCACGCGTTGAGAGCAATAGACTGTCACACCTGCCTACCTTGTCCAGTAGCCTACGCCTCTAGCAGGGATTCCACCATTCTGCATGCTCGGACCCCACATTCAGTGGAAGTACGTACCGCCCAGCAGACCTTCAAGGTTTAGACATTGAGCACACTGGCTACATCGAGCCCACAAGACTGCAGGAAGCATGATACCTCAGGCACACGTTCCAAGCCGACTGGTACTGCCATGAACCCAAACATACGATGGCCTTTGTCGCAAGCTCATCGGTAATCCCGCACCATCAGCCGGGGCTGAGCTCGCCTCACGGTGACCGATCTGAGCCACTAAATGATCATGTAGAGGTGGACTCATCCACACGCAGCAGCGGGTGGGCTTTCACGTCGAGCAGTTTGAACAATCAGACCGGACGACGAGGTGCATATTGAACACAATGATTCATCGGCTTCTAGCTAACGACGCAAGAAAGATCTACAGCGAAGACCGCGGCCACTTAGCGAGCCTCTGTTTGCGTGCGAGATAAACACACCATCCGAGGCGGGTCGTGCTACCCGGACAGATCTCAAAGCTATTAAGGAACTGGATAGTACAGCTTCGCCTCCAGTACCATTACAAACGGAGATCACGACCTTTAAGAAAAGGCTGACCGACATCATTGTGCCGAAGAGATCGGATGCCTTCGACATCCGAAAACATGCAGTCAACCCAGTTTTGTTTGTGCGACGGTGGGCACAGACGCGTTTACCAAGCGATAGTTCTACATCACAGATTCCGAATAGACTTAGGGAAGCTAGACGTCGATCGTATCTTCGAAGGTATTTCCTACCAGAGGTTGAGATTGAGAAGATCGTTACGAGCGCGGTAGTGCAGCGAGAGCTCTCGAACTCGAACTATTCGAAATTCGGAAGAATAGGGAAACAGCGCTTGAGCATTGACGATGGCACGCCGTACGTTAAGATCCTCACGGTCCTCTACCTTATGAAGCAGCCATCGAAGATCAGACTTTTTATCAAATCTGGTGTCTGCGACAAACACCTTCCGCTTGAGAGAGATCCACATTCCGACAGACTGGACGGCTCTTATTCGCTGATAAGCAGACACGACTCAAAAGCTGGTCCTATTTCGTTCAAGAGGCAGGACTACGCCGAAGAATTTCTAGAGCACCAATGGAGTGTTCTTGTGCCGATTTTTATCGGCGCCGATGGTGCTGCCATCCCTCATGTTGATCTCGACTCTGAAACAATCCTGCCATTCTTAACCTGCACCGAGGTTCCAAAACGAGGAGGATCTAGTAGAGTTTTTGAGACCGAAATTCATCCCGAACATGATCGTCTAGACAAGATGAAGGTACGTTATAATGTTTTTTCCAGCTGTAAGGTGTGAGGAACGCTGACAGTGTCCGCATCAGGGTAATGGCAATATTTACGCCATCAAAGCCTTGAGATCAAGCGACAAAAAGGATTTCAGACGAGAAGCCACCATTCTCACCAAGCTAAGCGATAGTAAACACGCTCACGATCACCTTGTCACTCTATTAGCTACTTATGAACACGATGGGGTTTATCATCTCATCTTCCCATGGGCAGAGCTCGATTTGTTCGACTTTTGGAGGCAGCGTACGCCCGAGGTCGAGGAGATGGGTACATGGGTTATAGACCAATGCCTTGGCCTTGCCGCTGGACTGAACAGTGTGCATCGGTACGCCACTCTCTCTGGCGCCATCTTGAATTACGGCTCAGACCCACCGGTGCGGAAGGCGGTCGGGAGGCAGCAACAATTTGGGTCAGTTGAGAATACGAGCCCAACCCGGGTGATGAGAAATTTATTCGGTCGTCATGGAGATCTCAAGCCGGAAAACATTCTCTGGTATCCAGACGACGTGACTCCAGGCGGCCATGGTATTCTCAAGATCACCGATTTCGGAGTTGCTCGTTTTAGCACGGAGAATTCTTGGGACACGAGGCGGACTGGACGCATGCCGAATTCAGAAACATATCGCTCGCCTGAGATGGAGCTCGACGGCGTTCTCACCAGTGCATGTGATGTATGGGCTCTTGGATGTGTATACCTGCAGTTCATTACGTGGTATCTTGGGGGGCGTAAACTGGTTGAACGATTTGGCGAAAGGCGTCTGGCGAGCGATCCCTTTATGGCAGACATACCTAGTGACACGTTCTTTTCTATATACTTCGAGGCAGGAGTGAAAAGAGCCAAAGTCAAGTCTGCAGTCATCGAGGTCAGTCTATTGAATTGACTTTCCATACTAAACCCACTAAACTACGATGGGTACTAAGATGGAACATTGCTTATCACTAAACTGCTCCAGGTTATGGATGAATTGAGAGAGCATCGACGCTGTACCGTTGAGTTCAGGGAGTTCCTCGACTTGATCAAAGAGGACATGTTGGTGGTCCAAGAGCAAGAGACTCCAGAGGTCCAACGCGGCATTCCAGTGCTTCGAAAAACTCTATCAGAGTCAGCTAGCACCCATAGATTGGGCAACTTGCGACGAAAGAGCTGCGGGGACGTGTTCCGCAGCCTGGGCGAGATCAAGCCCCGCTACGACCTGGAAGGAGATTTGACGAGGCGCGACACTCTCGATCCGATTTCACCCATAACTCCACGTAACCATGTGTGGCCTAAACCAGAGCCACCGACCGACAGGAACTTCTTGTCTCGCGGATTGACCTTTGGCTGACAAGGCCCGGTCTTCAAGTCAATGACGATCAGGATAAGCTATGGTGTACCGTGCTGGGGAAGAAGGGAATTGTGCGCAGCTTGCCATTTGCCTAATGTCAGTCAGCACGACGGCTTGGCCTTTCCATGCAAGAGATATTTCGATACGTACGATTTATCTCGTTGTTTTGTTGTCCTTTGCCCTTTGCCCAAGGATGAAGTGGGGCAGTGGCCCGACAGTACCCGCAGGCAAGCATCTCCGCATGTAACGGCAACTTCAACACTAGGCAACAGCAAGTGACACCGAGATAGGACGCAGAAAGGAAGACAAGGAAAGAATCCGTCGCACGATCAGCATAAAGTTCATCGAACGCAGCTCACCAAGTTCCCGGACAATCGAATTCGGCCCTTCTCTCAACCAGCATGACTTTCACCGTCCTCTCCGACGCCGACATCCAAACTCTCCTCGACAACATCTCTCCATCGGACGTCCAGAACCTCGCATCAGCACTCAATCAAGCCCTTACGGAATACTCATGTAACGATGAAGTTCCCTACCAACCACATCGCGCGCATGTCGCGCGACCAAATGGCCAAGTCAGCCTCTTCATGCCAGCAACAACACCATCATCTATCGGTGTGAAGATAGTCGGTGTCGCACCATCTCAAGCCCCACCACCAGGAGAGAAGCCTAAGCCTGCACTCAGAAGTGTACTTACGATATGCGATGAGCTAGGACAGGCACTAGGCGTGTTAAATGGGGCAGAATTGACGGCGTTCAGAACAGCGTTGGGGAGTATGCTGCTGTATCGGTACCGGAAGAACACCAAGAACATCGTGGTATTTGGAGCTGGTAAGCAGGCTGAGTGGCATATTCGCCTTGCTGTCCTCCTGAAAGGAGATGATATCCGGAAGATTACTGTTGTAAACAGATCAAGTGCAAGAGCGAAGGAACTCCTTGATTCACTGGCACAATCCAAAGTTGGCGAACATATAAAGATGGAGCTTTTCGACGACAAGAAAGACGGGCTGGAAAAATTGGTCACAGAAGCAGATGTCATGTTCTGCACAACACCCAGCACATCTCCGCTGTTCCCGGCTTCGTACCTTACATCGGACGCTGGCCTTGCTAAGTCTCGGTATATCGCTGCAATCGGGTCTTACCGTCTAGACATGCAAGAGATTGATCCAGAGCTACTTAAGAATCTCAGCAACCCTTCCGGTTCTTTTGCCTCTCAGGTCTACCAAGAGTTGATCACTGTTGATAGCATCAAAGGATGTATGGACGAGGCTGGTGAGCTAGTAGCAGCGGGATTGAAGCCAGAGCAGATGCTTGAGGTGGGGAAGGTGGATGGGCTCAGGAAAGATGACGACGTGCAGAAGTGGCTTGAACAGGGGTTTGTTGTGTATAAGAGTGTCGGCGTGGGTATTATGGATATCGCGATTGGCAAGGCTTTGATGGAGTTGGCCGCGCAGAAGGGAGTGGGCGTGCATTTGGATAGTTTCTGAGACATTCAGACAGTGGAAAATATCGACTGGCATGGCAATTGCATCTTTAACAGATATAAGAGCAAATTCTCACATTCTCAAACCTTGAGATATGCCGTTCTTAGTTGGATAAGTAGGAAATCTCAATGGCCCGCATGCTGAAAGTCGCGGCGCGGAAAAGAGCAAGGATTCGGCGGCAGTGACGCGCGCCGATTTTTTTCTAAAAGTTCCCCCTCCCCCGCCATGTGAACGCGCCCGCGATCGCTCTGGTCTTCGGACACCCGCGATTACGATTCCCAGAAAGCGACTCGGCGTCACACACGATGGCGTCTAACGAGGACCCCTATCTCATCCTGCCGGGCTCGTCCGCCTTCTCCGACTTCCGCCTGCAGCGCCTCGCCCAGGCCATTGGCGCGACCGAAGTGCGCTCGCTGTGGGTGCACTTTGTCAACCCCCTCAAGCAACTCGCCGACGATGAGTTGAAGACGCTGCAGCAGATCCTGCACTACGGCGAATACCCCAGCAGCGACGACCGCCTCGCCCAGGTCCTCCTCGACGCTGTCAACCGCGGCGGCGAGCCTCGCGACGACAAGACGGTCCTCTTCTACGTCTGCCCGCGCGCCGGCACGATATCGCCATGGAGCTCCCTCGCCTCCATGATCGCGCGCACCTGCACGCTCGAAGGCGCAGTCAAGCGCATCGAGCGCGGCATGGTCATCGCCGCCACCTTCGACCGCGCCCTCGAAGTCGACGAGATCCCCAACCGCGACCATCTCTACGACCGCATGACGCAGACCATCAGCCGCAGCGCCCCGAACCTCGACGCCATCTTCGGCCAGGGCGAGCCTGCGCAGGCCACGACCATCAAGTTCGACGAGTACAACAGCGCCCATGCCGCCCTCGACCACGCCAACCGCGAGCTGGGTCTGGCCATGGACAAGTCGGAGATTGAGTACCTCGTAGAGGCATACACACAAGAACTCAAGAGGGGCCCAGTCGACGTCGAGTTGTTCATGTTCGCCCAGGTCAACTCGGAGCACTGCCGCCACAAGCAGTTCAACGCCGAGTTCACCATTGACGGCATGCGCAAGCCCATGTCGCTGTTTGGCATGATCCGCAACACCCACCAGAAGAACCCCAAGCACGTTGTCAGCGCGTACAGCGACAATGCTGCTGTCTTGAACGGCGAGGAGGCTAGCTTTTGGGCACCCAACGACCTCACGGGCGAATGGCACGGCACCAGAGAGACGGTACACATCCTCTGCAAGGTCGAGACGCACAACCACCCGACTGCGGTATCGCCCTTCCCCGGAGCCGCCACGGGCTCTGGCGGCGAGATCCGTGACGAGGGAGCCGTCGGGCGTGGATCTAAGCCAAAGGCTGGACTGGCGGGCTTCACCGTCTCCGACCTGAACATCGAGGGCTTCGAACGCCCATGGGAGCTGAAGGACGTCGGAAAGCCTGCGCACATCGCCAGCAGCCAGGACATTATGCTCGAGGCCCCAATCGGCAGCGCCCAGTTCAACAACGAGTTCGGCCGCCCATGCACCACCGGTTACTTCCGCACCATGCTCATGCGCGTCTTCACAAACGAGAAGGAGTCGGAGCTGCGGGGCTACCACAAGCCTATTATGCTGGCAGGTGGTGTGGGCACCGTCAGGCCGCAGCATGCGCTCAAGGACCCTGACGTTGTACCCGCTGGCTCGCACCTTCTCGTTATCGGTGGACCTGCCATGCTTATCGGTCTTGGTGGCGGCGCAGCTTCCAGTATCCAGTCCGGCGAAGGAAAGGTCGACCTTGACTTTGCCAGTGTGCAGCGAGGCAACCCCGAGGTGCAGAGGCGCGCGCAGGAAGTCATTGACGCGTGTCGCTCTATGGGCGACAAGAACCCCATCCTCTTCATTCACGACGTCGGAGCTGGCGGTCTGTCCAACGCACTGCCCGAGCTTGTTCACGACTCTGGTCTCGGCGCCATCTTCGAGCTACGCGAGATCGACAATGTTGACAAGAGCATGAGTCCACTGCAAATATGGTGCTGCGAGGCCCAGGAGCGTTATGTGCTTGCGGTCAGCCCTGACCAACTAGACTTGTTCAAGCGCATCTGCCACCGTGAGCGATGCGGTTACTCCGTCGTCGGCAAGGCTACCAAGGAGCAGCGTCTAGTGTTGAACGACAGGGACTCCAAGGAGAACCCTACACCCATCGATCTTCCAATGGCCACACTTTTCGGAAAGCCACCAAAGATGTCCCGCATTGTCGAGAGCCGCAAGTTGAGGCTCCCTGCCTTTGACAGCAGCTTGTCAATGTACATTCCCGACACACCCAAGGATGGCTTGATCGCCGAAGCCGTTGACCGAGTTCTCACCCTACCAGCCGTAGGCTCCAAGTCCTTCTTGATAACCATTGGAGACCGCACCGTCGGTGGCCTTACTGTCCGTGATCAGATGGTTGGCAAATGGCAGGTCCCAGTAGCCGATGTATCGGTAACAGCTACATCGCTGCTGGCTGGTGTTAGGATTGGCGAGGCTATGACTATGGGCGAGAAGCCTACCCTGGCGCTCATCTCGCCGGCCGCATCTGCCAGAATGGCAGTCGCAGAGTCTTTGATGAACATTGCTGCAGCAAGCCTCTTCGACAGGCTATCGAGAGTCCGACTCTCGGCCAACTGGATGTCTGCAAGCAGTCATCCTGGAGAGGGTGCAGCCTTGTACGAGGCCGTCGAAGCTATCGGAATGGATCTCTGCCCTAAGCTTGGCATATCTATTCCCGTCGGCAAGGACTCGATGAGCATGAAGATGAAGTGGTCCGACAACGGCGAGGCCAAGGAAGTCACAGCACCCATGTCGCTTGTCATCACTGCATTTGCCCCTGTCAACCGCACAGATCGAACATGGACACCTGCCCTGGAGAGAGTTGAGGATGTCGGTGAAACCGTCCTGATGTTCGTCGATCTAGCAGCAGGCAAGAAACACATGGGCGGTTCTGCCCTAGCACAAACATTCGGACAGATCGGCGATGAAGCACCCGATGTTTACGACGCCGATATCATCAAGGACTACTTTGACGCGATCGAACAACTTCATGAGTCGGATATCGTGCTTGCATACCATGACAGGTCCGACGGTGGTCTTTTCACAACCCTTGTTGAGATGGCCTTTGCCGGCCGATGTGGTATCGAGGTCATGCTCGACGGCATCGCGGCGTCAAGCGAACCCAAGGATGTTCTGGAAACACTATTCAACGAAGAGCTCGGAGCTGTCTTCCAGATCAGGAAGAAGGACGAAGTTGCCTTCAACCGCTGCTTTGCCACCTGCGGGCCGCCTCCAGGTATGATCAAGAAGATTGGTCGCGTACCTGAGGCCACAAAACAAGACATCTCTTTCTACGTCGGCACCCAGAATGTTTATCGCAGCACACGCCAGAAGCTCCAGCAGCGCTGGGCAGAGACCTCGTACCGCATGCAAAAGCTCCGAGACAACCCTGCTTGCGCCGACGCCGAGTTCAAGAACATCCTCGACGACAAAGACCCAGGCCTGTCGTACAACCTCAACTTCAAGCCTGCCGAAAACATTCTGCCCTTCATGTCGAACCTCAAGTCACCTTTTACCGCCAAGCCTCGCGTAGCCATTCTTCGCGAGGAAGGTGTAAATGGCCAAGCCGAGATGGCATTTGCTTTCCACCAGGCCGGTTTCACTGCCATCGATGTACACATGACCGACATCATCTCTTCGCGCGTATCGCTCGCTGGCTTTGTGGGTATAGCAGCCTGCGGTGGTTTCTCCTACGGTGACGTGCTTGGCGCAGGCCAAGGGTGGGCAAAGTCTGTCCTCTTGCACCCCAACACACGCAAGGAATTCCAGACGTTCTTCGCGCGCCCAGATACTTTTGCCCTTGGTGTCTGCAATGGTTGCCAGTTCATGAGCAAGTTGAAGGAGTTGATCCCTGGTGCGGAGCTATGGCCTAGCTTCGAGCGTAACGCGTCTGAGCAATACGAAGCGCGTGTCTGCATGGTCGAGGTGCTCGATCCCAAGGGACCCAACACACCGCCATCTGTCTTCCTGCACGGCATGGCTGGATCCAAACTTCCCATCGTCACCGCGCACGGCGAGGGACGCGCTCACTTCTCCAAATCTGCTTCCGCAGTTTCGAGCCCACAGGCGCTTTACAACGAAAACCTTGTGTCGTTCCGCTACGTCGACAACTATGGAAAGCAAACCGAGACATACCCATACAACCCGAACGGCAGTCCAATGGGTATCAGTGGTGTGAGGAGTACCGATGGTCGGGTATTGGCGATGATGCCGCATCCCGAACGCACTATCTTGAAGGAGGTTGGAAGCTATATCCCACGAGATGTAGAAGGATGGGGCGAACTTGGCCCGTGGTCACGCATGTTCAAGAGTGCTAGGCGATGGGTCGGCTAGAGCACGCTTGACGAGAGACGCGATTAGGTATGCATGGATTGGTTGGCGTTTAGGGAGGTTACTATAGGCATTTACGATACGGAAATGATAGATTTACAAGCATCCAAACGATTGTTCACCAGAGGCGAGGTGTGTTTTTACTTCGTACATCGTGTTAGGCATCCACTTTGCCAAGGAAATGCACAACAGGGGACTCTCCATCCTCGTACAACAAGCAAATCTGCAATCAGCTGTCTCAGTCAATAGATCTGGGTCAAGATGGGCGGATTTCTCTCAATTCTGCGAAACACAGCCAAGGCTCTTATCGCAGCAGCTTCTCTCTTAAGAGCTTTGTCAACCGAGTTCGATCAAGCTCTGAAGCGTGCATCACAACCCCCGGGTCTTCCGGTCCCCAAGCCATCCGAATCTTACTGGCTCGGCGACCCTCCACACCCTGCACTATGCGACGCAAGTTCGTCCAAACTGCCGGAAACTGTGGATGTGGCCATCATCGGTTCCGGGATAGCTGGCGCTGCTGTCGCGCGGTCGTTATTACACGAGCGACGCCGTCGCAATATCCGCACTACTGAGAAAGTGGTGGTCCTCGAAGCTCGACAGCTATGCAGCGGTGCAACTGCTCGGAATGGCGGCCACATCAAACCTTCAGTGTACGAAAGCTTCTCTCGATTCAGCAAGCTGTTGCCAAAAGACCGTGCCGCTGCTCTAGCGCGCTTTCAGCTTCTGCACGTCAAGTACTTGACAGAATTATGTGAAAGCGAAGGCATTGAGTCTGCCGAAGCTCGAAAGGTCGAGACTGTGGACTTTTTTCTGGATGACGAAAGTTTCTCCAAGGCTGTCGCTGATGTCGAGGAGTTGAAGAAATGGTTGCCTGAGGTTGAGATTGCGGTGTGGAAAGATGAAGTACAAAAAGTTCGATGACACCCTGACGTGACTAGCAAAGGAACTTCCCGATGCTGACGAAAATAGAAATTCGGCGTCAACAACAGCGTCGTCGGTGCTTTGTCATACGAAGCAGGCGCTATCTGGGCATACCGATTCGTTGCATCTATCTGGAACGGCCTTCTCAATGACTTCCCTGATACACTCTCTATCGAGACAAACACTCCCGTAGAGTCAATCAGCATCCCAGACACGGCGCCTGAAGACTTCCCATACGCTGTACAAACTACCCGAGGAACGATATTCGCCCGCCACATAGTCCACGCCACCAACAGTTTCGCAAGCCACCTTGTCCCAGGGCTACGCAGCAAGATCGTGGGCGCACGAGCCCACATGTCCGCGCAGCAACCAGGACAAACATTCCCATATGCTGACGGTATGCGCTCATGGAGTGTAGTCTACGGCGAGGGTTTCGACTACGTCACTCAACGGCCACCAGCCACCAGTGGTTCCAAAGGAGATCTGATGATCGGAGGCGGCTTCGTGCGATCGCTGAAACAAGGTATCGATCAAGTCGGTCGGTATAACGATGGCCCTCAACTCGACCCATTGACCGCCGCACACATCACGGGTGTCTTTCCAGCAGTTTTCCATCCCAAATGGGGTGCTGGTGCAGAGTTGAAGCAGATGTGGTCTGGCATCATTGGTTTGACTGGCGATTACATGCCATTCGTCGGTCGCTTGGATGCAAAGCTAACGGGCCGGGATATCAAAGCACGAAAACGCGTGGCGTCTGACAAGGACTCGTGCGGGGAGTGGATTGCTGCGGGCTTCTCGGGAGAGGGCATGGTGTGGGCCTGGCTTTCGGGTGCTGCTCTTGGTATCATGATTGCTGGTAGTGAAGAAGAGGACTTACCTGAAGCTCCGGGGAGACCGGGTGGCAAGTTATCGGAATGGTTTCCGAAAGAGCTCTTGGTGTCAAAGGAGAGGATGCGCAGCGCTGATGTTAGTAACCTGGCCAATTAGTTGTCAGAAGCAAGGCTATGGTTTGTCGATATATGTCGATGGATTTACGAAAACTTCTTTTATGACGATCGATTGTGTACTGGGCTCTATGATGCTATGAGACTCTCATCTAGTTACAATTCCTCTATTCCCAACGCTGTCGATTGCTTCATTGTCATGTATTTCAAATGTAGGATGCTTCAGTTCAAGCAGCCTCTTTCTCTACATCTTTTGACGCTTGTTTTGCTGGCTTTCCCGCACGTTCTTTGATGCTCCTCCATTCCACCATCAACGCTCCAATGATGGTGCAAGCGCTGAGTGCTGCTGCTAGCAGGAACGTCCGAGTTATTGAGTAGCTGTACGCCGATACCACCGTATCGATCTCGTTCGCCGCTACCACTTTTCGGAGGTCTGTTGCACCGGTGTTGATGATGAGTTCAGTATCGAGTTTGGAGTTTCCCGATAGTTGCTTGACGAGCTGAGTCGAGAAAAGATTTTGTCCAACAGCAAGGAAGATAGCACCACCCTGTTGATTTAGGAAGAAGACTATAGGTTTACGAAGTCAGCGTATGTTCAACATGCAATTCTTACAGAGAAACTTACTCATCGCCATGCCGAGGGAAACATCTGAGCGCGGCAGAATAGTCTGCGGCACCAAGTTCGCTGTTTGAGCCCCAAAGCCAAGCCCGCACCCGTAGAAGATCTGATAACCAATCCATTGACCAGCGCTCGAATCCGGCGTAAGTGTAGAAAGGAGGCCACTGGCGATTGATGCGACAACGGCCGAAAGGAGCATAGCAGGGACATAATATCCGATCTTCTGAGTTATCACTGCTGTAACAATGCCGAAGACAATAAGCGATGTGCACAACGGTATCGTGCGTACACCGGCCTGCATGGCAGACTGGCCCTGGGCTGCCTGGAACCAAATGGCGATGTAGTATACAGTGTTCATCATACCGCCGGCGAGGAGAAAGATGAACAGCATAGCACCGCCCATCGAACGGTTCAAGATGACCCGAGGCGGGGCCATGGCTGTATCCGGCATCGTAAACTCCACAACCAGGAATGCGATGAAAGTAATTGCAAATGTGACGAGCAGGCCGATGATCCTCGGTGCTGACCAGGCATCGGTCGTACCTCCCCACTGAAGAGCGAGGATAAGGCATACCATGGATGGTACGAAGAATAGAAGACCTATTGGGTCGAGGCGCTTGAGCTGAGCGAGAATGGACAGCTTCTCTTTAGGCGTGGAAGGAAGATCCAGAAAGAAGAATATGCATGCGAACGTCAAGGCACCGATGGGGAGATTTATGTAGAAGCACCATCTCCACGTCAAGGTACTATTTGCGTGTTAACCGTGACTCACGAAGAAAGCTGGGAGACTTACGGGTTGTCCGTAAAGGTACCCCCAACGAAAGGCCCCAACACAGATGACACTCCAAATGCGAGACCGAGAAAAGAAGTGAAGATGGGTCGCCTTCGCAATGGCACGAGAGGTACAATGATCATGACCGCACCACATTGAAGTCCAGCTGCACCAATACCAGCGATTGCGCGACCGATGATGACTTCAACGAGGGTCAGCGAGTGCATCATCTCGCGATTCGGTGGATTACTCACGAACAACAGAAGTAGGTGCGGCCCCACACAATGCACTGCCAACTTCGAACAGGAAGACAGACACCAAAAACGTCGATTTAGTATCGTAAAGCTGGTATATTTTGCCGAAGAGTGGATTGAAGATTGCGCACGTAAGCATATAGCCACTACCATACCAGCCTATGTCCGCGATAGTGCCGTATGTGTTTGTGATTGCCGGTATAGCAGTAGCTAAACAGTGTCAGTAAGGACTGAAGACGGAGCAACTTCGCGTACCAATGATCATGCGGTCGAGGGCGACAAGGAAGAAGGCCAGATAGATCGAGATGATGACGAGCCAAAACTTGAGCGTTTTGGGCTTATAGTTCTCCTCGGAATCTGCGTACTCGTTGCCTCCAGAGGCTGAAGGTGAGGCATCCTTTCTAAGCTCTTCGTGCAAACTAGCGGGATGGGCCATTGTTGTAGTCCCAACTTGAGATGTTGTAGTCATGGCGTAAACTTCGGAATAGGCGCAGTGGGGTTCAGTGGGAAACTTGAGATTGGATATACTAGAACATTGTCAAGAGAAGCTTGGCTGTTATATGTACATTCGGTATGTGCAACGTCCCGAATGGTGTTTTGCAATACAATCCCGTTCGGGGAGTAGAAATGTCCGACATGGAAGCGGTCTACGCAAACATTGGAAGCGAACTTCGACCCGTTGCAGGGTAATGAGTGATCCAGGACGGGTTGGGGATACTAGAGTTTCTCCGAACGCATACTAACGATTTGATGTGTTGTGACGATTCAATGTCCTGAATGCCCAGAGTTGCCCGGTGTTCGGTGGGAGAGAGATCACGTGATGGGCTCGGGGATTAGATCTGACCGAGAGGCTGGCCGCACTTTACTCAGGCGTCGGTGCGCGTCATCACGCCCTTGCGGATCGAACCTCAAGTCCAGACATCGGAGGTGGTAAGCGTGAATAAACGCGAAGATTGCGGAGATGTTGGGATGGATGCCATCCCGTCACTGCTGAAACAAGAGAAAGAAGTGGCTGTGGTTGACGAACGCGACTGAAGCGGGAAGTGCGGTTTACGTAAGCCTCACGCGTCGTGATGGTGGCATCGAGCCTGGGCACCCTCTTGCGCCGGCCTGCCTGCCTGCTATCCTGCGAACCGCCCTCTTCGTCGCAAGGACCCATATTTCTCACATGAAGCCACAATGCTCTTCCGTTGCAGTCAGCCCGGGGATAAGCAGAGCCAGGCGAGCGCCTCGCGTCTGGTTGCCTGGCTACCTGGTTAGCGCCTGCCTCGCCACCTGCTCTGTGGTGGCCTTTTCCACTCCGCGCTCGCATACCTGATCAATACCGCTGTCACGAAAGCGAGCTCGTTCCCTTGACATGTCGTCTGATATACCCACACCTGAACTCAGCGCTGATGCACTGTCTCCATTAGCGCATGCAAGCAAGTCTCAGCGCGTGCTTTCGTGCGTGCTATGCGCGCAAAGAAAGGTCAAATGTGACCGGGCTTTTCCTTGCTCAAACTGCAAGAAGGCGGGTGTGCAATGCATTTCCGCAGCGACGCAACCGCGGCAACGACGTCGCAGATTTGCCGAACGGGAGCTGCTTGAGCGTCTTCGCCACTACGAAGACCTCTTGAAGACGAACGGCATTGCCTTCCAACCCTTACATGCATCTTCGAACTTATCCACAGGGCCCCACGAAAGTAACGTCAGTCGCGGTCAGGAGATTTCCAGAGCTCAATCGTCCACCATATCAGATACCGACAACACCCAACCCAAGTACGCAGAAACTGTAGCACTTGAAAGAGACACTACTAACTGTACTAGGAGTTTTTGGCTTGCCTTAAACCGATTAGCATACGATGCTGATGACGACGGCAGCGACGACGATTCCGAGAACAGCGGCTCTTCGCAACACGCATTACAGCAAGCGCAGATTGTGCAAGCCTGGGACAACCTCTATTCGCAGAAACTACACCGTAACGAAGATCTCTTGTTCTGCTCGCGTAGTACGGCCGTCGACCTATCAGTTCTCCATCCCCCACAAAGCCAGGTGTTCAAACTTTGGCAACTGTACCTTGAGAATGTCGATCCATTATTGAAGCTCACCCATACGCCTACCCTCCAGCCACGCATCATCGATGCCGCTAGCGACATCTCACATATCGATCCACATTTGGAGGCCCTAATGTTCTCCATCTATTGCATGGCTATTTTCAGCCTCAATCAGGAGCAGTGTCAATCATGGTTTGGTAGGCCTAAGCCGGACCTGATCAGATCTTACCAGTTGGGTGCAAGGGAGGCGCTGCTCAATTGTAACTTCTTGAAGTCTAACGATCGAGAATGCTTGACAGCCCTTCATCTCTACCTGGTCTCACTCAAACCAGACACAGACCCACGGTCATTGTCTTCGATGCTAGGGGCTGCTGTTCGCATTGCTCAGCGAATGGGTATCGATGCCGAATCTGCCAATTCCAGACATTGCGTGCTAGAGGCCGAATTGCGCAGAAGACTATGGTGGTCTCTCTCACTCTTTGACAACAGGATGTCTGAAATGACCGAGAGCAAGTCCACTACATTAATCCCGACATGGGATTGCAAAGCGCCGCTCAACGTCAACGATTTCAACTTACGAGTCGAGACCAAGACCCCTCCTGTTGAGTCTGAGGTGGTTTCCGAAGCCTTGTTTCCAGTCATCCGTAGCCAGATTGGCGAGTTCATTCGTCAAAGCCCATCTCATTTGGATTTCATCAATCCGGCCCTGAAGTCTTTCTCCAAGAAGGCATTTGACGCCTCCTATTCAGGGCTTGACGAGCTTGCCGCTTTTGAGTCAACGATAGAGCAAAAGTATCTTACGCGTTGCGATGCTCAAAACCCGCTGCACTTTCTAACCATGTGGATGGCGCGCGCGTCACTCGCAAAAATCGGATTTGCACAATACCTATCAAACAACTCGAAGGGACTTGCGCAAGGAAGTGAGGAGCAGCGCAACGTTGGTCTTGGATTTGCGCACCGTATGCTTGAGTGCGATACGCTGCTCATGACCTCACCCCTCATAGCAAATTTCCGCTGGGTTGTCTACATGCACTTCCCGTTCCCTGCCTATATTCATCTCGCCCAAGAGTTGAAAATACGCCCACTAGGCCAACTCGCAGATCGATGGTGGCAGGCAATGAGCGAGAACTGCGCCGCTCGGTTGATGGACTTCGAGAAAAAGGACAGCCCGGTGGAGACCAAACCCAACAACCCTTTCTTCACACTCTTTGGGGGGCTTGTTCTACAAGCTTGGTCGGCACGTGAAGCAATAACGTCCGAACAATCGGATCCACCAGCTATCGTGACGCAAATCAGACAAAAGATGGCCCTAAGGGACAAACTAGCGGCAGAGTCGCAATTCCAGACGCCAGGTCTTGATGATCCACAAACGTCCGAGCTCATTAGTTTGGACAGTCTCGGCTCCCAATCGAGCGTTACCCGTGGCAGCATGAATCTGGGCTGTGTAGCTTTCCCCATGGAACAAGCTTCGATGAACTACAATGGCAATCCATGGGATTGGCCAATGCCGGCTTGGGCTGGAATGCCCGGTCAAGGCTGGTGAACCTTCCGTGTTCACGCGTAGATCCTCTTGTTCGATGAGTACCTCATGCGACACGTGATCGTGCCCATAGAAGCCATCGCCAAGACGGGCTGCTCTTTGTATCAATAGACTGACTCGAGCAGTGAGGACCAGGGTGTCTCAGCTGTCACGACAGATTCACCGAGCCTCCCTTTCAGTTTGAGTCAAAAGTCCAGTGCAAGCGCCGCCTTCGTCTCGGCTGACCTAGCCGCATTCACACCAGGATACCCCAATCGCCTTCTGCACTCCGGCCGTTGTGCCGGCAGCCGTCACTTCTTACCTTTCAACGTCATGTATCGCAGCTACAATGGATTGCGTTGCTGAAATTTAGAGTACATTATAAAGCCGGCTTTAAATCGTGTGGATCCGCCACGATACCTCCGATAGAGCTGTTCCTGCAATTCCCATGCGCTGGGAACAGGGGCGGAGTTTTGACGGTGGTTATTCACATGAAGTTCTTTTTTTGTAGATAACGTCTCCCTGATGGGCGCAGGGGTGGGGTGGAGCGTTGGCCTTGGCGTTTCAAGCAGCCTGACATGGAATCGATAATTGCCAGCTGGCGCGTGTAGAACCACCGCCGCAATCCTTCAGCAGGCCGTTCAGGATGTACTGTATGAAATACTGTCAGGTATAGCACTTTGTCGGAGGAAAAGGCACATGTCCCCATGAAAATGTGGGAACTGGGGTCATCGCATCAGCATAACAACTCATTACAACAATGCGACACTCCACATCACGACCCAGGAGCCGAGATCCATCCGATCTTTTGCTTGAGGCGCAGTCAACAGCATGACTCCAGGAACACCGAGCATACCGATAGTGGCATCATCGCTAACCTGCCTGGGTCTCCCGGCCCGCTACCGTTGACATGAACCCCCTGTTAGGTCCGGATCTGGTGCCATTAGCGCTATCGAAGATACTAAAATACGATATATAGGTGAGCATATACAGGGTAGCTACTCACGAACGGTTCCCATCTTGGCAGTACGCTATCCTCTTCGATGCTAGGTCTACAATCCCCTCGTTCGTTTCAATGTTATCCATTTTTGCAAACTCCTATGCGGGTCACCGTTATGGGATCGTGGCTGGGACGGGTATATAGATAGTTGACGCCAGTCCTCCGATTCCTGCCTCAGGCCAGTTGTCTGATTTCACATCCAAGATGCAGGTCCGCACTCTTTTCGCCGTGCTTTCGGCAGCCACTCTTTTACAATTCACCAACGGTCTTAATGCTTGCCCTGGCAACGACGATATTTTTACTGGAGCGGAAGGCATCAGATATCGAGTTTGCCCCGGTACCGACCTTACAGGACCTACGAAATCGATCACGCGCGTTGCTTCGGTTACAGCATGCGCAAAACTTTGCGACAAGAGTATGGACTGCTTCAAGGCAGTGTTCGATACCAAGACGAAAGATTGCCACTTCAAGGATCTTGCCGGCCTGAATTGGGTTGCCAACGATCGCTTCCAGGTCATTCAAGCAGAGCAAGTGAACATCGCTCGCTGCCCTGCTGGCGAATGGACGTATCACAGAAACAGGGTAAGTCTGCTCCCCAGTAGCTTGAGACACGCGGATATTAACATTGCACCGCTAGAAACAATACAGCATCTGCCCTGGCACCGACATCCGCGGACCAAGCGAGAAGGTATGGCAAGGCGTGAACACATTTGATACCTGTGCCTACCTTTGCGCCAACTGGGCCACATGTACCGCCGCTGTCTACGATTCTGCCAAGAAGGCTTGCCACATCAAAGCCGACTCGCGCAGTAACACTTTGATCTGGTCAACCGACAAACGCTTCGATGTAATGCGTCTCAATGTAGCGCCTGCGCCTGCGAAGAATGGTGAATGGTCAGATCTTATCCGCCTGCCCGTCATCCCGGTTGCTGCATATGTCGTCCCGGAATACCCTGTCTCGGAACGTCTTCTCGTATTCTCGAGTTGGGGCGCTGATGCTTTCGGAGGTGCTGGTGGACGCACTCAATTTGCGGACTACAACTTCAACACGTAAGTCATAGTGGTCCAGTATCATCAACGCACGCTAATATTCTCTCAGCGGAGCTGTTTCAGCTCGTACAGTGAGCAACACTCATCACGACATGTTCTGTCCCGCAATGAGCAGTCTTCAGGACGGAAAGCTTCTGATCCAAGGAGGATCTGACGCTTCCGCGGCCAGTCTTTATGATCCAGCATCAAACGGATTCACTCGTGCACCCGACATGTTAGTCTTTTCTAAGTCAATGATATGAACTTCATACTGATGGTACTTAGGAAAATGGCTCGCGGCTACCAATCATCCACGACGACATCCGACAACCGCGTTTTCACCATCGGAGGTGCATACTCTGGTCCACGCAAGGGTAAAGACGGCGAAGTGTACGACCCTGCCACCAACGCCTGGACGGCACTGCCAAATGCGAAGATGAAGGCTATGCTCACGACCGACCATGAAGGCATCTGGCGTGAAGACAACCATGCATGGTTGTTTGGTTGGAAGAACGCCTCCGTTTTCCAGGCCGGTCCAAGCAAGGCCATGAACTGGTACGGTACCAAGGGAACTGGATCGCAAGTCGCTGCTGGTATTCGTGACCCCATTGATGATGCGATGTGTGGAATCTTCGTCATGTACGATGCCACTGCTGGCAAGATCTTGAGTGCTGGCGGCGCGCCTGACTACACCAACGCAGACGCCAACGCTCGGGCCCACATCACTACAATCGGCGAGCCGAACACCCCTGCCAAGGTTGAGCGAGTCGCGGACATGGCCTACCCTCGCGGTTTCTCTAACGCGGTCGTTCTGCCTGACGGAAAAGTTCTCGTAAGCGGTGGTCAGAAACGCTCATTGGTCTTCACCGATACGGATGGAGCTCTCTACCCAGAATTGTTCGACCCAGCCACCAAATCTTGGAAGACTCTAGCACCACAAGCTGTCCCCCGCAACTATCACTCAGTCAGCATCCTGTTAGCCGATGGACGCGTTTTCTCCGGTGGCGGTGGTCTCTGCTACGTCGCGCAGGGAGTTGGCCGCAGCTCCGCCAACTGCAACAAACTCGTCGACCATGCCGATGGCCAGATCTTTTCCCCACCATATCTCTTCAACAACGACGGTACCCCCGCAACCCGACCAGTCATCAGCTCTTTGAGCGCGGAGAGCGTCAAGGTTGGAGGCAAACTGACCATCCAAGTTGAGACGTCTACACCAGGCCTCAAGTTCGCCTTGGTCCGCATCGGCAGCGTCACACACTCCGTCAACACCGATCAGCGCCGCGTGCCTTTGACCAACGTCAAGGGTGATGGATGCAGTTACACTGCTACACTGCCTGACGACAGCGGCATTCTCATCCCAGGTGCCTACTACGTCTTTGTCATGTCGAAGGAGGGAGTTCCTAGCATCGCCCGGACTGTACAGGTCGTACTCCCATGAGTTTACCGTGGCACTGATAGACCCACATACTGGATGTCGCAACGCTCTTTACGCACCACTCGCTTTCATACGTCATCATCACATTAGCCTAACCCATAAGTCTCTCATTTCCCTACATAGTTAGTATATAATGTATATTACAAGATAATGTATACTATGAGTGCAGAGGATGAGCAGTCAGAAGATCATCCTCATGTTAAAAATTCTTCGTATGGATGAGTGATTTACCAGCAAGTTTGCCTGACTTCGCACATCCCGGCAGTTGAGCATCCCCCAAGGATCTAAACCTCATCGCATCTTTCGGCTAATATCCTAAAAGCAACCAGATTGTACTGAACGTATCACCCGTGACAGATGACACATGTGCTGTCAACGTGGGAATGTAGGCTCTAGTCGGGCTAGCTTATAAATTTTGGTGACACTATGCCGGCCGTTAGTTGCCTGACACCGCTCACGAATTGTGTACGTCAGCTTTTGTCAGCCCCTTAACCTGCATATGATTACACCTAAACCAATTGTACGCTCTCAGCAAACCGCAATTCCTAGTTGTCACTAGACGCCCTAGCCCCGCTAACTGTCACTGTTCTTCGGACTCCGAGGCCTGCTAGCGAACTCGACATTTATGACCACAAATTGACACTGTGAGACATAGACACTGGAGAGCTACTACCTACAAGGCCAAATGTGTTTACAATCAGTTTTAGATAGAGTGTTGGCGTTCCATGTGAAAAAGGGCTATACGAAATGTAGGAGGAGGTGGCGCTCACGATGCGCCGAAGCAGAAAGGCGTCATAACATCGATCAGCACGAACAGGGCTTTCACGATCGCAAGACTATCGACTTGAAACGTTCCCTATACTCACGATGAGCGTTGCCAGCATCTCACACATGTCTTGAAGGACTTTTGCCGCTGGGGCTGGCACTAGAGACATAGTAAGCTACGCGTATATAGTACGCAGCCTCGACTTTCACCAGGAGCCCCTATCAAAGCAGTCTCAGAACGTCGTTACTTGAGTCCTCATATTGCAAGAGAGCCATCATGCACTTCTCTCCCCTCCTCTTTAGCGTCGGCGCTCTGGCAGCCACATTTACGGCCAATCCAGCACCCGCACAACTTACAGAAGCACTGCCTGCACTAGATGCAGGAACAGCCGAGCTAGGCCGCGACGCACTATCCGGCAACCTGCCCAAAAACCTTGCCAAGATTTGGATCTTCAGCAACCTCAACTGCGATCAAAACAACGGTCCTGCTTGGAACATCTACGTACTTCCCGGCGAGGACAGATGCATTCCGTATCAGAATGTTGGATCGATCTTCGCGTGGTACGAGTCTGATATCGGGTACGTTCTCAGGTTCTGCTTCAAAGGAGGTAAGCTGACGTGTGGTCTCATTTTTTTTAGGCATTGCACGACTACGATTCATAGTGGTAGTAATTGCAGAGGCAGCAGTATGACGCCGTATAACAAGATGTGCACTAGTGAGTTGTTCGCGTCGCTCAGCGTCTCGTGCCCTAGGGTGTAAGAGCATCGGTCGCATTACTCTCCCAAGTGTATCAAGAGGGGTGTGCCCTTCTGGGAAGATGCTGTAGAAGTGGTCGTTGCGACGAGGAGCAGGTTTCTTCCAGGTGTTCTTCCGTTTCTTCACAAGTAAATCACTCAACAAGGCTCACTATTGTACCGAAACAACTTGATATGGCTTTACGGTACTATGCTAGCCGTGACCCATACCCATCTGTGGAAAAGTCTTCATCCACTGTTCGCAAACCACTGCGCGTGGTAGTCATTCGTCCCCTTCATGAATCCTTCTAAGCATCTCAAACTGCTCTAGTGTGGGAACTTCCAGTCCTCAGGGCCCTCGGGGCCGGGCCAAAAGAATCCGCCATCCTTGTCCCAAGGCTCGTCAAACTCAGAGGAGGAGTCATAGTCCGATACGTGACGGCATCGGTAACAGCGGTCCACGGACTTGTCGAACGGGACTCCGTCCCGGTATGCTGCTGCGCAATCAGCGCAGACGGTGTTCCTGATCCTGTCCATGCAGACAGCGCACTGTGTCCTGAGGAACTCCGATGGCTTATCGGAGGACTTCTTGCAGGTCACTATGCAGCCATGCTGCTCCTTGACCGGGCGTTCGTGCCAAACGATCCTGTCTTTGCCGCTGTGAGCGGCCGTGGAAGTGGCCAAGAGGGCCACGGCGGCGGCGACGGAGAGGAGGAAACGCATCTTTGGTAAGGGTCTGGAGGTCTTAGTTAGTATTAGTAGGGAAAAGGGTTAGGCAAGTAGTACGAGAGTGGTATCGTTTTGAAACTATTTTCCATTAGCCAGTTGTAATAGGTAAAGGGGAAGCTGTTCGTACATTTGCGTGGGGTTGTTCTTCCTAAGACTTGATTGACTTGTGTTGAGACTGGAAGTTACTGCTATATGGTGAGAGGAAAAGGACATGAGAGGAGGGATGTGAAGGCTTTTATATGAAGACGAGTCGAATAGAAATCGCTAGACCTTTGGTAGACTAACGAAATTTCTCTATCGCACTGTTGCAGAACCATGCCTATACATGGACAGAATTAGCATTACCGAGATCTCATAGGAGAACGAAAGCGATTTGCAAGTGGCCTCAGGTCACGAGGATCACCAGCCAATCGTGTGTATGGCGTCGCGAATTCCGGTGAGTTATTCAATGACCTTCAAGACGTGAATCTGGTCGACCCAAGCAATAGGATAATGCGCTTCCCGTAGTTGACAATGGTTCATCGTATGCTGCGTATGTGTGAGGCTCTCATAAGAGACAACCGTTTTTTTTTTCGTTCGTACCTTGGCTCAGGCATCTAGTACCAGAATTCATTGCTTTCGCGAGTGCTCCAATCTAAGGGTAAATTTTGGTATGGACGTAGTTTGGAATAGGTAGGCTTTGAGTGGTTCGTCGGTACCGGTTATCGCGGAACCAGTGAGCCTGGCACAGAACATTATCTGGGACGTACTCGCTGGATCATATACATTGATTCCTAGGGGCCAACAGACCGCTTATACTTGCATGGCGCGATTTAGTGATGAGATACGGCCTCGAGATATGAGCTTCATCGCATGCGCCATGCTCCTAGCTATGCACTATCCTGGCGTAACGTTTGCAGTTCCGTGGCAACCCAAAACGCGTACAGTATAGTCGGAATTCGACATGATGCACCGCTGCTCATTCTATGTACCAGGCCAGGAAGAAAAGAGATATCGAGTATCCCCGTCGAGAGTTGGGCATCGTAGCCAAACCACCAAAGTCATGATGCCTACGCTGTCGTAACGCCTGACACCGGGTATGAATTAGCAAGATTAAACTCAGAGAGCGAAATGATGACGGAAGCGCTCTACGAAAGAGTGATATCGCTACCTTCCCCATTCTGCTCCATCGTAGTATCGTCCCCATCGCCGCCTGCAAGGACCTTGGTCTGAGGCCGGTATCCGTCTGGCGGGCCTACACCAGGTGTGCACGCTGCGACATTGCCATCCTCGTCGACGAACTCGAAGTTGTAGCGGGACAGCAGATGAGGGATCGCCGAAAGTTGTGGTCCGTAGCGCGCGGTATTATCGTAGAGCTCGAACAACGGAACGGCGAGGAGTTTCATGTTCTTTGGAACGCTGAGAACCTCTGCGAAGTATTAGCAATTGTACAAATTGTGGAAGAAACGCGACTCGAGTCGACTTACTGCTACGGGGGAGCTGGATGAAGTACAGCTTCTTGCATTCCTTTGGCCTGGTGACATGCGCAGGGATGAAAGGGTACATGAAGGTCTCGAAGTTGGGCCGCCACCACTGCGCCAGCGTATCGCCAACTACCCACTCGTCGTTTACGCCTTCGCCTGTGAACTGTGTGCCCACTGGTGCGAGGCGCTCGTTCAGCCTCGCCTTGAAGCCCTCAATCTCGTCATCTTCGGCGCGGAGGTAATCGCCAGGTCTGCATGACGTCAGTAAGAATGCAAGATGGAGGATGCGAACACATACAGCTTGAAGAAGGCGTTTGCGATCTGCAACATGAGGATGTGCGGGTGGTTGTGCTCGTGGCAGACCAGGATGCCTTCGCAAGTCCGTCGCATGCCATGCTCCGAGTAGTGCTCTTCTAACCGCTTGAGCCGGGCAAGAACGGACGGATCCTCTTCGGGCTGGCCATCCTTGGTGCCAAATGTGTAGTTGCTTAGAGGGAACAAGCGGATCGTCTTTGGTTGGTTGCCGTTGAAGTCTTTGGGAATGACGGGGCTGCTTCAATTAGCTAATGCAATCAACACAGCTTGTCAGACGTACGGGTATGAGCTCTGGGAAGCTTCCTTGACTATGGTCGACATGGTGGGCGCGAATGGGTCGTGTAAGCGTTGGGTTGCTTGTTGCGTCGCGACAATCGAGCAGTCGCGGCGAGCTTGCAGGGATTCAGGGACTCGCTAGCACGTGATGATGCGCGGACCTGGGGATGCCCCACGGCAGCTGCCACAGATGCACCACGCTGTCGTCATCACCGCAACTAAACTTCTCAAGAACTCATCGATTGCGCATGGTATCAGTATGGCACAGACAGCATTGATCACCGGTGGTAAATAGCCTCCACGAATGTGTTACTGCTAGCTGACCGCAGAGCGAAGCTAGTGGTCTGCTCGGCCGGCAAGTGCAGCGAGAGTTCTTGTTAGATGGCTGGAAGTCTCTCGGCACTGGTCTGCATCGCATCACTGCTCCAGGTGTGGTGAAGCTGGACATTTTGGATCAGAATGAGATCGCCAGGGTGCTTGATGAAGTCAACCCGAAAGTCGTCGTCCACTGTGCTGCCAACCGCTTCCCTGACTCTTGCACCAATGACCCAGAAGCGGCCAGGAAATTGAACGTAGACGCGAGTCGAGCGCTGGCTGAAGCCACCATCTCTCGGGCAATCTTCCTCATATACATCTCAACAGACTACGTCTTTGCAGGAAGACCTGGAGAAGCTCCTTACAAGACAGATTCGACGCCGAGCCCACCTAATACGTAAGTCTGGGTTTATCACACTATAGTCGTCGCGGATTTTGGGTCGTTCATCCATGTCTTCGGAGTCTGCTCCAAGAACCACGCTATCTCAGGATAATGCTGGGCGAGGTGTCTGATCACAGCTGACACTCCATCAGGTATGGCCAAACCAAGCTGGAAGGCGAACAGGCCGTTCTTGAGGCTGCTGCCAAAACTGGCGCAAAGAACAAAGTCGTCATTCTTCGAGTACCGGTCCTCTACGGATCCTGCGATGAGCCCAAAGACAGTGCAGTCAATGTCCTCATGTCGCAATTGTGGAACGCCCAACAGATAGAGCATGGTCAACCCAAAATTCAAGTCGACGACTATGCGCTTCGATACCCTACCAATACTCAAGACGTTGGCCGAGTATGCCGCGACATAGCGAAGCTGTATCTCGATCCCGCGAACGCGTAAGCCAAACCCGCGTCTTCGATTGATGAGATGCTTCTCTGATACAGTGCTGACGGCCTGTTATAGGAAGCGCGAGCTACCCAAAGTCCTTCATTTCAGTTCGGAAGACCGCATGACTAAATGGCAGATCTGCCAAACATTCTCCGATATCATGGGGTTGCCGCTCGACAATATGGAGCCCTTCAAACCTGACGAAGAACCAAAAGATGGCACCATCAGGCCTTACGACTGCCATCTGGACACTAGCGCGCTACGGGACCTGGGTATCGATGTATCGACTGTTGACTTCCGCACATGGTGGTAAGTACTACTTGCTGTCGCTTTTCACCGCTCACAATTTTGCAGGAGGCGAGAAGTTGGGGCTTTCCGCTGAGGATTATCCCGGTTGACAACACACAAACGCCTATCGGTAGATCACCAGAAAAGCCTCCAAAACGTGATGACCTTGTGCTCCTGCTGCATAATGGTCAGGTGTCTCAATATTGCTAGTCGCAAAGCCAAGATTGCGACGCCGGTAGATCTCCGCGACGTGCCCCAAGTATAGCTATCCGTACCTGCGTTTTTACTGTTACAGAAAAGTCTGAACCCACTTACCGCACATCTCGGATATCGCATTGGATGTTCCAGCGCCGGCCCGCAATCGTCGCGTTCCGAGGTTGTGGTTCTTGCCCTAATCGGGCCTGCGGTCGCTAAATGATTGGATGGTAGCCATCTTTGCGGCGCAGTCTCGCGCCTTGAGTTTTGGGGGCGCTTATGCTCCACGATAATGCTGTTAAGTATCTGTCCTGTCAACGTGTAGAATGGCTGAATCTACTTCTATCGGGTTGTCTATAGAACTGATTCCCCTGTAATTGCCTCCTTCGCCCTGGATTGGCCGGTCTTTTCTTTGTACACACTACCATATGTTTCCTTTCAGCGCAAGCGCGCAGCCAGCCGCCACCTCGGAATCTATTGCTAGTCTCAAAAGACCTTGGACTTCGTTCATTACGCAACGGAAGCAATCCACAGGTATGTCGTACAAACATCATACTCTAATGGTAGAATCTAAACGCGTCAAGATTCCAATCGCTCATCATGGAAGCCAAGCGCGTTCCGTCCTGTTACTCTCATTGCCGCAACATTGATGGCATGGGCTAGCATTGCAATTCTGCAGGTTTTGCTGGTTCGTAGCCAAAATGATGGCGGCATCATCTTTGCGACTACTATCGATGATATACCATTTGCACAATCCTTCGTTTACCGATATCTGCCAACGATTTTGGCCCTCGTCTTCAGCATTTTCTGGGGTTGGATTGACCTCCAGGTGAAGAGAGTTGAGCCTTACTATCAGCTTAGCCAACCTGATGGTGCTTGGGGCAAGGACAGCTTGCTGATCAGCTATCCGTTTGACTTCCTCCCCTTCGTACCCTTTAGCGCTCTCAAAAGCCGGTATGGTCTATCTTGTTCATTTGCAGAAAGCTGGAGAGCTAACATTCGTTAGCCATTGGGCTGTGTTTTGGGCTAGCATATGCGTAGTCTTTGTCACATGGGGCGTGGTCCCCCTTCAAGCCGGTATACTCGCCACAGAGACAATTACTCGTACATCCGACACTCAGTTCGCACGGTCCGATGGCTTCATGCCCGCAAGCGAGCAGATCAATAACATCACCGGACGCTATATTCAATCTGCCCATGGGATTATATGGCTGAACGAGACGCTTCCGCAATACATGACCCGCGACTACGTCCTTGCACCCATTCAGCCGAAGGATATCGTTAGCGACTTGGCTTCAAACTTGACCTGGACAACTCCTACAACATTGTACAGTCTAGATTTGGAGTGTGAGACACCCACTATCAAAGTCAAGAACGAAACTCGTTACAGTGGGGACATCAACACTGGGATGGAGACTGTACAAACAGCGATGTACATGAGCAGTAGTGGCTGTAGCTTCCCGGCTGATTACTACAAGACATTCGGAAACGAGACCATGGGCCCAAATCCGGACTTCAATAACCAATCCGTGTACGATACGAAGGAATTCGCTTCCGTGTACATCGGCTATCACCGTACCGATTTCGCCGACTTTTATCTTGAAGGACTTTGCCCAGAAACATCCGATCGTACCTTCATGGTGCTGTTCACTCGAAATAGGAAGTCGATCAACGAGAAGCCGCAAAACGTAACCAGGCTTTATTGTACGCCCTCATACTATCAACAAGAGGTCATGGCGAGCATTGATGCTCTTACGCGGCGTCCTATCAACGTTACAGCCAAGGGAGACAAAGTGCCGCTTCCAGCCGACAAGTGGAACACAACCTTCTTTGGTTACCAGATGAACACGGGAAAGAGCGACGTAGAGAACCGTGATTCACTACCAATCAAGTACTGGCCCGACCAACTGGAAACAGTCTCCACCCTTCCTCTCAGTTTGGGATCGCAGGGCGCCATTCTCAGCGGCATGGCAGGATTCTCCATCGGAACGTCCAATGGCTCACTGGAAGAGCTCCTGGACCCGGAAGCATTGAGACGCTCGTATGAAGCTGCTTATCGTATCATCTTTGCAAGATCTATGGTAGAAATCCTGGATCATGATTTCACCGTCGCGACTATGGTAAACGGTAGCACTGAGTATATGATTGCGGCTGTCGTTGTCGTTCCAGTGTTTACTTACATCGTAGAGGGTCTCTTAGGATTCATATCGATATGCAGCATCGCCCTTCTTGTCATATCTCTTCGTCGACAATGGAGCCTGCAATCCGACCCGGCAACGATCGCGAGTGTTATGGCGCTGGTCTCCGATAACCCATCGTTACTAGATGACTTCTCGAAGCTTGAATGCGCCAATATGGAAGACTTCCAAGCGCATTTGAAGGACAAGAAGTTCTCACTAGAGCATAGTGAGCGAGGTAATACGTAAGTAGATGCCCACCAATGGCTCTGGATTCTCACTGATCACTTTCGCAGTATTACCGAAGCAGACAGTTTCGACCCGCTGGGTATTAATGCTCATGGTGTTATCCGTACCGACTCGGAAGAGTCTCAGACTCTAATACCAGTACGGCCACGAGAGTTCCGTTCTTTCATGATGCTACCCTTTGTTGGCCTACTGATAGCCCTTGCGATCGCTCTTGGCATTCTGTTATCGAAGAGCCAGCCTCACGGTAAGAACATGCCGCTGCAACGATGCAGCTCCGCTAATATGTCTCGAAGGTGTCGCTAGACCATCGGATACGGTTGTTCGCCAACTTGTTACGAATTATATCCCTACTGCACTTGCGACATTGATCGAGCCTGTTTGGATCTTGATTAACCGCTTATTGTGCCTGCTACAACCTCTCGAGGAGCTCCGAGGCGGTAAAGCGACCGCACAAAAGTCGATCAACGCCGACTACAGCTCTCTACCACCACAGCTTGTCGTCTTCAAAGCACTTCGATCCTCTCACTTCAAACTTGCTGCAGTTTGTCTCATGGCTCTTCTTGCCAATGTTCTTGCAGTTGCTTTTTCCGGAGTTTTCGAAGAGCGTTCCGTTATGGTTCCTATGGAGATGTCGTTCGTGCCGCCCTACGAACACAAGTTCGTGTCGATCAACGGAAGCGTGGGGCCGAACATGCCGAACCAAGAGCAAGTATCGTTGAGGCCTTCTGGCGCTTATACAGGAGGCTTAGGTTCGAACCAGTTCCTAGTTGCTGAGTCCAACTACACTGCAGGTACCCCACTTCCAGCATGGACCGACGATCAATTCATGTACATGCCATTTGTGGACGAAGAACATCCAAGCACCGAGCCGACCGACGAGCTTCGGGCTCGAACGGAGGCCATTGGAGCAAAGCTCCAGTGCCGACAGATCCAGGCCCGGGATTGGACAGCGAGCTGGTTCAGCGACGGCTTCGACAGGTCCACTTCAAACATCTCTGTGACGGTGGATGGCATCACTTGTGCAAGGAAAGGCATCAACACATCTCTGAACCCGTTTGTTGTCGAGGCCACACAATCCCAATGTCAGACTGGTAAAGTCGCCTTGGAATACGCAGGCATTCTTGAGGCGCGCCAAAACGCCACTTCAGCCGAGAAGAATTTCTGCGCTGAGCTGGCTGTGCTTGGATACATCCGGGACGCAGACATTTGTTCACGGAATACGACAACGAAGTTTGATGAGCAAGGCGCGGTCTTCTTCGGGTGCAACTCCAGACTCGTTGGGGGCGAGGCGAACGTGACGATCACGAAGGATGGGCGAGTACAAGATGTTTCGCAAGCAAATGTCACTTCGGACCTATCGCCAGCGTTCCTGGACCGACACTTCAGTAACGATGCATCGAATCTTTTGCACCAAGGAAACGCCTATGTTCTAGCGAGATTTGCGATACCGAAGTGGCACAACCAATCATATGCTGGCGACTTCATGAACTACTTCATGATCAAGCAAGGTAACAGCAGCCGGTTGACGGATCCAAGCCAATCCTTGCCCTCACTAGATGAGGTGACACGGCACTTGTATCCCGTCTACAGCAAATTGTTCGCGATCTGGCTCGGCGTCAACAAAAGAAAGCTTCTAGTACCACGCGAGAAGGACACCGCTACTATTGTAGAAGGTCTAGCGAATGGCCGGCAAACTCGACTCTTTCTGTACATGCCGCTATTCGTCGTGGCCGAAATTATCCTGGGCGTCTATGTAGTCGTCGCGGTATGCATTTTCCTTTGGCGACCGGGCCGCTTCCTGCCGCGCATGCCGACTTCCATCGGTGCCATTATAGCGCTCTTCGCAGCGAGCCAGGCCGTGCTGGATATGCGTGGGACTAGTCTACTGTCCAGCAGGGAGCGGAGAAAGCATCTACAGAGCTTGGACAGAACGTACGGCTACGGGACATTCGTGGGCGCGGATGGGAAATTGCACGAGGGGATTGAGAAAGAACCGCTTGTGGATGCCGTGCCGCTCCGCGGTGTACTAGAAAAAATACAGACTGGGTTTTCCTCGAAGAGCTCGATGTTCAAACGAGATCGGGATTGAGGGAACGTTGATGCCTGAGAGCCTTCGTAGTTGCTGTTTCGCGATGAACGCATTCTTCTTGATGAAGACTATCCTCTTTGTGTACAAATCGTTATTTTGCCTTCATTCTTGAGTTTCCAAGACCAACAACATGTGATGGCAATATTTGCGGGATTATCATCTCGCAGTTATCTGAGTGGTCGAATGGGGAAATGACGATGGTACATGCGATTGGCAGGTGTGAAAACGGGCTACATGAGTGATAGACAGACCGACTACCAAGATCATGGACGCTCGTGCCGTGGAGCCAGGAACGGAAATTGGAGCTGGATGTAGTAGATGTGGAGAACGGTGACGCGTAGGAACGTTTGTGCGCTCTATGAGATGGACAGCCGAGCTAATTGAGTTGCTTGGGTGCCAATCCGCACAGCACGAATGTGGGCATGAAAGAGTGCATTGGCGTTTGGGAAAATGCAAACGTAAAAAAGAATGCCGTTTGGATCATGTTTCGTGGGTAGCGAGGGTTCGTCGCCTGTCACATGCCATCACCAGCGAGGCCATCGAAGCTCTTGCCTCAAATCTTTCCCCGCAATCACCACAACTTACCTTTGAGATGGGAGAAGCGGGGCTATCGTCGCACGTTTTCTGCAAGTCTCACTCAGAAAAGTTGCGTTCAAGTGATAGGCTCGAATGGTCTTGAATTCCTGGCACCAACCGCGCTGCTTCACTCGCGTTGGGCATCAGCACCAGTAAGCCAGGTAGGACGTAATGACGAGGGGGTTTACTATTGTTTTGTCTCGCGCTGTTGGCGTCACCAACTTGCAGCTGGTGGTAGACGGTCCAATGTCAGTAATCGACGGCGCATCCGAAACACGGCCTCGCTAGCCTTTTTCGATCCCCACTGATCAGCTTTCAGGAGGAAAGGGAGGCCCAGCGGTGTTGGCTCCTCGCCGCCCGTCTATCGTGTACGGGTAAGTGATTTGATGAAACAAGCTGCGGTTGGTAGACAGCCAATCAGTCGTTGGAGCGAGGAAGGCCTGAAGGCAACGACGCTTTCCCATCACGAGCTGATGTCGACGACAGGCTGGTAGCGAGGCCCACGGGTCGCTAGGTACCGCCGTGTCGTCACCTGCACGAGACCAGACGCCGCAGCCACACTCACCTTATGCCCGGATCCGCCGTACTTGCGACCTTCGTCGACACCGACGCTCCGACACCGAGAGCAACTCGCCCACGTTGTGGCGCAGCCAGCTGAACACGAGGCCACGACAGTTGCATTGGGTCGATCTCCCAGATTAGCAGCGTTCGCCGTCAGGAACCATGCATAGACCGAGGGCTGTTAATAATCAGGGTCTAATACTGTCGAGAGTAACAGAAGTGACGGCTAAAAGGTGGAGGCCCAGTAAAAGACCTCGCGCATGAGGGATACCCAGGGTGCGACGCATGAAGTTCGATGACATCGACGCGGCCGGTCGCCCACAAGGCCTGCAATCAAAGACCTCTTTGTCATTCTGGTCGGTCCGCTGCATAGCAGACTCCAGAACTTCAGTCTGGCGCTCGTGTCGCAAACACGGCGGTAAGTAACCTCTGCGTTACCTGCAAAGAGTCGCGATTGTGCAACCTGGTTTGTTGTCGGACAAGCCATGGGCGCACGCCCGGTGTGCGTCGAGATGAGCACGTCTGCCAATGGGAGGCTCCGCAGCGGCTTTCGCGAAGGATGCTGATCGTTTCAGCTTTAGCAGGCGATCGCCACTCCACACCATGGCTAGCTCTTCCCACTATGGAGTTATCGATAGGCTAGGATTCGGCATTCCCCTGCATAGTACACAGACCGTCGGCACAAACTTCAAACCTGACGTTGGCCCCCTGGCCATAGCCTCGCACCAATGCCTTCCCCTCTGAGTCGCTCTCCGCTTTTTTGTTTCAAGGACAATGCTCTTGTCATGACCACATGGCCAATGGTATCGGTATCGTGCCTGCCGAGAGCTCAGGACTTTGACGTTACACCACTTATCCTGCGCTCGTCCCCCTGCCGCTAAACCGGGAGGGGGACGCCAGCCGAAAGAAGCCCGTCAACCGTTGCAAGAGAAGCCTTGCTCCGTCGAATAGCCTATGCTTCTTCACGATGATCCGCCGGGCATAGGCTCCTGAGTCCTTGCACTGCTGTACGAGCCCGTCCCGACCGCCACAGGCTAGCCATGTGGGTAGACATGAGCCTCCGTATATAACTGATCTGTGTTTCGTCTGCTTTTCCTTCTCATCTCAGGCTATTCACAGCAGTACCAAACTCTTCTCTGTTTCTTTTGCTTTTGCACATCTTGCCTGTGGCAGATCACATTCTTTACCATTGCTGTGCGTCAACGAAGAGCTAGACTCAACAACACCTCTTCCGCCTATATCAAGTACCACTTGCTCTTCGACCTTCAAACCACCACAGCCATCACATTCATTCCATCGCTCAGCAGGTCTAGCGATATCCAAACGAGAATATCTACTTCTCACATCACTCTTTACAACATCAACATGTTTGCCCAAGCCAACCTCATCTTGGCACTCGCTGCCAGTGCCACCGCGCACATGATCATGGACTACCCTGTTCCATACGGAAAGGCTACTCTGAACAGCTCTCCCCTCGCTCCAGGCGACTACCCATGCAAGCAACGCTCTGGCATGTACGAAGTCACGGAGATGAACCAGTGGGACGCCGGCGAGACCAAGACCATCTCCTTCACAGGCTCTGCTGTTCACGGAGGTGGATCATGCCAATTCTCCATCACTACCGACCCCGAGCCATCCGAGAGCTCTCAGTGGAAGGTCATCCAGAGCGTCGTCGGTGGCTGCCCATCGAACGTCACTGGCAACATTGAGCCGGCTGACCCCAACGGTCACGGAGCCGCTACCTTCCCTGTGAAGATGCCCGAGAGCATCCCCGACGGTCAATACACCTTCGCCTGGACTTGGATCAACAAGATTGGTAACCGGGAATTCTACATGAACTGTGCTCCTGTCAAAGTCGGCAGCGGATCCGGTAGTGCGTCGACGAAGAGTGACGCGTCTGCGCTCTCTGCCCTTCCGGACATGTTCGTCGCCAACCTGCCCGATACATCTTGCAGCACCGCCGAGGGCGAGGACTTTAATTACCCCAACCCTGGTGAGAACATCATCGAGGGCAACGGCTCCTCTCTTGGAAACACTCTTACCGGTGCCGGATGCGATCAGATGACCAAGATGGGCGCTGGAAACGGACAGATGGGAACACCTTCCCAGCCTGAGGCCTCCCAACCCGCATCGAGCGAGGCGCCTGCCGCGACTTCCGGTTACGCCGCACTCCCATCCAACGGCGGTGGTGTTTTCGCCCCTGGTGCTTCTTCTGCTCCCGCTGCTGAGCCCACTCCTGCTGAGCCCACTGCCCCTGTCGCTACACCTACCCCCACCTATGTTGCTGAGCAGCCTAGCAGCGCTCCCGAGCAGCCAGCCTACAGCTCGCCTCCTCAGGTCCCCGACAACAGCACTCCCAGCGCACCCTCCAGCGGCAGTGACTGCACTCCCTGTGACAACGATGGCGCCGTTGTATGCATCGGTTCCAACATGTTCGGTCTCTGCAACCGCGGATGCGCTGTTGCTCAGCCTCTCGCCAACGGCATGTCCTGCTCTGGTGGTGCTGTTGTCGCTTCCGTCAAGCGATCCGCCAAGTTTCCTCGCGCCCACCTCCACCGCCGCCACGGCTCGTCCCTCTTCATCTAAGAGTCTCGCAGACGTTCTTAGATATCCTCAACAGCCGTTGGCTACGAAATGCAATACCTGGAGTTTGGGAAACGGATCGGGGCACCCACGGATTGGGTCGTCATACAGGATGGGTTGGGTTTTGGGTCTCTTGTTCATATACCTCTTCATGATGCGCGGATGCCGTTCGGTTCTGGCTCGTGACTGTTTTTGCGCTTTGCTGTTGTTACATTCATTCATGACCGGCTCTAGATTGAGCCGGCATGCCCTGTTATCTTCCTTGGAGAGAGTCGCTGTGATCTGCCTCGTGTCTACGAGCGCAACATACCCTGTACCTACTGTACAAAATCATACAAAACACTTGCTCGTTCTATACTATTTTGCTCATATGTATGAATGTCGTGACGCTTGCTTCCTTGCTCCCATTCCCGTTCCTTCTTATTGTAAAACCACCTCATACGAGAAAGAACCCGAATGGTTCTAGAGCCTACATCGACGTTAGGTCAGCTACTTTACATTTGTTCATATTGATGTAGGCCGCAGACCTGTTCAGTTTTTCCCCAGGTTGTCGTCAATCTACCACTGAAGACAGCATGGGAAAGCCATGCAATTGCGCATTGTCTGCACTTCTTAATTATGATATTTCCATGACTCTATACAACTCTGGCGATGACTACAAACGTAGCGTAGCCAAGCAAAACCACGAGGCTATTCACCGGTTTATGACGTTCATGGGATGGCCGGCTCCTGATTGGGCAGCCTCTCAGGGAACAGCCAAGGGGACCAACTTCCCCTCTGATTCCCACTTTCAGCCCTAAGCTCCTGTCGCCAGCGCACACCCGAGCACGCGACGAGCCAAACGACAAATCCCCCTACGGCCAGTCGACTTCCATTGTTTCGTGCTGTCAGGCCCCAGAATTCTAACCGCGCCGAGGCCTTCGTTTCGCACGCCGCCGCCACTCAAGCTTAGGCGGTCATTGCGCTCGCCCCACTACTTCGCTGCCTTCACCTCCACCGTCTTCTCGTGCTCGCTCCCTACGCCTTGCTGTTCAGACCGCCCACCATGGAGAACCAACCGCAGGATGTCGACCAGTCCAAGTACATTGACAATGCAATTCGCGCCGTCCGTGAGAAGAAGCCGCTCCCTGAGATTGACTTCACCCTGCATACTATGGAGGATGGAAACCAAGTGAGCACCCAGGAACGTGTATGCAAAGGTATGCTCATTCTATACGTTGTGGCATGGCCTTCCGCCAGCTTGTTCGCGTTTGCGCCGTTTTCGAGGCACACAGTCAGCTAACTGTGCCGTGTTCGCCAGACGTACAAGCGCCCGCCTTCCACCCGCCCACCGACGAGCAATTCTTCTCCCCTCAAGATCGCACAAAGCCCAACATCCAATTTCTGAAGCAGCACTTCTACCGCGAAGGTCGCTTGACCGAACAGCAGGCGCTATGGATCATAAAGAAGGGCACAGAGATCCTCAAGTCGGAACCCAACATGCTGGAGATGGACGCACCCATTACCGTGTGCGGTGATGTTCACGGGCAATACTACGATCTTATGAAGCTGTTCGAAGTCGGTGGCGACCCAGCAGAGACGCGCTACCTCTTCTTGGGAGACTACGTCGATCGCGGCTATTTCAGTATAGAGGTAAGACGGCAGGAAAACAACCGCTGTGCATTGGCTGACACTCGCAGTGTGTTTTGTACCTCTGGTCGCTGAAGATCTGGTACCCCAACACCCTCTGGCTTCTCCGAGGAAACCACGAGTGCCGCCATTTGACCGACTACTTCACATTCAAGCTCGAATGCAAGCACAAGTACTCCGAGGCCGTGTACGAAGCCTGCATGGACTCGTTCTGCGCACTTCCCCTAGCGGCTGTTATGAACAAGCAGTTCTTGTGTATACACGGTGGATTGAGCCCCGAGCTTCACACTCTAGACGACCTGAAGAGCGTACGCGGAACTCCACCCTTTCTAACGCCATCGCTAACCTTATCAGATTGATCGTTTCCGCGAGCCACCTACCCACGGCCTCATGTGCGATATTCTCTGGGCTGATCCTCTCGAAGAATTCGGCCAGGAGAAGACTAACGACTTCTTCGTTCACAACCACGTCCGCGGATGCTCATACTTCTTTTCGTACCCCGCTGCGTGCGCTTTCCTCGAGAAGAACAACCTTCTGTCAATCATCCGCGCACACGAGGCGCAAGATGCTGGATACCGAATGTACAGGAAAACACGGACGACTGGTTTCCCCAGTGTCATGACAATCTTCAGCGCGCCGAACTACCTCGACGTATACAACAACAAGGCTGCGGTTCTGAAGTACGAGAACAACGTCATGAACATCCGACAGTTCAACTGCACACCGCATCCGTACTGGCTGCCTAACTTTATGGACGTCTTCACATGGTCATTGCCATTTGTTGGCGAAAAGAGTGAGCAGAAGTGCCAGTTCATATTGCGATATCATACTAACAAGTCGTAGTTACTGACATGCTCATTGCGATCCTAAACACCTGTTCGAAGGAGGAGCTCGAAGAGGAGACGCCCAGCTCTCTGGCTTCCGGTCCATCATCGCCACCCCTCTCCAGCCTCGACCCAGATTCGACCGAGTTCAAGCGACGTGCGATCAAAAACAAGATTCTGGCGATTGGTCGCCTCTCTCGTGTGTTCCAAGTGCTTCGCGAGGAGTCTGAGCGTGTCACTGAGCTCAAGACTGCATCGGGTGGTCGACTTCCCGCGGGTACGCTCATGCTCGGTGCGGAGGGAATCAAGCAGGCGATCCACAGCTTCGAGGACGCACGCAAGGTTGATTTGCAGAACGAGAGGCTCCCGCCGAGCCACGAAGAGGTGCGAAAGTCTCAGGAGGTTAGCCGAGAGCAGGCTCTCGAGAAGGCCACCAAAGAAGCCGACAACGACCAAGGTCTCGCGACTGTCGCAAGACGCATCAGCATGTAAGCATCGATCCTACGTAGCTTGTCGTGCAGTAACTAATTCGCATAGGTCATCTGGCTCTGGACGCAGCCGGAGAAGCTAGGCGCGATTCAAGCGCTCGCGATCCGAGAGCGAAGCCGATAGACGAGCTATGACATTGCAGGATGTTTAGGTTCTTGATTTCTGTATTGGCGGGCCACCAAATGTCATCAGTATACCACGTAGGCGTATTCGGGCCAGCGTAACCTAGAGGACATCACCTTACGAAGCACGGTAGTAATTTGTCGGTCGACTGCTCAAGTTTAAGGGCGTCGACCTCTCATTGAATCACATAAAATCAAATTCCTATGGCACTAGTGTATAGCCATTGCTCAGTGTGAAGGTGTTTGAGACTGCGCACGGACCCGGACCGAAGCTAGCTTTGCCGACCTACGTCAACATGGACATTTCAACAGCAATGCTCAACTTCAAGCCCGATGCCTCCATGGGTGGCCTCAGTGCCGCGACTGACGATCTTTCGCAAGACAGGACCGACTGATCGACTCCCGCTTGCGCGTCGCTGTCGCAATGTCCTCACTTCACGCCCGACCACCAGCCTCCGCGTGCGCTCCGCATCGACGCATGTCTCCCCGACCGCGATAAATCTGCGCCCGCACATCCCACCTCGGAACAAGGAGTTGTACGATGCACTGTCAGCGCTTAGTGGAGCCGCCGAGACCTACGTCAACATAAGCAGATTGCAATTGGCATTGCGGGGTCTGGCGGCGCAGGATGCTGTAACAAGAGTCGCTGGTACGGAACGCGCAGTTGAATTTTAGGACTAGGGGCTGACGATGCACAGTTCTCGGTTTGAACAGCCAATTGAGTGCGCAGCAGCTTGCACGGCTGCTACTCGCAGATCCGCTCAGTGCTGAGGAGCAGTGGGAGAAGGAACTCGTGAAATCAGGCGACAGCAACGAGAGAGCGGTATTGCTAAAGTATGTGCTTGATCTGCCATACTGGATAGCGCATCGGCTAACACAATCGTTGTACAGATACGGCGACGATGCCGATGCACATGCGCCTTCGCCCCTCTACAGGGTCCTCTCTATACCCTCACGAACCCTTCAATCGCACAACCTAGAGGTCCTCGTCTCTACCATCAACGTCAATGTCGCAAAGTCCCTACCCCATATGGTAACAGAGAGCTCCACCGAATCGTTGCTGGTTCCCAAGCTCCAGGCCACATCCGCACGAGGATTGCCGGTCCCATACCCAGTACACAAGACTCTAGTATTAGGAGAAGGACTGGACAGCGCCATAGCATTTGGCAGATTCTCGGCGGATGGTCTGAACGAGATGGATGATATGGTGAAGATGGCCGTCGACCTTCCCGCCCCGTCGGACGAAGTCAAATCAGATACCCACGCCGCAAGCACTCCCATCAACCTCCAAGTTGGCACGAAAGCGCTCGATAGCTTCCGCGAGTCGATCCAAAACTCCATCATCTATGAGCGAGGCTGGTTCAAAAGTGGTTTGCCAACGCTGTCGGAGTGGTTAGTCCAAGACCTTCAGGCCACAGACGCTATCAAGCCCCCGATGAAGACACTTGTAGCTTCTATAGCCGACGATGTAGAAGCGAGCATCACCAAACAAGACGCTGCTCGATTGCAACAGCTTGCTCCGGTCCAGACACAATCAGACGTCACAACCTCCATCGTCGGTCATCTCGAGACCTGGGCTGAGAAGTCTCATGCGGAGCTCCGTGACGAGCTTGATGAAGCCTTTACGGCTCGAAACTGGCACAAGTTGGCTTGGTGGAAGCTTCTCTGGCGTGTGGACGACGTCACGATGATAAGCTCGGAGATCCTCGAGCGGCGATGGCTCGTCTCAGCGGAGAAGAACAGCATCTACCTCGCCGGTCGCATGAACCAAGCTGGTTTCCCAGATGACGTCCAACATCTCGCCGTTGCCGATATCCCGGAAGTGACAACGCAGGACACAGCGCCGACAGCAGAGAACCCGCGAACAGATCTGTCCACCAACGTCCGGAAACCAATACCATGGCCCGAACACATCGCGGCTGCTCGCACAGAACTCATCAACGACACCGTGCCACCTCTGCAGGCACTCGCTCAACGACTTCTCCTACAGACTTTCAGCACCACATCCCTCTCGTCCGCTGCTTCGGCACTGCTCTACGCCTCCATGTCTACATTCTCCGTCTTCGAGGCTTCAGCCGTGGCGGCACTCGGTCTTACGTTTTCTCTTCGCCGCGTGCAGAAACTATGGGAAGGTGCCAGAGAATCATGGGAGGGTACCCTGAGAGAAGAGGGTAGACGCACGTTGAAGGGTACAGAGGAGAGAGTCAGATTCATCATCAAAAATAGAGGCAAGGAATACGTTGAGGATGAAAGTGTAGCTGAGAGGAGGGCAGCGAGGGAAGCTGTAGCAAAGGTCAGAGACGCACTTGAGCGGATGGACGGTGGAGATGGCAAAGGAAGTGTATGATAGATATGTATGAACTTCATTCAGTGTCGAGGAACAGTCTCTCGTCGTGGTTAATCAGAATTGGTGATTTCCCCAGTTTACCTTCTCTCTCGACTCATATATTCCGCGGTTTAACAGTTGCCTGTATTGCAGTATCTGAGTGAAGTGGGGTGACACGATCTCAGCGCAGGTTGCGCATTGCAGGTTGCCTGCAGGTTGCTTATTCACTGCGACCTGCCAACATCCTTTCTTTTTCGAAAGCTAAATGTGGCCTGAATCAGCGCGAATTCGCGCCGATTTGGCGTGATTCTGCCTTATTCACTAACTTTCTGTGGCGTATTTTTGCAAGAGTACGAGGCCGTCACTGTAGTGTTGCCTACAGTACGTGACGGTGCCTGACTGTGCAGCATCGTCTATCGTCCTCGCCCCGCCTGCTCTAAACTTCTTAACAAAGCCCTGTCTGCTGCATAGACAGAGCCTGCAGGGTCTTACTCTGCACAGCATCTAATATTATATAGAGGTAGAAGAATAAGCACGTAGATTTTCTAGAGAGCAGCGCACTTAGGCGGTAGAGGTATAAAAGGTAAAGGTAAGCACTTTTATATATTTGTACATAGCTAGCTATCTGTAGAACCTGTGCTACTAGCAGAGAAACTTAATACAAGAGCTAATGTGCTTACTAGAAGAGATAGATGTAGAAAAAAAGTAGAAAGGGTATGTGCAGTTAAAAACAGCAAAGTTAGCATAAGGAAAGAAATCGCAAATGGCAAATGCTAGGCTACTTAAGGTAGTTGTCTGACTCTGAGATTGAAGAGACGCGCCTATATGCATGTGCATTTGGCCAGAGTACAAAACCACGCTTGGAATGATGTTCCGAGGAAGAAAAGAAACAGAAGCGCAAGGCCAAACACGTAGGACTAGGTATTCCGAAGGGAGGTTTCGCATGTCTGCTCTAAAAGAAAGTTAGCTATGTTGAAGAGTAAAGAGAAAGTAAGAGATTTTAAAAAGAGAAGACTTACTTGAGTTAAGAAGAGGCAAAGAACGGCCACAGCTTCACTTTAGCTTGGCTTTCAGAAAACGGCTGAACTTGTTCTTGTAGTCCCTCTGCCGATCAGCAGCGTCGGCCTTGACCCATCTATTCCAAATCCTCATATGCTTGGTGATTTGCTCGAAGGGTACTTTGCGGATCTCTGTGGGCAGATCTCTGGCTGAGAAACTAATGTGATAATCTGTGCCACGGCTGGTCTCATGAGGATTAATCGTATATCGAATCTAGTACCTTGTTAGCTTAGTTGTAAGATTTAAAGTTGAGTACCTACGTCGTGCGTGTTATGAGTCGCAGATTCTACTTCGTCTGGAATCTCTTCCTGTGTAGGTAATTCCGAATTGGAGGTGGATTCTGTGCGGTTGGATTTCGGCTTTGGTTGTTCAGGAACACGCTGCTTTCCTTGAGCTTTTGAAGAGGATGATGATTGAGCTACGCCTCGTGGATTCTTTGGCATGCTCGCAGGTATTCGAACTTCTACGCTTTGGCCCTAATTATAAACAGTTAGTATTTCCATGCGTCAGACTATATCCTCTTGATTGCTTACCCGACGGCGAGGGATCGATACGCTGGGTTCCATCATCCTTGGCCTTGAAGACAGAAGAGACGGGATTGGTCCGTCATCTTCTTCGTTGTCCGAAGGCGCAATATCTGGGAGGTACTCTTGGCTGTCATCAACGGGTTCGTGCATTTGACCGCTGTCATCCTCAAACGGTGAGTAGCGCATGGCGCCGTTAGATAACGGTTTCCCTGAGCGAGCAGGACGTGCGGAACGTGAGGACATCTTAGTGACGACGGCTAGGACTGGTAGGAGCCGGTAGAGGAGGGTGTTCAGCAGATACTTGATGTTACTGTGGAAGTGCTAGTATGGTGTAGTGTAAGAAGTCAAAATTTAAACTAGAGAAGAGACACCTAAATAGTACCAGGTCCCATCTGTACCAGCGGTCAAACAATTAGGCATCTGTCTCTCACTCTAGATGTGGTAGGTGCGTCACCTACCCCGCCTTTACAAAAGAGAGATGAGAAGCTATAGGTGAAGGCAAAGGGCGGTATGTTGTGAGCAACAAGGTCTAGCTAGCGGTGTCTGAGGGACAGACAGCGAGTGGCTGGGGCTGTGGGAGAGCAGCGTTTGCAACGGGCGGAAATGAACAGGCAAGCAAACACAGACGCCAATGCCGCAGTGACGGTGGTGGAAGGGCTGATGTTGAGTAGAAGTGGATAATAGGCAGGCTTGGTCGCAACTTAGTCACCTAGTTTGAACAATAATAAAAGCACACAGAGTGACAGGCGTAATAAGAGTGTTGGACATGAAGTATATAATTTGAAGTTGAACTTTGATTATGATCTGAATAAACACCAAACAAAATGAAGCGCTAGCTAGACATTGTAGTGACTGTGCAGCAACGCTGTACAAAATACCAAATAAGTATACTCGCAAAACATCAAAACAGAATGCTACTGTGTACGGCCACTCCATCGCAGACCCATTTAAAAGATCTCGCCAAGTCGAGGCTTTCCACCCTTCCAATCATTGCGCTCGTAGTATCGGAAGACAAGATCGTAGCCATCCAAGTCATGTACAATGCGGTCGACGCGACGGTATCCCGCAATTGTCTCCATCCTCTTCGCCTTCTCAATGTTCTTGGCGGGCATCTCGTCAGCAGTAGGCTTAGCCTCGAAAAGAGTGACGCTGAACCTGCCAGGCTTGAAGATGCCGACGACATGCTCAACGACGTCAGCCGTCTCCCTACCAGTCTGGCGGGCAGGTACATTGGTCTCGAACGAGGCGTAGGAGCACTGGGGCTCAGGTGTGACGTGTACAGTGAAGTAGTGGGTGGCATCAGAACCCTTCTTGGAGCCGTTGGGAGCACCACCTGGGGCGGGAATGACGCCGTTGGCAGAGAAGCCACAGGGCGTGAACAGGTAGGCGTCGATGCGGGCATCGGGGTACTTGGAGGTAGGGTAAACATCGGCCAAACCACAGTGCTCAGAAACAACTGTGCCGAGCGTATGGCCCTCAGTGGTCAACTCCTCCGGGAAGGTAAGCTCCTCATCAGAGTTGAAACCAGAGTGGTCGGAAGAAGTCTGCTCGAACACGTCGAAGCTGTCGTCAGAGGTATGGGTGTTAGCAGCGGAATTGAGGACAGTGGAGCCGCCGAGGCTCTCGCTGTGGCCATTCTCTTCCGCAATGGTACCTAGGGACTGGATGGCGTTCTTGCGAGCCTCACGGGCCCTCTGGATGTAGCGACCTTCCGCAACCGCACTTGCGTCCTCTAGATAGAACTGACGGGCGTTCTTCTCGTCGAGGTCGGTCATCAGGATCTCCAGAGTCTCGTCCTCTTCTTCGTCGGTGGCCTGCTCACGCAACATACGTTGAGGGTGGCTCACGAATTTGGTCTCGGTATCAGGCGCAACCTTCTCCTCACCAGGACTGGGAGGTGGAGTGAGGCTGGTGTCTGGACCGGTGATGTAGAGGTACCAATGTTCGCCGTTCATCTTGCCAATCATATAGGCACTGCCACCCTGGAAGCGGTCGTCAAGGTAGCGAACCTCATCACGCCAGCTGCGGTGGGGTCCACGCTGCTGATCGGGGTAGAGATAGTTCTTCCTGCTGTAGAACACGCGGTATGGTGTGGCAGCTGGCGCGACGCCCGATGCCTTGGGTGCAACGAAGGGGAAGCCGACCCCTGCAGCAATCTCCAGCATACGAGTGAGACCCCATAGTAGAGTTGTGGTTCCGCAGGTCTTGAGCACGACCTTGTGAGGAAAGACGAACATGCTCGACTCGGACAAGAGGTAAGCGTCGACATGTTCAGACTCGATGACAGAGAGAACCTTGCAGTTGACAAGATCGAGCATGTCCTTCCAGACATCTGCCGACACCGTCTTCAGTCCAGTTGGGCCGGCCTGTCCAGGCAGTTCGGTAGCAGAAGCGCTAAACCATACTTCCAAGAGCTTCTCGGGACCCTCAAACGAGTTGGTAGAGTCGAGATCGATGGTAGCCTCCTTGTTGATGGTCAAATGAGGGGTGCCAATGTGCGACGAAGGCGAGGCAGTGTAGTGCTGAGGAATCTCAGTAGCGACCATCTCTTGACTGTGTGGCTGTCGCGCGCACGAACAGGTCTGGTAGGTGTGTTTGGTGGCCGTGGCTGTACGGAAGCTTGGGGAGGTGGCTAGCTAGGAAGCTATGTGCAGCACAACCTCGCTCAGACAAGCAATGCGGTGCTCGCCTGAGAAGAATTGGCCCACGGGTCGCAAAGAGTAGGCGAGGCTGGCGTGTGCCAGCAGCAGTTTATGGAGGAGAGGGTAACCGACCGTAGTCGATGTTAGGGAGGTCGGGCGTTGAGGGGAATAAACGAGGCCTTTCGCCGGGAAATGGTGGCAGTGGTTGGGGTCCTCGCGATACCAGATTCCGATACCCTGGGGAAGTATCGGGTCCAGCAGACGAGGAGATCTGCTTTAAATGGGTACGATGGTGGGTGGTGAAGGACGGGGCGTGGCGGGTGTTATCGAGGCCTGTGAATAGTCAGCGCTGGCCGTTGGGATGTCTTGCACACTGCTTCTCGCGGAGACAACGACTCACTTCGCAGGCTTGGACAGAAAGCGTACCAGGTCCTCGCGACGCATAGAAGGGCCGAGGTGGGCGGCGATAGACGGTCTGCGGGCTACTGAAGCCTAGGCAGTGGTGGAGAGGGAGGAGAGTAGGTCTGCCAGCGTGATGATGTAGGTTTGGTGGGCAGCGTTGAGCAGAGAGTCAATGCAATGGCGTTGGGCGCTGATAGAATCTGCGTGAATGAGCGGGCGGACGTGACGAGGTTATATTCCCACACGGCAGGCGCGAGAGATGGGCGTGTGCAGAGTGTCAGGAGAGCGACGTACTGTGCGCAGTGGATGCAAACTTCACTAGGGGAATTTGGCGTGTGTGGTGCTGGGGCGACGTCGTGGAAGCTTCGGGCCTTCACGCGACAGCGATTTTTCACGAGTGCGGTGTTTTCGCATCAGGACGTCACCGCCCGTCCCAAGTGGCTGGAGCGCCCCGCCGTCTGCCATTTCACCCGACTCGGCCACCCGCCATGTGCCTGACACAAGACGCGAATAGGTCCGACTGCCACTGCTGCCATGATCGGCTGCTGCTATGTACATCAGGGAACATGCTGCCTCTGCCATTCCACCCTACGCCCAGCTGGGAATAGCAGCACATGATCACGGCTTTACACGTACGTACCAATGGTACCTGATCTCACCAGCACAGCCTTACGCCCTCAATCAGAACCCGATGGGCATGTGTAGTCTATGCTCCTTTGCAATCTCCGTCGTCAAAGTATCCCAATCTTAACGCAGCTGCTCTACATGACTGTGCACGACCACCTCTCACAACCAGGGCGAAAATACACACCATCCAATACAGCCAAGTTGATCGTATTGCCCGGAATAATAATCGCACAAACTGCGTATACATGTATAACACCTCCCCATAAGGACACCAGGCCCTATGGCGTCAGCACAGCCCCTGCAACAAGCAAGCATACTCCCAGTACTCGTGACTACGGGCCGAAACACCAGGCGCACCCGTCCGTCTTTGTTCCAGCTTAATCGCATACAACAAACCTGATATATCTATATCCTAAATCAACACTTATTACCACCTAACCTTCCCTTTCAGGCATCTTCAACTTCAGCTTCCCTCTATTGATCATCATCTCGAAACATTCTCTCAGATCCAATACTAGCGCATCTGGTGCCTCGAAGCCTGGCAACATTGCGGGGCGGCCAGCATGGCGCTTCACCCAGGATATGTCCCAGGAACGTGCACCCCACATTAGCGGTGTTGCGGTGCTGCTGTTAGGATGAAGGAACGTGGAGATGCCAAGGGGAGTGGATGTGAAGGGTTGGTAAGAGGGGGATTGCATGTCGATGTGTGCGCGGCGGAGCCAGCGGAGGGCCTATCCGTCGTCAGACGTCAGCGGTGAGAAACTTCAGACGAAGACTTCAAGGGTAGACCAAGCTAGGCCTCAGCAGATCTTCAAGTGGCAAAGAGTACGTCACGAACAGCGGCGAGTACCTCCCAACCTCCTCATGACAAGCGCGTCAAATATATGAAAAAGGTAACGTACCGCTTCAGGCCCTGGTAACCATTGCAACATTGTAAAGTTCAGCACCTCCGTAGGACTCCATGTGTAACTTTTCCCATCGCCGTCCACTCTATCTGGGCTCGTCGCACCTCCAGGTTGTGCCATAGATGTCGAAGGCACATCCTCCTCTTCCTCTTGCTCTTCCTCGCCTCGCTGCATCTCCAGCTCAACCGGTGAAAGAAAGGGACTCCTTGGCCGCGACGAGAGCGGACGGGGTGGTACATCTCTCGTATGTAGTATAACATCGAGCAAGGCGGCAAGCAATCCCACAGGTGAGTCGCATAAAGAGAAGGCCAATGTCTGCGGCCGAAGAGAGTAGAGACGATGTAGCGTGGGTCCCAGCGGCTCACCGCCATACACAGCATCCAACGTTGCCGGGTCTTTCCCATGCAGGCCTTTCGGAGGTGTCTGCACTTCATTCGGCATATAACCAAAACTCAACAGCGGCACTTTTGCCCGCGTCAACTTCGCAACTCGGTACTTGAGATACCGCATCGGCCCGCTCTTCAAATTTGGCTTGTCAAACGATGGATTCGTAGTATGCACCGCCCGACAACTCTCTGGATGTCTCAATGCCAACGCGCGACATATACCAAATCCCCTGGAAGACTCGTCAGCAACCACGTAGCCAAAGTCAAGACCACGAAAATATGTGACTTACCATCCCGTTCCATGAGCGACGAATTGTGCATATCCCAACCTCCCCATCAATCTCTGGAATGCGTCCGCTGTCCCATGCAATCCAAAGCCTTCTTCCATACTCGCATCACTAAACCCAAACCCTGGTATACTCGGCGCCACAATATGAAAAGCCTGCTGTGCACTGTTCGCATGACCTGACAGAGAGTGCGGATCCGTCAGCCCATCGATGACGCGTTGGACCTCGATAAACGACGACGGCCATGTGTGACAGAGAAGCAAGGGAATGGCGTTGGGGTGTTTAGATCGCTTGTGTACGAAGTGTATACGTAGCGATTGTGTGGCATCAGTGGAGGAGACGGTGGAGGGTATGGTGATGGTTGTGCGGTATTGAGGAAGAGTCGAGTTGAAGCGCGATTCGGCGGCGCGCCAGTCGTAACCTTCGAGCCTGCTTGAATGTTAGTATTTGTGAATGTCGGGTGTAGAAGAAAGAGGAAACATACCAAAAGTCCAAGAGTGGCTCAAGCACACTCTTCGGTGTTCCTTGCTCCCATATCCTCTCATCTGGCAATTCTAGTTCACGCGGTAGACGCGTCAACTCTAACTTCTTCTTGGTGAGCTCAAGGTATTTGGCGGAGACCTATTTTGCGGTTAGGCTCCTCGGCTCAGTAATAGGTGGATTGTTAGGAGACACGCACATGCATGCTGTACGTGGTGATGGCTTCATCGTCGTGAGGTGCAGATGTATTCATGATTGCAGAGGTAAATGAGGTATTGGAGTAAGTCTGTTCTGTTCGTTAGTGCCAGTCGCATGGCTGGTTTGGTAGGCCGCAACTGTAAATACCTGTCATGTATATCCTATCTCTGTCCAAATGTTGCACGTGTACACAGCAGGCGTGATATTTTCACCAAAAGTTTGCTACCAAAGGACCAAGACGTAAAGATTAATACAAAGAAGTATAATGTACACTATTGGGTTGCGGGAGCACTACAGAATCATGGGGTACCTCCACTTAACCTTGAACACTTTCGTCCGTCGCGAATGCACATCAAGACAAGATCGTCCTGAGGCCCGTCAGAACAGCCTGGAGCTTGCGCGTTTCGCTTCATTGTAGAGCCATGAAACGAATCTAGGGCCGCTTGTAGATGTCCTTACACTGTTGTTGGCTGTCTATCTCTAGCGCACCAAGATGTGGCGAGTGTTGTGGCTGTGCAGTCGAGCCCAAATGATCGGCAAACGTCAGGGTCTGATTAGGATAAAAGGCCTAACCCGCATGCCAGGCACACCAATCAGCATTCGCGATGCTATAAACCTTCTCGAATACCATGGAAGTTGTGGCCAATATTTGCCATGTGGCTGAAATAACATTGCCGTGACATTTGTTACACGTCTCTAACTGTGTTGGCGCCGGCATTACCGCTGCTCGTTGGGGAGCGTTGCGCGCCTTGGGTTGCAACTCCGCGTAGATTGAGGGAGCCAATTCGCTGCACGAGATTCGTCCCGACCGCATCTACAGCCCCTCTTGGCTGCAGAAGTGAAGGCGCTGTGGCCGCAGCTTCTTGAACCTTGAACAACCTTATGCTAGTGTTGTTCCACACCCCGGCAGTACCCTTGGCTACGACCATCTCGGCTGCGAAGACGAATCCCCAGAGTAGCGATTCATACCAACCCAGAGATAAGGCCGACCACTCGAAGAGGTGCACCCTGATAGGCGAAGGCTCAATTCCACGCACCTCGGTCTCGCGTATAGTTTTCAACGCCGCGGCCGTGTCATTGGCGCTGCCTGAGCTGGGCATCTTAGGACCGAGTTCCGATATCAGCATGAGAATAGTATGCATCGGTAGTTCTGAAAGCCATCCTTCCAACTACAGAGGTCAGTAAAGCTTGTGGTCTGTACAGCGCAAACTTACCCATGGGACGGAAGGAGTAAAGAACTCATTAGTGGCTAAGGCTGGGCCCGCCAGACTATGTAGACTAGTCATACTGTTCTGCCGGGAGAAGGCTGGCTGGCCTACTGGCATCTTGCCCCTTGCCTTCTCCGACATGCCCCTTACTTGAAGCGGCACAGAGTCGTCTATAGATGAGGCTATGGATGCGCTCCTCGACGCGCTTCTCGAAGCGCCTGACTGTGACGGGACGGGGGACCTTGACGGCTCGGAGGGACGTGCATCTTCTGCATCGGAGTCATCATCGTCGCCAATAGCGAAAGCACTGTCCTCTTCCGGTACATTGCCTAGAGTAGGTGTGCGAGCTACCGTAGGACTTCTAAGACTGTCAATGGAATTAGTTCGTGTGAGGTCTTCGCCGCCTTCTTTGCGTTGCTGGTTCTGACGCTCAATTTCTTCTTGGCCGCTCTCCAACGTGAAGTCTCGCAGTGCCTGGAACCTTTTCCGTGATCTCACGATAGCGTACACCAGGTTTGGGTTGTCTAAAGATAGTTAGAACAAGTAAAAGAGGGCCAGGGTTGCTGATCTTACGTGGGTATTGATGCTCAATCATAGCGTTGAGAACTTCTAACAATGATTGCAGAAGAGTGTGGTTGTTTTCGTTGGCGAACAGGAAGCTAGGAGATGACATGGACGCAAAGAGTTGGAGCAATCTAGAGCTCGAGGCGCGTCCGATGTTCTGAACGTAAGCCGCGATGTTGTTGAGGATTGCGAGTAAAGCAGGGTAGATGGCGTCTAGCCTGCCTTTACCAGTGGTGAGTAGGGTATATATAGACTAGCATAATTAGCACAGGTATTGATTTTAATGGTGATACATACCGTGATGACGTAGTCGGCGTATGTACCGTGGAAGTTGGGTATGCGTATGCTAGCTGGAAGCGACTCTTGCCCCTCAAAAGTCTTGTTGAGGCTCTTGCCAAACTGCGGTTCGACACTCAACGTCTGGAGCACAAAGATGCACATGCGCACAAGACCCTGCTTTGACAGATCATTCCGCTGGTCGATGGCATAGTAGAGCACCAAGACAACGAAATCGTGGGCCCTATCGGTGTCAATGATGAAGGAGCGGAAGCGCTTGTTGCACTGCAGTGCCTCCCAAAACAGCATGATCATTTCGGGTGCCCAGGTCAGTGACTTGTGGCTACCAGGAAGATAGGAGGTGTTGGCTTGAAGCTATTCTGTATCAGCGAGAGAAAACAGCGCATTGGATGTGTTGCATACCGGCTGATTGAGTATTCTCGTCATACCATCAACCAGGAACTGAAAGTCTTGGGGACGGTGTAGACGGCCGAGAAAATGGCGGAAGAAGTTCTTAGGCGCTGGGCCGTTTCCAGACTCGGGTATGGGGTACAGGACGAGGACGAGGAGCAACTGCAAGCAGTAGGTAACCAGGACCTGTCGCTGGTCCTTAAAGACGACGTGGTCGTATGGCACGCGCCATGTTGCGGGGTTGTATTTGAGGGTCTGCGAGATTCAGTAGTGCATAACAGAGAATATCGAGGCACTCACGGTATTGAGCAGCGAGCAGAGGACGGACAGAACGACCTGCTTGTCGGGACAGGTCGCAATGTAGGTGATAGCCTTAACGCCCTTGACTGGCAGCACGCCCGCCGACATGTACATGGACTTGCTGGCTAAAGTAAGCAGCAAGCGCAGGATCTCGGTCCTGTTGCTCTCAAATTCCTTGGTCGAGGCGACGGGCGTGTTGCAGCCAACGCCGCTCTGCCATATCGCATACGAGACCTTGTTCTTGCCAGCCGCGACTTTGGGAAGGGTGAAGTCGGAGAAGAAGAGCAGGTCAATCAGCGTGTCGATGATCTCCTCGGCCAGCGGCTTGGCTTTCTCGAACTCAGGCTCCTTCTCAGTGGGCGTCTGCTCAGGGTCGGCCTCGTCGAAGATGATCTCGCTTCGCACCAGCTGGCCCCGCCGACTGCGCTTCCGCCGCGCGGCCCAAAAGAATTGGTCCTCCCAGGTCTCGAGGTGGTCGGCTTCATACAAGAAGGGCAGCAGTCGCGTGAGGACCCGTATGCAGTTGAGGGCGTCGCGCTCCGGGGCCAGCTCGGGGTCGGGGAAGGAGGGGTGGTTGCGCAGGACTATGAGGCGCGAGGTGACGGCGAGGATGAGCGTCTCGAGATTGGCGAGGTTGTTGTCGCGGGTGCGGCGAATGTCTGCGGGCGAGAAGAGCGAGAAGACATCTTCCGTCGACTCGGGCAGCTCCCAGAACTGGCGCCGTCGTCAGTACAGCAACAGCACAGAGGGCAGAGGGCAGGGCAGAGCATACGCCGGTCCAGTAAGCGTCGTCGGCGGGGATCTGCTTGGGCTCAGACAGGCGGAAGACGCCCTGCTTGAAGGACAGTTTCGAGTCGGATGCACCCATTGGCAAGCATGTCACGGCGTCATGTGCGCATTGCAAGTGCGGTAGATTGACACAGTAGATGTGGTGAGAGCAGCCTCGCCGAGAGTGACGTCGGCAGCGCCCCCGAACAAACGCCGGCTATTCACATGCTTTCGCGTCTGGGCGCGTTGCCAGTTCAGACTCACCATCCAGTCGAGTACATCTTCGTCGCCTGCTCAGACCAGCACAGTCATCGTCTGCTCCACGCTCAGTGACCGTCCAGAAGTTGCATTTGGGTCCAGACGCGAATGCAGGTGCCATACGTCATTACATAAGTACCGCGGCGCCTTCTTTCACCTGTGCCTGCTGCCTCCGCCACCGACACTTCACCCGCGACCGCTCTACATCCATACCACCCGTCTGTCTTGTCGCTCCCACCGCTCGCCTATTCTCGAAACCGTATACCACAACGATACATAAGGGGGCTCCGTATTTCAGCAGCAGGCGGCCGCCACGATGCCACCCAAGCGCAAGCTCGCGCAGACGGCAGCAGACGCAGAGGCCGAGGATGGCTGGGACGACAACGATGAGGGCCCCATGAGTGATCAGGAGACGTTCGACCAGCTCAAAGAGGAGTTCGACGTCAAGGCCATGACAAAGCGAGCGCGCGCTGGTAGGGTCAGAGACGCAGCGGCCGATCTCTTCAGGAAGTCAGACCAGTGGAGTGCGGAGCTGAAGCCTGACCATCACAATCGCCCGCTCTGGGTCAACGACGCGGGTGGTATCATCCTCGAGTCCTTCCATCTTCTCTTCGATGAGGCCCAGGACTTTTTGATCAACATCGCCGAGCCGCAGTCGCGTGTCTCCAAGATGCATGAGTACCAGCTTACCACCCACAGCCTCTTCGCCGCCGTCAGTGTTGGGCATTCCAAGCAGGAGATCATAGACAAACTCGACCGCTACTCCAAGACAGCTCTATCCGCCGCCATCATGCAATTCGTCGAAAAGTCCACCTCCGCCTTCGGCAAGGCCAAGATCGTGCTCAAGAAGACATTGTCGTACATTGAGAGCGAGGACCCTACCATACTACAGAAGCTTCTACGCGATCCTGTGGTCGCCGAGTGTCGGGCAGATTCAACAGACGGTCTCATCAAGGAGGCCGCCCCCAAGATTGGTCAGATGGCTATTCCGGGTACCAAGCTCGCTGCTGGTGCGAACAACATGGCACAGCAGCAACAGCCAGAAGCTGTACAGCAGCCGCCGCCAAGCGACATGATCGCCACGCTTCGAGAAGACGACGACGATGACGAAGTGGCCCAAGTCCACTCGTTTCAAATCAGAAGCGAAGAGCGCGAAAAGGTCGTCAAGCGCTGTCGGAGCATCGGTCTGCCGCTCACGGAGGAATACGACTTCAACAACGACGATACCAACCCGAACCTCGAAATCGATCTCAAACCCCACGCGCAAATCAGATACTACCAGGAAAAGGCTCTGAGTAAGATGTTCTCCAACTCTCGAGCGCGCTCCGGCATCATCGTGTTGCCTTGTGGCGCAGGTAAGACTTTGGTTGGCATCACAGCTGCCTGTGGTGTCAAGAAATCCGTCATCGTCTTGTGCACGAGCGCCATGTCTGTTGTGCAATGGCGAGCCGAATTCATCAAATGGTCCAACATCAACCCAGAGGACGTTGCTGTCTTCACTGCCGATAACAAGACCAGATTTCCCCGCCAGGCCGGTATCATTATCAGCACCTATTCTATGATCAGTAACGCTAGGAAGCGTTCGCATGATGCTGAAAAGGTCATGCAGTTCATCCGTGAGAGAGAATGGGGTCTGCTGATTGCCGACGAGGTGCACGTTGTACCCGCCAATATCTTCAAGAAGGTCACCTATGAGATCGCATCACACGCGAAACTCGGTCTTACTGCTACACTGTTGCGAGAAGATGACAAGATCGATGACCTCAACTTTTTGATTGGACCCAAATTGTACGAAGCTAACTGGCAAGAGCTATCGGAGCAAGGTCACATCGCCAAAGTCCAGTGCGCTGAAGTCTGGTGCCAGATGACACCCGAGTTCTACACCGAGTGGCTCAAACCATCGTCCCTGCAAAAACGTGCACTGCTTTCCATCATGAACCCCAAGAAGTTCCAAGCCTGCCAGTTCTTGATCAATTACCATGAGTCACGAGGCGACAAGATCATTGTTTTCTCTGATAATGTTTATGCACTAGAGAAATACTCACGAAAACTGGGCAAGGCTTATATCTACGGCGCGACACCTCAACAAGAACGTCTCCGTATTTTGGAGAACTTTCAACACAACGAGCTTGTCAACACTATTTTCCTGTCCAAGATTGGTGACACCAGTCTCGATCTACCCGAGGCAACGTGTCTCATTCAAATCTCTTCCCACTACGGTTCCCGTCGTCAAGAAGCACAGCGCTTGGGCAGAATTTTGAGGGCGAAGCGTAGGAACGACGAAGGCTTCAACGCCTTCTTCTATTCCCTCGTCTCCAAAGACACCGACGAGATGTACTATTCGTCGAAGCGACAAGCCTTCCTTGTTGATCAAGGATATGCCTTCAAGGTCATCACGCGTCTCGAAGGACTGGAGAACTTCTCACAATTGGCGTTTGCGACACCGCAAGAGCGCCGAGAGCTACTGATGGATGTCCTTCTTGCCCGCGAAGAAGACGCAAAGGAAGAGAGGATTGAGGGTGATGCCTTTGGCACCAAGTACGCCTCCAACAAGGGCAATAAGAAGAAGAATGGAGTGAGGCGAGCAGCAGGTACATTATCCGAGTTGTCCGGTGGCCAGACCATGGCCTACATGGAGGTCAACAAGAGCAGAAATAAGGAGCTCAAGGGGACCAAGGGTGTCCAAAATGCCTTCATGCGGAAGCTGGCTAGGTCTGGACCCAAGAAATAATGTGTACGATACCATGGTGCGTGTATATCGCGTTTTGCATTGCTATGGCGTTCTCATTATCGAATACTCTTTTCGGAGTTGTCGAACCGGGTGGTCCCTGTGTGAGGAAAATTGTACTGTCGGACTACTATCTATTGAGAGTACACATCAAGCTTTACATTGTGCCGCCCTGAAGAGGTACGGATGAAATAACACCCGTTTCAGGCGAGCAATTCGCATACTCAAACATAGCGTCGCCCTTATTGATGACACATACCTCGTGCCATGTCCGGAATCTCCTCTCATCTCCAAACGCTTTGTAATGTGCAAGTGCACCACCATAGATCTTCAGATGCGACGCGTGGCTTTTGGCCCAATGCTCTAGATCTTCGAGGTTGGCGAAGAAACCCGCGCCACACGATTCCTTTCGCTCTTCCTTACTACCGCAAGGGTGACTTACATCCTCGTTACGAAGATATGAGATACTAAGAGCTCCAGTTTCCGTTGAATGCTCATGTAGATATTTGAGACCTTGCTTCAATGTCGGTTCGAGCTTCTGTTCGTACGAATCTGCTTCTTCTTTACCGCAGTTCGCCCAATACTGGCCAGAGCGAATATGGACCATATTCTCGTGATTGGTACCAGTCAAGCGTTGGCCTATGCTATTTGGTATTGGGTTTGGACGCGGCATGTCAGCGGCTCGGGGGAAAAGATCGTGTGCGGAATCTGGAATGCGATCTCGAGCTGCTCCCCAGTACGTGCTTAGATTGTGTTCTTCGGTGCCGGCTCCAGGTAGCCTCGCTAGTCCGGGAAGATAGTCAAGACCAGAATAGTTTGTTTCGAGACGTGATACTGATGTCCTGAAGCCTTCGTGCCATAGCCCAATGAGTGGCTGACCAACGGTGGATATATTCTGATGTATATTTCTGAGGTTTAATGATTCGATGGCACTGTTGCGTCTTGCTTCATCGCTCCAATAGCACACCCACACAGTCCCTTCGATGCGACTGTAATTGTCGAGCGTAGTGAATGCTTCTACTGCTTCTGGCGCGTCGCTTTGCCTGAGCCATTGCTGGATAGCACATACGCCCTCTTCTTTTGCCTGCGCAGCTACAGCGCTGTCCTCATGCTGCTCGATACCAACGTATGATGTGAATACTCGTTCGACATTGGTGGGTAGGCTGAGTTTCCATCGAGGGATGGGAACGCGATGATTACGAGGTTTGCGCAAGGGATACAGGCGAGCGGGGCAAGACATTTGGCCTGTTTCAAAATGCCGACTGATATGATACAAGGTATCTTGAAGGAGCCGGGGCTGGAATCTTCTGTTCTAAAGACGAATTGTGGCGAGACCCCGCATCCTCAGCCTTATCTCGGCATTAGCTTTCAAGAGGTAGTCTTTACGTACTCTAGTCCGTGTTGTCAACGTCCCCAAGTCCACCTTCCTCCGGGGACGCGGATGCCTGATGGCAGCGTCCTCCAGACAGTAGCCGCCTGCAGCATCTGCATGTAGTAAGACCTCTGCACAGGGAACAAAGAACCGTTGCGCTTTGTAATGCTCAACAGTTAGCATGATAGAGCGAGACAGCCAAGCTTGAGCGTTGAGCGAATCGTGGCGTCGATGTGGCTGCGCGTCTCCCCGCACTTTCGGACTTTCAGCGCTTGGCACCTACGGACATTCGGACTTCTCAATCCCAACGTTCTTTCGCGATCTTCCCCAGCGACTCGAAACGCCTTAAACCCCATAACGCGTCAGGCACCACGCCAGGCGCACGTCCAAAGACCCAGATCAATGCCAGTTTGGGGACGACTTAAGTATGGCTCACGCGTGTTGTTCTCCAAATGTTTGTGAGACTCCTCTGCGACATGTCGCAGCGTCACGAACGGCCGAGTTATGCCTAACCCGACCTGTCGGATGCGTAACGTGTTTGCTGATCGTGAAAACAGTCCGGCTGGGCAGTGCACGATATGATGATTGATATATATCTTGGTGGTTAACGATTTGTATTTTGTTCTGTAGACTGGTTCTCGACTTCTCTTCCACCTCTCTCTACTTGCACTTCTTTTCGCTTCGTCGCCTGCTGGTATTGGCAAACCGCTGGACGGCATTTCCTCTTCTATTTTATACCTTTCGCATCCGATCCTCAAGAGACGCGGGCCGTCCCTTCCGCATTAACTCCATTTGAACACCAAAGCCGGTCATCATGGGTTGGGGTGTATTGGAAAGCAAGCGGTCAGCATTTCCTCGGGGTACCTCTAGATTAGGGGTCAAGGATACGAGCGACGACAAGGTACCCGAACTTGATACCTCCAAACGGAATGGAGGCATTGTACTCTCCCCGCAACCGTCCGATGACCCAAACGACCCTCTGAACTGGAGTTTGAAGTGGAAATGCATTCATCTGCTCATCCTCGCATTCGGTTCTGCAGTCACGAACGCGTAAGTCTCTCTCATACGGATTGGGCAGGCAAATCCTTACGCTCATCTATCACAGAACCACAACTATGCTTACCCCAGGCTTAGAGCCTCTCACCGAAAAGATCCAGAGCAATGAGGGCGATGTGTCGACATGGCTTCTTACAGCACCAACGTTCTGGACTTCAGCCGCAGCTTTCGTCGCGGTTGCGGGAACGGACGTTTGGGGACGAAGACCGTTCTACATCTGGAGCGTTGTACTGCTCGCTCTAGCCAACTTCGCGGCTTACCTGTCTTCAACATTCCCCATGCTAGCCGTCGCTCGAACAGCTGGTGGTCTCTTCTCTGCACCTTTGTTCACCCTTCTTACCGCAACGATCAGCGACATTTTCTTCGTTCATCAACGAGGTCGATCTATCGCGGTGTGGAATCTGATGCTGAACTCTGGAGCTCAAGTTGGGTGGGTTATAACAATAACTCGTCACCTCTCTAGCTGCTAACAAAGGCTCCTTTTAGTCAAATTATCGCCGGTTTCGTCACCGATCAGTTCGGCGTTTCCGCCAACTTCCTCATCACGGCCCTCATCTATTCGGCTCTCATCCCCGTCTTTTACCTTACCATCTTCGAGTCAGCCTACTTCAACCGTAAGACGGAGGATGTCACGACAATCCACGTGCCCGCCGATAAGCTAAGCGCAGAATGGGACGAGGAGGATCTAAAGGCCTCCGTTCGGCCTGCAAGGCAGACATACAACGAGAAGCTAGCTCTGTCTCGCGGCCGACTCTCGGATAAGTCGTTCTTCAAAGGCATTATCAAGCCCCTTGGCCTCATCAGCTCACCCATCGTCTTCTACAGCTGCTTTCTCAACACCACAGTGTTCCTGTTCCTGGCTGGCATGTCCACCTTCATGTCAATCTTGTTGTCATCTCCTCCATATGATTTGACACCCAGTCAGATCGGTCTGACCAACTTGCCTTTATTTGTGGTCGGTCTACTGTCTGGGCCATTTTTTGGCTGGATGTCTGACGCTTCGGTTGGCCTGATGGCGCGCCACAACGGTACCACTAAAGGCATGGTCGAGCCCGAATTCCGCCTCGTACTCCTCTTGCTTTCAACCCCAATCACCATGGTCGGCTTGATTGGTCTGGGTGCTTCTTTCCAGAACAGTCTGCCCCTAGTCTGGATTCTTGTTTGGATGACAGTCACCAACGTGGGTAGTGTCGCTGGTGTGCAGATTGCCATCGCCTACGTCATCGACTGTCACCCCGAGCATTCTGCTCAAGCTTTCTCTTCCATCAACATGATCTCCGCCGGTGCTGTCACCGTTGGTATTACTCCGATGATTGGCTGGCTTGACACTGCTGGACCTATGGCAGTCTTCGGAACTCTAGCATCGGCCGCTGCCATTGTTACCGGAGCTGCACTTCCACTCTATGTCTTCGGCAAGAAGATTCGCGCTTGGTATGAGAGTGCACCGTGGGCCCAGAAGCTTCTTGATTGAGCGTGGAGACAATAAAGAAACGGGACATTTCAGGCATACCGTAGGAGGCGGAAGGTAGACAGCAGTCATTACCAAAGTTTACACCACTACTGCAAGGAGACAAAATCCAGTCACTCACTCGTATTCGGAAATAGAAATCTCCAAGCATACCATCATTCATTTCACCCAATGTATTACTTAGAAGCCTGTAACCCAGCACTAGACATGCCATGAAGACACATGACATCAATGCAATTTCTCATTTTCGTTCATTATTGACCACTAGGGTTATGCAGCGATCGAATTTTTATCGGATACAGCCACTCCTAATTTGCAGCGTTCCGCACCTTCGCATCTTCAACTGCTTTATCCCAGCTTGTTCGCCATATGAATACGCCTTCAATGGCAGCGACTATGCCGAGAGCAATCGCAGGTCCCTGTGACATGTTAACAGATGTTAGATTAGGTGTCAGCAGCGGAACTTACACTCCAAAGCCCATACAACCCCCAATGTGGTGATCCAAACCCGGTGCCGAAGCTGATTGGGATACCAACGACATAGTAGGCGAACAACCCCACATAGCCGCCAATCTCCTGTCTGCCCAAGCCACGCAAGATACCGTTACAATTGGCGGCTAGAGCATCGAAGACTTGAAATGTTGCGCATAGCGGTAGGAGCTTCGCGACCATGTCTATGACTTCTTCGTCAGGTGTGAAGAGACGGGGAATGGCCTCGCGAAGGAGCGAAAGGAGTAGTAAGTTGAAGATGCCGACAAGGACCGAGGCAAAGACGGCGACCTTGGCTGCTGTCTTCGCTGGAACTGCCAGAGTAGCGCCGATGAGATTAGCGATACGCGTGGATGCTGCCACGCTCATGGGAAACGGTATTTGGAAGGTGATGCCGGTAATCGAGCCCAGCACAGATTGCGCTGCAAGTTCCGTCGGGCCAAGCCACGATGAGCTCAACGTCAAGATCTCAAAAGCCAGAAACTCGGCAAGCACCATGATCAAGCCCGGGAGCGCAAGCTTCACCATCGGCATCCAGTTCCTGAGCGCTCGTCGATCGAAGCCACCCCAGCATTGATATCCGTCGATGAACCTGACGTAGAGAAACAATAGCAGAGGAAGGATGTTCTCTGTTATGGAAACAGCGATGGGTGCGCCAATGAATCCCCAGCCAAGATGCCACACCATGAACCAGTTGAGGAAAGCGTTGAGTGGCGCGCAAATGAGCAGAATGTACATAGTCGCGCTGAAGATACCCTGCGCCTGTACATAGCGTTTTCCGCTTTCGAAGGCCGCATAGCCGGGCGCCCCAAAGATGAGAACCTTCAAGTACAGTCCGGCTAAGCGTGCCGTTTCCTTCTCTGGAACGATGAGCGAGAGGATCTGTGTGCCGAAAGCCCATATGAGCGATATCGGAATGGTGATCAAAAGGAGAAAGTACAACATGCGTTGCAGTTGCAGCCCAACGAGATGGGGACGTCCCGAGCCGTATGCTTGTGCACAGAGCGTGTCGAGCGAAGTTGCTAACCCCTGGTATACTGCATAGCCCGTTATCGAAGCAGTCATACTCGCCAGACTCACAGCTCCTAGTTCGGTTTTGCCAATGTGTCCGACCGTGAAGATACTCGCTACCGGCAAGCTATACTGTAGTAGGAATGTCAAGATAAGCGGTGCGGAACTCTTGGTTAAGACTTTAGCTTCTCGCTGCCAGCTCGTGTTGATCTTCCCTGCTGCAACCGCCTCGTTCCATTTCTTGTTGATTGTCTTGGGTGAGTCCAACCCCCCGTATGGTTGGCCTGGATCACCTTCAGATGCTCCCAAAAGCGCTGTTCGCTCGGAGGGTGATTCGACTGCGCTTTCCTCGTCTGGCGTGCTCTTAACTTTTCGCAGTCCTGAAATTGACATTCTAGATCGCACTCGATCAAAAGGTCCCTTGCTTCCAGCCCTTGGGTGCTTGGGCGGAATCAGATGGTTGTCGCGGAGCAGACTCCGCTCTTCGTCTCGCATGGTCTCCCTCTCTTTCTTCGACAGATGACTGTGTTTCTTCCATGACGTTGGTAGATGACTCCTTTCGGGTACACTGGAAGATATTATGGCGGTGGATCGTGATCCTGGGTTGACCCAGGAAGGCCGGCGATAAGAATTTATCATGGAATATTGCTGCCGGATTGTATCCGAACCCGAGGAAGAATCATCGCCATCCTCTGATGCAGACTCATCTTCTTCGCGATCTCGTGCAATAGCCTCTTCTGCTATACCTTGTGACTGAGTGAAACCCTCCATCTGAGACGCGACATCGTTTGCGAAATCATTGACGGAATGTTCTGCTGGTATCGTTGGTGGGGCCATTGCTGACGGGTTTGAAGCGCGAAATTAAGATTAGATGCGCCACCCACCCATAAATATGTTGGTGAAAGAAGAACGCAGAGATATAGAGGGCAGGACTACCAGAAAGTCAAAGAGTGGGGAATGACTGATATGGGCCCTCGCATATGACCATTGGCTGACAGAATTCGTAGGCATGGTCTAATGCGGCAGCTGCAAGCGAAAATAGTGTTAGCTTCCGCCCTGGCTTAGAGACATGACAAGCGGCAGTAAAGGGCGCACGTCGTGACTCTAACCTGCACGATTATGACAATTCGGCGGTTGCGGCAGGTTGAAGGCCGGCTGATCTTTGCAGGATATCGTCGGCTGAGGCTGATTTTCGTGACCTAGCGCGCGTGCGCACAGTCAATCAAAGGTGGAATGCCTCATCGGCTCGTACTACGCCGGACCCCGATCACGTCACCGAATATTCTCAATGATTAAGCGTCAAACGAAAGGCACGATATGTAAAGAGGCTTTTTTTCGAACACGACGACAACAAAGGTCCGGAGTAAATTAGAAGTAGTCACAAGTCATTACTAGTCTTGTGGAATGATTGCTAAGGGGTATGATGTGCCGCAAAAATAACTCTAAACAACGACTCTTCGCAAACCTTCAGTGCCACCAAGTATCCTCCTTCCAGTTATAGCATCTCTTCCTTTACCGCTCTCCCATCTTCCCTCTCTGCTTCCCTCTTCCCTACCCCAGCCCTCATCTTCTGCTTCTCCGTCATCACCCGTTCGAAATCCTGCAGCACCCTCCATGAAGGCGACCTGGCGGTCGTGATCACCCCCAACCCACCTGTGTATGCAAGTATAGCAATAGACATATCCCGTAGGCGAGGCTGTGGGTGTTACGATGGGTGTTACGCAGATGGGACATAACGTTGATGATGGTGGTAAGGGTACAGTGAGGATTGGGAGGAGAGTGGTTGACGATATCGGAGGGTCGATGCGTTGTGGTTGGTCCGACAAAGACGATGTCGGACGTGCCTTCTCGGAAGACTCTCCCTGTTTCGAAGATTGCTTCGCGGATGGCGGTAACGAAGGTAATATTGGCGGTGGTAGGTCGATGTTTTCAGCGGCTTTCCTCGATAGCTGTCGGGCGAAGTCTGAAGCATGCCACCATTCTAGGAACTTGAGCGCGAAGATACTGGTTGGAAGAAGAATCTTCAGCGAACTCAACAAGCGCGGCTCTATGCTCCTCGCAATGTTCCTTGGCGAGAAGATGGATCCGCCTTCTCCAGGCCGCGCCGGGCCAACCTTCCTCGGCGCCGTCGCAATCTCAATCGCCCTGTGATCCGCCTCTCCCAGTCTTCGTATACGCGAGCCGATCAGCCACATGAATGGCGAATGATACTTGGTCCCATCAAAGAGGTAGGCCATGTTGAAGGCCAGCAAGGAAAAGTAGTAAGCAGCATTTACACTCGGATATATGTTGCGTAGAAACCACTTGTAGTAGTGCATCAGCCTCTCCTTCACGCTGGCCCCTGCTCTTAATCCTTCTCTGTCACGGTTGTACCCGGGTCCCAAAAGGTTGGCATGCGCAGCGTGGACATCGTAGCCCTCGTCGAACTTCCTCTTCAGCCATGGGAGGCCGACCAGGACGGCGAGGTTCTTCCATATGTCGCCACTGCCCAGCTTTACAGCCTCGCGTACGCTGTCCGATGCGCCCAATTGTGCGCGCGGTATCTCACCTCCTCGCACTTTCAGCACCCGGGCGCGCTTCAGCCCGTAGAAGTTCTCGGTGAATGATCCGCCGTATGTGCGAAGGAAGTGGCGCTCCACGAGCAGCATAAGCAGCGCGTAGACTTCATCGAAGGAATTGAGTATGGGGAGCAGGTAGCGTGGATATCGGGGTGTTGTGATGGCGAGGAGGTAGCGCAGCGACGGGGGCAGGAGCGATGCGAGCTGTTGCTCGGAAAGGAGTTCGAAGAGCGAGGGCTTGAGGTCGTCTATGCCATGCTGGAGGGCGGGGAGGAACTCCATGTCGGCCTGTGAGAGGGACCGGGAGATCGGATGATCATGGGGTTGGGGTTGATGGGTGTTGTGGCATCGTCGGCTTCGCGACAGTTGATGCGGAAGGTACGCGCAGCCGAGGCAGGAGCGCTCGGGGCTAGCCGTCGCCTCCGCGTCCGCTCGACGCGTGCACTCCTTCCTACGTCACATGCTTCCCCAGGCGGCAACTGACACCACTGCGCTTCAGTCATAGCAGATGTAGCAGCAACACGCCCTCGTATACAACAATCTACTCCGCCACGATGTATTCAGACGACCCAAGATGTACCGAACTCGCGTATCCCGACCTGGTCAACTTTGGCGTCTCCGTGTAAGCCTGCCCTGTTCGTCGCATGTCAACACAGTTAATCACCGTCCCGTAGCTTCATAGTCCTCGGAATACTCGTATCATACCTTCCACAGCACTATAAGATCATATCGCGTCGGTCGTCGCGTGGTCTGAGCCCCATGTTTGTCCTTCTAGGGACTGTGTCGGGAACCGCTAGCATCGCGAACATCTTGACCCTGCCGGAAAGCACGAGGGATATGGGATGCTGTAAGGAGATTGGAAGCTTTCCATGCGCAGCAGCTATGCTCGGGATAGTACAGATCGGGGTGCAGTGGAGTTGTTTCTTCTTCATGTACGGTACTCTCAACCGTCCAGCATACTAGACACTAACAACTAACAGCATGCTACTCTTCCTCATCTTCTTCCCTCGAGGCAGCTCCCCAGCTGTAGAAGAGGAACAAGATACCGACATGCCCACGTGGAAAGAGGCCGTCCTCGTCCTGGGTGTTTCACTCGCCTTCTTCGTCGTCGCATTCATCGGCTCCGTCGTTTTCGTATACGCGCTCCCTTCACACGTTCGCGCATGGGCAAACTTCCTCGGCTTACTTGCTACCGTCCTTGCCGCTATACAATACATACCACAGATCCTCATGACTTGGAGACTACAGGAAATCGGAAGTCTATCCATCCCTATGATGTGCATTCAGACACCGGGGAGCTTCGTCTTTGCCGCAAGCCTATATGCGAGGCTAGGACCTGGAGGCTGGAGTGCTTGGGGCTTGTTCATCTTTACGGGCATCCTCCAAGGTTTCCTACTCGCTATGGGTTTGTCTTTCGTTCTGAGAGATAGAAAGAAGCAGAGAGACCAGCAGCTTGCTGATGCCGATGGCAGCGGCGTCGCTGGTGATAGCGAGCGAGCGCCATTGCTGCATGGTGAAAGATGACATCTTGATCCTTGATACCACTGATATCCAATCTCGCCTAATAATTCTAATATTTTCAAATTTCCTTCGATACAGACTTCTTACCGAGTACGCTTCCTTACATTTACTCTGTTCATGGGCTTGGAAGCGCCCAGAGACGGACCTTGACATCGAGGTACTCGCGCCCTTCGCGAGCTATATATGCTGGTGTCGCCTCACTCAAGTCAAGATAAGATACATCACATTCTTCGCAACTGTGGGATCCAACTCTGCCGCATGAACTCACCAAAAGCATTCCAGTCGCAGTTTTCTGTTATCATGGATCATAGTCCCGGATTCATATTCAGTTCGCCGCTCGGACACGCCAACAAGCAATACCCAGGAACCATGACACGGAACGTACTCATCAGTGAAGCTTGCATCGCTTTCAATCGGTCAACCAGAGACCGTTCGGATATATCGACTTCTCTGGTCACCTTGCGATAGAAGAGACAGGATTCGTGACGATGGTAACCTTCCCGCCAAGCCAGTCTATCGCCCTTTGGGCAGGTATCAATGTCTGCCCCTTGGCAACTTGGCAAAGACCGATCTACTCTCTTGTGACCTTCTTTTCCGGACACAGCACCTGCAAGACGATGATAAGAGTGGGCCAGGCACGGTGTTCCGCGCTCAAACAAGCTGCATTTACCCAGGAGGCCGGAATGTCCAGTGGCGGGAAACATGCGTATATGAGTTCGGCGCCGCCACCTAAACATGGGCGACGTTACTCCCACGCTCGTCACATCTGGATCCTGGAGAAGCTAGCCGATTAAAGTGACAACATGAAGGTTTCCAGTGCTATCGTCCTTGCGGGCGCTGCGCAAGCATTCGCTGCTGTGCGACCCCGGCCTATGGTCTCATCTGGACCAATTCAGGCTGAGATCAAGACTGAGAAGTACGGACGTCTATTCGTTGATTCGATGACACACTGACTTTTGTAGGTTGATGGGTAACCTCAAAGCTTTTGACTCTATCGCAAAAGCAAATGGCGGCAACCGTGCTTTCGGTCTTCCGGGCTACGCTGCATCTGTTGACTACATGCTCGCCAAAACCCAGAACACACACTTCAAGACATGGACTCAGGATTTCCCGGCTCTTTTCAACAAGATTGAGTCCATTGAATTCAGTGTGAGCAACAGCTCTTACCGTGTCATTGGATTGTCCTACTCGCCATCGACGACTCCGGAAGGATTGACGCTGCCGCTTGTACTGGGTGCCTCTGGGCCCGAAGGTTGCACAAACGAAGCCTACGACAACTTGGATGTTGAGGGCAAGATCGTTTTGGTGCAAAGAGGTGCCTGCCCTGATGGTACTACCCTCGCTGGGCGCATGAAGCCCGCTGCTGCCGCTGGTGCTTCTGCAGTAATCATCTACGCAAGCGACACCGCGAATGTTACCGGTGGCACGTTGTCCAACCCTAACCCCGAATACGTTTCAACCGGCTACATTAACCTTGCCGACGCTGAACCTCTCGTCGCACGCCTCGAGGCCGGCGAAGCTATCGAAGCGTACTTCCAGCAAACCCAAACCGTAGAAACACGCATCACACAGAACGTCTTCACCGAGACTAAAGACGGTGACCCAACTAACGTCATTATGCTCGGTGCGCATCTTGACAGTGTACAAGCCGGCGCTGGTATCAACGACGACGGCTCAGGCAGCACACTCATTCTCGAGATTGCCAAGGCTCTCAGAAGATTCAACGTCAAGAACAAGGTCCGATTCGCATGGTGGGGCGCGGAGGAGAACGGTCTTCTTGGATCCAAGTACTACACACAGAACTTGAACGCCACAGAAGCGAACAACATCCTCACATACCTCAACTTCGACATGGTTTCCCGCGGTTACTTTGGTGTCTTCGACGGTGATGGCAGCACTTTCAACCTCACGGGTGCGCCGGGATCAGCAGCCATCGAGAAGCTCTTCGTTGAGCATTTCCAGAAGGAAGGCGTAAACGTGACAGCCGCACGCTTCACCGGTGGAAGTGACTACCAATCTTTCATGAACATTGGCAAGCCCGTTGGAGGTCTCCACACCGGAACTGGTGTCGAGCAAGATCCTTGCTACCACCAAGCTTGCGACACCATTGACAACCCCAACCCGGAGACACTTTTCATCAACGCCAAGGTAAGCACCAAGAAACCAGATTACACAGTGAGAACATCTGCTAACGACGACAGGCTGCTGCACACGTACTTTCTATCCTTGCAACTAGGGGTGAGCAAATTATTCCCAAGAGCCCGGTGAACGCTAGCATGATCACTGAGCGTGGTATCATCGGTGTTGAGCCGAGATGGACGCTACCTGCGGAAGGAGAAATGCACCTTTCTACGTGCGGACATGAGGTCTAATCGTCTATATCGAAAGACGCGTATATAGCAAGGGTCACAGTCAAGGCCACAAAAAGATCATGAAATGAACTGAATGAACATCAATCGTGCCACTCATTAGGTTCCTAGATACTCCTTTTCCCGCTTGCTTTAAACTCATAGTTGTGACGAACGAGATGCTATCGTGTTATGCTGTATCCCGGCTCTTTCCCCCAAAGCCACATATTCACGCTTTCTTCCCACCCACTTTCGCAAACATCCTAGACATGAGACTCACTTTATTCCGCTCGTGATGGTTCAAGTGCTTCGCCTCATCAACACAGAAATTCAGGGCAATCGCTCTCTTCGCTACAGAGGTAGCTTCGACAAGGAGATGCTGACCCTTTATCGCGGGTGGTTGACTTTCTGGCAGTGTCTCGTAGCGTGTGGAGCTAACGGAGCAAGCTGTGTCGTGGGTCATCCGTAACCGGCGTTCGGTGACTTTCGCACTTTTCCTGTGATTTCTGTGCCGTGCGACAGGTATGGACTTCTCGGTGGGTACGACGGCGCCACATCGTGCGTGCTTGTATGCGGTAGGTAGCTCTATTTTCGGTGGGTCTTGAGACTTCGAGTCTGGCCTTGTTGCGTTCGAATGACTGCACACTGCACGGCTAATGGATGACTTGCGTTCTGCAACCAGCTCATACAGGGCTCTTGAACTTTCATGCGATCGTTCTTTCCTCTTCTTTGATTGCTCTACTTTTGGCGAAGGAACCTGGAATGTGAGTTCATGCGTGATCTCGGAAGGCGCGTTTACTCTGGGCTCGGGGTCGGATGATACGAAGTCTTTGCTGGTCCGTGTCTTTGATCCGACTGTTTCCAAAAACCTTGCGCTGTCGCTGCGGTGTAGATGAGGTGCTGAAGGGTCGAGGTCGTCGTCCTGGTTTTCATGGGGAGCAATGGCCATTGCATCCTCGTTGAGATCGATCGACGGTCGGAATACCGAGTATATGCTTTCGCTTCCATCGAGATCCTGGTAACCCCGTTCCTGTACACTGATATCAGGAGTATTATCGCCCACGCATGTATCTGCTTCAGACATCGCGTCGTCCAGCTCATCCTCACGATACAATAGCATGTTGCTCTCGTATCTGACACATTGCCTGATTTTGTCTCTCAGTTGGTCCTCGAAGTATACTTCGTCACCTTCACCATCTTTTCCTTTCATGGGACAAAGATCCAACAATCCATTTCTCTCTGCCAATTGCGCCTTGAAATACCCTCCGTGCCCATACCAGCCTTCCACCGTTGCTCTTATCGCTGCAGGGCACTCATAACCTATACCCCATCCTGTGTGGGTGAGCACATCGTATAGATACTGGCGCACGACAGTGAATCCATCGTTCTCGTCCGGCAAGGGGTGTGCGGGCGTATCATCGCGGGTATCCAATCGTATAAAACTGTCAGAAGAAGGTACTCGGAACTGGCTCCAGCTCAAGGCTCGATATCGGTCTCGCGCAAGCTTCTGGGTCTTAACAAGACTGATCGGGTTGATGGGATCCGAGGATGGGCAGGGCTCTGGGTGGCGCATTGCGACGGCGGTAATTTATCGAGGCAGGAACTTGTGTAGCGGCGATCCAGACCCTAGAAGGTCTATATCTATGGGCTGAAGTGGCAATTTCGAGACTACCAGTTTGGAGATCAAGGGACGTAGCGTAAGTTTGATTCTTGCAACAACAATTTAATGGAGAGGACACATTCAGGTAGACGCTGAATTGCAGTGGGAGTTAATGTATGTTTCGTTTAGCTGCTTAAGTTTGTCACATCCAAAACTCTAATGTGGTCGTACCAGATTGATGTTGGTAAATTAAATTTTCTGGGTCGTGTATGGCCCCAGTGGAACCAATCATGGGCTTCCGCAATCTCATGGCCGTGAACGCTGGGAGCGGGTTTCAGCAATTCTCCAGAAAATGGTACCATCATATACTCCTCGAATGTCGGCCTTGCGCATCCTTCCGTCCTGTGGCCATAGCAGGATGTACATGGCTATCCCTGTTAAATGTCAGTATCGTATGCTCAGTCCGTGAGGTGATGAGCCGCAACTCACATTCTAAGGCACCCGCAAACCATCCGAAGAAATCATTCGCGCAACATTGGCCTGCCCAAACGTCGTATAGATCTCGCCCGGTCAGGTAGTCCTTGCCCCCCGCATATTTCTCGAATATCGCATCGAAGCGTCGCGTGTCCAGCTCGGCATCTAAGTCGTACGCGCCAGTGGTGCTTCCATGTCTGTTGCGGTTGACATTATCAAGGTAGATGGCAAAGAGCGGGTGCGGCAGGAAAGAACTCTGGGTGCTGTAAGATGAGCACACAGCCATGGTAACCGCTGCCCATAGACATAACGCGATGTTGAAGCCGAGTTTACGGAAGCCAATGAATATGTCCCATGGGTAGATCACTCCGTCCTGATCGGCGTCCCAGAAGTCGCAATGCCGGCGTAGCGCACTTCGTCGAGTGTTGGGCCTGCCCTGAACGTTGCGATGCGTGATCACTTTCGTGTTCCTTCTCGTTTCTATGCTTTGCTTGTCATCGTAGGATTTGGGTGTAGCGTTAGCCTCGCCGGTTCCTGTGAAGGTGCCGTTGCATATATCCCCAACTCCCGCTAGCCAGTTGATCGTCTTGAACGCGATGACATCTTCGTGTTCATCTACGAAAGTCTTAGTAGAAGCCGACAGCGACTGGTCCTGAGACTTGTCATCACCATCTTCCGCACTAACGACTTCTGGAAGTTCGGGGCCGCTAGTTGCCGGTTTGTTGCTTGTGAAGTTGAAAGTTGCCTTGGCGGATAAGATATTGAGCTGGACAGCCATTGTGTAGTCGGCTTGTAGGCAGGGACGTTGATGACCTAGAATCGCGCAAGCAAGAGAAGCAGAAGACATGCGGCTCTTGTTTGCTTCTCAAGGTAACATGTCGCAAGTACCTTGCGTCCTGCGAATTACCATCATCTGACGTATGTCTTGGCGTTCAATTTGGGATGCGATACCCATCCGTTCTTACCCTTTGTGTCACCCTTGCATCCCTCTGAGGCTGGATCTTGTTTTGCTCGTCGTCCACCGCCTGCGCCATCTCTCTTCATCTTTATCGCTACGTAAGCCCAGGGTTGGCGCAAACCGTCCAAGCAGATATTTGTGGCGTCGCCTCGGTAGAGACGCGTGTTTGTGGCGTGGCAAAGACGCGTCTCAAATGATCTGAGACGTGTTAAGGACTCGCTGCACATAAGTCATGCTTCGACTAGCGACATCATACCGACTCGATGCAAGAGCACGCGATGGACTTATGAGGATTCAGACGATGTAGCATCGAGCGCAGAGGATGCTTACCGAGAGCATGTGGAATGGCCAGCTTGTCCACAAGCTCCGGGTTTCGGCTAAGCCCCGCTCAACACATCTGAGACCCCGCTCGCCACACACTAGAGTGGTGAACTATTAGTCCATAGGACTTCGGTAGGCTGCTTTTGCGACGCGTAATTGAGGATATATATCTAATTTTTGCCGATTCTGTCATCAACACCAGAAACACGGTTGTGTAGTGTACGTCTCCTCCAACCTGTTCTCATGAAGTCTGTCTAACCGCCAATACAGGTAGTGGTTATCACTCCAGATTTTGACTTCTATCAAACTTTCTGGTAACCCCGGTTCGGTATGTCTATCGCATCCACTGCTCAATGTCACATTCTAATAATTGAACAGAACCCGGGCACGACCTCAACAATATCTTTTTTTGTCCTTGCGTTCGATTCTCATGTGGGGCAAACCACGAACATCTTTTTGCTGCTTAGCTGTGACACCCCTTGCCACCCTCTCAAATCTTTGTTTCCAATGAATTTTGATCTTGATAAATCGCTTCGTTAATGCTGGTGATATGACAATGACTCTATATGTAGCAAGTGCAACACAGTCAGAGTATTCGCACTTTTTGAGTGAAACTGTGTAACAAATACACCAATGGCTATCATACATTCACTTGTCGAAAAAACTCGACCCCATTGTGTTTTCCATAGCTGTTGGAAAGATGGTTCAATTACTGGGCACGTGCGAAAGAATACAAGCATTACAGCCAACTCATGAAACACAAAACCACCCTCAAATCAGCGCAGCCTCATGACCAGGACGATAATCATCTCTCTCGTCCTGCGGGTCAATAAGTCATTGTCCTCGCACAGTGCCACGTCGGAGGTGTGTTCCTTCCCCTCCTAGGAGAGGCGCTCTATCGCTGGATGGCCGGTACCCGCAAACGATCCTCTCTCTTCTGAACATAGCCAGGATTCGATCTCGTAGGCGTCTCCTGTAGCCCCTGCGACCCTTCGACTCCGCTATGGTCGTGACTGCAGATGGATCAGAGGTAATACACCGTGGGCCTCCCAATGGTGCAGGTGACGGCTGCGTCTCAGAGATGGTAGCACTGTATTCGTATCGGGCGTCCTCGAAGGGATTCAGTTGTGCCGGTGGATGAGGAGTCGACGAAGAGCTTTTGCCTGTTATCTCGGCCGGTCGTGTGGGCATGTATACTCCAGAGTCTTCTCGCGGGTAGATATAATGGCGTCTCCCAGGCAATGCCTCGTTTGACGTGGCTGGAAGACATGCTGGACGGTCGTCGCGTTCGACGGGGAGACGTTTCCCGGTACCCCGTACAAATCCAAGGAAAGAACGGGCTGAATTGCGATCTGAAGACATGGCGGGATCTCTTACGGCGGAGTGATCGTATCGAGTCAAGTTGAACACGAAGGCGGATTGGAGGGAATTCTTTTGAGCGAACCTAGCGTTGTTAGCATCGAATTGTGGGCGTGAACACCGGTACATACACAGTATTGATGCAAGAGAGCAATGTTGATAAGCTGTTGAAGCGGTATGATGTGGTGTGACGAATGTGATGATAGAATGTTGGGAGGCGACCTAAATGATGCCTGGACGATACTCACCCAGGTCGACATTAGAAGAAAGTCCGTCCCATGCGGAGGCATCGCGACCGCGCAATCAACGCGCTTTCCGTCGTTACCACATTGGTCATGATACAGTGCCAAGAGCCAACAAGGATCGCGAATATAGTAGTCCCTGAAAACGTTTGACGAGGACAAAGCCATGTACTTTAAAGATCGATCAAGTCCTCGGTCTCCTCTTCTTCGTCGTCGCCGCTCCAGTCCAGCTTCATCAAAAGACGGTCGATACCTCCTACTCTCAATGGCTCATAGGCACCTTCCTCCATCGTCGCTCCAATTGATGTACCAGGTGCAGAAGCTCCAATCCTGTCGCTATCAATCTCACGAAGCCGCTCTACGAGTGTCTTGAGGTCGCTGTCAAGCCTCCTCCTTGCCCGGTCCATCTCCAGGCTGACCTCGCGCTCTTCTTTCTTATAGTTTTGCGCATAGTCCTCCACACCTTCATCTTCTTCCAGATCCAGGTTCTGCTGGATCTTTGTAAGACGCTTGATGTATGCCACTAACTCGTCTACGTGGGTGCACAAGGTACGCAGCGCTTTTGTGAAGGCTTGATCGGTAAGCAGAAGCGAGTACGCGACCGAAGACAGAAAACGGCGATGTGCTGAGGCCAATGCTTCTGGATCATGCTGTTGCCGTATGCTTCCTTCTGTCGTCGACTTACGGAAGCCAGTGGCACTCAAATTGTCGGAAGCTGCTGACAACGATTCCGCGGTTGAAGGAACTTGAGGACCGGTAACCCATGCTATGAAATGACCGAAGGATTGTTGTACGACCGCACCATGAAAGTAAGCTTCGCTCTCCGCAAAAAAGAAGATAGCGGCTGCGCATGTCGCCCATATCTTCCGCATGTCCTGCGCCCGCTTCGCAGTGCGTTGTCGTCGCCGCTTCAGCATTGCTTTACCATGCGCGGAATTGCTGTATTGATGTCCAGGCGGACAAGGATGATCTCTCCGTATTGAACTGTATCGCCATAGTTCTGCTAAATGCAGATGTGCTCTCCGGACTGCGAGAAGGGAAGCATTGATCGATGAGTAAACGTCAAGGTCTGCTTTTGTTATGAAGAGGTCAAGTGGGGAACGGATATCCATCGTTAAAGACGTTGGTACAGACAGCAGTAGGTCGTCGAAAGACATGATGGCAAGTTGTGGAAGCATCGAGTCCGCGTCCTTAGCGCGGCCCGGTGTCCCAGGGCGGTTATTAGACGAGCCGTTAACGCTGAGATGTAGAAGCTGAGTTGCAACGTCCAAAACATCATCTGTGTGTTCGTCCTCGCTAGATAAGGTGGACAGAACGGAGAAGGACCGTGCGAGGACCTGGCTAATCTCCGCTTCCTTGATCACAACTGCCTTGACAGATTGGCCAGACTTGGTGGGCTGCGACCCTTTATGTCGAGATAATATCTTATCGTCTGCTTCTGCAATCAGTGTCAGGGCGAACTCTCCTCTTCCTAGCAAGAAGAATTGATGTAGAACCGTCAATGTCTCAACAATCTTCTCACGAGGTAACAAGTGTTGTAGAAGATTCCGAGACAGCGAGAGGCGGATGTTGGCAATTGCCTCCGAGAGCATGGCCGTTGACACCGGTGCACTCACTCGAGAGAGTTGTTGAACGTGCTTAGGAAGTAGGTCAAGTTCCGAGACCGAGTTGGATGTGTCTAACGCCTTCACGGCTGACGGCAATGCGCGGATCTGATTTAGCGATCGTCCGACGAACAGGATAGAGAGAGCCGTTTGCCTTGTGACAAACTTTGGTAGCAGCTTGTTCTGAAGGACGAAGACTTGCTCATCTGCATCCTCATCACCTTGCTGGATGAAGAAGTCGGAACGACCAAACGATGGAAGGCGGCCGTACAGCAGCCAGGTTGATAGCTGCCGTAGCCACGATGTTTCTGCGACTTTGCTCAGACCCCGGGCAGTCTCTTCAATGTCCGGATAGCCTGTCTGTGCCTCGCTTCGCAGCTTGTCAATGACGGCAGCTCCAGAGGCAGCCTTTCCAATCATCATTTCGAACTTCGCAGGGACGTCCGAAGGCAACATGTAGTTGCTGATATCCCGTAGCCATTCCATCACCCTGGTCCATTCCGAGAACTCGCTCACTATCCCAGCCAGTGGTACGATATTGTATGCACCCACGATGGAAGCATCTTGTTTCAAGACACGGCTTTCGACTTCCAGTACCTTGCATTGGAACCGTTCGAGATGGTAAGAGGTAATCGAAGTAGCGACCGCCCTGCAGATGACTGAGGGATGTGACGCGGCGATTCTAGCGACATGATCGCGTGTGCTTCGATGCAGACGCGACAGATGACCGATTGAAGATAGCAGCTCTGCTTCGGGCGGTGACAGTAGGCGACGCGCAGTTGCTGTCACGTGGTCCGGGGCATCGAACAGCGCCGATGGGTGTCCGGAGAGTGAGAGGAGGATTTCGTGGAGCATGGTCGCGGCGCTGACAGGTCGCTGGGTGCGCGGAACCGTTTCTTCCGTGCCGCCAGTCGCTCGAAAAAAACAATGATCAAGCTCAAGAGCTCGAAGCGACACATTGAACGCGTCGCGCTGCGCGCATTGCTCGATGTGGAGGGAATGAGTGGGCTCGGATTGTCAACAAGTGCCCGCGCTAGCGGCAAGCTCATGCGCCGGGCGTGAGCCAACCCATGCAGGGAGGGGTGATCCGACTCTTTAACAGACAATACCACGTCATGCATCTACAGATTGCACGCCAATATCGACCACCATTTCCTGTGCGCAGAACAAAAAAGAAGTGAATTTCGTTCATCTGGCGAAGCAGCCCTCAGCTGTCTGGCAGCACCAGCGCATCGCGGCTGTCCAGTGGATCCATCTCGTCTCTCAACCTGGGCTTTTCGGGCACACACAAGATGGGTCGTACCAACACAAGTACGAATGCAGATCTTACTACAGGCAACGTAGTTAATTGATTTCCAAGGAACCCAGGGGTCTGACGTCCATTGAAACATTCCTAGTCCCCCACAGGGAGTTCTACACAAAGGCAGTCGTGCAGCCGTGCGATACATCTGACTATTGGTTTCACGAGACTGTTGTGCATTGATACTGTTCTTGTGACAGAAGCTTCGACAAGAACCGAGGAGATTAACTCAAGAAGGAATACGGCTCACACATCTCCTAATGCATCAGACTGCTTCTGATCGATCACATCGCATCATCACAACTGTTCAGACAATGGGTTTGCTTCCGATAGGTTGTTTCCTCACGGGTGCAACAACACGATGCACTGCTACATCCGTTTGGTGCGAGTACCATCAGTGTGACCTTTCCCCTCGAAGATCAATGTTAACAGTCACCATATCAGGGCGCGCTGGCAAGGACTACACCTGAACTCTTCTCTAGTCCTCTATCTTCTCGAAGCTCTTTTTGATCATCCGGCAGCATGAACGCTCTCGATTTCTTAGTCGACTTTGCAGCCCAGGTTAGCACATCAGAAGCTTCAAGACCAGGTTTTGATGGGGGAAACGTCAACCACAAACTCGATACTACGCGCATCAAAGCACAATCTGCATCAGATATGCGCATCCCCATCTCGGAGGAATCCTTTCATGTCGACGGAAGGCGACCTGTGGAGACAATCCAACTCCAGTCCAGCATGGCACCATCTTCATCGCAGCAGACCTTCCCAGCCCACGTGGTAAACCACCCGTCCTTGACCGCCCACCGCCACGACCCATACGAGGGGTCCCTCGCAATTTCTCCAGTGCCTCGCATGGTTCAATCTTTCGATCAATTCCTATATGAGCATCCGGGCCTTGGTCTTCCTCGAGTGACTCCCGATGAGATGGGTTACGACTGTTGCGACTGCGAGAGACTCCACGATTGGGGTTTGGGCTACGAGGCGAACTATTCGCTACCTGCAGAGCCAACATCATGGCTTCACGTTCAGCCACAATATTACGTACCGAATCACGATGCGAGGTATTTGGAAACCCAGTACACGCTACCAGCGCAAGCAGTGTCAACGCAGCCATCGCAGTGTATGAACGCAAATTGCCATTGCCAATACCCTCGGCCCCATGATTCTGTTGATAGTAACATCCCCGCGTCTTCAACGCATATCTGTGGGCCTCACGCATATATTCACGATAAGAACACCTCGAAAGACGATGACGAGTGGCTGTGGGTGAGCGCTGGAAGAGATAACGAAATGAGCCAGTTTTGAAGGCTGTGAATCAAGCAACGGTGATTCAGTTACCCTAAATCGTTTTGGACCTTTGAATGTAAGGTTCCTTAAGTATGTAGTTGTGTAGTAGGACTCTCATGGCCTGCGATGATGGAATTTGATGACGTCGCTTTGTGATATTGATCTTCTCTGTCATGTCGTATTACATCTCTCCCGAGGCACTTCATTAAATTTAACTGCGGGTTGGTAGTTAGCATTCCAGAGACACCATGTCACTCTGCTCAGATCACCCTCATGTTTTCACAAACAGTGTATCACGCGATATCGCAGCGTGAATCCAGAGTTTGCACATGTCTCGTAGCATAAAAGCTGACATCGCCCCCCAGCCAGACCTCCCTCCTCTTCAATCCGAGCTTGTCCATCTCTTCCTATCATGGCAGACAATCAGATTACGCTCGACGTATCCGGTCGCAAATTTCGCACGTCTAAATCAGTCCTCTCGGTCTCGCCTTATTTTGAGGGTCTACTCACTCGCTGGCAAGACGGCGCGGACCTCCAGGCCGACGGCTCGTACTACGTCGACGCGGATGCGCATACATTCGAGCATCTACTCAGCTTTATGCGTCGGCCTTCCAGGTTTCCGCTCTACTGGACGAGGAAAGACGGCTTCGACTATCCTCTCTACAGCCGGGTCGAGGCAGAGGCGGATTACTTCATGTTGGAGGGGCTGCGGGATTGGATCAAGCAGCGCAAGTACCTGCAAGCAGTGGTGACAGTCTCACGTACCGACAGTGCTATGAAAGACCAGAGACTAGTTGGCGATGTAGTTATCGAGAAATATGTCGTCAGGAAGGCTGGGCATGTTCTCTGCCCATTGGCATGGCACCATGACGTCAGGAATGACTGTTGGCGCGACGAAGACTGCAGAAAAGCGATGATGGCCAATGGGTTGCCAATGAGCAGCGCACAAGATGAGCTCCTCGTCGCCGTCACGGAGTTCCACTTCAACAATGAGATCTTGGTCAATGACAGTCTATAAAGCTATTGGGCACTAGGCAGTGCAACATGGAAAACCTTGGGTCAAAGAACTGCACCCTGGCGTTCATCTCTTTCGCCGATATCTCTTTTAGCTCTCAAGGTTGAGTGGACATTATGTTCTCTACTAGCGGATCACAGACGTGGCTGCTCGCGTCGAGATCAGGCCTTCGTTATGACGTCGACATTAAAGTTTGCGCATAGCACCTCGAGCCACGATAATGTTCCCAAGAAATAAACAAAATGCGCAAAACATTGCTAAATGCATCCCCGCTCAGGTTCAAAAGTGACAAATCAGTGTAGTTGTGGATCCTCGCGGATGTAGTCTTTTCCATGCGCAATGATGTACAAGCGCCACATGTTAGCGTCAACGATATCCATCGATACATTTGATGAACGGTCAAGGATCTACCTGCAGCCTCCATCTACATCCTGCTATAGCAATTTATACATAAATGTACGTACAATCAGCAGGGAATCTCCAAGTAAACAGAATCTGTTCACCCGATAACATGGCGACCCAATCCGCAATCAACTGGCCATCGCACTTCCTCCCGGGCACAACCGACAACTTCGTCTCCAACGAGCGCATCGCCAAAGACCTTACCAGCACACAAATCTGGGCCCTACTAGCCAACATCTCAAAATGGGAGTCCTACTACAAGAATTGCGCTCAAATCACTCCTCCGTCATCCGACAGCACCTTCCTGCACAAAGGCGACGTCTTCAAATTCAGCACTTTCGGTTCCCCCCCGCTGACCTGCACGGTCGAGGAGTCGGAGCAGCCGGAGAGTAACGGGCGCGCGGGCAGGTTGGCGTGGAGCTCCAAGACGCCAGATGGGCTGGAGATTTATCATGCGTGGGTTGTAGAGGATCTGGAGGGGCAGAGGGTGAGGATCTTGACGCAGGAGAGTCAGATTGGGCAGATTTTCAAGGACTGGGAGGAGCAGAAGCCGAACAAGATGCTCCTAGGACACCAAGATTGGCTGGATGGCCTGATCACTGCAGCGAGTGGCAAGCAGGTTGGAGGAACAAATCTTGAAGCCGTCAACTTTCCGGTGAGGCAATTAGATGCATAGTCCTATATTTCCAAGCAGAAGAACAGTAGTTCGCCATCACAAGAACAGCAGGGTAAAGCAGTATGAAGTTTCAGAAGTATTATTAGCAGTACACGAAATCCTCTATCGTCATCCCAATTTCCGCATCCACGAGGTCATGGCCCGTCGTAGCTGTCAATACCCATACTCGCGTCCTGACGCCGGTCATGGCAAGGAGATGAACGAAGGTCTAAGGAAAGAAAAACATGCTGACCCCGAAAGTGATGTCGCGCCAAAGCAAGAAATGAGGACTTGGAGTCCAGTGGAAGAAAGATCGGGAGTACACTGCCTCCCAAGAAAAGCGACCCTGTGATCCACTCAAACCGTTGTGGTACAAGATGCCGCGATATATACTGCTGTTGAAGAGGAAGAAGGGTGAAATGGTGTGCTGCGATGAGAACAGTACGTAGAGTGACCAGGTGAAGCACTTCGAAGAGTTATCAGACAGTCCTGTACATGTGCGGCGACAGTGGTCGAACGAGAAGGACATTCCTTGTAGCAGTGGTTGAAGCTAACGAGGGAGACTGTGGACGACACTTAAGCCGTTGCAACCTTAGCCCAAGTTGTAGCTGTGTGAGCTGGGGATGAGCGAGGAGCATTGTTGTTGCTGGTGGACCAAGTCTTGGGAGCAGACGGGCGCGAAGAGCTGTTGTTGTAGGAACGATCTGTCTGACTTTGGTGCGAGGGCTTGCGCGGGCGGTCCTTCGCACTGTTGGTAGAAGTGGTGCTCGGCGTACCAGTCGCTTTGGGTTTCGGTTGCCTGTTGAGTTTTGGACCGTAGTGCTTCCTCTGCACTGACTTGGTGACAGGCTGACGCATGTTTGCGAGGCGCACAACGACGTCGAACTTAAGCCTGTTCTGTGTGGTCTTCTCAATGTCGAACGCCTCTAGGCGGCGAATGGTGAATGGGTTCTCCAACTTCTTGTGCCTAGGGTGCTGCTCATCTCTAGGCGCGGCCTTGGGTGGCTGATTGGCTGCGAGGTGCGGAACCTTGGACAGTTTGACAGTGGGCAGCGAACCGAATTCCCTGTCTTCGAACAGAGCCTCAGTGTCACCGCGAGTGACAGCATCTGCACCACGATCATCTGCAAAGATTCTCGCCTGGGATGCGCTGGGCAATGACACGGTTGCAGGACCAGTATTTCCTCGAACGTCTAGCGAAGCCTTGGACAAGGCAGCCGGAGCGACCGCGCCTTGCTGTGGAGTAGCGACCGGCAGCATTGGAGACGTGCTTGGGAGGGTTGATGAACGGTTGGAACCTGGCTTGTCGAGGAGCTTGTTAAACCTTGCCTGCCACTCCGGGTTCATTGCGAGAGGTCTGGCGCCTAGAGCTTGACCGCGCGACGGCATGTTTACGTGAGAAGCAGCGGAGGTCCCGTTACCAGCTGCCGAAGGTGGAAGTCGCACGACAGGCGAGGGCTTCGGAAGCCTCACCAATGGGTGACCGGCTTCACTGCTGAAAGCAGGGTGTGTCTCTGTCTCGGGAGGCGGAGGAGGCGAGTCTGCTTTGCTTGACACAAAGGTCGACGGAGACGCCGTCGCCTCTGTTGAGGTCTCAGTCGGACGAGGGAAGAAGCGCGATGCGCGAGGACCAGTAGCCTGCTGGAGAGGGCCTTGAGTCAGACCTTGCTGAGGCGACGAACCTTCAACCAAAGGCTTCGTAGTATCGTCCTTTTTCAATGCCTCGGCAAGAGCCAGTTCGGCGGCGACCTTGTCATGCAGCGTCACTTGTGCTTGCCCACGTTGATCTTTGTATACCTCTCGAAGCTCGGGACGGAATTCGCCCTGGCGTTCTCGATCTTGAGCATTCTTCGCTGCGAGGTCCTGGTCATCCTTTTTGATAAGTTCACCAAATGTATCCCAACCGCCGCCAGTGACGTTCCTTGGGGGTGGTCTAGCCGCCCTAGCCGCCGCAGCGTTTTGGGTGCGCGAGGATCGCTGCGAGTACATTGGTTGGGATGGAGGCATCTGTCTTGTTGAGTGTGATGTCAAGGCCTGAGGAGCTAGGCCTGTGCCAATGGGAGCTGTCGCGGCAGGTGGCTGAACAGGAAGTTGCTGCTGGGCACCGGGGCGAGACTGGCCTCTGTAATCAGAGTCGAAGGTACCGTTACCAAGAGCTCGATCTTTTGCGCCGGGAGGACCCCAAACTTGTGATGTCCAAGGTCTGGGTTGAGGTGCTGTAGAAGAAGACTGCGACCAGGTCGTAGGTGCCTGCGGCCTAGGCCCAGAAGGGATAGCGCCGTCTGATTGGTGAGCGATCGCTTGAGATTGTTCAGTTGACAGCCGAGACTTTTCGTTGTCACGAGTGAAGGCGTCAAACGGCGGCGTCGATTGCTGGCTAAGTGATGAAGGAGCAGTCACTGGTGAGGGATTTACTTGAGCATGGCTCGCCTGAGGCGATCTTTTCACCGGGTGAGACTGATGGACCTTCATCATCCCATACTGTGTAACCTCACCCTCGGCAGTCGGGACAGGTGGTTTTGGCGGTGATTGCAATGGCGCAGGAGCAGCCTTGTCTTTCTGTGGGGACTGCTCGGGGCGTGTAGGCGACTGATCCTTGTTTTTGGGCTTGGGTTCAGGCGGTCCCATAGCGGCCAACTTCTTAGCAAGACGTTCTTTCCTCTCTGCCTCTGCCTGCTTCTCGGCTTCCGCATCCTGCTGTTTCTTGAGACGAGCGCGCTCGATCTTCTCAGCCATCAAACGTTTCTGTACCTCGACTGGGTTCTCTGCCGGTGGTGCTGGTGTAGGCGCGGGTGCATCTTGTACAGCTGAGGTTACTGAGCCATAGGGTGAAGCCGGGTGTGCATGAGGAACGTTCGGAGACTTCATCTGCTGGAATGGCGACTGTCTGGAAGCTGCAGGATCCGAAGGGTCCACACCGTTGATCGAGTGCGATTCGCGTCGCTCCATGTTCATGGGACCAGTAGGCATGTCTACTCCCCGTGGGTCCATCGACATGCGCCTAGGCATAGTTCCACTAACGTTGGACGAGTTCCTCCTCCTGCCCCAAGTAGGACCATCCGCGCTTGCCCTTGACGTCTGGAACGCCGCTGAGGGCTCTGCTGGGCCGCCGTCCTGAGAAGGCCTCTGTAACACAGCGGACGGCTGCTGCCGGTAACCACCACCAGCATCTCGTCCAGAACCCCGCCGCATGTCATTGTGTACAGGCTCATAACGACCACTCTGCGAATTAAACAATTCCCGGCCGTCTCGAGTATCTCGGCCGCCGCTTTCGTTGCGCCAGTTGCGATTAAAATCATCTGGGGCGATCTCCTTCGCGGGAGGTGGGGGCATGGAGTCGTAACCATAGGAATCACGCTGTGAGTAGCGCTGTGGGGGCGGTTGCTGCGCAGGGGGATTGATTTGGATCGGCGACACCTTCTCGACTGGAGGCAGGGGCGCCCATGGTGACTTCTTCTCGGTTGCTGATGGCTTGGCCACTAGAGTTGGTCTCTCTGGCTGACCCTTGAGGACCAGACTTGACTTTCCAGTAGTGGGCTGCGTGTGCGCACCAGGCTTCAAGATAGTTTTGGCACCACCAGTGACGCTCAATTTGGGCGCGTTCGTAGCTGGAGCCGGGGACGTAGTAGGCTTGGGTGCTTCAGCGGGCGTCTCAGGCTTGAGAATAGTCTTGGGCTCTTCGGCGGGCGGTGGCTGCGTCTCCGGTGGCACCGCAACCGAGGACTTGGTTCCATCCATCCATTGTACTGCTTCCGGGGTCCAGTCTTCCTCATCATCGTCAATGTCTGCCCACTTGGCCTCCTTGCCTCCTTCGTCTGCCTGTAGGCGTGTTGCAAGATGTATACCGTACTGCTGCTTCAGTTCTTCGTCGGTGAAGGTTTTGGGCGGGGGAGTTGGGACGGGCTGGTTCTTATTCCAGACTTTTCTCGCATCTGGACCTGCACCTGCGCCATTGGTCTGTCCCAGCGCACGCGGGGCGTTGCCAGTGCCGGATTTCGCTACGAGGCGGGGCTTCGCGGTGAGAATCGATGTCTTGGGCGGAGCTGCCGGGGCTGCTTTCTCCCCTGGTCGTGCAGCAGGCGTGGTCGGAACGGTCTTGGCTAGAAAGCTCTTGGTCACAGATACTGACTTGAACGGCTGTTTCTTGGCTGCTGAGTTGGTCCGCACGTGAACTCCGTCGCGCTTGGATTGGTCGACGCTTCCCGGGCGGCTGATGTCGGTATCTGAGCCACCACTGGCATCTGCTACGGCTTGCGACTCTGCCGCCAGATGTTCGCTCGAGAAGCCATTGAGGTGGGGCTGTTTGGAATCGTGCCGTGATGCATCCGACTGCTTGTTCTCGCCCTGCTACTATTAACACCTCGTCCGGATGCCTCTTCCTCGCTACTTACAGCTGGCACATCTCCATCGGCCTTGTCTGACACGTGTGCACTACCAGTGGCGGGTGCACCTGTGCCGTTCACAGCGGGTTTCGCAGGAGACGCTTCTCGTGGGGTCGGTTTCGTGGTCGCTGTGCCCGAGGGCGGTTCGCCGTTGACGGCGGGGGTGTTGGTAGTTGACGCAGAGTCGTCGATGGGCGCAGAACGACCCACCGACTGTGCTTCCTTTACCACATCGTTGGCAACCTGCTCTGCCATAACAGTTTCCGGAACTGAAGTGGCGCAAGACTCAATGTCAGAAAGGTGTTCTTGGTCTGATCCAAACAAGGACGTGGGCGTAAGCGGCGCCGACTGCTGCGAGGCGAGCCCGGCCGGACGCCCGCTGTCTTCCACATGCGACATGAGAGCTAAGAAAAGTTGGGGATAATCACCTAATGTCAGATGCTACAAGTCGCCACGGATGTCAAGTGGGCGCTTCCGCAGAGTTGCTATCTGCAAGTTGCTGAGGTGACGCGGCGAGTGCGGAGGTTTCGGAGTGTTTCGCTGGATGGATGCGCGGGCTGGAGGCAGTCGCGAACACGTGCTGGGTCGCGCTGATTCACCGAACGGCGTGGAGTCGCGCTCGGGAGGGGGCGGCGTGAAAGAAGGGGCCCTTTCGTGGTGGGGCGGACTGCGGGTGTGGATGGGTGTATAGGAGGTTGAGGCGGGTAGCTTGAGTAGCCACGATGGTGAGAGGCGCTAGTCTTGGCACACGCCTGGGGTCCTCTTTGTATCGATTCTGACATCTGGAATGCCCTGGGAGCTGTGCGTCACACGGCTGCAGCGACAATCACGACTCACGCCTGAGCTGCGGAGGTGCGGGCCGGACGAAGCCTGCTGAGAAGACTGGTCGACAGACTGCTACTGACACATGCTCACACCATGCACGTGAGGTTCTTTGACATGTGTATTTCAGAAACGAGACGACAAGACCCACTAGATTTTCGCAGCACTGCACATGATGTACTACGTTAACCTCACTTGGGATGACGTTGTCGGCCCCATGAGAGCTGTCCAGGCCTCCGCCGCCGCACACGTGTGGATGTTGACTGGATGTTGACAAAGAGGGCAGAGTCATTTGCATGATAGGAGAAGAGACTGTCTTGGCTAGATGTTTGATTCACCAACTACACTTTACATATACACATCCGGTCTATTCGCCCGTGACGATGCAGCGCATTCAGAAGACCCGCTTAGTGCTCGTTGTTCTTGTGGTGGCCTGCAAGTGGTGAGTCACATCATCTCGTCAGCGCATCTGAATCGACTTACGGAGATGGAAGTAGTAGTTCTGCGCGTAGCCGATGGCGATCAGGAAGCCAATGACGTGAACGAGGGCTGTACAGGGTCAGTCTGGTGCTCCCATCCGATCTCGCAGGCTCAAGGACAGCGCTCGCATAGTCTCCTGTCCCGCCGGGTGCACTCACGCCTTGCCGAAGGGTTCTTGCCCATGTACTTCTTCTGGTAGCGTCCGAGAAGACCCTTGGCCTCGGGCTCGGGAGCTGGGCCACGGGGCAGCTTCTCGTAGAAGCTCACGACCTTCTGCATGCGGACAGCATTGGGGGAGGAGCCGATAGCCTGTTTCGTACATCAGCCCTGGTCTGGAACCGCCATTTTGAGAGTCGTTGGGTTGCGCCAAGGTTCGCAGTCGGGGTGCTGTGACTGTGGAGGCGTTTGCGGTGGGCCGAAGGTTGCGCGTATGCGATTGCGGGGGTTCGAAGGCGTGCTAGGATAGCGTTTGGAGGACTCTTACATTGGGAGAAGCAATCTAGAGAGCATTGTCAGTGCCATGCGCGGTCCGAGGGGCAGACAGAAGCCGTACCTTGGGGGGGATGAGGGTCGAGAGACCGCGCTTTTGCATGAAGCTCATCTTGACGGCTGCGGGCCAGTTAGCATCAATTGCACTCTCTCTGCGTGGCGGATCGGTTCGGGCGACGTACCAGGGCGGGCAAGACGATGGAGTGGAGATGGAGGTCGTGCGGTCGGTGGTGAGGTTCGAGGAAGAAAGCTGCAGGACGGATTATGCCGGCGCCTTCGCCAAGCAACCACCCCAGCTTCATCCCATTGCATCGACATCACCAGCATTCCCGCCCGCCACGCCGACGACACAACCACCATGGCCGCCCTACCGAGGACAATTGCATCGCGACTGCTCGCCCCCGCCCTGCGGCCCTCCGCGGCGAGGGTCATCGCCCCCTCCTTCCGCACCTATGCGACCAACGAGCCCACTCCCCACGGCCACAAGACGAGCTCCGAAGATGCGCCCGCCGTCAAACTCACGAGCGAGTCCACCCAGATCCGCGAGGAAAACGCCGCCGAGGGAATGAGGCACCAGCCAGACTACAATGTCGCCATTGACTACCGGACCTCGTGCGTCAACCGTGGATAAGGATAAGGCGGCATATGGCTAACATGTCCCCAGCAACTTCTCCCCGGTTCCCAAGCGCGTCATGGACGGCAGCGAGCCCGGTGACAGTGTTGCGGCTGCCGTTCTCTCCGGCGCCCCCACCGACCTCCAGGCGCGTACTGTTCGGTACGAGACATCCTCCACCCGACGTCGGCCGTGATACTAATTGTTCCCAGCATCTACAAGCCCTCCAAGACAGCCACACAATCCGGCGACTGGAACGCCTCGCACTGGCTGATGGACTGGGACGTCCTCCCCAAGGGCCACCGATGGGAGAACCCGCTCATGGGCTGGCAGTCGTCTGCCGACTTCATGAACGGCCACCGGATACAGTTCAAGTCCAAGGAGGATGCCATCAAATTTGCTAACAAGCAAGGCTACGAGTACTTTGTCCAGGAGCCCAACAAGCGGAAGACCGTCCCCAAGGCATATGCCAACTTGTTCAGTCACAGCCCAAAGAAGCTCAAGATCATAACAACCAAGTAAGAGTTGGATTTGGCCAGGCGCGAAACAGCACGTGTACATACTGCATTGAATTACATTTTCAAGATATTTTCCTCCTGGATGTCCCGTATATTGATGTTGATGTTCGAGCGTCCCGCATGCTGCCTGGCCGCCGCAACACCGCTCTTCCTGACGCGTTTGCAATTTCCTTGTGGTCTGAAAACTGCACCGCGCCGTCGTAATCCCCATTGACGGCGACTTTAACGAGGCAAACGCACACAGCCGCTAGCCATATATCAATCTTTCCTGCCCCTCCGTCTCTGTCTCTCCTTCATGAACCCCTCCACCGTTGCCGAACCTCTTTGTGCAGCCATGTCTTGGTCACCGGGACTCGAGGTGAAGGGCAGTAGCCCCAGACTGCCCTTCACCTCTGCGCTAACAAAAGCTAGAAGCTATATACAAACTTTTGAGCTTTTGTTTTGGTTCTCCAACCACCAAACTCCCATCACCAGTTAGTATATTGTACGGCTTCAGCGTATCTTTTGCTAATGGCGATCAGCCACACCAGACTACACAGTAGTCATCAAAGCACTCCACCACCTCGCCAACCAGCCAGAAAAGATGGGTCGAGCAGGATACGAAACTACCTACGTCTGCAACGACAAGGACTCTGCGGCGGCAGACGCAATTGCCATGCACGAGGTCAAGAGGGCCGAGGCAGCCGTAAGTATCTCATCACCTCCTGACACTACCATGGCACTAACGTACAACAGAAGATCGCGGCCATCGAGGCTGCTGAGGCTGCAGAAGCCAAATTCATCAGGAGCAAGAAGTCTCGTGGAATCGTGGCCGCACGCAAGGCCGCCAAGGACAAAGCCACCTCGCAGGCGGGTGCCTACGAGTCGGAGGGCGACTCAGACAAGACCACAAAGCCCTGACGACCGCGCACCACCAAGACACCTGCGGACGACCGTCTCTCCTCCGCTCATGGTACCCGTCTGGCGACAGTATAAAAGTTGGAACCTGATATTGAAAGAACGATACCCAAGCTTGATCAAAGCTGGTGGCATCTGTCTGGCGGCATATCACATTCGAAACTTGATTTCTGGAGTAAGGAATGGCATTGCATTAAGATACCCAAGTCTAGTTTAGCACAATGAAAAGTCATGAATTCGTTACAGTCTACCTCATCGCTCCACTCTAGTCTAGTAGTCTCCTCTCAACTATGCTCTGCCTCTTCGCCTTGACCGCAGCAGCTCCCTTGATTGCTGTCCTTGTGGCGTCGAAGAACTTGTTCGCCATCTTCTGTACACCCGTCTGCAAGTTGGGGTGTTCACCGTCATCTGTGTCCTTGACTGCGTCGAAGTCGGCGAAGTTGTCCACAAAGTAGACCGGGCTCTTCACATTGCTCTTCTTAGGCATATGCGTAGCCATGTAAGCGTTGAGGTCTTTGATGCCTTGAACGGCCTGGGCATTGAAGCGCGCGGGGTCCAATGGAAGGAGGTTAGAGACGACGATCTGCATGTTGGGATTCTTCTTCCGCATTTGTGCGATAAGAATGTCGTACGAGGCGATGATGTCGTTGATAGGCCTCTTGCCAATGAGGACATCGTTCGTACCGAGGAGCATGAGAACAACATCCGGAGGGTTCTTGTCGAGCCAGCCAGGCAGTTGGCTGTTCTTGACGATGTCGGCGGCTTGGAATCCGGGGTGACCTTCGTGATCCTGGTCGATGTTGGTCCCACTGCAGGTGCTCTTTTGGCCACCGACAAAGTCAAAGTTCGTCACACCTGCATCCCTAAGCTTGGTTTGGAGGTTGGCGCGCCAGCATCGCTTGAATGGGAGTCAGTGGGTGGAAATTTGAAGTGAGGAAGGTGGGATACGTACCGAGACAATGGAAGCACCAAATGGCATGACCTTGACTGTCTTTTGAGCGCAGACTTCGCTGGCAAGGGTGAGGAGCCCGAGGGCGAGGGCGGAGATCTTGACCATCTTGTATATGGATAAAGTATAGAAGTGGTGAAGATTGTTTCGTAGTTGTCTGAGTAGTTGAACGGTAATCAAGAACTCGAGAAGAGGAAGGCCGTGGTACTATGTATTAATAGCAGCGCGCAGTCAAGCCGTCGGTTGTGGAATCCGTGCGCGTGGGAAGCCCCTCGTGCGTTGTGCCGTTTGTTATCGCGATGCCCGGTAAGGTCCAAAGCGTAAGGCGGCAGGAGCTTTGCGTGACCCGTGAAATGAGGCCAATGTATTTAGCAATCACCGAGTTCAAAGGGCCGTTATGATAGATTCCGCGAACGTGTAGATATTTATTCCGAAAAAGTATAGTGAGCCAGGGGGCGAAGCAATATAAGTTATGGATAGTTCGTAGCAGTAGTAGCAAAGTAAACCTTGAATGTTGCTTGCTTGTGATATCAACATCCAGGGATGTGAACCGGCACCTTATATCTAATTCCCAGACACAGTACGGTGCACGCTAGACGTGATCAGACGACGACGGCGGAGTAGACTGGCCGCTGTTTCCAGGCCTTAGCTCCACCCACCCCGCCCTTGCTCGTCGTCGCCTAAAGTCAAGAAACAAAAGGCCGGGTGCGGCGTACATGTGCTGGTCGCCGTGGAAGGAGGAAGCGGCTGTGCCTGGCTCAGGAAGGCTGGCTGTACCACCCCTGTCAAGACCGTATCGGGAATAGATGACGCTAGAGTAGTCAGAACGCTTGGTCGGTTTGGGGAGACGGGAGACTAGATTGTAGGTCCAGATTACACTGTGCCGCTCGGGGGGCTTTGCGTTGTTGGTGATGCGGTGAACGGTATGCGTCTCCCCATGCTATACGCTCAGTATCGAAGGACGTGAAGCCAGTCATAAACAACAACAACAAAGACAACATGCCGCAGTCGCCCACGCCACAGCCAGTAGCAAGACTCGGTCGCAACAACTTTCGCGAGGTCTTCCAAATTGAGCCTACAGGGTCTCAGAGGTCTAGCCTCTGCCGTCATAGAACCCTGCCGCGCGTGGAGCTTCCTAGCAATCTAACCATACGAGAAAGCTTGTCGGCAGATGAGCTTAAGATAGCTGCAGGGACCCTAAGCGTGCGAAAAAAACGGAGCACGAGCGCAACACTTCGCGAAGATGTGTTCAAGGGTATGGTAGAAGGAATTCCTCCCATTGGTCTTTGCGACGTTGCGCCGCTACCACTTTGCTGAAAACAAAAGAGCAAGGGTGGATTTGGAACACTTCTGCGGTCGACAGGAAACGTGCGTGACACTGTCCGTGACAGAACGGCCGCTCCGCGATGCGATGGCGGGGGTGGAAACCTACAATGACAGCTGATGACGGACTAGATTCCTCGAGACCGAATTCTCGAGGCAGGATTGCATCCAAGCGCCATCGTATTGAAGCAAGCTACTCACGTTCTCGACGTCGCGCTGCAGGACAATGTGTCTCACGAGACTGTCGTACCATCAAGTTGGGAGCCATGTCGCAGATAACTCCGCGGGAAAGGGCACTTGAATGTCCGGCCAGCATCATCGGCGGCGTACGGCATCGTGGTGTTGGTCGGTCCTTGGTCGAAGGAGAGGATGTGGTGTGTCTGACCGGGACAAGATCAACTTCCGTGGCTTACGCCCTCTCGCTAAACCACCGGCTCAAGTGCTGCAACATGTCCCCTATACCTGAACGGGACGCAAGCCATCTCCACGTGCTACGACCTGCAGGTTCGCGCAGAGGGGCAAAAGGCCGCATTATCGGCGTTGGACAGAAGATTGCACTGTCAGCACTATGCCTGCACGCATCGTGGTGTGGTAGCTCGAGTGCTCCCGAGGTTGATCTTTCACGAACCTGCAGCAATCAGCATCATGCTCGCTATCTAGCTTCGCCCTCCTCCGCAGCTCCGCCTCTGCGCTCGAACAACAACACCAACACCAACACCAAGATCGTCTTCAGCCAGCCTTACGCTTGGATCGCAGCGTTGATCGCATCCAGAACAGCGCTAGGCGGCCGCTCCGCTGGCGATAGCGCGCTGTCGCTTAAACCTGGTGACCTGGCGTCTGGGCTCGCCCGGACGATCAATTATAGATTCTGCGCTTCGCTTTCGTATACAAGCCTAGAGTTTGGTTATATATCGGCGCATTGCAGTTCTGAGATGGATTCTACAAGTCTCGTGGGCAGGGCAGTGTATGCAGGGACTCTGAAGTGCGTCCATACTACTGCAATGATGCACCGGCATCGAGCTTGAACACTTGCATGTGCACAGGGTACGTGCTGGCGGGCCATAGCCGAGCGGGATCGAGGGTCAAATCGCGAATCGAAGCCGACTGAGCAGAAGATCTTCAGTGTAGAAAACGTCATTGGTGATTAAGGTTTGGTAGTCTACATCCACTGAAGAACTTACATTGAACATCGTCGATGTTCAGCGGGCGAAAGTAAGTTCAGGTAAACCATCTTCTTCTAATCATCAGCATATCAGCATTACAAGCATAGCCAGGCCGCGGGGCTTGCGACCGCAAGGCGACCCATGGTCCGGCCGCAATCCTACACAGTACAACTTAGGCTATCTATGCAGTCCTTGAAATCTAACACGACTGCGCCTCAACGGCTGGCTCAAGGCATCCATCACAGCCTATATTTCTTGTGAGCACAGGCCGAGAGCAGGAGTAATACCATGCGTTGTTTTCGGGGAGATTGCAACCATCTACCAATGACGTTCTGTCACGGAGTGATCAACGTATGGCTGAAACAGCCCAATCTTGTTGCTCCCACTCCAACATAATAGACTGCCCTCTAAGATCGTCACGAAGAAACACATCATTCACAGCGCGCTACCGCTCTGCTATGACGACACAACAAGAGGAAGCAAGTTTGTAGATGTAGCAGATTCGTACGGCATAGCGATGCCAAATATGAAGCGTCTACGTTTCAGTCGTCGCTACAAAGTTTGGCTTAGAAGGAGACTCGGGGCGTGGGTTTTGTGAAATAGAGGGGAAGAAACGTATCGGATGTCTCGGCCGGCGACCTGTTTCGTTATGAAGGACTATGGCAGGTATGACGGGAGTGTTTACAATATTGGGCCTTGGTTCTATCGGCGACCGCACAAGTATCCATCAATTATACTCGGCAAAGTTTGTGCTGTGAAAGACTAAAAGACTTTTTTGCACTTCTACATGCGCTATTGTATCGTACATTGTATACATTTGAGATGGACATGCCCATATATTGGGGTGCTTCGGACTTCGCCATCTGCCTGCAACAAGCTAGACATAGATCATCGTACTTGGTAAACCCATGCCCCCTGTACTGTGGTAGATTGGACTAGAACATAAAGGAACATATCTCAATCCTAGGATCATGCATAAGTTGCAATGACAGGTAGGCATGCAATGATAATCGACAGAAGAGAATGTCCATCTATAAGGCGGTTGCAGAAGACTGGTGGTGAAAATAGTAACGATCTGGCTTTTCATACCCATGCCTGTATAGTCATAGCGAAGATCTATAGATGGTAGTCAGTAAAGGCTAATGAAGAGACAGCCGATAAACTCTGACCGACCAGATTGACGTACGTAATAATCGACTCACAAATCAGACCCTGAAATATCGCTGATCAGGCTGGGACCGATCACTGAGTCCTGCGTCTCAGTTTGCGCTTCGGGTTGGGTTTGACCCGGAGGCAAACATTGTCCAGACGCGAGTATGTTCATGCCGTCAAAGAGGTCGTCCTGAGGAGATTCATAGATATTATCAGTACCGTCTAGGCCATACGATTGCGGAGGATCGTCAGAGTAAAGAGCGTTGGAGACGAGGGAGTGTCGGTCCGCCACCTGTTTTTCGGCGCTCGACTGTCGATATTGCGCAACTGGTATGATGGACATCCCTTCGTTCTCCTCGATGAGTGGCTCGGGGCCTGTGTTGCTGGGGTTTTCCTTATCATCATGCTCATAGTTCAGTGGTGACGCTTCCATTGCTTCGCGCGCTAGCTGGTCTTCAAGTTTCTCTTGAAAGATTTCGAAGGCCTCGCCTGGAAGGACAGGCCAATAGTCTCGATCGTGGTTGAGGTATCTCTTTCCTGGAGGATAGTGCCAGACATCCATCCCTTCCCGGTGTCGAATGCCATGGCCAGTAGTATCAGCTATAAGCAGCAAGCGCGGGGGTGTGAGGGCGACAGTAGCTGTGTTCTGTCAGTAAGTCTTAATATCGAGGGGAAGCTGGCCACCTACAAGCGCTGGACTCAATGTTGTTGCCGTCCTCCACACTAGCGAATACGGGCGCACCACTGGAGTCTAAGTCCAACGCATCGGATGTGTCGTAGTCGGCGGGGCGCGATCGCCTCCCATGGACTGCTTTAAACCTCTTCGCTCCTTTGGGATTGGATGCTGAATCATGTCCGGAATTCGCACGCTTACGAGAGAGCTTCTTGTGTTTGTTGCTCGAGATCGGTCTGTCGTCATCATCGCTGGATATGACGAGATACTTGTCCTGAGGGTGTATACCCATATCATACGATGCCTTGATACCCGAGACATTGCGCGTAGACCGTCTCGTACCCTCGGTAGGTACTGGTCGCGACTTGGTCTGCTTGCGCGCCTTGCTCTTCGTCTTTCGCTTCGGTATCTCCTCCTCATCTTCTCCCTCGCTTTGTGCACCGTCCGACTCGGTCTCATCAGCGTCAGTATCGAGGATGCTAGAAGCCTCACTTGAATCGCCAGACTCAGGGACTAGCTTTTCTCCGTGTGCCGAGCGACGTTTGGCAGCCTGAGAGGGTCGAACGGCATCGTCCATGGGGTGGTACTTCACGTCGTATACGAGCTTACTCTGTGTTCGGCTGCGCAAGCTATAAGACGAGGTAGGTACAGCGGAAGCGGGTGGTGTCATCGGTGACTTGTTGGATTCGACGACATTCTCAGCGCCAGCACTGGGCGCAGGACCGGTGCTACTCTCCCTGTTTCCAGAAGGTAGCGTGATTTGCTGCATACATTAATTAAAGTACACCATAGAATGGGGGAAGGACTTACCGGCGTCTTCACAGGATCGGGAACACCTTGACCGCTCTCCTCTGGGTGGAGAAAGACAGTACTGCCACTGCTGATTGTTTCGCTGGAATGACTGGAGCCGCGTCGTTCGGAAGCTTCTTCGGACGCAATCGGGGGTTTCCTGGCATCATCGAGCGATTCACTTGCGTGACGCGATCCATTAGCGGTTTCTTCTCGGGTGATGCTTGCATCTGCTTGGACAAGCAACTGTGTCGCGTTAGTGTAGCCTACGCGGGAAGTGAATGATTCACTCACAACGTTATTTTCTTGTGTAGTCTCACCCGTCACTTGAGGGTCATCTTCTATGAATGAGGAGAAATTGATTGAGTCAGCTGTACTCGCTTGCGACGAAGCCATTTGGGTAGTTGAGGGTAGTGATCGTAGAGGAGGTTAGCGAAGCTCATGCAAGTGGAGATTGGGGGAGAAACTGAGAGATGATAACGCGTGGGGAGTGAATATGCATCGCAAGGCAGGTGCGCTGAACGCGTCGGACACGCGCTCCAGCGTTCCTTCCCTGTTTTGCACTCTTGTGGTTCTGAGGAAGGAGCGAGTGAATACATCGCCCCGGGGAGATGCCGGGATTCACTGAGCACAACTTCGAAGGACTTATCATAGAACAATGACTATGCTTGAAGCCGGTATGACGTGGAGCAATCGGTCACATCAGTCGGACAACAATAACTATGGTAATGCACTATGAACAAATCAACAGTCTCCCAACGAACGTAAATTGTCTTCGCGACAGAATGCATGAATAATTTGGAGATAGATTGAATACGCTGGAAGATAGCAACGATGCTTCGCTGTAAGACGCCGGCACCCAAGAGATGTTTAGTGATGCATGTGGATATAAGCCCTCGCCCTCCATTTCGTCCCCGACATGATGCATGGAAAACACGCATGCACCCGCAATGCATTCGAAACGCCGTGATGAGAGCAATGACTGAGATGGAAATCGCTTGAACGCATGGAAATAAATGACAAGTGGATGGAACCAGGAAGATCAGCCTCGACGATTTAGTCGCGAGGTTAGCCGTACAGGCGGCAGCACGAAGTCGTCATCGTCGTCATCGTCATCAACCTCAATGTCGACGATCTTCAGTGGTTGTGGGGTAGTCACAGGCTGTGTTGCCAATGTGGTCTTGGGTTGAGTATCGAGTTCGGGTGATGGTGGTACTGATTGCGAAGTGTCTTTCCGGTATGTCATCTCGGGCTCTAGGGAAGACACGGATGTGTCGGAGGTCTCGTGCGCCTGTAATTCAGGTGGATGTTGTGCCTTGCGTGCGTTGCATTTCTCCACCTCGATCTTTGCCGTCTCCAACACAGTCTCAAAGCTCTTTCGTACTCCTTCCAGCTCTGTTCTGCAGTCGCCGTCACGTAATGTGAGATGCGCCGACTTCTCGCACAGCTCTTGGGCTTGCTCTAACGTTTTGTCCGAGGTATCGAACAGCACGACAGGTGTCTCTACACCACTGGTGACGCCTAGTCTACCGCTTCTCCTCGCTGCCGATCTTGCGCGTAATGATGACATGCGGGCTCGGTAGTTGATTTTGGATAGGTCGATCTCTTCGTCGTCGTCGTCCATGTCGTCCTCCTCTGCGCTCGACTCTGCCTGGGTGGCCATCTCATTCATTCTAGCCTCCATCTTGGCCTTACGTAACATGTTGCGTCCAGTCCCTATTGCCCGCACGAGCAGTTCGAACGACTTCTGCATGTCTCCATCGTAGTTGACAACCACCATGGTTCGAGGGCGATGGCGGGCAGTGCCAGGTTCGTGGCCGGACGAGACGGAATGTGACTTTCGTTTGCGACTTGTGACGGCGTCTGGAGGTGTTGCGTTCGAAGGCGCTGCGTCCTCTGCGATGGCGTCTAGTGCTGGTCGTATGGACGCGGTGGAGTCGGTCCGCTTCCCGAACGGCGACTGTGATACGGGCACTTTCGTATTATCGGCCTGCATGGCCGTGACCTTCTCTTGGATGCTGGCAATGTCCTGCAGCCATTGCGGCAGGTTGTCCTGGAGGAACACGAACGACTTCTCAATGTCGGACATGGTGGGCGAGGATTGATCGGGGATTCGGGGTTAAGCGGCACGAGTGGTGGTGGCAGGGTCGGATGCAGACGGGTTATTGCATAGAGCAACGACGGCGACGGTGACGGCGACGAAGTTGACGTGAGTGTCGACCAGCGAGCAGTGAGGCGGTGGATGTGGATTAGGGGAGCAGAAAGGGCGTGGTCGGGGTACGTGTGCAGCGTTGGGCGGAGAAATAGTGGCAGACGATCAGCGATTACTTATGGGGAGAGACGGCTGACGGGCAGGGAGTGCGTCTGGTACGAGATGCGATCAACGGGGCCAGACTCACAGACCCAACGGAGTCGTGTCTACCGGCATGCGAGTGGGACGATGGTGGTACAAGGCCACGGTGCATTGCATCAAGAAGAAAGAGGGGGCAGCCAGAAAGCAACGAGACGGCCTTGCATGGGCGCGGGTGCAAGGTGCAGGGAGGATACTCCGCTTGCAAGAGGTATGGGGTACCGCAGCAACGGTTCGTCGACCCTTGGCGGTGATCGAACAGGGCGCTCGGCCTTATTGCAGACGAGTCGCCAGATTACAAGATTCAATTGCCTCACTCCTTGCGCGCCCGCGTGTGTCGTCGTTGCGCGGCCACATGGCCGACGCCGTACAAGATCGATCCCACTGTCACCATGTTTCGCATGGCTTCACGATAACGCACCTACACACTTCACCTGTCGCAATCCACTAGCCGGCAGTGGCACCGCTTGGTAGCCTGGCTCGCATGCACATGATCTCCTCCAGTTGCGATGACAGCGCGAAACTTCCGTCTCGGAGCACACCCGCCGCCCGTCCAACGGTGCCAGCTCACCCCCATCCATCGACCTTGGCGATAGCGCGCATATGAGTTCCGCCCGGCGGCTATTACCTCCAGTAAGCACGATCGCGGCGCGTCCTATACCCGTGCCGCAGCGCCTCAGCCGAAACGAAAACAGGGTGCCCTTTGGCTTCTTTGCAACTTTGCGAATTGCCTACCAAATGCGGTAGTCGCAACGAGCATCCCACATGTCCGTATCGTCGTCCGTACCCATCCGTTCTTCCCAAAGTGTCCACGCACATGACGCAGACACGTCCACGATCTTGGTCCTGTGTAAGATGATGACTTGCTGTGCACAGTCCAGTGACCGACCTGCTTGTGCTCGCGAACGATGCCCGGCTAGGAAGGCGGGTGCGCGCACCTGACCTGTTGAAATGCGTACCCAATACCGTTGGACTGCTAACCGTTGAAGCTTACCACACAAACAGCTGTGCGCCTGAACGTTAACGCACACATCATACTTAGATTGGCCGCCTAGGTTGATCCCAGGCAGTTGACAACTACGCACCGCATCGATTACTCCTTCAGGCGACCTGGCGACTGAAATAGCGCACCCTTGTCGTGCGGGTAAGGGGCCTGCTCAACACGCGTTTCGTTTCGCACGTCTGCTTTTTAATATCATCAGCCCGGGGACTTGCGATGAACAAACCTCTTGCCCAGGTTTCACCTCCCATATAGGAAGAAGAAAAACATCTTGCCTGTGTGTGTTGCCCTACGCAATCGAAAACAGCTCCTCTCACCAGGCAAATCTAAACCGCGCTCAACAAATTTGTCATCTGTAGGCGACTATTCAAATCAACAAGGGCCATGGTCGTGGTCGCCGACCTGAGCCACATTGTGGGGAAGACTGCATCGGAACCACCCATGTGCATCCAGCAAGGGTCCACGGTCTCTGTGACAAACGAGTTACACAGCACAACATACGCTCGGCCCGATCAAGGCACCGAATAATGCCTAGGAACTCGTGGTATTGTTTCGAACATTCGAAATACTAGATCTCTTTCGAAACCATATTCATGCGTGCCGTTCAACAGCGCCCTTACGGCCAGAGCTCCTCAGTCCTCCATCCAGCGTTGGCCTTTGCGCTCTCGTCGAATGTGTATCTAAATCTCCGTGCCTTTGCTGGATCGCTGAGATCCGTCTGCTCCACCGAGTCTGGCACAATCACCACAAGGCGGAAATTCTTGCGTGCCACGGGGTCTTGCAAATCGTCGACCTTTGAGCCAAGGGCAAGGTTCTTGTCGTCAAATGGTTTGGAGGTTGGCTGGCCGGGTGGAGGGTTCTTGAATGAGCCTGAGATAACTTGTTAGCGATTTGCAAGATACAATAGACAACGGCCATTGTTACCTTTGATGCCAGGACTCTGGTTACCAAAGAAACCAGTCAGCTCCCTTTGCCAGCTGAAGTCGCCTTCTTTGCCCTCATCGACGATCCTCATCCTCTTTCCCAGCTCGCTTTTGACAGTCCTTACACCACTGCTCTCGTCATCGCCCTCAATATCGGGTGCAATGATGAAAGCCCTTCCCTTGATCCGCCATTGTGTACCAGTATCAGCGTTCCAGTACACAGCCTCTACAGGGCCTCCACCACCACTGCCCTGCACCTGTTCGCTGCTCTCAGCGTGCCCCGCACTCGTCGCGAATATCTGTCCGACCTTCTCCATGCGAACATCCGTCGTAAACGTTGGGCAATCGCTCTGGTAGACTTGAGGATTGCGCTCTGCATCGTTGTGCTTGTTCTCTGGTAGCTCGGCCCAGAAACCGCGGTGGATGCAGTATCGCACGCGGGGCACGAAGGGTGTAGGCGAGCCCTTGGGCGCTGCATCGAGCGTGCCCAACACGAATTCAGGCGATTTCATCTTAGAGATGTGCTCGCTGAACAAGGACTTCCATGGCGCAGGCGGGAGGGCCGATGCTGAAGGTGCGGTGGTAGACATGGTGCATAGAAATCGCGAAAGGCGGCGGGATGCTGTGCGTGAAGCTATGATGGCTATTATGAGTATATAATACTGTGTTAGTCGTGATGATGGAAGTTAATTGAGCTCTGAAGCTACAGACTATTTGATGTGTCGGAGAATGATGTCGTCATCACCTAGATCGGTACCTGCGCAATCGTGCAGATTCAATGAGGTCAGTAGCTTGTGTCTAGTCTAGTGCAAGTACCTGTGCGGCTGTTCGACATGTATTTCGTAGAAAAGTGACTAAGAATGAGGGTATCTGCGGACACCGAAAGCACACTGTGTACGACAGAGCTGTACGCCAGCAAATCATGGCTTCCGTGGGGTTGCGGGGTATCCGAGTAAGACCGCGCCCGTCATAGGCGACAACGCGAGCCCAGAAGATGGGGAGTCCCAATTTCTCACCTTTGCAATAGAAACACATTAGCCCCAGTAATGAAAGCGCACCAACTGGATGTGTACTCGAGCTTAGCATACTTGTCTATAGGAAGGATTGCTATCGTGCACATGCTAATCATGTCACACAGCATCACGATATCCAGACACTGTTCAACAAGTCAAGATCTGTGTACAACATTGTACAGTAGGCGTCTGGGGCAGCACAAGTCGGCGACCTGGTCAACGTCGCTTCGCCAAACCGGCAGGAGTTTGCTGCTCAAGTGGTAGGACAATATGCTCTTGCAAGATGGACGAAACGTTTGGCGGGTACGAGCGACGTATTGGTCATTCCAAATACACGATTATGATTCGAATGACTTGTACGCTATGCTTGAATATTGCTTTGTTCGGTTGAAGCTGTGGTAATGCTGTTCGTCTTGTTCACATCTGTAGATCTCTCAGGCTTTCTTGAAGAAACTGGCTATGCTTCCTTGGCCTTTCTTGCCAGCATTCTTCGCTTTTGCCGAGCTCGTTGGTTTAGCTGGCGCTGGCTTAGCCTTCTTTGGTGCAGGTTCTTCTTCCGAGAAGGACTCCCAGACGGCCTCTTCCTTGGTCACTATGCACAGTCAGTGGGAGGGCTTTCAGAGTGCACTGGCTACTTACCAAGATAGCCATCCTCGTCCTTGACCTTTTTCTTCTTCATCACTCGTCTCCGGCCGCGTCTGCGACCGTTCTCCACTGTGACGGTAGCTTCGCCTTCGGTTGGCTCTGTGGTATCCGTCGCCGCTGTTGAAGGAGCTTCAGGCTGAGATTCTGCTGTGGCCGGTGCATCCGGCATTTCCTCATCTACACACGTCAGACACTACGATCATATCCAGCTCGAAAGACTTACCGTCATCTTCCATCATCTTGCGCAATCGTTCGGCTCGCTCCTCTCGGACTTTGCGGGCTGCCTCATTCTTCTCCTCGTCGATCTTGATCTCGGGCTCATCATCGGGATCACCTTCATCCTCAGACATGCCTTCCATTGGTTCTAGCGAAGTTAGTTGTATAACCAGAAAAGACTGTTTGTGTACGTACCATCCTCAACCGGCGCTGGTGTGGACTCTTGTGACTTTTCCGCTTCTTTCGCCTTCGGTTTAGCCTTTGCAAAGGACTTGAACAGGTCGCTTGTCGCCTTGTCTTTTTTTGCCCCAGACTTCGAATCGCTCCTCTTCAGTGTAGTAGACCCCGCCGAGGGTTGTGGCGTTGAGCGACCGGATGTATTATCTTCGGACGCGCTTCCTCTTCTCGCAGACGCGGACGTCTCTTTTTCCTTCGTCGCGAAAGCGAAAGAGCCCTTTCCGGCAGGCTTCGTGATGGTCTTCGGAGCGGGCTTCGATGTAGCAGTAGGAGGAGCATACTTTGCAGTTCTTCGCTACAACGATGTTAGCGCGCCCGTGTAGCTTTAGCCATGTGCGTACCTTGATGTGTTCGTTTTGAATGGAACCATATGTTCTCCACCGTTCTAGAGGATCTTCGTCTGCATACTCTGTTACGACCTCGTGGTTGCACAAAGACAGTACGCGGACAGCCTATATGTCTTAGTATTAGTCCTGAAGCCTCCCAGGATCTCGTACCTTGAGCGGGCCGGGCTCCACACTGTAAACGTGAGCCGTGAATCCATCTTCAAACTCTGACCTAGTCTCTAGTGCAGCCGTCAGCTGGGTCCTTCCAATAGCATATGCCAATCGTACGTTCCAAGTCTTCCTCTCCTACCAATACAATCTTTGTCTCTTTCACACCTTCAGGTGCGGGTGTATCTTCGTCATCGGAATCGCTAGTGTAATCAGAGTCTTCGGGCTCTTCTCGTTCGGGCATGGAGCTCATAAAGGGCGAGCTGCGCATGTCGGCGTCCTCACGCTTCGGACGGGGGGCACCATTGGGTTTTACGGTTCGCTTGGGTGTGCCAGTCACGAGGTAGGTGGCGTGGACCGATCTGGGTTTCCGCGCATTCTGGTTCTTTTGGAATTCGAAGAGCATCCTGTATTATGTGAGCCGGCATTCAGATGCTGGCGAGAGCTGCACGAACCGTTTCGCTGTGTTGACATTGGTGCTGGTCGCTCTGCTGAGCAGCCTGTAGGTGACAGGCCTCTGCTCGGTAATCACCCGCGCAACGAGAAAGTCGTTGTAGTCTTCTCCCGCCATTGTGTGTTGTCGTGGCTGCCGTAGTCGTCGCAGTGGTGATGGTGGAAGAAGTAGCGAAAGCGCGTCGCGGGGTTGACTCAGACTCACGCGTCGTGCCTGCCAGAACTGACTCGGCGAACAAGGCACCCATCGTCGCCCGCAAAGTGCGTCACAACTCCACCTTACTCCATGATGAGCGCCGGAGAGGATGACGACCTGAAATTACAGCGAGCATCTGCATCGCTCCTGTCTGACTTCGAGAGGCTGCTACCGCGACTACTGCGGAAACGGCAGCATGGCTCTGCCCTTGGTCCCGTCCGCCAACATGTCCGAACAGCAGACATGTACAAGGCATGCAGCTTGGTATGAACCCTATCAAGCAATGTTCTCAATGGCTGTCTGACCTTTTACAGATAGAGCCATTCCAGGAGGACCCCCAGATTCTAGACACCCACCTCAAAACCTTCATACCTCCACTCGTCGCCGCCTATCTAGAAGCAATATCGGCGAGCGCCACAGAAGAACCGAAACCAGGATTTGTGACTCTTGCATACGCCATATGCTCCGTCTTGAATACATTCTGTAAAGTCCGAGGCGAAAAGGTCGTCAAAGGCTTCTTCAATAACGAACCACGTCATCTCGAAGCGATCTTGGGCGAGTTGGAAGCGACTGGGGTTGTTAAATCTGAAAATACCGATGCCCTACTGCAGGACACAGCTCGTCCCTGGATACAGCGCTATGTGCTGCTATTATGGCTCTCACAGTTACTACTCGCGCCCTTTCCCCTGGAGTCTATGTCTGGGTTGCAAGTTTCTGCAGAAACACCTGTAGCTCTTGGGCTGAAGCTCCCGGATGAACTTCCTGGTGTCACTCTTCGGGTAATTTCTCTGTGCATGTCGGGGCTTCAATCCCCAACGAAGGAAAGAAGCGCCGCTGCAAGTCTCCTGGTGAGGACATGCGTGCGACCAGATATGCAAAAGCTAGGTTTACTGGATGCCATGGTCCAATGGTCCTTGTCTTTTTTCACAGACATATCCGAAGAGAAGACCGACATACATCAGTGTCTCGGAGTTGTCTCATTCTTGTCAGGGCTGTTGGCCTCCGCTACGAATGAGGAGCTTGGCCCTTTCCTCGCTGCCATATACCTATCCTGCAGAAAGATACTGGATCAGGAGAGTCTCGCTTTTGTCAAGTCATCAGCTGTGGCTCGAAAGCTAGTTGTGAAAAGCTTGCGCAATGTCGTTTTGCATTGCCTACAGGCGACATCAACCCTTCCTGGACTCGATTCAACCGTGGTATTGGAAGAAGTCATCGAATTTCTCCTTGAAGCACTCGCGGATGGTGACACGCCAGTCAGATACGGTGCTAGCAAGGCGCTTAGCATCATCACTCTCAAATTGGACGCGGAGATGGCCAGCGAGGTTGTCGAAGCAATACTTGGCTCGCTCACAGAGAACATCTACTGGCAGGGGTCCAAGCGCAATTTGAACAGCGTGAACCCACTCCGATGGCACGGGTTGACCTTGACGCTGGCTCAGCTTCTCTATCGCAAAGCAATCTCTACCAGTCATTTGGCGGACGTCCTCAACGCTCTCCTACTTTCCCTCGGCTTTGAGCAACGGTCGCCTACTGGAGGGTCCATCGGTACGAACGTACGCGATGCAGCTTGCTTCGGTATTTGGGCACTCTCTCGCCGCTACCCCACTACTGACCTCCTTGCGGTGGAAACCGCGACAATAAGAGCTTCTGAGCACCTCAGATCATTACACGTTCCTCAAGTGCTGGCAATCGAGTTGGTAGTCGCTGCTTGTCTCGATCCAGCAGGCAACATCAGAAGAGGCTCCTCTGCTGCGCTTCAAGAACTTATAGGTCGCCACCCCAATACAATAGAAGAGGGTATACCGCTCGTACAGATTGTCGACTTTCACGCTGTCGGGCTCCGCCAGCGCGCAATGTGCGATGTGGCGATTAAGGCTGGAGAATTACAGTCTCTGTACTGGGAGGCCCTATTCGGTGGTCTTTTGGATTGGAGAGGAACCGGCTCATTGGATTCAGACTCACGTCTATTTGCAGCTGAGGCCATCGGGTCTCTTTCTAAGGCTCGATCTCCTGCGGTAGTGCAGAAGATGTCTGATCAGGTCTGTGGCAAGCTTGCGGCGTTGCGACCTCGCGAGGTGGAAGAGCGTCAAGGGTTAGTGACTGCCCTTGCGATCCTCGTTGACACGACAGTAGCTATGCATGTGGAACAAGCGCCCGAAAATACATATGCGTCCTTGATGGCTCTTTGGACTTTATTCTCAAAAGAACTAGAGCTTGAAGACAAGGCATTCACTTCGCCGGCATTGCGACCCCAGCTCACCGCATCATCAGTTTGTACATTTATCGGAGCAATCTCGAGACTCACCAATGGTACCCTCAGCAAGCTTTGGCCTTCAAACCTACCCGTGGCACAGGTTTGTAATTTATTGGACCTTTGTCTCGCGCGTCATGAGGAATCAGTCCTCGAAGCTATTGCTACCGCAGTTCCTGCAGTAGTCTCATTGTTACCTAGATTACCGGGGTCTGACACATTTGGCGTCGTGATGTCATGGCTGCTGCGTTTGGAAAATGAAGCATCGTACAATGGGTCGCGATGTTCCGGGCATGCGATCGCCCTGGGAGCTGCGCATGGCAGCTTGGACAGCCTGGCATCCGATACTGAAAGGGATGTCCTCCAGCGGCGGATCGTAAAGGTACTTACTTTCAGGTGCACATCAGCTGTGGCAATCGAGGCCCGAATGGTGGCATTACGTGCTCTGCGTTGTTTGCTTGGGAGCAAGAACCGTGCATTAACTCAGCTTGCTGTCGACGTAGAAGACCAGATCGCGAGCGCCTTGCACATTGCACTTAACGACTATACCATTACAGAACGGGGAGATGTCGGGTCACTCGTCCGACTCGAGGCCTTGAATACCGTGCGCTTGGCTTGGGCAAATGGAATACTCACCGAGAAACGCAATGAACGCGAGTACGATATCTACGCCGACATCGTTCGGCTATCTCTCGAAAAGCTTGATAAGATGCGCATGAACGCCGCTCAAGTCCTCGAGCTGAGAGAAGCCGGCGGCGCAACCACAGACGAGGTCTCCTCTCGGACCTACTTCCTGAACGCACTGATGTCGTTACAAAAAGCGAAAAACCCCGCGATCACGGAAGCTATCTGTGTTGGTTTTGTCAGCTCCGCGGGGATGGGCTCCGAATCCGTGGTTCAGAACTCACGAGCAGCTTTACTAGACTTTGTCGATATGCTACAAGACGAAGATACATCCGACGTTACGCAGTTTGCCTTAGTTGATTTTGCAAACTGCGTCCTGACACTCCTGAAGAACAATATCAGCAATGATAGAGTTTTGCTCCCGCTATTAGAGGTCACAGCCTTCTTGTTCGATATGCAGGTCATGCAGCGTCTACAGTCGACCTCTTTCAAGTAAGGATCGCCTTTTGGTGTTAGCCATGCGCATGCGCTAACCGTGTTAGTTTCCGAGCACTTCTTTCATATACGCAGAAAGCACATTTCAAGTCCACGCATATGCAAAAGCTTCACCTCGCGCTGGATGTGTATCGGGGCTTAGGCGTCATCCCAATGACCAGGAGCGATACGCTAGCCAAAGCTGTGAGCATGCTGTTACATCCGTTCCCGAAGGTATGCATAATACAATCTATTGCCGCTGGCTTACGTTAATGAGGTCTAGGTACGCATCACAACAGCGGAGACTCTCTGGTACTTGACTCACGAAGGAGGGTTGAAGCGTCACGATTGGACATTACCATCGAAGAGTCTGAAGCCAGCCGTAGATGAGATCAAGACATGCTTCGCGACAACACCGGCTCAAGCGCCATGCTGAGTACATATTACCTGGGATTAACATAGGACTCGTGGTCTTCAACGCAATTTCTATGCCTTTCATCTTGAATCTGTTTTGTGTTTTGGTCTATTACTCAAGCGATATGAGCCTTCTGCTCAAGCTGGAACGTCTTCTGTCCTTGATTGCCCCTTACGCGGAGTACGATAATCGCCCCTGTCTTCCAGCTGTGACGAGTGGCGCGAATGACCATGGGCATTTAACCATTGGCCTATCAAAGTCTGGCGCTATACCCTGCAATTCTTATGTACTGTAGAGACGTTGCAGGGCGCTATACCCGGCTGCGAAAGTGGGGGCTGGGGGCCGCTTAGTGTTCGGTGGCACAGATGGACGGGCGTTTGTGTCAACGCGCATTCCTTCCTCTACCATCGTCCCGAGTTTTGTTGCACCTCTGACTTCAATTCCAACACCGACAATTAATTGTCATCCATAAGAAGCCGATACCATGTCGCAAGACGCGGATAGTTCGAGCTACAGCGCCGATGATGAACGAATCATCAAGATCAGGCTGAACAATGACAGATTAGACCAAAGTGTGTTGGCTGCAAAACGAGCCACAACACAATTTCAAGGGGCCTCGAAACATGAACAGGAGAAGTTCGCTGTCGCAGCATCGATGGTCTATACCCCATCTGACGGAGAAGCTCAACGGCTTCGGATCATTACCAGGTCAAAGCGGGACACCAGTGGAACGAATGATGCGAGATCTGAACACTGGTTGTACGTAAATCATTCCAATGGCTGCATCATGCTAATGACATGCAGGCATATCCAAACTCACTGCATAGCTTTCGATGCGTTTGAGGTACGCTTCTATCCCTAGACCACTGGCAGCAATCTAACGATCATGAAAGAAAGCCGCAACCCATTTTGCGCTTGACTATGACGAAGACGCCATACCGGTTGTGCTCTCTTTTTTGAAACACATCAAAGGTGCATGCACGAAGCGAACCTCACACGGCAGCTATATACGGCCGAACACAGTACTGCGATGTGATGGAACCGATCCTACACAAGCCCATAACCCTGACATATCTGCTATCTTTGTTGCTTTTCCGTACTTTGACATTGGTGCGCTCCTTCCCTCTCGTACACCAAAAGACACATCACTACACGAGGTTCGGTAAGTTTGCAGCACGCAACGGCTCGTATAAGCAAACTACTTTACTGACATGTTGCTGGATGGTGCGGCAGAGGATTGTCCCAGTATACATATCCGCAAGAAGCTGCACAGGGTCGGGATGACGAACAAATGTTCCAGAAGTTCAAGGGTATAAGAAAGGGAGACACTCTCCGGGTTCCCCAATTCTGGTCAATGGTTGTAAAGTCCCATCTTATCATCACCTGCGGACCAAGTGCTCTCCCGGAACTCTTCGACGGCAGTGTTGAGTTCATCTCTGGGGACTATCTTCGCACAGACGGACCCAGTCTAGTTCAGGTCACCGATTTCTACGGACAAACCACGTACCTACCGCTCAAGCTGTGCTCAACATACGTTGCACTTCGTCGTAACATTGAGAGCAAGTGTCTAGATGACAGCGAAGAAGATGGCGAAGACTATGTCATACATGTGGGGTCAGATGACTCAGTACTGGAGGCAGATCAATGGCCACACATCATGAAATCCGAACGATCTGCAATGATTGTTTTGCGTCTCAGCCGGAAGAGCACAAGCAGGGATATCTCCTTGATCGATCGGTCGCGTAGTGAACAAGGAAAGATTGAGTATGGTGATCTGAGCTCAGAACATGACTCAACAGATGAAGACAAGACTAAAGCACTTATCTTAAGGCGACCTTTGTAAGCGGTTACCAGCCGAACACATTCTCTCTTGGCCTCCCGCTGATCTTTATACAGCAACGATGTCGAGCCGATTTACCACTCCAAATACGTCGGCGCAACCAGTGAGCTTTTAGCAAGGCAAGGTTACGTCGTGAATGACCCCTACTCGCTCGTGAGTGGCAGCAACCCTATTACTAGCCCGAAGCCGATCATCTTCCGCCGTCCAGAACGTATGGTAAGGCCACCTTTTGTACAAGATGGCCTTCATGTTGCCAGGGCCATCACGTATGAGAGTGATAACTCTGGTCATATCAGCAGTGGTTCGTATGCATCCGTTGTTGACACCAAAGAGCTTGCTGGTGAGGCTCTATCGTTCGCGGAAAGAGTCAGTAGTACATCATTGGTTGATGATCCAGTCGAGTCGGCGCACAGTTCAAGAGAGTCTCATGTACCTGAACACATCGACATAGAAGACGATGAAAAGCTCTCCGGCTCTTTCGAGCTTACGCCTGATGTCTACGATACGAGAAAATACACAGAAAAAGATGTTCAGGGTCCGTTGTCATCATCATCTCGCTCAATCAACGAGCGAGATCGTCCTGAGTCTGAAGATGAAGAGGCCACGTTGGGAGCGATACGGAATGCGATATCAGATTGTGAAGAGGGCGTGGGATTTGGAGTAAAAGCCAAAGCTCGCTTTTCACAAAGTCAACCCAACTTGCACGTTGCCACACAAGATGCTCCAGGATTATTCAAAGGAGACGTAAAGGGGGAAGAGCTCGTTGACTCAGATCTACCACCACAGGATGATGCGAATATAACACAGGAAGAAAAGAGACGTCTCGGTGTCGAGGATAGCCCTGGGGACCTAAGGGGTCTCGTGGGATTACAAGTCAGAGACCTCAAAGGACTAATAAGTGAAGAAGTTGCTGCTGCGTTGAGGCAAAATACTGACCAAGTCAACCGAGATGTCCAAAAGCAACTAGAATTTGAGCTCCGCAATCGACTCGCCAAGTCAGGCCTCCTTCCAAACCTTATCGAAGCCATCATCAATCAAGGAACCGACACAGCACCCGGAAGAGAAGAGCGATCTCTACCTAACTATACCAGGGTACCGACCAGTCAACTCGATAGGGCTACTTTGCTTCACTTCAATCTTCGATTCCAGCATGACATACTTGATCCTAACTTCTGGATCATCTTCCAACACCTGACAACAGAAGAGTTGCTGCCGATGTTTGACCACACATGCGACCGTCGGATAGAGGCGCATCTCGAAAGGAAGCGTCAAGAGGGATCACGCGCTCAAACACAGGAGCGACAAGAGCAGAATCCGCCGATGGATGCTTCTCCGTCCGAACATGTACGCACTCGCTGACGGAGATTCGGAAGTGAAAATCACACTTACTTTAACAGGATGATAGAGCTTCACGCGAAAAGACGATGGACAGAAATCGCGCAGCCACGACGTATCGAACGCGAGAAGTTTCCCCAAGTCCTAAGCTTACAAGATTGAATACCGGTCTTCGTGTGCCACCTTTCCTTGCATGGCAAACAGAAGAGGACCCATCAGAGCACAATACTGATGAGAGTACCCATATACAGCTTACTCTGTTTGCTATCGAACAGCAGCTGACCAGGACGCGGACGGACGTAGCAAGACTACCAATCGATCTCACGCATCCATTTGCCCACAAGTATCAATTAGGTGTACGCCTCACCAATAAAGAGTCTTCCCTCGACGCTGTCCTGACATCACTAGCGGCCTGTTACAGGGCCTGTGCCAGAGTCGTTGGAAACACAACTAAACCCAACGAGCTGACTGTAATGGACGACACAAATGGCCTCTCCAATCCACTTGAATCAGGTACCGGCATTACTAACAGTGACATTGCAGCTGATGTCAGAACTGATTCAGAAGCGGAGACCTATGTCACGACGAGAAGAGTCACCCAATGGCAAATGGCTCTGATGCACAAACACGCACAACGCGTTTTCCATTCTACTATGGAGATCGTAGACCAATTTGTACCAAAACACTACGATCATCAGCTCCTGCGCAGATGTTGGGGTGCACTGAAGTTTATCATTGAGGTAATGACTCCTTTGAATGCGCCGAAAGGCTGTTTTGGCTTACTACTTACACGACCTTGGCAGATCGTTGGCTATATGGGCGTCAAGAATGTTGTATATCAAGAGCTGGAGGAGTCAGAGCCATCGTCGACTTACGCGATCCGTGAACTTCCTCATAAAGAATACTTGAGGCTTCACAAGCTTACTGATCTATCCTTTCCTGTTAATCAGTGTGACTTCTGCAAGCGCGCAAGGTACTACTCGAGCGCGGAAGAAGCTTTCGAACATCTGCGGCGCGATCACGTCAGCGATACGAATCAGTCATCACATCTTTCTCGAGCACAGCTATCCCACTGGGTTATGTCATCTCAGCTAGCTGGTGTTGAGGAGCAAAACGAGCTCATTGTCGAGTATCTCAGTGCAATGGCACTGCGCGTTGAGACGTTGCGATCCAAAGCAATTGATATCCGCAACAGTGTCGCCAATGAAAGAAACGAAAAGCCGAGCGAGTATCTCCTACCGCTATCGCTTGTAAAAGCAGCAGAGATGATTCTGCAGATGATCGATACTTGCGGGTATAGTGTTGTTGAGTTGCACAAACTCAATCTGGACGATACGATGCCGATCATTTCGTGGAAGGAGCTCAAGACTCACATGGACCTGCTTTCATACTTTGGCTCAGCAGCCTCTACTACGCTTTCGTCAGCGCGCAAAGAGCTACTGATCATGGCGCATACCGGCAGCCACCGGGGAGCTGTACAAAACTTCCGCAGTACGCCTGAAGTTACTTTGCTCATATGCCTCATCCATCTCTGGTCAAGAGCGGTATTGCACGACTTGTCTGTACCTGACTTGTACCGAGAGCATCTTTCGAAAATGGTATGTGCACTGTTTAGCTCAGCCAGATGATTACCCGCTAACAAGACATAGCAATACGAAGCTAGCCGTCGGCCCTCCAAGCTTGCCCTCCGAGAGTTGTACCTCTTGGAAGAGGAATTCGAGATGGTAGCCTCCATCTGCGCTCAACAACGCCGCATGATCAGGGATTTCTACGAAATCATCGGTCCCTCCACCTATCGCATAGCCACTAAAGAATGTTTCAGAGCCGACAGAGACATCGTAATTCCCCTCATGGACCAAAATCTCAGCAGCCCTGCCAGCATGGGAGCAACTTCTATAGGAGTAAGGGAAACACAGGCATTGTTCGATAGGACCAAAGAGGTGCTCCGCCACAACGTTGAAGTCTCAGAAGAAAGCAACTCGAAAGCCATCAGAGTGTTTACTCTAGTGACAATCGTGTTTCTCCCTCTTTCTTTCATCTCTTCCGTGTTCGGCATGAACACTACAGATATAAGAGACATGAGCAGCTCGCAAGCTCTCTTTTGGGTCATTGCCATTCCTGCCACAACGCTGATTGGAGGACTCTCCTTGATGATCGCATATCATGGAACGTACATGTGGGCTAAGGTACGCGCGATGGGCGATGCTATGTGGGGATCAGAGAAGATATCGCGCGGGCGGCGTGCCTGGAAACGAAAGCCAAAAGACGTGGAAAAAGTAGACGATGGCGAGATTGCAGACACACGGCCTCTGGGACCAGGTCATCTCCGGAGAAGGAAGACAGTCTTGAACGTTGTTGGGTCGAAGAAACCAAGGAAGTTCCGGTAAGGAGGGGTTTAACCCGGACAGAGTTACTATAGCCCGCCCTTTCGATAGCTGTCTCTTACTATCCATTACCACGGCCGGCCAAATCAATGCTCCGTGGGCACACTTATAGTCTCGATTTTATGCCGCCTTCATTCAGGATGTTCAACACCTGCTTCTCTGCTTCCCACGCACTTCCCCAGCCGCTTTGGTATCCATAGCCAGCATGCCCGTAGCTATGCACTACTTCAACTCCATCAATGTTCTCTCTCTCCACCCTTGGACCTCCAGTCCTCATAGGGCGCAGACCCACACCATGTCTGACGACACTCAGCTCGGTTACCTTTCCAGTCTTCGGTACTAGCGACGGACACAGGTCGATGGAGCGTTGCATGATGCGCTGTGCGAGGTTGGGATCAGGTTGCGATTCCCACGAGTGGTGTTGTAGACAGCCTCCGAGGATGGTGCCACCACCGACTGCGCGCTGCATGACATAGGTAGCTTCCTCACTGCCATCGTCGGTTCCGCTGACTGTCACCATGACACCCGGCTCATTCCGCACTAGGACAATTTGACCACGTCCAGGGTACACGTTACTGTCCATGACGCCTCCGAGTGTGGCGGCTAGAAGACCAGTACAGTTCACGACGGCATTTGCATGCCCCGAGGTATGGAAGCTGCCTGCTTCAGAGATATGGGAGAGTATACCGCGCTTGATGGTCACACCGGCCTTCACGCACTGTCCCACGATCCAGGGAAGATAGACAGCAGTGTTTATACATACTGAAGTAAACTCCGTGCCCCTGTCACAGCCTTCTGGGAGTTCTGATTCGGACAGTACGCGGAACTAGGAAGCATCAGCATGGCTTCACGCAAGCAACGTAGATAAATGTATGAAAACCGAGTTGGGGTAGGCACTACATACATTCGGAACAACGTCCTTGAACCATGCATCTTCTTTGGTCAGCTCTTCAAACCACTGCCCTGTAGCGGTGCCTGCATCTTTCTCTCGTCCATAGACCCTCGTCGCCTGGTAGTGGATGCCTGCTTCGGGTATCTCACGACAGATTCGATCGAGCTCACTCCAGGTAGCTTTCTCGAACCTCTGCAAATTTGAGCCTGGCTTGCCAACAGGAAAGTAGTTTGCTCCAGCCCAGGGTGATGCATATTCTATGTCGTAGTCGCCGGGCATGTGCTTCGCCACGACGGTAATGCTGAGGTCCTTGTGCTTGGAGAGCACGAGGGCTGTGGAGAGGCCGATGACGCCTGCTCTGGGGTGGTGTTAGTGCGGTCTTGAGGTTGCCGCCCAAGACGGATTAGACATGTTGGAGAGTCATAGGCGAGGATGAGTACATATTACTACGGGACGTGGAGGGGCAACACAAAATATCATGACAGCATCGATAGGCGAGCTTACCCGACAACGACGACATTCTTCTGGTTGGCCATGCTGGCAGCTCAGAGTCAGAGCGATGGCTGCCTTGACGCACCCGTGATGTGCCGTGGGATGAGAACAGGACTTCCAAGGTTGCTATCGTCGTGGATGCGGAGCCTGATGAGGATGGCGGGGTCATGCCTTGTATCCCCGGCTCGCCTATTGGCTCCTTCCCGCACACGAGACAAAACGCGTGCGCACATGCGAGCTTTGTTTACTGACCAACTGGCCTGCTTGCTATTGTAAAGCTATTATAACGCTGGCCCCGGCCCCCTTCACTTTTGTGCTATTGTCCAGATTATTGAGCAAACTCGGTTCTCGCCCACTTGCACGCGCTTTTTGCCCTTCACCGCCGATATATCGCGAAAAACAGTCGGGCCTGCCCCATCGGCTAGCTGGGGGAGCTCTGTGGTCCGTGACATCATTGCAGGCTCCGAGGTATGTAGGCCGAAGATTTTTCCGTACCATCTGGAGCTTTAGTTTCTGTCGTTTGAAAAGTACAAGAAGGCGCTGTCCCGGTGTCTGGTTGGCTGACGTCTGATTGTACTTCTCCAGGCTCCTGAGCGCGAGCTGTCCTGACTCGGGGCGGAGATCGTTGTTCCTGCGACCCGCCAAGCTGAGCCATCCCTGTCGCCGTGTCCCTTCGAGAGCCTCAAGAGTTCGGGCGCGTCACAAAGATATTCATCATTCACGTTCACCGGCCACGACCTTCACCAACTTGGCGTGGCCGGCCCAGCCCTCTCTACAATAGCAACTGTCGCACCTAAGCTCAACCCTCATCCATGACCCCGTCACCCCACTCCTGTGCCTTCCTCTTTGCATTACACCGACTTCTCCTGTCCAACACGCACGCTTGATACACCACCAACAATATGGCTACCCGAAGACAGCGGGCCAACTCGCCTGAATTCCCCATACTCGAGGCCAATGCCCTGTATGCCAGCCAGATCCGCGGCGATGGTGAGTTTAATTACCCCATATTCCATGTTCAAGGCTGACTTCCCCAAGGCAACTGCCTCTTCAACGCCCTGTCTGACCAGCTCTACGGCAACCAAGATATGCACGAGGTGCTGCGCACCACCACCATAGAGCACATGAAGGACAGCGCCGACTTCTATCGCCAGTACATGGCCTGCAACACCGTGCGACGGAACCCCAAGCGCAAGACTGCAGCAGCTGCCGCCAACCGCCTTGACACCACATGCTACACCGATGAGCAGCTGCAACAGCAGTTTGAAGAGCACGTCGAGAAGATGGGCCAGCCCGGCGAGTGGGCCGACAACATGGAAGTCTCAGCATTTGCCTCCGCCCTCAACGTCAACGTCCGCCTCTGGCAGGCTGACTACACCTACCTCTTCTCGCCCCGCACATGCTACACGTCCAACGAGGACCTGGCTGCTCAGGACAGCCGCCAGACACTTCACATTGCCTATCACGTAAGCCATGCCACCACTGACTACCCCGCTGGCACAGTACTGACGTATCAATTAGACTTGGGAGCATTACTCTTCCGTCCGCAATATCGCCGGACCTCACAGCGGCCCCCCTGACGTCAACATCGTGCCCCAGGTCATCTCCAAGAAGCGGCCTAGCCCTAGTGTCGACGGTGACGACGATGACCAGCGTCGCCGCTCACGCAAGCGCCGCTCGCCTCTGCCGCTCTTCGACTCCGACTCTACACCAGAGGGCACTGAGAGCTCGTCAGATGAATCAAACGGATTCGCAGCGTCGCAGCGGTCCAACATTGAAATTTCTCAACCAGAGCCCGTGAAGGTCAAGCTCACCATCAAGCTCCGCGGTCTTCGCACCTCAGATACTTCCTCCCCTACTCCATCCTGCACGACTTCTCGCGCGCCTACGCCCGCACCACCTTCCACACAAACCCCATCAGAGCCCAAGAAGCCGGCTCCTGCAGCACCCAAGAGTGTTGCCGTGGCAGAGACCACACCCGCTGCTACCGCCTAGTAGGCTTGGTAGCATCATGGCCTTACGACGACGGACACCGATTCACGGTTCATATTGATGACGCTGACGATGATACCCCAGCATAACATTGGGCGCTTATTATTCCCGGGTTATTTTCCTTTTCCTTCTTTGCATAGCATACGAGCATTGGCAGGGGCTGTCTGTTACACATCGTTGCATATGCCAGCATGACTGACGGGTGCCAAAGTGCTTGGGCCGCGCTCTGTTCACTGGCTTTGGCGTTTGGGGGTTACGCTTGCGTTTCCACATGGATGATGATGGCTCATCTCTTGGGATATGACTGAACCTAGAAATGAGAAACCATTACTGCTGTTGACTTGTCGCTGCTTGATCCGCGTGTGTGTGATGTTCAGCATGTGTGAGGTTGTTGATAAGTACGTCTTGATCGTCATGAGCATTATGCATATCTACCGTCTATTCAAAGCCCTCGCCCTTGGCATCCACCTCGCCCTTCGGTCTCTCAAGCGCTGGACTCAGAGGGCCCGCCATATCAACAGGTGGCACCTGAACCCCAATTAAGCTCTTCCTATGCAACCGCGGGCTCTTATCCAACGTCTCAGCTTCCTCTTCCACCTCCGGACTCTGCCTACCGTCCTCATCGCCCTCTCCATGCTCGCTACCATAGCCCTGATTTGCCAGCCTCAAGCCCATGATCTGCTGTCTCAACTCATCCACAAATCGCTGCATGTCCTCGAATGGTAGTCGAACCGCTCCTCCATCGGCGTTCTCAGCTTGGGTGTTGTATAGCCTGAGCGCTGTGTCAAGGGCGCGTTCCGCTTGCTGCGACTTGTCCAGTTTGTACCAGTTCTCGCTGGCAAGCACAGCCCATAGCGCTGCTTTCCGACGTCGGCTTCCTAGTTTGTACATGCCCACGCCAGTGCGCACAGCATAGCAAGCTGAGATGCGTTCGGTGATAAGTACATGACCTATCGAGCCTACGAGACCTGTTTCTAGAATGCGGGTCGCCCAGCGTGCGGCGTCGTCTGCGGCCGAGGAGCCACGGAGGCGCAGGAGCTCGAAGCTGAGGGCGAGGGTGCGGAGAGCGTAGTATGGCGCTGCGCTGCGCTGGCGGTCGGTATACGAGTACGATGCAGCTTCTATCCAAGCATCGATGTTTTCGGCGCGGGATTTAGAGGAAAGTGGTGTGGGTGCCATGAGAGCCGACAAAGCGGCCATTTCAGCAGCACCAGCGTAATGCCGCCATGCTTTGTCGTTTTGAAAGTCTGTCCTTAGGATATCGTAAGTGCTCAATGCCAGTTTCCAATCACGCAGCATGAAGCAGTAATCTGCTAGCCGTCGCATGATGGCTTCGGGGGCGTCGGGTCGGTAGAATCCCTGTAGGCTGTCGTAGTTGGAGTTCCCTGATGCAGTCGAGGATGATGAGGAGGTCCTTGAGCCGCCAAAGGGTGTCCAACGTTTTGATAGAGACATGAAGCGGCCAGACAGACCGCGGCGTCGGGACAGGATCTGCTCGTTCCAGGTTGAGACGCTGCGCTCCATGTTGGGTATTATGGATTGGGTGACTAGTTCACGGATGAAGGTACGCAAGCTGCTGATGTCGGAATCGGGGAAGTAGGGTGTTGGGTCTGTTATGTCGTCTGTGGTTTCTGTAGGGATAGTCAGTACGCAGGGCTGATGTTATGTTCACACTGTGAGAATTACCTCGCCTCTGAATCTCTGCTAGCTCTTCTCCTGCAGACATCCATTCGCACGTCGGCAAACGCACGCTGTCATCGTCTGAAGCTATGCATTGCTGACTCTTCAGTCGCAGTAAGTGGCAGTGCAAACCAAAATGGCGTTTCATCGAATCGAATGTCTGGTTGGACTTGGCGATGTCCCCAGTCTCCTCATCGTGTATCAGGACGTAATATCGTAAAAAGTCGTTCTCTACCCATTGCGGAAAACGGAGATCGCCGTCATGCTGGCGATTGTAAAGCCTCCGCAGCTCTTCTATAGGGTGTGGATTTCGTGATGAGATTGCTATTATGCCAGCCACGGGATGGGAAAAAGTCTCATGAGGCACTACTGGTAGTCCTGATAATAGCCTCCGTAGATATAGAGTATGGAAGGGTGAAGCGGTGCCGTCTGTCTGCGTGGCTGTTGTGTCACCTTTGCTTATGTAGTCGGACACGGGGGATTGCTTGTTGAACTCGGAGTACTGCAGATGTCGGTCGACTAGCTCTTCGATTTGCGACACATCGCCTCCTGACCGTCGCGGTCGCCGTGTGGAGCTCGAAGATGTCCGTTGGCCACCTGTGTCCACGCGCAAGTCTGGATATGCATCGTCTACGCCTATGAAGCGCACACCAAAGTCCTCCCAGCTCTTGCTTGCCCCATTGCTATCTCGAATCGTGACCTTTCCGGGCACTGCCTCTCCGAATGGCCGCAGTAGTTGTAGTAGCCCGCCCTCCAATCCCTTGCCCCGAATCAGCTCTTCCGTCTCCGCGTCCGCAAGCACAGCGACGCATGGTACGAACGCCCGTTGTATAAGCGCGCGGTACTCGTCCGATACTCCCGGCGGCAGGCTGTTTGGCGTGCCTGTCCCACTCAGTCTTGAGCCCGGCGAGAAGACGGAGCCCTGTACGGTGCTTTGGGTGGGGGTTGCGGCGCCGGAGTTGGGGCGCGACGTGGATATGCTCGTGGTGGACTCGAACAGCTTGGAGAGGCTTGGGTTGGAGCGGCGGTAGGGGAGGCTGGCGAGAGAGGACGCCGGGGATGCGCGCTGTTTGGGCAGTATCATCGACGCCTCCACATCGGCTGGGTACTTTGGGGGTTTCGGCGTGGCATCCTGAGGCGGCGTCATGAGAGGCTAGGGCGCTGCGCCCGCGGGGTTCTGGATGCGCGCGGAAGTTCTGAGGCAGTCGGCATGTATTCTGATTGTCGTGTGCTGGACTTGGCGGCAGTGAAGCGCTCCTTTACTCAGCCGCCCGTTTGTAGCTGCGCGAGTGTGACGACGTTGGGTGGTGCCTCATCGCGGTTGCGGCCGCTGCGCTTTGTGACTGGACGAAATGCGGCATCTCCATCAGCACACAGCCGTTCCCTATCGTCGCACATGTGTCTGCAGACATAGCACACAACGCACACTTCAGCCTTCTTGTCTGTCCTTACGGCGCTTTGCGAGCTAGAACCTTATTGCAGCAATCCTTCTGACTCATATGGATGTCGTTGATGAGTCGAGCCTTCCTCTGTTCAACGCGGACAATTTCACTACTATACAAACGTGACTTCCCTGCACCCACACTTCGGCCACTATCACGATCGCTTCTGCTTTCCAGAACCTTCTCTGCTCTCACTCTACAGCCAACTCGTATGTCCCGGACCGGCTCACCATCCGAAGACCAACAACCAAACGCTAAACGGCGCAAAATTGCCCGGCCCTCACCCAAATCCATACACCCCTACGGCACTATGGCGTCGACGGATAATGCCGAATCAGCCCAGTTGGAACTCACTGAGGTCGAATCGAAGCTCAGACAGCTTCTACTGGACGTGGCTGCTTACATAGACGAAGCACCCTCAAGCAGCGATGTCACCGGTGACCAGGTTCCAGAAGAGCTAGCGAAGGAAAAGATTGTATTGCGTTGGACTGGCGGATGGGTGCGCGACAAGCTCCTCAAAATTGGCAGTCATGATATCGACGTTGCCATCAACAAGATGACTGGTGAGCATTTCGGCCTAAAGATGCAAGAGTATCTCGAGATACCAGGCAATGCTGAAAAGCACGGTCTTATCGACAAAAACGACGACCTCAGCGGACGCGACAAGACGAAGAAGATTGCACCGGGGCTGCACAAGATTCAGGCAAACCCCGAAAAGTCAAAGAACCTCGAGACCGCAACCACCAAGATCATGGGTATCGACTTGGACCTTGTCAATCTGAGGAAAGAGACATATAACGAAGTCTCTCGTAACCCAGAGATGGAATTTGGTACAGCAGAAGAGGACGCTATGCGGCGCGACGCTACCGTCAACGCTATGTTCTACAATCTCCATACATGTCAGGTCGAAGACTTTACTGGACAGGGACACAAAGACATGGCTTCCAAGATCATTCGTACTCCACTAGAGCCTTACCAGACTTTCAAGGATGATCCGCTCCGGGTACTGCGGCTGATCCGCTTTGCTAGCCGCCTCGATTACACGATCGAGCCGGAGACGGCAAAGGCAATGGGCAACGCAGAGATACAAGACGTCTTGAAGATCAAAATCAGTCGTGAAAGAGTCGGAATAGAGCTTGAGAAGATGTTGAAGGGTCCCAGACCACGTATGGCTCTAGAGCTGATCGACCAGTTCGGCCTTTACAGGACAGTCTTCACAGATCCTACCCGCGAGCTATCTGAACCGGACACAGCCTACTTCAAGCCAGCATACAACTTTGTTGAGACTATCATCGAGAAGAATGCCGATGTACCACCTGCTATTCCCGATACCCTGCTGAGAAACGAGGACGAGAGGTATCTAGCTTGGGTTTGCGCAACCATGATGCCTTGGATGGATGCACCCACAATACCTCATCAGAAGCCACTACAGCGACCCTACTTCGCTGCTTATCTAGTAGCTCGCGAAGGGTTCAAGGCCCCAAATAAGATCTGCGACGTCATTGCGTCTGCTTTGAGCAACAGCGAGGAAATCCGCAACGTCGTCGCTCGTTGCGCCAAGGGACTTCGGAGACCGGATACCATCAACCCGACAGATGATGCCACTGCCAGGGATACTTTGGGCATGGCGATCCGTCGTTGGGGCTCGAGCTGGAGGACGCAAGTCTTTATGAACCTCGTCTACGAGATTGTGCTTGGGCGTGTGTCAAAAGATGGTCAGTGTTGGCAATTTGCTTACTTGGACAATGCTAATTCTTTCTAGAAATTCTTCGATCATATGACAGCTTCCTTGCCCGGGTTACCGAGCTCAAGATTCTTGATGTCGACACGTTCAGACCTCTTCTCAAAGGTACAGACCTTGCCAAGGCACTTGGTACCAAGCCTGGCCCTTGGATGAAGGACGCCCTCGATGTCGTTATGGCCTGGCAGCTACGTAATCCCGACATAACTGATCCCACCGCTGCCATTGAGGCCGTAAAGGCTTCTAAGGACGGACAAACTGATAGTGAGCTTTCCCTTCGCCTGGCATATCACTTTCTTCAGCTTACCATCCCACCTCTCTTCCCGCAGAATAAGCCCACGTCGAATGCGCTGGAAGCTTCGCGGCAACCGGCCCCTTGGAAAGACACTGGGAATCAGTATGCCTTGGACTTGCTGGAATGGGCGATCTGCACACTCGACCGGAAGACGATAGAAGGGAAATGGCATTTGCTAATGCCTCCGATACTGAAGATGATGGACGACATTGATATGAAATGGAAAGCGAGAGGATGCCACATGCTCGGTCTGTTGCTCGAGAATTTGCACCAGAAGATCGGGATGGACAATGGGAAGAAGTCATCGATAGCCGTGCAGAGTTCCACAAGCTTCCTGCAACGCACTGGGTACCACAGCATCTTTACTGAGGCACTATTCCCCATGTTCACATACATCCCTTCCATCACACCGGAAAGCGAATCTGTCACCCTTTTCAGAGAAGTGTTCCCTACTATCATCTCACTCGCCCAGCTCCTCCCGACAGACCCCAGCAAAGGCCTTTCCCGAGAACGCTTCTTGGACAAAATTTTGCGTGAAGGGGTCCTCTCTCCTCTTGCACATTTCCCTACACCCTCGTCGTACCCGGAATTGGCCACCTTGATCATGTCACACGTTCCTGTATTGTTAGGCCATATGGGCATTGATTGCGTCAAGCACCTTCGCGACCTTGTGCCTCTGATCTCAGCTATACTGCAGGAGCCGTTCGCACTTAGTCACAAGCCCCTTCTTCTTTCAGCACAGAAAGCGCTGCAAAGCGTGCTGCTCAATGCGTGGCCTAGGCTACCGGGGTACAGGGGAGCAATCATGATGGGCATGTGTTTGCTGTGGGCTCGGTGTGTAGAAGAGCGAAAGAAGGCCGGTAGTCAGGACATCGAGGAGATAACACGCCAGACACAGGAATCGGTCGCTATGCTGGACGCGATTATGCAGGCTACCGAGACGGACGGACTAGCGAAAGTCTGGGAGCAGGAAAAGCAGGATCTGATGCAGGCCTCATCTGGAGTTGGGGAATTATTCAACGAGTGTGTGACCGGACAAGAGTAAGGACACGTTCTCTGCGTGTCAATGAGTAGTACTTCGGCAGCCAGAAGAAGCTGCATTCATTCCGTCCTTTTACGGTGTTATGTGCAGTATGTTGGGCAGTAACAAAATCATACAAAGCTAGCGCGTTGGAACCAGCAAAGCAGGATGGCTGTTTTGTGATGATCGAGTTCTTCACATCCTTGCACAGCGTGGTTGCTGCACAGTGACGACAGGCACGTGGGTACCGCCTGCAGCGATTGATTCAGATGGCCCACATGCAGGCTAACGGTTTTAGCCATGCATCGAGTGTCAGAAACAGGAAGCTGTTCTATCCTCGGAAGACGATGCCGCACAATTCGAGCGTATGAGTGGGCATTCGCGAATAGTTGCATCAGGCGACAACGTCAAGTCTGCCTGCGTTGCCGTGGGGTCCGTGGCTATGCGGGGCGACAGCTTGGCGTGTAATCGGTGTTTACACAGCCCAGATGTCAGGTCAGACACGAACTCGGGTCCTGACTGCTGCAACGATGCTGTGTAGACATTGCAGCCTTCCACATGCTGCTCGCGGGCAGAGGACCGTTTGAGACCGCGCGCGGTGTTCTTGAAAGTGGTTCCTGGGCGCTGGCTACTGTACTCGAGTCAATAGCGGCCCGCACACCCCTGCCGAGGACGAGGATGCCATTGGACGCCTTTTTTCGACGAACGCGCGTCTCACGCTCAATAAGACGATGCTGGGGATATGTGATCTCAGTATGATGCCCGTGATGTAGAAGAGGTGTTGCTTGGCGGCATGGGTTTGGAGTGGGCCATCGTCGCGTGCACATCAGAGAGGGTACTCCAAGTAAGCGCGACTGCGGTGCTGCTGCGATGGATGATTATAGACGGAGGCGCAACCGTCTGACGGAGATATATGCTGGAGGCGTGGTGAAACGCGGGGCCAATGAAGAAGGCGCAATCTGACTATTCTGGATCATTTCGCTAGTGCAGGTGGCGCTTCCCCGAAATCTGCCTGAGCGACTTCACGATGCTCGACGGCAAGTGACTACGTCGCCGAGAAGACGGGCGTAGATATGGATGCCTGAGTGGTTCGCGACAGCGGCGCACGAATGAAGACTCGCAAATACTAAACCCGACGCGTCTGGCGCATGCAGAGTCTCGACGTAAAGCCGATCGGCAGCGCTCAACAAGCGTGGGCGGGACTCAGCCTCGTTAAGGTGGTTGCTTAGGGCTAGGGGGCATGTCACGGCCACTTCTTCCCGCCGCGTCCATTGCACCTCGTCCTGCTCCGACACATGTCCTCTGCTCCGGGCCCGCCGTGACTCTCTCTACACTTCGTCGCGGCACATCTCCACGGCGACATTAGCAGCTCGAGGGGTGCGCGCCGCCCAGCAGCCACGCCTGTGCCGACACCTCTCCCAAGATCATGGCCAGAGCTTATTTCGCGTCCAATCCCTCCACATCCACCACGACGACCTGTCTAGCTAGCTCTGCCCAGACTTGCACTACGACCACGACCCTACCCTCCGCCGCGTCGCCGCCCCCGCCAACTCCCTACAACTTCGCGCGCCTCGTCGGCTCCTCCTCTTCGTACCCCAAGGCCGAGGACCACGGCGACTCCAGGTTCAAGAGGTTGCCAATGCCTCTCGAGCTCGCCATCTCGTCGCGGGCGCATTGGCTCAGTCGGGTGCGGTCATGTCTCCGCCTGCTCATCATCGTCCTGAGCGGCGCAGTCGTCTGCATGCTCATGCACACGTTTGAGATCTACCGCGGCAATCGCTACATCGATCTGCGCAAAGGAGAACTGCCCATGGTCTGGCCTGCCCATACCAACCTGGCCCCGACCATTATCCTCTTCGCCATTGCCGCCGGCAACTTCCTCGCCTCGGTCGCCATCCTCACCCTCTCCTTCAAGCGCTCCTTCCGCCGGCCCTTTCGCTCGCGCGACGTCTACCGCATCGTCGCTGGCAGCTTTGGCGTCATCATGTGGATCACAGCGCTGGTCGTCTTCAACCTCTTGGACAAGGCTAGCAAGGCCAGCTTGGGAAGGTACTCGTGCACCAACGCGAATGTCTTGACCAACGGTCGCTACCAATACCGCGCCGTCTGTGAAGAGCAGGTAAGACAGCGCCCCTTCCGAGTCCAACTCCATGCCGCTAACAAATCCCCCAGGGCGTCGCATTCTACACCGCCATTGGCGCAGCCTCCGCAGAGCTTCTCACACTCATCACTCTCGCCATCTCCGCCATTCTGTCCGTCAAGAACCAAGAACCACCCCCGACCATACAGATCCGCGAGAAGAACAACTCGATAAGCTCCGGCTCAAAGTACCACAAGCCTTTAAAACGATAATGCCAAAAACACGCACAAATCAATCTTCCAAATCCACCAATTGTCCCGTTTTCGCTCTTTCCTTGACCTCTTGTTTCCCTTTTCACGTCGCTGCATGATACCCCGGATTTTCTCGTTTAGCGGCAAACATACAACCAAAACTTTATACGGCGTTATAATCTCGGACCATACTTTGCTCGTTGCGCAGGGCTTCGGGCCATTATGACGACTTCATCTCCCATCGCTCAAATCATCTGCATGGTATCGCGACATTGCGGCACATTTGGCGTTTGTTTCATTTGCTCTTCCCTTGTATATCTGCATTTTCCAGCCTTAGTCAATACCATCATGAACGTGGTCTTTGTCCCGTCCCCCATCACCATTAGAAGAAACACGTTGAGCCCTCCTGTTTGCCCAATAGAGTCACGGTCGCATCTTGATCTTGTCATCCTAGGATCTTGTAATTGGAAGAGAGGATGGGTGGTTTTGCTTCGGAATAAGTAGATGATATAACAAATACAATAAAACAATCGAAAGAATAATGGAAGTGTGTGGTGTGCTGCTGCATGTGTTCAGTTCGATCAAAACATCCAACTATACGCGAGGGCTTTGATGGGTAGGCGCGGAGCGTGTTGTTGACGCAACCCTCACTATGACGTGAATTCGGTTGCTACTGAATCCGCAGTAGGTGTTACTCTCAGTTAGTAGGTTCTTCCACTATGAAGCTTTATATCGCGCTGTGTGATTGAGTCTCGCTCCTACCTGGAAAGCTCTTCAGTCGAGAGGCCATTTGGTAACTATGGAGAGCATGTCATTAAATCAAATCGGACTCATTCGGCACTCCTTACGATACCAGTTGTGAGAGCCCTTCGATTAGAGAAGCTTTCGCATTCGCATCATGCGCTTTGCCATCGGGTTGAAGTTCGAGGTGAAGGTGACTCTCCACTGCATCTGGCGCCGCGCACTCTCATGTCTGCCTCAGCCCCACAAACGAACACCTGAGCTCGCAGTACTGTCCTGCCTTTACAAATTCGGTCCGTCCCCTCCCTGCCTATTTAAACCGCAACATTGAGGAATATCCGAATGAGCAAAAAATGGCATTCCGACGGGCTTGTGAGGGCGATGGCAAAGACTCACTCTTCCAGATGCTTGTCCCAGTTTTCTCGCCTCTGTGAAGTAGCTGATCATGCCGCGGGCGCATGGTTCCAGCAGATACCTCTCGTACCTAGGTTTATTTTTGCCCTTTTCTCTGGCTTGAGTTTGGCGCTGGTTCGAGCCTGGTTGCGGCCCTTGTTCCTATTTGCCCTATTCACTTCGGCGGGTATGACCTTTTCTTTTCGCTTTATTGCCGCTCAAGAGCGGAGTTGAAGTTGAAGCTTTATAGCTGCAGGGTTGATCGCGAATAGGTAGTCTTTCTGGAGGTAGACAGTTGCAGAGCGCGCGTTTCTGGATGGATATTTGCCGATGACAGTTTCCAGTGGGTGAGAAAGACTAGAAGTCGACGCGGTCGATTGACATGTATCAGCAGCAGTCTGGCTTGACTGAAGCCATCAAATCTATGCGTTGTCATACCAGCGTCTTGACGAATCTTGTTCAGGTCTGTATAGAGAGCAGCCTGCAGCATGCCCCTTGCCGTGGCCACAAAGAAAGGTCATATTCGCCTCTAGGCTCTGAGACATCCGGAGAACGTCACAGACTCGTCCTCGCGGTATTTTAAGACGCCAAATAGCCAAGATACACGGGCGGATACGTGTCTCGAATGCTGGCCGATGTTGCAGTGTTGCAAACAGACAAAAGTGAGGTGCTGGAAATGTGGGAGATGTGGATTGCGGAGTGATGACTGACGTTGGCCGATTGGGAGCGCGCATTGACCCCGGCTAGCGCGTTAATCCCTGCATGCTCCCGCTGAGAACTTCCAGAACTTTTTTGAGGTCGAACACATGCAACCGTGTTTGCGACAGGATATGAGACATGGGCAAAAGGTCGGCTTTCGAGGCCAATACCAAGAGTGCGCACTCTGACCGCGACTCGAAGCGTCAGCGATTTGACGACACCCACGAGCGCAACTCATCACGACCGAATGGCGCCGCCGAGGATGTCACGTCTGGGCGCGACTTACAGAATGCGCTGTACTTCGACCAGAGCTCCTCAGGCGGCTTTCGAAGTGGTAGGTGCGACCAGACGCTGTATATGATCAATGGCTGACACAATTAGGCCTGAGTGCTTTTAAGCGATTCCTCGATTCGATCCTCTACCCGACCGATGAGCACGACGTGCCCCGCAAGCGAGCCATTCTCCGTGAATACCTGGACTCCCAGAAAGGAAGAGGGCAAGATGAGAAGGAAAAGACATTTCTGCAGAACCTCATCCATGGGTGGGACCATGCTGTCGAAACCAACTACGGTGCCGTTGTCTCCCAGGTAACAGCTGTGCTCGCGCTCCTGTTCAAGGTTTTTGCCAGCCATGGCGATTTCCTCGATTACGGCACGCTGCTGGCCAAGACTCTGCTGCAGCCATCGGTCGCTCGTCGTTTCGTCCGAAGTACCTCAGCAGCACCCAAGGAGGAGAGCGTCATCGCGCCAGCATTGCGACTGCTCACAGAGCTTACTCGGTTCAACGACGGTGCGCACGCGAGGGCCGTATACGCCAAGAGAGATTTTACGCTCGAGCCGAAGATACTTGGAAGGAACATCAATCTCGGAAGAGAGCAGTCGGCGGCAGACCATGTCAAGAAACCCAGCATTCGCACTACGGCCATCAGGTATCTTCTCATGCATTTGAGGTATCAGGACGAGCGGGCAAAGAGCGAAATACTCTCCAACTCCAACGTCGTCCGCGCCGTCTTCGATCACATCCGCGCGGACCCGCCGTTCCTCATCTACGAAATCCTCGATGTATTCACAAGCCATGTTTTCCAAGACAAGACTATTGCAAGGCACACCAAGAGTAGAATTTTGAACGGCAAGGCACTCTCGCGTATAGCCAGTCTGTACAGCTATGAGGTGGAGGAAGGCGCTCTTTCCGAAGGACAGAAAGCACCCGATCAGCTCGCTCACGATTTCCTTCGCTTAGTTTGCACCGACCCTGCTTATGGTGTCATGCTGCCAACACAGGGCTTCTACCCGTCTACTTTTGATGACGACGAAGGCGAGCTGGAAGATGCAGCTGACTATGGCAACGATCTGGGCCTGGAATCAGTTGACAACTACAGCAAGACTGTTAAAGTTCGGAACATCATTCTTTCAGAGTTCATCCAGAGCCAGAGGCCATACGCAAATACCTTTCACCAAGAGCTTGTCGTCGATATCTTTCGAGCCTGTCCTGAGCTAGTGGCAGACTACTTTGTCAAACGACGCGACTTTAGTTACGATCCAAAGCTTACTTCGACATGGATAGGGTACTCCGCGTTCTTGTATCAAGCTATCCAGCTCCCTGTACCCAAATACTTCGGCGCGAAGAGGAACTTCCGCGACCATCCACCGCCGGTCCCTGTCCTTATGAACAGCATCCTTCCACAGCCTCTGAATCAGCAAGTGCTCACTAAATGTCTCAACCACAACTCCGATCTCATCCAGCTGTTCGCCATCCGAGTTCTAATCGTAGCGCTCCAGAAGTTACAGGCCGTTCTCCAGGAGCTCAACAATGCCAGTGCTACCAGATCCTCAAAACGGTGGGAGCAAGCAGCCAAGCGCCTAGTTTCAGAGGTCAGCAGACGTTGCCCGCCGATTCGCACTGTCTTTTTGGCACTGAAGAAACCTGGTCTGAAAGACATGAAGCGGGAATCGATCACCAGGCTGCTGCGGCTTTACTACGAATCCACGCCCCAAGTTGCGCTACAAGAGAAATTCGATGTTTCGCTACCGTTGTGTAACGCATTGGTAGAGGTCGACAAGCCCACAGCTTCGCCCGAAGACAAGGTTTTCCGTATCATGGAGCTAGAACACTGGATACAGATGGCAAAACTCTCACCAGCTATGCGCTGGTGGCAAAAGCAAAGTACGTTATCTCTTCTTCTTTGGACTGCCCATACTGACTTTGCAGAATCACTTCAATACTCGCCATTTGTAACACTTCTCAAGCTTCTGGTGACATCGAAAGAGAGCGAACTGTATACAGGCATTAGGTCTCTCCTGAGCGACATCTTGAATGACCAGGAAATGTTGCAGACCAAGACTTCGCCCGACGCGCTCGATGCACTGATTGCTAGTTTGGGATCAACCTCTGGATCAGTGACACCTTCTACCGACGTCCTCGAGTTCCTGGACGACTGCTGTGCGCGGTTCACCAAGGTGCCTATCAAGTACTTTGATGATTTAGATGTCATGTGTGGTCGCACTGCGCAATCTACAACTGGGCTTGGACCATTCAGTAACTTGCTCATGACACTAGTAGAACAATGGCCCTTCAAAGGGGGGGAGACCGCCACAAATAACACGGCGGATACCATTGCTCAGTGGCTGTCGAGACTGCTGTATCTCCTCAAGCTAATTGGCGAAGACGAGACAGCACTGGAACACGTACGCGACGCACTGGTAGAATCAGCGAATGTAGCATACAAAGAGGTGCTGAAGGATGCCTTCTTGTGGAAGATGGGCAAAGAAAGAGCGAAGGAGGCCTTGAAGCTGGCAACCGGGGCAGACTTCAGCGGCTCAGATAGATCATCGACATCGCCGGTTCCAAGGCCTACGGAAGAGGTTGAGCAGCATGCCAAGCTCAGGTCCGCTGTCGATCTTGAAAGGCCACCCATCGAAGACAAGAAGCACACTGGACTCACACGTTGGAGGAAGAAAGAGCTGAGTGAAGCAATTGATGATGGAGACATTGGAGAACTACTGTTGTGCCTTTGCTCCGAGCACCCCGAGATCCGCATACAAGCCATCAGCAACATTCGACGTGTCATTGCGACTATTATGTCAAGCAGTCGTAACAATGCCGAAGAAAACGACACAGCTACTGGAAAGCAGGGGCTCACTCCGGACTGGGATCTTCAGCAACTCTACCTTCTCCTCTGCGAGGTCTTGGAGTCGGTGGATCCGGCAGGTGCTGAAGCTTTTCCCTACGTTGGAGGTGTATTAGCCGCTCGTTGTGCTGGCATTGTAGCGGATCCCACACACACGCTCTTCAGCACAGTGAACAACTTCCTTACGGCCTCCCCAGCCTGGGATGTCCATTCGTTACTGCGGTTCTTTTGGCATCGCATCGTTGCCAGTCAACCAGACGACGACACCACCTACCACAAGGAAGTGGACTGGTACTTCGACTATCTTCTGGACAGTCTGCGGACACCTGCAGATATGGAACTGTTTAGGAGGAGCAACATCTTTGAACAGCTGTTGACTCATTACGGCTCCCGATCATGTCCTGCGTCAGCAAAGGACAAGATCGTGAAGCTACTGCTACGAGCAACGCATGTGGAAGGCAGTACGACGCTCATCACGAGGTGCGGGCTTATTCCGTGGATACAGATGATGCTTGATGGCCATGATCCGCGACATCGCGCTCTGAGGACACTGGCCGGGCGTGTCTACGACACCTGCGATCGGGAGAAGGTAGCTGCATGGAGCAGTGACAGCCTAGGCGAAACGATCGCTTCGCTATGCAAGGTCTGAGTTTAGTAGTTTTGTACATGTCTGTAAACCGTATGCGGCGTTGGGGAAGCCACTCGGAAGCATTGCAGGGCGTTGTTTGCGACTTCCTAATCTAGAGGTCATCTGAAGGTCATTTGTGGCGCGATTGCCTGGCAAGAAATCAAGGCTGCCACCATCACGCGATATGGTCTGATTCCCATGCGCAATCATGTCGTGATTACTGTGAAGATGCGGCTTCAGCGAAAGTGCAGGCTGAAGTCAGATGTGCTGGACCCTAATATGACGCACCTGCTAGGCACTCGTTCCCGCAGCACTTCTTGGCGCGCATCTCCCAGGGCTCTCTCGAAGAGGCCCGCACCGCTCGCGACCTGGACTCAAAACCACAACAAACACCTGCGCTATCAACCGCACACCCGCTGCCTACCCCCAAGTATCCCAGAGCTCTCCAAGACATTTGCACCCCAACCTCGCTGTTCTGCTGTCAGCAGTGAGCTCGCAACCGTTTCTTCTCCGCTTTCTGTCGCCGCACACCCCTACCACGTTGCATCCCACCTCGAGCTCCCTCACCTCCTTCAACGAATTGCGACACGCACGCGTCTGCTCAACCTTTACATTGCGACCGCTCAGCATCACGCCATCGTACACGTCTCTTTGAACCGCAACCGTCACCGAGGCCGCATATTTAGTCCTCGTAAGGGCTGCAGAGCGGGCACTGTTCAATTGCAAGCGAGTCAAGCGATTCACCACCCGCCAGCTTCAGGACGGCCTCCTCACCCATCACCAATAACCAAACACTACACCATCTGCTTCTCGGTCTGCCTCTCGTCCCTGAGTAAAGCAAGCCTCGGCTAGCCCAAACACACCTGCTCATTCGCGCTGCATTGAGCTCGCGAGAATGCGGGGGCCTACCTACTCGGAGGCTGACCTGTTGGCTTTGAAAGAGTCTCCCCTCGTCAAGAAGCCGGACGGGCTACCTTCAATCCAACAATGGATGGATGTGCCTGCCGACCAAAACACCAACAATGGCCACGCCAACAACAATGGAACTATGCGTCGCACTCGGGCCGCTCGAGACGGAGAAGGGGTAGCGCCAAATGAGCAGCGACCGCTGATCAACCCCATGGGCCAATTTGGTCGGCGCCAGAGCATGCGTAAGTCTTCTGATGTTCAGGGTATCAAGGCCGCTATTGACGCGCTTTTTGTAGAACCTGGCGAAGAGACAGTGCTCGGTCCGCCAAAGCTAGCCTTCCTCTCGGCGCGCACCCCGGCGAAGGGCACAGGCGATACAAAAGAACGCACAGGCTTCACCTCTACAGACGGAGACAACGTTGGCGACCGCTTTCCAAAGAACGACCGGTGGACACGGGACCGCGAAAACGACCGGAACCGGGACAAGGGCTACGCCAATGGCCGTCGCGTTCCACGCGAGGACGGTGAGGGCTGGACAAATGTCAAAGGACGCAAGAGTCTGGGCCAGGAAGACTTTGAGCGCTTTCACCGTAACGGCGATCGAAACCGCGACAAGCATGAGGGGGACCCTGAGATGGACGTAGCCCCACGCCGTGGCAATCGCGAGCGCAACGAGCCGCGCTGGGGTCGTCGCGAAGATAAAGACGAGGGTACAAAGACCGGCGTACAGGGCGGTTGGCGCGAACGAGACCGTGATCGCGAACGTGACAACGGCCGTGAGTGGAACAGGGGCGGCAACCGTGGAGAAGAAGACCCAGAATGGATGGATACCAAAGTGGAGAAGAAGGAGTTCAAGCCTCGCACACAAGAGGACTTCCAGCGCTGGAAGGAGCAAATGAGGGCTAAAGATACCCCGGCTGGCGAAAAGGAGGAATCAAGAGAGGTTCCCGCAGAGATATCTACGGCTGTCTCAATCACCGCTCCGCCTATGTTGACTGCGCCCCTGCACGCGCCTTCTGCGGCCGAACCTACACAGGGAATTCTCTTCGGCAACTGGGGTAGAGACAAGTCGGCAGAGATTCCACCAGCAGAGACCATCTCGGCGAAACCCAAGCCAGATAAGAAGTCGAGATTTATGACAATGTTTGCGAAACCTGAAGAGTCGCAAGCGCCCAGCCAAATGCCGGCCCCGGCACCTGCATCGCCAGCACCTGCCATGGAAGCCAATGCCGACAAAGAAGGCTTCCAGCGTATCCTCCAGATGCTTGGTCAAGTAAGCACTGGGCCTTCCCCGGGACCCCAACCCCCTACGAGTATGCCAACACCAACGAACGGGATGAGGCAGGGTGGAGGCATCTCACTAGACTTCCATCAGCAATCGCCGCCACCGGATACGCAGCACGGTAGACCACCTCCAAGGACACTCGAACAGCAGAGCATATTGGAGCACATTCTGGCTCCACGTGCCGGTCCACCGGATTCTCGACCTTCACAGCAATCGCGCTTCAACAGCATGTCACCAGAGAATGCGCTTTCTGAACAATTCAGACCCCCACGCCCTGACTCTGGTCATCCAGAAGATCACTATCCTCACCAGCCCCCGCCGCAACGTAACGCCCCGCATGATGCAAACCTCGCAGCTTTGTTGAACAGTCGTCAGCGCGAGGATACGCAACGCGATCAAGTCACGAAGCAGCGTGAGCGTGACTTCCTATTGAATCTGATGCAACAACCTTCTCGCGCTACACCACCGCAGGTACAGGGTCACAACTTGCCTCGCCCATCTCAGGAAGGTCACAACATGCCCTTCTTCGAGCAATCAAGACAGCAGCCTCAGCACCCTGCTCAACACCAGGCCAAGGGTCGTGGCGGTCTGCCCCCAGGTTTCATGGAAGACCCTCGTATGTTCACAGAGAACGAGATGCTGCGTCGTGAGGCTGCCGATCGCCAATTGGAGCTTCAGCATATGCAAAGACTACAACAACAGCAACAGCAACAGCAGGAGTCCATGCGAGCCAAGAACCAGCGCATGCCAATGGGATATCCCACCCCGGAAGATCCACACATGGGCCTCCAGCGCCGCAACACAGGAGGTGACCCGCGCATGCCAACCAATATGGGTATACCTTCGCAGCCTGTACCGGATATGCCATACATGGGCGGACGAGGTCAACCAGGAATGCCGCCAACACCGCAAGAGCGGCCGAACATTGCTCCACCACCAGGATTCGGCGGTCCAATGCGCCAGCCACCTGGCCTCAATGGTCCCAACCCTCAGCAAATGGGACCTGGAGGACCGAGCTTCTCAGCTGGCAATACACCGCTTGGTCATCCTCCTGGCTTCCCGCCCGGTGGCAGTATCCGCGGATTAGGCTTTCCAGGCGGACCGGGAGGACCCGGTGGTAATGGCATGCAGGGCCCACCTGGCTACTTCCCACCTCCTGGCTATGGCGGCCCCCCAATGCCCGGTATGCGAGGTGGTGAAGATCCACGCATGATGTTCGATGGCCAATTCGGCGGACCTCCACGCCAGCAGCCTGGTCGTCCTGGGCCACCCAACATGTACTAGCTTCTTGTACAGTCTCGGCTGAAGGGCTCATCTTCGAGCTTGAATGTATTCGGGTTCACGAACCATCAACTTTACATTGATTTCAGCAGGATGTTATAATGTCAGTTCTTGGCTTCAAGCGTAGCGTCGGCGTCGGGGATGCTGTATATTTGGGTCCGGGCCTTCCCTTTTCTACAGCGATATCTCCCTGGAAAGGACAGGATTGGCATGTCGTCAGATTTCAGATGTGACATGTCTGATCTCTGAGGGTTTTATGTACGTACGGTCACTTGGGCACTCTAATGTATAGAGGGGCTACGAGGCACGAGACGATGCCATCGCAGCAAGAACAAAGATGTACTGCGCTACTGCAGCGTGGTTACATGAACAAAGAAAGAAACAAGAAGAAAAGGCCAGCTCGTAGATCATAGAATGTATCGACAGTTGGTGCAACTTGACATCCCCGATGATTGTGATGCGCATGTAACTGAAAGCTTGATCTGACGATGTAATGCATCATGCAAGACGGTTTTGATAGGGTTAACGTGCTCATCTTCATAGACCAGGTGAGCCTCGACTTGACACATGCAGCATGTACAGTTATAGAAGTATAGAAAGACTTTGAATTACATTGCTCATGTGTATCCCTAAATGATGAACGCCAGAAGATATCCCCCACCTTGGACACATATGCTCATTGACATCATCCAAGAATGCTACATTACCAGCTTACTCCTCAGCTTACTCACAGTACAAGCATACCGAGTAAGCTGCCCGCAGCCAGAACAGCGTACGCACCCATGACAAGATCGCCGTGGGCGAAGAAACCAGGTGCGTTGACGCTGGGAGCAGCACCCTCAGAACTGGAGCTTGCTGCACCACCACTGCCGCTGCCACCACTGACAGCCGCAGTACCCTTACCCGTAGCCTCAGGTACACTGCCATCGCCCTTGTTGCCTGCAGCACTCAGTAGTGAGGCACAGTTGCCAGCAGTGGTAGCGCTCTGGATGCTAGCTCTGCCCGAGAAGCTGCAAGCATCTGCGCGCTTCTTCTGTCCAATGTAGTATTGGTTTGCGACAAACGCAAGTTGGTCCTTGGGGTCGCAGCCAGAGTAAGCACCGAAGTCACCGGTTGTAGAGTTGCGCGCAATGCCGTTGCAGTAATCTTCGTTCTCGCCGCAGATGAAGTTGAAGTCGTCGGCGTACTTGTCGTCATCGTCGGATTTGTAGACGCACTGTAGGCTGTCCACCATGCAGGCGCATAGCTGGGGGTTGACGTTGGGAGGCAGTGGCGAGGCTTGCGCGAGCCATGATCCACCGACTGAGGGGCAGGCAGGTGCCGAGTTGGTGGGTGTGTATTCAGATCGTTGAGTAATAGTTGGAGTGGCGGAGGCGAGCTGGCTTTGTAGAGATGTGAAGTCGGGGTAGGGCGATACGCTGGCGCCATTGTCAGCGAGCGAAACGAGTCCGTAGTCGTTTTCACCCATAAACCACTCGTAGACGATACCGCCAGAGAAGACGTCAGTCATGTTGCCGTAGAGAACCTCGACCTCGGTGAATGGACGGCTGGTGGGACCGTCATCCAAACCTTCGATGCATCCGTATTCAGCGAAGAAGACAGGGACGGGGTAATCGGAGAAGAAATCGACGCGCTCGCCATAGGAAGAAGAAGCGTAGTTGCTGTCGCCACACCACGAGTAGACGTTGTAGCCCCAGAAATCGATGGAGGTCTTGTTTCCTGAGTCGCCGGGCTGGCACGCGAAGTAGTGCGCAAGCTCATTGCGCGACGGCACATCGGCAGTCGCGTAACCCACACCTAGCGTGTTGCGGTAGTCTTGGTTTTGGATATACGTCTTGGTGTCACGGACAGCAGCCTTGACAAATCCGGCGGCAGCCGTTTGGTTATCGCTGCTGACGTTCTCGTTACCAGCAAAGAAGCCAATGACATTCTTGTATTTGCTCAGCGCGTCGATAACCCCTGTGTATCGCTGATACAGCGTGACGTCCCACTCTGGGTTGTTCGACTCGATCGACGTGCCAGGCTCTCCCAGGTCGGAGATGACATAGATGTCTGCGCTGGCGAGCTGCTCCATGCAGTCATCGTGGTTTTGGGTCGGATCGATAGCGTATACGCGAATGACGTTTGTGTAGATCTGCTTGAGGTAGGGAATGTCTCGTCGGCAGGCGTCGCCGTCGGCTAATGGATCTGTGTATTTGGTATCGGCGCTTGTCGAGCCATTGGGAGAGTAGTTCTGCTGGTATGCGACACCCTTCAGATAGCTTGGATGCTGTCAGTATCGTGCTCTAGACTGGCAGAATGGGCGTGTACTCACAACTGCGAGCCATTGTTTGTGTAGAAGAAATGTTGGCCATAGACCTCAATGTCTGGTATGTCGTCGTAACTGGCTGCCTTTGCCCCGCTGGTGGCTAGCGCTGCGACGGCAGCAGAAACAATACCCTTCCACATTACCATGCTGATTGTCGATAACGAATGTAGGTAATGAATGAATGGGTATTCGAAGCTTTCTCAGCGCAGTGCTTGGTAGGCAGTGCGTAAAAGCTTGGTTGCGGAGTGGGTGGATAATGAACAAAGAACCGCAGTGTTTCCGGGGCAGCCGGAGAGTTATTGTTTTCCTTGGATCTAGGGAACCCGGGACGCGTGTCTTACGGGTTACGGGCTGCTGCAGGTACTATACTATTTCTATCACTTGGGTGGCTATGCTGACAAGTCGCCCGGCCCGAGGTGGCGACGTAGGCGCTGATGACGCTGCTGTCGTTGTTTGGTGTGGGGCTGTCGATTGGGCGATCTATCGATTAGTCGAGGGCTAAGCTTTTCGGGAGCGTTTAGTGGGTTTGCCTTCCCCAGTTTTCTTCATTCTTGGTTGGCGTCGCGCTGTGCTGCTCAAAATCGGGCAGACTTTTGACTTGTCCGTTGCTGCGTGCTACGTGCTGCGGGAGTTGAGGAAGCGACACGCGACGCAGGTCCAGAGGTCCGCCATCAACCAAACCACTCAGCCGCGCATACCCCGTATCCGTATCTCGCTTGTTACGATGAATGATGCAAGGATGGCTCCTCAGTGCCGAGGTCCGCCAATAGTAAAGAGAAGGAGCAGGCTCTTTTGACAATGTTGTTACTATCGGTGACTTTTACAAGACTGGATGGAATGCCAACTGAGTGGAAAGAAATAGGTATCGTACACACGACCTCCGTGCCATTTGCCAGCGATGATGACTGGGCGTTCGGGAATAATACCCTCACCATGGTAACTAGTCGCGGCCCTGCAGCCCTCACCTCGCCGCTATCGCACTACCATCTCCATGCACAAAAAGAGCCGACGTAATGGTGTACGCAATCTGCGGTCTTTGATTCGTATTCCGCAAAGAGAGAATCAGTTCAGATGCCCCTGTTTCCTCAGAACACCCTCCCAACCACAAAAGCCTCAAACACGGCGTTCTCAAAAGCTTCTCTCTCAACCACACCACCGAAGCCATAACACCGCACTAATGCCACCAACTTCTCTTTCAAGCCGTCCCACCTGTATGCCTCCAGTCCCGCAAATCCCTCTTGTCGCCGGATATAATCCCACGCCTGTACTGGCGTGACTTCGCCGTCTTGAAGCGGAACATAACTAGACAGTGCTAGAAGCTGGTCGATACTCGCATGTGGAACCTCCCAAGTCGAAGGAGAGAACTGTCGTTGCCCAGGTGGTGAAGGGTGGTGATGAAAGAGGCATGCTGAGACAGTCAAGGCGTGGCCGGTCGAAGCAGAAGTATCTGTGTCGGATCTGCCAGTATTGGGCGAAGCCACATCGATATGTGGTAAACAGGGAGACTCAAGACTATACGTAGGAGTTTAGTGACTGCGCAGTGAGGAAAGACAACGGGGACCTCATACGTCAAGACGAAGTCCATCCCAACAAACTCTGGGTCCATGTTACCCATGCATATCGCAGAGCCACCAGGCGAACCCGTGGTGGATGTGTACCCTGATAATGCGGAGCCAGACAACGGCGGACTTATGAGCTGTGCCGAGCCGGCTGCATGACAAGTGTCAGCTACCACAGATTGAGAACAATGGTCGTAGTCCAGCCGTAGTGTACTTACGTAACGATTGCTGAGGCACTTGTTGTACGTATATCTGTTTCCGTCGGTTCTTTTTCTTGTTTTCCTCTTGCCCAACGGTCAGAGCGATCCTCTTCTCACTCCCTACGTTCGCTCCCTCTTCCTGTTGACCAAGTCCTACTCTTGATCTATCGGGTATCGCAATGCCGTTCTGAGTCAGCAGACTCTTCAAGAAAGCGACTTCAGAATACAGTGTTTTCGTCTCCTGCGACAATCGAGCTTCATTCGCGCGGAGCTGGACTACTTCACTTTCGAGAGAAGCCGTGTATGCTTCTTTGCGCTCGCGATGTGTTCTGATTCATGTTCAGTAGAGCACCTAACATATGTACACGGAAGCGAACGTACTTCTGCGCTCGTCGAACCTGTTCTCGCCGCCTCTGTCCTGGATTACGCGTATCGCCATCGTCTGAATACAGCGAGATGCATGCTTAGCGACCCGTACCTGGAGCTTCGTAGGCCCTGATTGGACATACCGTCGGGAGAACTCTTGTCGCCTTTGAAAGGCTTGAATGTGAACTTCATCACGTGCACAGCCTATGGTGTTCAGGTGTTCAGATGTGGTGTTCTGTCAGCCACCCGATAGGAAGACCGGAAATGGACCACTGTGCTTATGGTCTCAAAGTGCAGAAGCCCGATAGGTGATCAGTCTCTCTCGGAAGAAAAGAGCGATCAAGGCGACGAAGCTGCGCGTGCTGCGCAGATGCCAAGTTTAGTGTTCCCATTATGCCGTATCCATCCCAAATGTCGCGCCAATGACAACGGCCCGGTTGACATGTCTGACGGGCGCAGTTGAGACACGGTGTCACAAGTCAAATTGCGCGCCCTGGCCCTGTCCTCAGCTGGGAATTCCAGGCTAGCCGTCTCTAGTGATTGCTTCAGAATCAAATTTACTCGTTCAGGCAATAGATCGACGAAGCGCTCGCTTGACACAGGCACCGTTTCGTATCTACCGCATACCCGATATGTACCATCTCTTCGCGCTGCATTTTCCTTGAAACCAAGCGACGGGTGGTGCGGAGAATCCTTGTAATCTTCAGCCTGAGGCTATAGGAGTGGCTTGCTCCCCCGGTCGTCCTTTGGAATTATACGCCATTCCAGATTGGGGAATCTTGATCGAATAATCGCAGTCTCTTGGAACGCAATAGTATGAGGCTTTGGCTCAAAGGCAGTTTCTATAAGAGAAGGGTGTGTATTTGACGATGGGTCATTCAACAGATCAGCTGGACTCTCTATCTCGCATTCTCCATACATTCGCTCTCAAGCTACCCATTTACACTTCGCTATTAATCTCTGTACTGTTTTGACGCCATATTCTACACCGCCAACATGTTCACAAAATCATTCCTCTTCGCTCTCCTTCCTTCGATGGCGGTAGCAGCACCACATCAACGACCCCGTCCAGGCGCACACCAGGGACAGCAACAAGGTGGCATGAGTTGCATGCAGCAGCAGAGTGCTGGAAAACCTGCTGTCGGCAAAGCCATCTACATGTTGACTAACGATGCCGAGAACGCTGTCGTTGCGCTGCCCATTGGAGCCGATGGTATGCTTTCGCAAGGCAGAGTTATGAAGACGGGTGGTGCGGGTTCTGTTGCTGTTGACGCAGATGGCAAGCCCGCGACGCCAGATGCACTGGTTGGCCAGTCGGCATTGACTGTCGTTGGGAACGTAAGTTTTTACACATGCCCGGAAAATATAAACAAGAATGTCGGACTGACGAGTTTCAGAACCTGTTTGCTGTGAACGCTGGCTCCAATACTCTTACCATGATGACTATATCATCCAACGATCCCACATCACTTGCCTGCGCGGGCAAGCCTGTGGCCATACCTGGAGAGTTCCCCAACACCGTCGCGGCATCTGCAAAGAACAAGCTCGCATGCGTTGGAACAACGGGTGCACTCGCTGGAATCTCATGCGCACCTTTCTCCGAGCAAGGGCTTGGGCAGATGGACGACCTCCGGCCCTTCGACCTCGGACAGACCACTCCCCCTGTTGGACCCCTAAACACAGTGTCCCAGGCGTTCTTCTCATCTGATGAGTCCGCCCTCTTCACCACCGTCAAGGGCGATCCAGCCGTGAACAACACGGGATTCCTCTCCACCTACGCAGTGCAAGCTTCCAACGGCGCCGCCACTCTATCGAAGAAAGACGTTCGCAGCTCACCCGAAGGAACCGCCGTACTCTTCGGCTCAGCTGTCATGCCCGACGACCCATCTTCCCTCTTTGTTACTGATGCGTCCTTTGGTGCTGCCGTCCTATCGGTAGACTCTCAAGGCCAAGCGACAGTCAAAGGCTCCCAGAAGATCGACGGTCAAGCAGCAACCTGCTGGGCAACAATTTCCGATGCAACAAAGAGCGCATTCGTTACAGACGTCGGTGTCAACCGTGTTGTGGAGATGAGTCTAGATGACGCGAGCATCATCATGCAGCTCGATCTGTCTGCTAATGGCGATCCTGGTCTGATTGATCTCCGCGCTGCAGGCGACTTTGTCTATGCCTTGAGTCCTGGCAATGGAACCACCAACGCGGCGATTACAGTGCTCGATGTTTCCGGAGGTCAAGGGTCAATGAAGCAGGTGCAGCATTTCGACCTGGGCGGAATGGCAGGAAAGACCGCTCAAGGTATGGCTGTGATGATGTGAGGGGTCTGCTGGTGTCTTTGTAGTATGTAGTTTCTACTTTTGTTAGTTTTTATATGTATCATACTCGATGTTACGTGCGCGCTGCTACGCTGCCTGTACATCATGAAAGCCAATTATTTGCCATAACACTACTATAGTGTGTCATTGAAGTCTCTTTTAGTGTAACGTCCTGCACCATTTCAATTCGCACAGGAGCGAGTTCTACAGTATTTCTACATTTTGTACAGGTCGTTCAGTCGTAGCGTTCGTGCACTCATCTGAGGCCAACTGTGTGTAACCGGCGTATTTGTTTCCTCTTTTCTGGGTTTGAAGCGGGCGGAAAGAAATCACCAGGAGTGGGACGTGGTCGGTGCATCTGTTGCGCGGGTGTCGGCGGGCTGGCAGACTTGCTAGACTCGGTGGGCGACGTGTTGAGTGCCTGCGGCGACTCTTGTGTTCGATAATCAAGATCTTCGGCATCCTCTTCCAGATCTTCGATGTCTTGCTCCAGTTCTCTTAGTGCTTCATCGGCGGTCTTGTCCTTCCTTTGATGTGTCCTTAGCACTCCACCCCACAATGTCTCGAGGTCTGTCTCGGCTCTCTTCTCTTCTGTGAACATCTGTACGACTACGTTGACGCCGGGTTTGATGTCCCTGAAACCGACAAACTGTTTCACGTCATCGCCTGGCATGTGTGTGTCATCGGGATGCGCTTCCAATTTCCCCAGTGTGCAACAGATCCAGCCTGTGCGTATACCGTCGTCAATGTTGCCTTCGGGTGCGGAACCACCAACGTTTGCCAACATTCGCATGCGCTTGGCCTTTCGCCTCAGCTTGATCTTCAGCTCGTTGCGACCCAGCAAACCGGCTGCATTTGCCTTCAGTCCGTGTTCGCGTCGAAGGTATCGGCAGAATCGGTCGGCTGCTACGTGGAGATGCTTTTCCGAGCGCGCTGTCGCGATGAGCATGATCAGCTTGGGGCCGAGCGCAGGAGGAGGGTCGAGGTTTCGCAGGTCGAGCAATTGCAAGTCGTCGAGACCAGCCGTGATGGAGACATATTCGAGAAGGGTCGCTAGGAGAGGTGGCGGGTTCGGGGGGAGGTCTGGGATCTGGGCGGGGTTCAATGCGGGCGACGGGACCGATGCTTGTTGTTTGAGATACCACGGGATGGCATTGTCTTGTTGGGAAGGTGGCGTTGTAGACGGCAAGGCTTCAGTCGCGACTTCTGGCGCAGCTGGTTTCCAGCCGTCGGAGGGGTCTGTTGTGGCTTCCTGGGATACAGTATCCTCGTTAACAGGCTTGGAACTGTCACCGAGGAAGGCGAACCCGGGATCGTCGGTTGAAGGATCGTTCTTGTCTACCCGCCGGAGTGCACTCGTACTGAAGGCGCATCGCGAGACTGTCGAAGACGCGGTGCGCAAAGATGTGCCATTGGGTCGAGACACTGAGGTGGACTGGCGAGCCTGGGTACTCCGACAGGCATTGCAGATGAACCTAGAAGAGGCGGCCCTAGAGAAAGACATGGTGTGGGATAGAGCAGACACAAATGGTGGCATGGCGCTGCGCAGTTCAACTTTCTCGATGACATCGGTGTTTCGCAGCACCGACTGTGGATTCTTCCTAGCGTACTACCTATGAACTCCTCCATCACATGTCTGGCCTCGTAGCATCAGCATTGTGACGACAGCACACTATGATATATATCAAGCGTTCATGCCACGAATTATAAACGGCACTACCCAGAGTGAAAGTCTGTCCAGTGTGTATCAGCCTGTAGTCTCATACAATGTCCTGGGTAGTCGCTGGGTGATGCATCTGCCAAGAGAGCTAGTGGGGGCGAAAGAGGGCTTGCGGCGAACTTTTGAAAATCATCGGGCACGCGGGGCACCAATTTCAAAGCAGTCACTGACTGTCCGACTCACACCCGACCGCTACTTCTCTCCTTATATATCCTTCTCCTGGTCCTCTGATACCTAGAGGGACGCGCATTATCGAAACCACTCACATCCAAACACCACCGCACACATGGAGGGCGTCATGATGGATGCTCAGCGCTCTTTCGCGCCTGAGCCCAAGAACTCGGCCACGATTCTCTGCGCAGACTGCGGCGCGCCTGTCGACGGCACTCTCTCGGGCGCCTTTTGCTACGACTGCATCAAACTCAAGACGGACGTGACGGGCGGCATCCAGCGCGAGGCAATCCTGCTCATGTGCCGCGACTGCGACCGATGGCTCTCCCCGCCCACCACCTGGGTCGTCGCTGCCCCCGAATCGCGCGAACTGCTCGCCCTCTGCCTGAAGAAACTGCGCGGACTGAACAAATTGCGAATCATCGATGCCGGCTTCATCTGGACGGAGCCCCACAGCAGGAGGATCAAGGTCAAGATTACCGTGCAGTCCGAGATCAACGAGGGCGCCATCATGCAGCAGAGCTTCGAGGTCGAATACACACAAAACTACAACCAGTGCCCAGACTGCGCAAAGAGTTACACCCACAACACATGGAGGGCCTGTGTGCAGATCCGACAGAAGGTGCCACACAAGAGGACTTTCTTGTACTTGGAGCAGTTGATTCTCAAGCACGGAGCCCACAAAGACACCATCAACATCAAGGAAGTTCACGACGGTATCGACTTCTTCTTCTCCCAGAGGAATCATGCCGTAGGCTTCTGCGACTTCCTCAAGGCCGTCATCCCAGTCAACATCAAGCGCTCCGAGGAGCTCATCTCACACGATATCCACACTTCGACCAAGAACTACAAGTTCTCCTTCTCCTGCGAAATCGTACCCATCTGCAAGGACGATCTTGTAGTCCTCCCTATTCCCCTCGCAAAGAAGATCGGCAACATCTCGCCCCTCACGCTCTGCACCCGCATCGGCACCTCCATACAACTACTCGACCCTTCGACCCTCCAGACAGCTGATGTCGCCACGGACATCTATTGGCGCACACCGTTCCGACCACTCGCAGACGTACAGGAACTGACCGAGTTCATTGTCCTGGACATCGAGCCTCTGGGCAAGTCAGTAGGCCGCCACTTCCTCGCCGAAGCCACCGTGGCCCGCTCCTCAGACATGGGCGTCAACGACACAACATACTACTGCCGCACACATCTTGGTGGTATCTTGCACGTCGGCGACTCGGTCATGGGTTACCTCCTCAGCAACACCAACTTCAACAACGATCTCTTCGACGTTCTCGAAAACAACAACAAGTACGCGGCCGCTATTCCAGATGTCATGCTTGTCAAGAAGTACTACCAGCGATCCAAGAAGAACAAGAACAAGCGCAACTGGCGCGTCAAGCGCATCAACAAGGATGAAGGCGAGATGCTGCCCCGTAAGCAAGATCAGGAGAAGATGGAGCGCGACTTCGAGATGTTCTTGCAGGACGTCGAGGAGGACCAAGACCTGCGCGCTACCATGGCGCTATACAAGGCGCAGCAGGAACAGAAGCAGCGCGACGCAGATGCCATGGAGACTGAGAGCAGTCTTGGTGACGATGAGGATGAAGGCCTGCAGATTCCGATGGATCAACTGCTGGATGATTTCGAGGAAATGAAGATGCACGACTGAAGTTAAAAATGACGAGATCAATGTCGCATGAGTTATGGCGTTGTGGCTTGCTGCATCTACGGGCGTTTGGCGGGTAAAAGGGACGGGAAGTACCACGTTTATAGAATTGTCGATTTCATCCAATGTCGACTGGGCATCTTGTCCTTCAATCTCAAAATACTTTCATTCACCTCGCCATTTCGCTCGTCGCTGTGGCTGTAGAGGTTGTGACAATTCCACTGCTGCCGGTGAAAGCAGGAATTGACATCGTTCGCTATCATGATTCTCGTGGCCTCAGCGCGGCGACGTAGGTGCCGTATCGCTAGCTCAGTGCGGCTGGTAGTGATGGCGACAGTTTCACCAGCTTGCTTCAAGCCTCTCTGAAGGTTCATTTTCAGGCCTCACACAGCTCAACAGTTTACACAAGATCGGCACGGATAGGCCCGGTTCTGAACTTTGATCAGGGCTTGATGGTTCCCCTTGCCCACGCCCAGCACCTTCCGCGGGGATGTCCTTGATCACGTCAACGGATGTGTGCTGCCTACTGCTGATGTTGCAGGCGATCCGGATCTGCAATTGAAGGTTGCGCCATGTGTCATGCGCTACTCAGGACAGCGAAAGAGTTGGCGCGGCCGACTCAACAGCTAACCACCTGGGCACCTGCGTGGCGATGTCGAGATTCTCCGTGAGCTCGAAAGTTCAATGCCACAGTGTTCCACGAGTGTTCTCTGTCATTCTAATTTACAGTTCCTTGCGCAATCTACGAGTAGGCTTTCCGGCTCTTGTGGTTACCGGTGCCTCGCGTGTCGCACCATCGCCGCCAGCTTATCCTGGCCACACGCAATCCTAGGTAGTTCAGGAAATAAGACTCGCTCCCGTCCGAACGGCTTCTCACCGCGCTCGAACGAGGTTGCGGGCTTCGCTCCACTGAGTCGTATAGGGTCAACTTTGAGTTTCCTGGATTTTAAGTTTTGGCGGAGAAAGGGCCGCCTTCATCCATAGCCGTACGCGACTCAGCCGGCATCGCTAGCAGAGCCGGCTGAAAGACCAGCATGCGCAAGGGCGTTTCTGCCACTTGTGAACATGGGGTAGAGCCTCTCTTAGGGATATGACCTGATGCGCAAGTCGCAATTCCTCAGCTCGCAGGTTGAGTAATCGATGCCTTTCGCACGCAGGCAGACTACGGCACCTGTCACACAGTTATCTCAACGAATCTCATCTGAGATACTTGCCCGCCATGGCCGACGAGTTTACTCGCATTGTCGAGGAGATGATGCTAACTCCCCCGAACCCAAATGCGCCCTTACCACTGGCGAACAAGAAAGGCACGATGTTTGGTGTCTCGATACCATTCCACGTAGGTCCTTCACGACAATACAAACGTCCTACAAACTCACCGTCATAGGTTTTGTGCTGGGTTGTCGTAGGCTTCCGTCTTCATACTCGCCTGCGAGTTGTTCGTGAACCCGGTCTCGATGACCTCTTCGTAGTCCTGGCGGCTATATTCAACTTGATATCTATCATAGCCTTCCTCCACGGTAGGCCTGCACGACTCTAAACTCGTGGTCGTTGTACTGATTTCTCGCGCAGGCACCAATTATGGCATGGGTCATCATCTTATCTACACCTTACGAGAGTTGCAACCAACCATGATCTGGCTGTATATCACAAATGCCGCGTATCATACGACCACTGTCTTCATCAAGATATCCCTACTCCTACAGTACCTGAGGCTCTTTCAGCAGGGCGCTCGCCGCATCATTTGCATCGTACTTCTCGCGTTGGTGATAGCATGGGGCCTGACTTTCTCATTCATGGCTTGGGTACCCTGCTTTCCAGTAAGGAACTTCTGGGATCGACAACCTGGCTCTAAATGCTACGGCTTCGGATATCGCACTATCAATGAGGCGAAATTCACGATACTCGCGTTTGCTGCGACGAACATGGCGTTCGATATTGCCATATTCCTCGTCCCGATCACGGAATACTTTAGGAAAGATCTCAGACGGAAACAGGTGCTTGCCATGACTGGATTGTTCGCCCTCGGTTCGATGTAAGTGCAGATTCTGAACACTACAGCGTCACCACTGACAGACGCAGTGTCGTACTCATGGCTATCCTTCGCCTTTGGAGCACTTTCAAGAACAGTCAAAGCATGACCCAAAGTTTCGATTTCACATGGTGGTACCCCGAAGTCCTCATCATCTCCTGCCTCGAAATCGACTTCGCGATAATGTGTGCGTCCATGCCCATATTCTGGCCCACCGTCATGGCTTCCTGGACCCAAATCTTTGTCACCAACGAGGTCCGCGTTACGCACCACGAACGTCTTCCCGACGATAGTCGCGATAACTTTGAGTTGGTCAGGAACACGTCGTTGAAGAGCACAGGGAGTGCGGAGGAATTGGCAAGGGTTACGAGCGAAGAGCAGGACACGGTGTATGGTGGATTTGACCCGGAGACGGGCAAGGATGGCAGATTTGCTGCTATGCGAGTAGAGGTACAACCGCAGGCACAGAGGACGCGGAGACTCTGAACAGCATGTTTCCAGGAAATCCAGCTCATGGCTTTGACTTTGACTCTCATGTCCATACGTGTGGTGGCAATTCGGTGCTTCCTCTCGACACGCTTGACTTCTCAGTATTGAGGGTGCCGCTTATGCCTCGTAGCTGCATGGGCCCCTGCAAGAAAGATCATCGAGGCATAGCTCGACAAGCTGCAAGCCAAGCCCACTCCACACGGCAATTGACCTCGGTTCTCGCCGCATCCTTCATCGACATCTTGTTTCCGTTCCTTCAGCAAAAAATCCTCAAATCAGCACGTCATGATGTTGCTACATCACCTTGCACTGCTCATCTCTTTTGCGGCGGCGCACAACCATCATCATGCGGAAACGGAAACACCTGCAGTCCGGACATCTTTCTACGTCGGGGGTGGCTATAGTGAAGATGGCAAGGGTGGTCATATATTCAAGGATCAAATGTATGTCGAAAAGTTAACGCCAGTGTCCACCAAACAACAGGATACGGATCCTGTTGTTTTGATCCACGGACAAGCGCAGACGGGCACAAACTTTCTCGTGAAGCCAGACGGAGGGATATCATGGAGTTCAAGATTCCTTGAGGCTGGTCATACCGTGTATATCGTGGATCAAACCTTCCGCGGCCGCTCCGCCTGGACACCAATGGCTGGTGCTGATGTGCCGTCGACCTATTCTGCTGAGCTCATCCAGCAACGCTTCACTGCTCCCCAGCAATATCGCCTCTGGCCCCAATCTACCCTTCATACTCAATGGCCAGGACTGGGAGTGATGGGCGATCCTATCTTCGACGCTTTCTATTCCTCCAACGTACAGTTCATATCGAATGCCACCTATCAACAGAGCACCATGCAAGCAGCAGGAGCACAGCTTTTGGACTCGATCGGTACTCCCGCGTGGTTGCTTGGCCACAGCCAAGGAGGTCTTCTGCCGTTGCTCATCGCTGATGCGCGGCCCCATCTCACGAAGGGCCTCCTCTTGGTGGAGCCGACTGGTCCGCCGTTCCAGGAAGCAGTCTTTGGGTCTGCAGCAGCGAGGCAATGGGTAGGTTCACCAATCCTTCCGTCTCATTTGAAATGGCTGCTGACTTCAAAACCTACAGGGCTTGACGGACATACCGATGAATTATTCGCCTCCGGTCACTGACCCCGCGATCGACTTAGTGGAACAGGTTTATCAGCCTACCAACCTGACAAGTAACAATGCTACTGTTCCTTGCGTGTTGCAAGCAGCCGAGCCAGCTCCGAGACGACTTCCCAATCTTGCGCCGCTGCCCATTCTCACCGTTACGTCAGAAGCTAGCTACCACGCGCCGTACGACTACTGCACTGTCAACTTTCTCAAGCAAGCTGGCTGTTCCAAGGCTGAACCTTGAGCTTGGAAAAGTCGGCATTCATGGCAATGGGCATATGATGTTTATGGAGAAGAACAGTGATGATATATGGAAGCGCATTCATGATTGGATGGAGGCTGCTAAGTAAATCTTATCAAGATATTTAATCATCAGTGCCAGCGTGTTGAGTTACAAATCCACAGTCTTTGAGCTACTCTTTCAGCTAGCTATCTACATGACCCGCCTGCTTGTCCCTTGTCTCACATCTCCCATCCATTTCAACATTCATGTCCATTTTGCTGCGCTTGTTCCGGATATCCTTCCAGCCCATACCCAAGCTGGCAAGAGTAGCCAGACATGCTATGCCTACCAAGAAGTAAAAGACATCGCGCAGACCCTCCGAGTACGCTCTTAGCACATTATCTAGTTCTCCAAGCGGGACGAGAGCTCGCACAGCACTGGCACTAGATCCAGCATCAACCGCCGCCTGGGGCGATATTGTAGGCGCGTAGCGTGTGATGGCGGAGCGAAGTGTCTGCGCGAAGATCGTGTTCGCGATGACGACAGCGATAGATGTACTGAGGTTCTGGAAAAAGACGACACTGGCCAAAGCGACCGGGTATTGGGCGGGAGATACGGCGTTCTGCACTGCAATGATGGCCTGAAAGCGTCAATGATGCGACCTTAACCTGTGCAGGACTTGGACTTACTATCTGCATGCCACATCCTCGGCCAGCGCCCAACAAGATCTGATAGCCGATCCAGACCGAGGCGCTCGTAGATGCTGTGAACGTTGACACAAGACCGTTGCCGATTGCGGTGATAATACCGCCGACGAGCGCCCAGGGAAGATAGTAGCCCATGCGGGATACTATGAACAATAAGCTACCGAAAGCATGAGTTTGATAGTGTGGAGACATACCTGCAGCACCCGTAGCGATAACGACAAGAAGTTGGCTCAAGATACTCGGCAGTACGTGTACACCGCTATCAGTCGGGCCATTGCCCTTCACGGCTTGGAAGTACGTCGGCATCCAAACACTCGCTGTCATCATACAAGTGATAATGCAGCTGGCGTACACGCAACTCGTCCAGACGATGCGCTGTCCAAGCAGCTTACCTGGAAGCATGGCTTGGTCGCCCATTCTTCTCTCCCAAAGTATCAAGAGGGCGGCGCATGTTGCAGCACCGCAAAATAGTCCGATGACGACAGGGGAGCTCCAAGCGTACTTTCCGCCACTACCCAGCTGGAGGGCGAGAAGCAGCATAACGGACGGAGGGACAAAGAGAGCAAAGCCGAGCAGATCGAGGTCGGGTATAATCTTGCGGACGAGAGACAGAGTTATGCGCGGCTTCGTCGTGCGTTCGGGAATGGGGACGAAAGCGATGATGGCGGCTGCCACTCCGCCGATGGGTAGGTTCATGTAAAAGCCTGCGTTCGCATCGCCGTCAGCTTCAGAAGACAAAAGCACAACGCAACAAGATGCATTACGTACACCAACGCCAGATCGCATGCTCAGTCAGAGCACCTCCGATGAGTGGACCTGCGACAATGCCCATTTGCGCAGCTATCATCTCGTCAGCATCCAACCATGCCGACTTCCATCGTACAGCATGCTTACTCCCTAGTACTATACCGGTGTACACTGTCGCGTACCATTAGCGTGAACCTTCTGACATCTATGGAGCTAAGAACATACCTGGACTTTTCTCCATAGGCACAGCCCCTGCTAAGATCGTCATGGCGCCGTTCACGATGCCAGACGCTCCTAAGCCGGCAACGACTCTTCCTGCGATAAGGACAGCCGAGGAGCTGGCGACACCGCAAAGTAGGGAACCGAGTTCGAACAAAGATACGAATGTGAGGAACACGATCTTGGTGTTGAAGTGTGTGTAGAGCTTGCCGGAAAGTGGTTGCAATGTTGCTCTGGTAGCGACATCAATAAGCAGTTCGACGTGGTTCACTCAGACTTGGAAGGGAAACAAAAAGTTGTTTGAAGAAGACGACGTACGAAGCGAGCGTAAAAGCACCAATGTACCCTAATTACAGGCATACAAAGTCAGTATACGTCTTACATCGCGGTTTCGCAGTTATACTTACAGCCTACATCTGGAAGCGAATGGAACTCGGATGTAATGCGCGGTATTGCCTAATACCGTTAGGATCGGATCATTATACCCGCGACACAAGCGATACATACAGTACCCATGATGGAGGTGTCGAGGCAGACGAGAAATGTTACTAGCGTCAGGCTACCGAGAAGGGTGAAGAGTTTTGGACCCTTGAGATATCGATCTGGTGGCGGCGTGTCGCGATAGCTGTCCATTTTGGCTGGCTGCAATCTAGGTATGTTCAGGTTCAAGTAGAATTTGTCTAGGTTGTTGTAGGTTTCGAGCGAAATGCAGTAAAATATTCGTGTGCAAAAGGCAAAAGAGCGATAAAGATGTGCGATAATCAGGTAAGAGGAAATTTGAACGCTATTCATAGCAGGAAGTCGCACGCTGACCTGGTTTGATGTTGGCGGGTTTCGGAAGTTGCGACGACGCAAAATCCGGACATAGCTCACAGATTGAATGCACTGGGCATCCAGAAGTCACTCGAAAAGTCCAGTGCCCCAAAATCACCAAACCCGCCACTCCATCCATCCGCTGTGTTACCCATGTCGTCATTGTGCTCCGTGGTTGGGAGTTTCCAGTTTGGTGCCATAGCCCTTAGCGTTTCCGCAGCCGCAGCAAAAAGAGTATCCTCACCCGTCTTGGCCTTGAATTCCATATTAGCCTGCTCAGCAATCTCGGCAAACCTCTCTAGACATTGCACGATGTCGAAGCTTGATTGGACGATGGGTGGTATCCAGTCTGGGATCCCTTTGAGGCTGGCGAATCTGTACAAGGTCTTGATACAATACGAGAACACGAGCATCGATGGAGCCGTCAGACCTATGACGCCGCCATTCCAAGCGTGTTCTCGACAGGCTTTACTGGTCTCTAGAAGCTCCATAAAGTACTCGATGCGCCTGGGCTCGAACGCTAGATGCGACACTGACAGCTCATCCGTAGGCTTTGTTAAGAGCGCAAGATCGTAGATGGCAACTTGGGCCGTTTGAGTGAGACCGATAATTAACCCTGGAGTACTTTGAGCGCTGGAAGAGGTGACGGAACAATGATCTTACAGTGCTGTAGAATTTCAATAGGAAGTGAACTTTTGAAGTTGTTAAGCGCCAATATCAGAGGGTCAATAGCCATCATAGCATGCCTTGCTGTATTGTGGTCATCCGAAGCTCTTCGTGATACTTCGGCGGCGCTGACAACAATCTTTGCCAGACGCGCAGCGGCGACCAGTATGACGTCTCCTTCACATTCTTTGTTCTTACTGAGGTGATCGCACGCATCTTCGATCTGCGACGACCAAAGCATCAGGTCATATTCGAAGATAACAGCAACACTTCTAGCGTCAGTTGAGCTACGATGAGGTTACTTGCAAACTTACTTGGCGCATAATATGAAAACAGATAGAAATGCTCTACTACCCTCGGTCTTCCGAACTTCCTTGTTATCAACACGAGGGCCTAGGCTTGGACATCCCGCGGGTTGCGTAGGCTTGTCGAGTCGGAGATCGCTAACCAGCGTTTTTGCAAGACCGCACATGGAGCCCAGGAACTGTTTCCCATGCGTGAAGTACGGTGACCTAACAGCATTAAAGATGGAAACACTACACATAATCTGCGTCCTTACCAAGCTATGCACATGATGACAGTCAAGAGCAAGTCAATGCTCCGTTCTCCCTGCACAATGATCCTGGAAGCCAGTTGTTCTCGTAAGTGCTTGCTCAACTGGCTTTGCTTCGTTATTGCTTTAGTGAGTATTGTGCGGATAGCATGGCAAAATAGCGGGTATTTGAGATGAAGCTCGTCTGTGGTAGCATTCTCCGACATGGGCATGAAGGGGAAATAGTATAGATAACTCGTCCGGAAGTCGTGCAACTGATCACTAGACAAGTACTTGTCGTTGTCAAGACCACCAGTCCCCTGGTGGGGAATTACGGAGGAGTCGGGTGTTAGCACGAGCTGATCATTGGGCGATGTCGTGAGGGGTGCTGTGCGCTGTGTTCGAAGCAAAGAGACGACTTCATCGAGTTTGTCCTCCAATTTTGACCTCTTCGGCGCTTGGTTTGATCTGGGTGCCCTCCTGCGCACAGCTGATGAAGCTCTGCACTCTTTACCTAGGCGGTGACATCTTTGCGTTCAAGTTAGCCCGAGTGCGCGGAAGGTAGCGATTTGGACCTACATCAACCTAAAAGCATGCAAACTAGGTGACCTAACGTCGATGTAGGCTCCAGGGTGTTCGGCTTTTTCTTAGGTTGACGTGCATCCCAGAGTGTGATTGCTCCATAGTGAGCGTATTGATCAAAGGGATGGCGCACCTGTCGCAAACACCGCCGTCGCGTAACATACATCGGCATTTCGCTTTAACGCAGTTGCCACATGCCTGACCATATGGCGCAGGGGTCTTGCCTACTGCGTCCGTTTCCATGATAGGATTTCGTCTGTATTCCAGGTACTCGATCTGTATGCGAAAAAGACGAGCATGATGGGGTTGGCTGTGCACGCGCAGCGCGCGAAAGGACGGGATTCGGAGCGGAATGACCGAAATTAGGCAACCAAGTGGACCCGATTTCCCGTTTCGTTCCCCCAAACAAGGGGGACCGTTCGCCGTTACGACACGTCACAACAAAGGTGAGTAGGCATCTCTGACTCCAAATGCGAACTGGCTGGTTTCGCGAAGTAAAGAAATAATCATTTGAATAGGGTATGTGTCCGAACTCCAAAGTTCCTAACGCCGCAGATCATCCCGCCCCTTACGTCTTCACCTTCGCCTTGCCCTTCCTTAGCCTGTCGAACTCTTGGATGAGTTCCACAGCTCTCAGGTCAGCCTCGGATTTCCGGCCCATCCACTCAGTCTCTCCCCGTTTTGCCGCCTTGATGCGCTTTCTCGTGCCGCCTTTCGCCAAGTACTTCATACTCTTCACGATGCCATCTCCAGGGTATGCTATAATCCCAAGGGTTGCTGCGCCAGTCTTCGTGATCAATCCGGACATTCCCTTGCCGAAGCCCTTTGCATACCCGATCGCACCCTCTTTCTTCCCACCCTCATACGTCTGACGGAAGGGATCCGAGAGGCCGTCGGCAAAGCCATGGATGAAGGTCTTGCCACCGACTTGGAAGCCAGAAAGAGCGCCAGTGACCTCCCCATGGTCTTTAACTTCTTCACCATACAACCTTGGCACGTTGCGAAAACCTTCCGTGGCAGCGAGAGGGAGGTCGACGATGGTACCCTTATAGAATGCACCTACAAATCTACCAAAGCCTTTGGCAAAGCGACCTGCGGCAGCTGCGCCGCTTGAACCCGGCTTTCCTGAAGACGCTGAGGCTCCTGAGAATGTAGCAGGGTGTTTAGGCTCAACGAAGGGATCCACAACCATGCCCTTCATTGCCATACCCATGTCTCCGACAATGCCAACACACGCCGAAGTTGTACTTGTTATGGGGTCCCAGCGTTGATTGGTGATGATGAAAGGATCGGTTTCGTGGTTTTCGAGATCGGTGGGATCGATGGAACCATTCTCGATGAGTATCTGTGCCGCTAATTTGGAAAGAAGGATGGATTCTTTCTTGACCTTCCACGATGCCACCTGTGTAGGTAGCAGTGCGCATCGCATAGTCTCGAGAGGCAGATTGGTGTGGAAAGATTGTACTGCTGCCTCGACGCCTCGCTCGTTCGCCATCTGCGAAGATAATCCCCGTGCGGCCTGCTTTGCCTCGCGCGTGAGACAGAAGTGGATAGCCGCTGTAAGGTTTTCGGCTGTCAGAAGTTTGTGGGGAATAGGCTGTGGACCGGCTCCCGCTGCTGCTATCATCTCTCCCCAGAACGGCTGGTCTCCAAAGAACGGAACGACAACAGTAGGACATGCATTACGTAGTCCGCACGCAGCCGTACCTGCACCGCCGTGATGTACAACCGCTGCAACATGCTGAAACAGCCACTCGTGTGGACAGTCGCCGATGAACAGAACGTCCTTGTTGTCGTTTGGTAAGTCGCCCCCAAGGTTACTCCATCCTCTAGAGATGATCGCCCGGATACCCAGGGCGCGCACAGTTTCCAGGATGCTTGATGTCACCTTTGCAGGATCGTCGAGGACGATGCTCCCGAAGCCGATGTAGACCGGTGGGAGCCCATCTCTCAGGAACTGATCAATTTCCGGAGGCGGCGTGTACGGCGTTGGTTCGAGGAAGAAGAAACCGCAAACATCGATATGCGCTGCCCAATCAGGTGGCTTCGGAACCAAAGCCGGAGACCAGCAGTACGTAAAAGGCACTTTGAGTACAGAAGCAAGTACAGGTCCGACTGATAGCGGCACCTCTTCAAGGTCCAAGGAATGTCTAAAACCATTGATGACATCACCCAGACCCTGCCACGTTAGAAATTCGACGACGCCATACGATGCATAGTTGATGAGGGCGGTCGAGATTTCGTCGCTCTTGAAGTTGGCCAACGGATGCGGAAAGGCTCGGGTGCTGCTCCAAGGCATGGTAAACATGAGATGGAGTGGAATGCCCAGAGCTTGGGCACAGTGTACATGCGCGAAACTAGGCGGATTGGCGATGATTGCGTCTGCCACAAATGGCTGTTGAGTTTTGAGGTCCGGTTCGATACATGACTGCCAGCAGCCATAGAGCATCTCGGCGATCATTTCCCTTTTCTTTTGGATATCGCCTTCGCGAAGACTCTTCATGGACGGTATCAACCCTGGGTTCTTGACCATGTAGGCCACTGCTGCATGTTAACAAGGTACGTACGGACCTTTACAGCATAACATACTGAGCTCTTTAGGATCCCCGCCAATAGGATAAAACTCTAGATTTGACTCCTTTACGAAGCCTTCGAACGTGTTGTGTGTCGCTATGCGGACACGGTGGCCGTACTTTTGCAACTCTTGTCCGAGGGCAATGAACGGTTGTACATCGCCTCGACTTCCTACGACTTGGATGACAATGTTCAGACGGATACTCCATAGTCGGCTAACAGTGAATCTTCGGCTTAGTTCTGGTTCATCTTTGTCATGCTTCGGTACAAGCTTGACGAGTGTTTTGGTCAGTCGCGAGTTCAAGTCAATGTCGATGCGACCATCATCTGCCCCCAGTCAGCCTAGTTACAGATAATAAGACGGGTTGCGCTTACTCGTCACTCCAGTATCTCCTGGCTGTGGTATTGAGCCCGTCAGCTCTTCCGCAGTGTACGGCGGTGGTGCGCCGAAATGATATACGTCATCGTCGCGTTCAGAGTCTACTGGTATCGGCGCTTGGGTGCTATCTGGTCTTGCTTTCATGATGAAGGGCAATTGAGTGAAGTGAAAAGTATTGCTTCTGACCAACTCAATTTTTGGCAGCCGGCGACTTTTATCATCACGGTTTTACTACGCAATACGCAGATTACGCAAATACGATATACGAAGACCCGTCTCCGGCTAGTGTGGAATCTCGGATCTTCCCGCAAGTCTAGCCTGTTCCATGATTCTAGCGCTCCAAGACGCGTCACGCCGGGCTGAGCCCGGAATCGGCCTCACATGAGACCAAGAGAGAACTGGGGAAAACTACCTGTATTGTTTAGACAAGTAACGGGGTCCTATACAAAATGTAGCTCACATGCATGAAGCAGCACTTACACCAGCTCAATCAGATTCGTCAACCTCTGCATGCGCAATCGCCCACCACCCTCGAACGATGCTCTTCTCGGCTGCGACGCCTGTCAATGGCTTCCTACCCATCTCGAATTGATGGCGTTTGAGTTCGTTCACAACAAGCGCCAGCTTCGCCAGCCACATATCTGAAGGCTGACCCTCGAAGTGCGGACCAATAAATTCACATGCAAACTGTTGCGCAAGATCGAGCTTCTTTTCTTCAGGCCAGGGGTCCATTAAGCCATTGCGTGCAAGGCCTTGGGACACCAGCATCGTCAGTCCATGTAGCAATGGGAAGAGTCGAGCATTTTCCAAGTCGGCAGCTTCTTCTACATCTTCCCACTGAACCAATGGGTTGTTGACACCCAAGCAGCAGTTGGCTTCCCACAGTAGTATGTTGATCGCCAGGCTTGTCTTCCTCTCGATCGCGTTGTGAGCGTCCCAGAGTAGGAAACAAAATCGAATGAGCGGAAAAGCCATGGGTTGAGGACTGGCACCGCGAGAAGCCGTAATCGCGTCATGAAACGGCGAGAAATAATCGCCGGCGCTTGCTGCATCTTGCAAAGCTTTCTGCAGGATGTCGTCTCCGTCGCTCGTGTAGCATTTCTTGAAGAAGTGTAGGGTGTCATGACGCTCGACATCAGGATCGGTGTTTGCGACGCTATCGCGTAGCTGTTCGACGAAGGCGTTGAGTTTGTCCCGGTGGTCTGGTATAGCAGAGCTAATGTCGCCGAGTATTGACAGCGCTCTCTGCTCGCTGTCGAGGTTTGTAATCGGAACCTGACATTCTGGGCATTCGGCACCCTTGATTTCAATGCTGGGTATGTCAGGCCAAGTGCTCTTCAATTCGACGTCGCCACCGTTAAGAATGATCGAGAGACAACGGTAGCCAAATATATGCCCACAGGCTCGTAATGCGGCCGGCGCGTGATCTGGACCGAAAGCTCTGTTACAAAGGAAGCACGTTGGTGATACTTGCAGGTATCTGCTAACGTTACCAGCCATGGCCGATTTCGATCTGCAGGTGAGTTGTGGGCTGGCGGTCAGCGAGGGTAGAAAACGTGCTAAGAGAGGTTCTTCGCGACTGGGTGTATCCATGCAACTTTGTGAATTTTTGTTGCTTGATCTACCCTGTGAATGAGCAGTCACAAGAACGCGTTGTGCCTGCGCAAACGATTCGACGAAGAATTGCCAACGATGCATTCTTGATCACCCTGCGCATCTCGACAATGGCTATCTTCAGCTGGGTCTTGGAGCGCATGTCGGAGCATCGGGAAAACACGCAGGTGGCACCGATCTCAGCCACCGCCACCTAGGCAGTCTTGTCCCCGACTGCTGCGAAGTAATATTCGGAGGAGAACGATAATGAATTTGTCAGGAAAGTATGCTCTCCAGCAGAGCTGCAAAAGGATTCATTCACCGCGGTATAGCCGATGTTCAGGCGCGGAGAGTATACCCAGGTACCGCCGCACTGGCGTCGGAAGGAAATGCGCCTAGGAACGGGTGTTTCGACGATTGTCAGATACGGCCTTGGCGATCTTGGGCTTTCAGATGCCCCAGCATCTCGACTCGACACTAAATGCGCATCAGAAGGCCGAACGTTCTCATTGCCTGAGCTTGCCTTTGTATTCATGGCGGACCTGACTGTGATCTTGTGGAGTCTGCTGCGGGCATAGCCCGAGACGTCAGTGGGTGAAGCATGCATTCGAACGACCCGTGGACTGCCCTGAAAAGAAACAGGTGTAGGCAGCAGTATGGGCTGAACGTGATTACTCTTCTTCGTTTGACGCGATATCTTGGGAGTTTCGACAGGCGTGTTCACGAGGCTAGTCTCAATTCAGCCTAGATACAGCCAATTTGTTCCTTCCCGTCTTCACCCTAGCTTACAACGACTTTACCACCTCCTCATGTGTCAGGTACACTGTGGCGCCTCGAGAATTCTTCCGCCCACTCATCGATGCCTAGGTATCGATATCACTGCGACAATTACAGCCACCGCAGTCCCCTTTTTGACGAGCATGGCGATCTTCTGTTTCTCAAGTTTATCCCATTGGTGGTCTTTTTCTCCACAGCCAGCCAAGCATTCTGGACGATGCTGTCAAACGGTAGCGCCGACTTGTATATTGTTTCCTTCCTTCAGTTGGCTTCCAGGAACTCTTCCGAGGCTCCAGCGCTAATGCAGTCATTGAGGGCCGTCGGCTTTTGGGACTTCCCCAGGTATGCACCCCAGGTTTGCGATACATTTCCGGCCTTCGAGCCACAACCACATACTGGCTCACGAGACCGCTATACATGAATGTCTTTGGTGGATTATGAATGCTTCTTGAAACGTCTTGGAGGCCAAGACAAAAGTCATATATTCGCGGAGAAACTCCACATCTGGTATGCTAAAGATGGTTCCGCGATTCACAGTATTAAAGGGGAACCGAGTTGACGATCATGGAGCCTGTACAGATCTCAGCAATCTAAAACATCTGGTATAAAGATACCATTAGACACCATCAGCTATCGTCACCTCCAACACCTTCTTTCATCAGATCAGAGTAGATCTCTATTCACTCTTTTACATTCTTTCTTCCACCTTCAGTCTCATCACATCTTCCAAACACACCAAGATGCGCTTCTTCGAGATCGCCACAGTGGCCATGACCGCTGCCTCTACGGCGTACGGTGCACCTATGGAAAAGCGCGCTGCAGCTGTCGATGAGCTTGTTGGATTCGCCCAAGGCACCACCGGAGGAGGCAGCGGGGCTGGAACCACTGTCGCCTCCTGTGCTGAGCTCACAGCGGCAGCTAAGGCCGGCGGTGTGATCAAGATCAAGGGCATGCTCACTGGATGTGGCATCATCCGTGTCGGTACTGCAGGCACTTCCATTCTCGGTGTTGGCAAGGACGCCGGCCTGACAGACAGTGGCCTCCAGGTCTTCAAGACGTCCAACATCATCATCAGAAACCTCAAACTCTACCGTGCGCCAAAGGGAAAGGATCTCATCGACATCGAGGCCTCAACCAATGTCTGGGTTGATCACAACGACTTCTCTAGCGTGGGTGTGACTGGCAATAAGGACACATACGATGGCCTGCTTGACGCCAAGTCTGGATCCGATATGCTTACCTTCTCCTGGAACAAGTTCCACGACCACGTGAGTCTCCATAACACCTTTACACTTATTTAAAACTCAATACTAACGCCTATCAGTGGAAGGGCTCGCTTGTCGGTCACTCTGACAACAATGCCTCCAAGGACAAGGGCAAACTCCACGTGACCTACCATCACAACTCTTTCACCGGCATCAACTCGCGTCTGCCCTCGATCCGCTTTGGTACCGGCCACATCTACAGCTCTTGCTACTCAGGTGGTATCTCTGGTGTCAACTCGCGCATGGGCGCTCAAGTCTTGGTTGAAGCCAACTCCTTCACCAACGTCGACAAGGCTGTTGTCACCAACTTGGACTCTGACGAGGAGGGCTTTGCTGTTGAGAAGGACAACATCTTCACCAACAGTCCTACACAAATCACGCAGAAGGGCTCATTTGCGCCGAGCTACAAGTACACTGTGGACCCAGCGGCCAGTGTTTGCGCTATTGTGCAGAAGAGCGCCGGTGTAGGTGTCGTCACTTTCTAGGTCCTCATGAAGAATGAGGAGATACAGCCTTAGTGATACATACTGGCTGGCCAGAGGGAGGAGCGCTGAAGGAGTTGCGAGTTTCGGTCTTGTGCATAGCTTTATTCGTGTATATAGTTACATTCCATTAATTAAACAGTTGGTCTTGAACATGTTTCATCGTTAGATATGAGCATCAAGAGAAGCTCACGCAACGGTATGCATGTGACGATTGATTCTAGTATTGATGTCTGGGTATAGTTGATTCTCTTGTGGTGCGCTCCAATTTCTTCTTTCCCAGTTGTTCTAGCATGCATCTTGCATTCATCCTAGATTACCCAGGGAACACCCATACGATCGACATGAGCGTGGCAATAACGCCCACGATGACCAACACTTCGGGTCCAGCCTTGATGCCAACAGGCAACCCCTCAGTGGTAAATTGCGCCACAATCCCCTGTGTGAAGTTCTTCTCCGCCTCTGCTAGTGCGATCTCTGTCCAGTTCCCGCATCGGTTGTTCAAATCCGCATCGGCCGTAAGCGCAGGTAGCTTCGCGATGGCAGCATCCATCATGCGCGCGCTGGTCAGCGTTCCGACATTAGCCTTTTGCATAACGACTGTACGGTAGGAGCCGTTGGCGCCCACTGTCGACATGTTGGCTGTGCGTTCGTAGTCGAGACATAGATCGGCTTGCGAGGGTGTGGCGGAGACTTGGCGAACTTCAAGTTTGGTATTGAGTAGGCCGCCGGGGACGATAGGAACAGCATTGGGGCCTGCAGCCGCCAGATGGAAGACCGAGAGGGCGAGGAAGAGACTTGTGAGGAGCGAAGAGTGCATGATGTCGTTGTCGATGTTTTCGTGAGCGGATTCCTCGGGAGTGGGACAGCAAGTAAAAGAAGTAAAGAATTATTAGGTGAAGAGTATTTTGGTGACCGGCACGCCTCAAGAAGTGAATGAATGGACGAACGAAAAGGAAAGAAAGATCGTTGGTGGTGAGGCTTGGTACCACTGCCTGAGGTATACCAGAAGCTCGGGATAGGAAAGAAGGCGACAAGGGAAGCAAAAGAAATCAGGCCACTTTACCGTGATATATGAGGCCGCAAAAACGATGATGGCTGTCGTTCATACCGCGCTGCGACGTGGATTGCCGGATAAGGGGTGGTTATGAGGCTCATGGTGTGTCAGGTCACACGGAGGCTCTTAAGCGCCCCTAGACAGGCGCTAGGGTGCCTCGTGGTATTCAATGGATCGCGCCGGCTCGCCGTCATTAGCATAAGCACCAGTGGTCATTAGCGGAGCTTTAGAGCGTGGCTGCGATGAAATAGTTAGTCGCGATGGAGACTGTGGCGGTAAGATGGGTTGCGGCGTGATGATGGAATGATTGGGGAGCGGCGTTAGTGCGGATGATCGTCATCCGCGCACGGGTATTTTATGCATTAGGGTCTAGCGACAGCCCCAGAAATCTCCTTCTTTGGCGTCCTCAGTCTGATATGTGACAGCCGCTGTCATTGTGCGAAACGGCGATTACTTGATCAGAGCCACTGTCCCCTTTCAGGCCGCGCGACGCGGCATATCGACGCTCCTACTCGATGGCTCAGCGAATTAGTACTATCACGACACGAACGCGTCGAAGACCCCTGCGTCGTCCAGACTGAATGTCCCCGACATGAGCATGTCCCAGTCTTCTGTGAACTCCGGTGAGAACTGGAAGTCGAATTCTTCCATGCCGTTGCCCTCCATGCCGGCAGCACCAGGACGCGGCTCCTCACAACCAGCCAATGCTTCCAGAATCGGTATACAAACCTGAGCAGCGTCTTCTGCGGCTCCCACCAGTAATGCAGGCAAATCTGAGTTGTCTACATGATGACTTTCCGCGTCAATCCAAGCACCGACGAGCCGTAAAAGAACGTAGCCCTTCATACCAGTTTCACCGGCTTCCATACAGCGGAGGTACCAATTGGCAGCGTCATCGACAATATTATTTAGTGATGATGGCAATGCGTCAAGATCACCTTCGTCTTCCTGTATTCGCATCCGCAGTTCAGCAGCCAGGAATGTCGACCCGTGGAAAGTATACATTCGGAAGAACCCCGCTGTGCACATGCACATACGGACAAAGTCGGTCTCGCTCGGACGACGTGAGCTCTCGCTTGTGTTCGGACAAGCCATACTCCAGATCTTGAGCGAGGAGTCGACAGTAGCTTTCCTCGAATAGGCATAGACCGGATTTTTGAGTGCGGAAGCGAAGAATGGAAGATGTAAGCAGGTAACGTAGCGCTGCATTATGAACTCTACAGCTTGAAGAGTAAACTGTGAGGGGGACGAGCTGGTATGTGAGGTGTATGCATGTAGGGTGCGACGCAAGAGCTTATGTGCAGCTCTCAGATCCGAATCGATACGAAGCGTCTCCTCATATGTCCCGCTCGAGTTGACGTCGTTCAAAAATCGGAGTACCGCAAGTCGAGCCGGAAGGCTCTTGCGCAGAGCTATAGCAATGGACGTATGCGTATACATATGGTCTGCTCTTGCAATAGGGTCTGCTTCCAAGAGTTGCTCATCGTCCAAATTGCTTGGTGGCGCTGTATTGAAGTCGTCCGATGAGATGAATGGCGGACCACCCGATCCCATGCTCATTTGAAGCGACAACTCCAGGATTGTATTCCATATCCGGCGGCGCATCTCAGTCTCAAGAGCCGTCGTACTCGGAAGCTGCGACGGGTCCTTGTGCAACCCAACGTATACCGCTGCTCGATACACCGCGCCCGCTGAGATCCACACAAGCTCAGAGCCAACGTCGACAAGCTCTCGTGCGATCAGGAGGAGGATGCTGATCTGTAGATATTGGATACCGAGCTTTGATTTGAACAAGGGTGATGACAGCCAGGTCTGGGCCTCAAAGACCCATCTCACCGCGTCGGCTCGCATGCACACTTTGTCGTCGTATATCATGGCTCCAATCGCCAAGACCAACTTCAACATCATTACAAATGCCATGTTAGATTCCGATTTGCCTTTCCACATGTTATCGTATGTATGTTGGAAGCTGGGAACATGCAGCACGCGGTAAAGAGTCTCCATGGTTCGAAGATATGCAGCGACGAGGTCATCGCAAACATGCTTCGGAGGAAGGTCTCGTGTTGGAGGCGTAGGCCACGTTGGGGAGCGTTGCGATTTGATGATCCGGGCTAAGGGCTTTGCTCGGTGCATACTGGTGATTACGTTGGGCGTTCCGCTATGTAAAAAGGGCTCAATTGTTTCGATGATATCACGGAATATCACCTAAAGATGGGTGTACAAAGTCAGTGTTTGTCTTACATGCAGTTCGTACATCGGCAATTACTCACGAATCCATTCATCCAATGGCTCTGTCCGAAAACTCGGTTTTTGTGTGCAATGCCTCGAGAGACAGCTGTACCGCTAGGCATCCGGGTGTCTTGGAGGACATTCACTGTACAGGCAAAGCTGCTGACAGTTTGTACAGTGTGCGTCGACACAGGAGTCGACGAAGATGGCGAGAGAGTAGTAGTGCTTTCAGCTCGCGATAACCTGTCTTCCAACTCGGCGATACGTGCTCTCATAGCATCAAGTTCGAAAGGACTTCGGTCGGTGCTGGTATTGGGCGCTTTGACGGATGAGCTTGAGGGTATGCTAGGTATGCTCCTGGAAGTCGGGCCTCCGATGTACGGTTGGATGGGTGTGAAAGGCGATGTGGCAGGCCTTTTATCCGGCACTCTAGTTTCGTAGACACAAGTGCCAGTCTTGCTTTTCAGACAGTTACTGCATGGCGTTTCTCGATTGCAGCGTAGCTTGCGCTTGCGGCATAGTGTGCAAGAGCTGAATGTGGTTAGCCTCTATCCTCATACAAGGAAAACATAAACTGGTCTGCAGACTACAGCAAGGTGAAAACGAGCAAAGTGGGCGACCTGACGTCGATGTAGGCTCCACGGTGTTCAGCTATTTTCTAGGTTGACCGGATGAACTCACATAGTAAGCCTCTTGCGTCTGCGGCTGAAGTCGGTCATTGTGCGTGTCGATTTCTTGTTCGGTAAATGGAAGTTAGATCTACGGCCCGGAGGGAGTCGGTGTAAGTATTATAACAGCGGACCGGGGATAAGTTTTCGGTTATAGCTGGATTGTTTATCTAGTGGCGCGCCTAGAATGCCCATGTACCTTACCCCAAATACGCCAAAAAAAACGCCTTTTCGGGGTATTGACCAATAAGATTGCAAGAATATCTCCGCCCCGACTTTGCTGGAAACCTCCCTCTCATGACGAGATGACAAGCAACAATATTGTATATATACACCGTCAGGACGAGTGTGGTAGCCCTCATCAGCTTCTCGACCTTCCTAGAGCCACAGAACTCTAATTCAAGCCCCTCCGATACAAAGTCAGGATGTCCACACCAACAGCTCAACCCAACGCCGTTGCCGGTACCAGCACCCCTTCCATTCCCTCCTACGATGTTGAGAAAGCATCGATCGAATCAGCCCACGATGACGGTCAAGCAACCGTTGACGCTGAGATCGCCGCTTTAGGCCCTGCTCCTGACGGTGGTTTAACAGCTTGGTTGAACGCTCTAGGCGGCTTCTGCATCTTCTTTTGCTGCCTCGGCTTTACCTCCTGCTTCGGCGTCCTACAACAATACTACTCTACCCATCAACTGAGAGACCACAGCATGGACCAGATTGCGTGGATAGGCAGCCTCACAAGTTTCATCCAGTTTGCTGGGGGTGTTGTCGGGGGACCGATGTTTGATCGCTTTGGTGTTTGGGTGCGTATTTTCTACTGGCGTGAAACTGATCTCGTACTGACTTAAACGAATAGATGATGCGGCCTGCGACACTTACATACGTCCTTGGCCTCATGATGCTGTCCTTATGTAGCGAGTACTACCAGTTCTTCCTCGCGCAGTCTGTCCTTATGGGTTCCAGCGTAGTCTTCCTTCAGACACCTGCCTTTGCAGTAATGGGACATTACTTCGACAAGCGACGCGCTGCCGCCCTCGGTATCGTGGTATCAGGGTCCTCCATCGGCGGTGTCATCTTTCCAATCGTCCTGTCCAAACTTCTGAACGACTCGTCTCTGTCCTTTGGCTGGTGCATCCGTATCATCGCTTTCATCATGCTTCCTTTCATGATATTTGCTTGCTTCGTCATCAAACCGCGCATACCACCCCGCAAGACAACAGTCTTCCTTGGCGAAGCATGGAAGATGAAGCGATACGTGCTGCTCGTTGCAGGACTGTTCTTCATGATGATGGGCATGTGGATACCGGTATTCTACCTCCCAGTCTATGCTGTCAGCCGAGGCATGAAGCCTTTGCTCGCATCGTACCTCCTCGCCATGATCAACGGGTCCTCCACGTTTGGTCGTATCATTCCGGGAATCCTCGCGGATAAGCTGGGCGGCATGAACATGTTCAGTTTTGCCGGCATTGGCACCGCCATCGTGGTGTTCTGCATCAACGAGCCAACGACTAACGCTGGTATTATTGTCTACTCGGTCATGTTCGGTTTTGTATCGGGTACCATCATATCGGCTGGTTCAGCAGCCATTTCTAAGTGTACAAAGGTAAGTTGACTTTACGAAATGCATGAGACATACGCTGACTTCGTCTTTTCACCATTTTAGGACCCGAGGAATCTTGGCACGTACATGGGTATGGGTATGGGTGTTGCAGCATTCGCTGTTCTCGTCGGCCCTCCAATCAACGGCGCGTTCATCGATCGATACGGCGGGTTCAAAGAAGTGTCGATTTTCAGTGGCGTGATGAGTTTGATGGGTGGGCTTATTGCACTGTCTGCTAAATTCGCCACCACGGAAGGTATCTTGGGGAATGTTTGAAAGGGTGTGGCGAGGGATCTGTCTGTGGAAGGCGAAGAGGATTGTTAGCCTAGATGTAGGGGCCTCAGCTTGAAGGGAAGTAATTAGGTGGTCATAGATTGAATTGATTGTCATGTCAGAGGGTATGAAACATTGAACCCGTTACGCCAGATAACCGTAATGAAAACCTGTACATCATCAGCGGCAGCCGATCCCCACATATAAGACGTCTTGGTAGCCATTCTCTTCCGATCTGCCCTCGCGACGCCACATGCGCTCGTCCCAACAGGCGCGTAAGCGTATACAGATGCGCGGTCGTCTCGGGTGCGTGAAGCCTTGTATGCGCGTAGCCTATCTGGCTCGTCTATGCCGGGATGGGCTCGTAGGTGTTGTGGGCTTGGCGGTTGGAGAAGAGGTAGTAGATGATCATGCCGACGACGGGGAAGAGGAAGACTACGAGGGCCCAGAGCACCTTGTTCGGGACGGGACGGTTGGACTTGAAGATCTCGACTACAGCACATGTTAGCTTTGATCGACGCGCGGCAACCGTGCTGTAAAGAGCGTTGCGGGTACTTACTCCACGCGATAATGTCGAGGACGAGGACGATGAATCCAATGATACCGCCACCGGTGCCAGCTTGCCAGGGCTTAGCTGACTGCGCCGTAATGGGAGCTGCCTCGGCGAGCATGAACATGGACAGCTGGAGGAGCAGTGAGAGCACGAAGTTCATCATGATGGCGGTGATGGGTGATGTTAGGCTGAAGTGGGCAAGATGAAGCGTGAATGGGTGCAGTGAGAGAGAGAAGACGAGTGTTGCGTTGTTGACGGCTGCTGCCTTGTATATGAAAGCGGCGGGGCGGAGCTCGAGCTGTTTGATATCCGCACGGACCTACGTCACTGGAAATCCCACTGTCACGCGACACGCTTCCAAGGTACACATGCATCATGCCGCAGGAGAGACGGTATATCACTGTTCTTAACACACGCAGCGCGTCTGTACCCGTGCTTACTCCCCGCATTCTCGTCGCCCTCCAAATAAGCAAAGATAAGGTTCGAGAGACGCGTGAGTGGCGCGTTGGCCTCAGCCACACAGCCAGTCTCTGCCCGATCGATCACGCCGCAGAAGGGAATAGACATACGACAATGGGAGATAGAACGGCAGCCGTCCTGTTCAGGTTAAAATAACCTATGATATATCTGATTGGCAGGCTAAGTTCTATGTCTACCCGCAGGCTTCCAGAATTGGGTCGATAGCCTTGACAGGAGGACGGCTTCGATACAATCACACAAAAGTCTCTCTTCGCAGCACAGCCCCTCGACATTACCCATTCTCTCTTGCCGAGGGTACCCTCCACTGTGGCGAACTTACTGAAAAGCGCAGAGAGCATCTTCCATGCGCTCTTCATTCTTCTCCCATCCTCCCACACCTGTTGACTCTGGTAGACATGATATATTTCCGGGCTTCTTCACCAGGGAGAAGATCACACCTCAGCCAACGAGAGCTTGCGTCAGAAGCCTCTCCTGCCCACTCAGGTAGTTGCGTTTTTCCAACCAACGAAGTTTCCCCTTGGCCCTTTTCGAACTCAATTTCACCTGAGCCCCCTTCAAGGCGCTGGGTACGTCCTTCGCTATCTTGCCTACATCTTCGACGTGCTTGACGACACTCTTGCCCACCTTGCCTGTTGTAGCCTTGAACCCATCCTTGCAGACGGTCTCGATGACCTGTATAGTTGATCGGCGACGGGTTCTTGGCTCGACACCGAAGAAGGGATAGGGATCGAATGCTACGTATTTTGGCGGCGGATCGTGGTTGGTTACGTCGTCGAATTGATGCAGAGATGTTTGAGGTCGACATGGAGCGCCGTGCTCAAGCGCTGCCGCTGCCGCTGAAGAAGCGAGTGGGAGGCTGGTAGTGCGCTCATGTAAGCCGTAAAGCATGAATGGTCCAGGTCGATGCAGCGCAAGGTTGTTCTCGCTCGCAGTAGCGCTTGGGAGATAAAACCCAAACCGCCGTGCATCACTGACACCACTGCTATGAGCTGACCTTCTCCGCGGCCCAGACTCAAGCACCGCTGTATGTATTTCGGGTATATCTGCGATAGCTGCGAGGGTTCGGGCTTGAGGCGAAGGCTGAATGGAAGGAGACTCGGGAGAGGAAAGAAGGGCCGTATCGGGCGAAATGGGACCTGGCGGTAGGGTTGTCGCGTCTTGTAATGTCATCGCGTGAAGCTCATCTCGTAAGGCATCCACTCTCGCATGTCTTCCAATGCTACTAGCAGATGAAGGCAGCTGGGAGCTCTCATTGAACGGCCACATTGAGGTTGCCCACCTGCTGTTGATGTTGGGCGAAGCGGGAGAAGCAGCTCATGAAGAGGCTGCATGGAGGAGGGATGAAGAGGAAAGCATTGCGGGGTGTCGCGCCATGGTTATGCATGTTGTAATTGCGATAGCCGGCTCCAGCAGTAGAGTTGGCTCGCAGTGGTTGATGCAGAGTGGTTCTGGTCCGCTAAGTCGTAGTGTCCGGCTTGTATCCTGCGCGTCGCATCGAGACTGTCGACGGTGCTCTAGATCTCGAATGCTCTCCGGAGGGTGCCGTCCGGTCTGGTCTGCTCGTACACGGCGGGTGCGCGCGTGTGTGTACGATGGGCGAGAGATGGTGTTGGAACCAAATGACGACAGCTCCAGCTACCTCGGTCCTCTTGGCAAAAACCACGCCCTCGAACCGACCTGAAGCGTTACCCTCTCACCAACACGACACAAGACAGTACAGTCATCATCCTTTTCCCAACTGATTGAAGGCCTAGGTACCTTGATGTGCTTCCTGCAACGCTGTTAGCATCGAAACGAGCGGCGCAGGCTGACGGACGCGCCACTTTCTCGTGCAACGTATGTACCATCGCATAATGCATTCAGCATGCTCTGACGACTGTGCAGACAAATTGCAGGCCATGTAGAACTTGGCAGTATGCATCTTCACATGATCGGTAGTCCTCTTCGCCTTGAACACCGCGGCGCGCGCTTCACTATACATGCCGAGGAAAGGATATTGCTGGCTCAATGAATTGGCTCGCAGGAACCTGGAAACTATGACAGATGCTAGAAATCCTTACAAGAGAGACCTTGATGGTGCTGGTGCTGATAACTGAGCTGATGCGTATCCCTATGGCTCCTGCTGCTGACAGCAAAACATGTCAGCAGCTCATGAGACGACACGAGACGACATGAGAATAGGCACATCTAATCATCGTACGATCAAACGGAAATAGTATTGCGGCAGAAGTAGCCAAGGACGCCCTAGTGCTCAGTGCGGCCGGATATGTTGCTCTCTGGTAGATGAGCCACCGCTGTCCATAGTGTATGAATTACGGCACCCAGCAGCCTGTTTTAACTCTGCAGGTACCCCTTACCGCGTGTTGGTTTGGGAAGCAGGTAATAACCGTGCAGTACATCTGGTCTCGCGTCCTTGCGGCACAGCATATGGCGACACTTGGAATGCATGGCGCTTGTTCGAGAAGGAGCGAATTGTTCGCGCAACGCCCGATGCTGCAACACTCTCGTAAAGGACTACAACGGTCGGCGATCTATGTGCGCAGTTGAGGAACCTTCAAAAGGACTGATTCAAAGAGAAGCCTGGTAGTAGATCAGCCTCGCGGCGTTGGCATGGACCTAGTGTTCGGATACACGGACCACCACCGGGATTAAATCAGCCGCCAACAACGGCCGCACCGCAGCACGCAAGAGTAGGATGATAATATCCGCCCATCTTATCGACAAATTGCGTTACACAGGACGATGTCGTAAACTCTCGTACATAGGGCCTTCGGCAGGCTGGCCGTCCTATCCAATCAACCCCGATCCTGGCTTATCATTCAGGCCAAAGCGACTATACCCCTTTGATCCTGTCTCTTATCAGCCACCAAGACCCTGAGAGTCTACATCACCCTTTAGTACAAGCGCGACCGTGGCTTACGGGTCCTTGGCCCTTTGAGACATCCAGTCCGGCGCGTTTGATTTCCTCGCATTCCTTCGCGGCACCGAATCTCAGGCCAAATACAGCCACCCAAGCCAGAAGCTCCACATTGTAAGCTCGGCTCCATCACTATGGGATTTGGAACGCCCTGCTTATCGCTGCCAAGACGGGCCATGTTCGACGTTGGGGGCACAGCAGCTTCGCATGTGTGGGCGTCAAAGGCGAGCAGGGGCTCAACGGCGCATCAATCTCGGTCCCTGGAAATTGGCGGAATGGCGTGAAAGAACAGGTGGGAAGATATATCAGCCTGGAGAGCCCCTGCCCATCCCGTCTTTGCTTTCCAGAATACCCCAGAGGTTCCAGTCCGGGTCGATATACCGACATGTCTTCAATCATGGAGCCACCACCCACCGTAAGTATCCCCAGCTAGGACGGCAACCTGCCATGCAGCATGAATAACAATTTTGTAGCCCGAATTCGATCCGGCGAAGCCCAATGGCGGCAATCCAGATGTCGAGAATGTCAACCTTCAGTACACAGGCCTGGAGTTCCACTACATCTATCTCATGATTATGGCTTTCCTTGTATTCCTCATCATACCTGGAATCGGCTTCCTCTACTCTGGTCTTTCTCGTCGCAAGTCGGCCCTCTCCATGTTATTCCAGTCTTTTGCAGTCATGGGAGTTGTTACCTTCCAGTGGATGTTCTGGGGCTACACGCTCGCGTATTCTCGCACTGCCAGTCCGTTTATTGGCAACATGGATAACTTTGGCCTCAAGAACGTCATGTCTGCGCCATCTCCCGGTTCATCGTTCTTGCCCGAGATAGTCTTTTGCCTGTATCAGATGCTCTTCTGTGCATGCACTGTGCAGCTCGTCGTCGGTGGATCATTTGAACGCGGTCGCATCCTACCTTCAATGGTCTTTGCCTTCTGCTGGGCGACTATCGTGTACTGCCCCATCGCATGCTGGACATGGAACGCGTAAGTCTCGCGATTATGATCATCGAACTGAGCTAATTGGATCATAGGAACGGATGGTTATTCAACCTTCCTTCACTTGACTTCGCCGGTGGGGGTCCCGTCCACATCGCGTCCGGTTGGTCCGCCCTCGCATACGCTTTCGTCCTCGGCAAGCGTCTACACAAAGGTGACAAAATTCACGGAAAGGCTCACAACCCCACACTGGTCTTCATAGGCACTGTCTTCATCTGGTTTGGGTGGTTCGGCTTCAACGGAGGTAGTGCTCTCAATGGCACAGTCCGCTCTATGCTGGCGGCGTTCAACACCAACACCGCCGCTAGTTTTGGCGTGCTTGGTTGGACATCGGTTGAGTACGTCCGTACCAAGGGTCACTTTTCCGTCGTCGGTGCTTGCTCTGGAGCCATCGCTGGTCTTGTTGGTATCACTCCCGCTGCAGGTTATGTTTCTGTGTGGATTGCTGCCCTGATCGGCTTTCTCACTGCGGCCATCTGTTCTCTTTGCCAGAACGTCGACAAGTGGATCAAGATCGACGAGGGCATGGATGTCTTCAAGCTCCACGGAATCGGTGGCATGGTTGGTTCATTCCTCACCGGCATCTTCGGCCAAGCCTGGATCTACGACCTTGACGGCATGGGTCCCTACGACGGCCTCGGTGGCATGGACGGTGTGGGTGTTCAGATCGGCCGCCAATTGGCCGAGATCGTTGCCATCGCCTCCTACTCTTTCGTCGTCTCCTGCATTCTTCTGTACATCCTGAAGTTTATCCCTGGCATGCATCTTCGTGTCACCTCTGAGGCTGAGATGATGGGTCTGGACTACGACCAGTTTGGTGGTGAGCAGATTGGCGACTGGAGTATAATGGACCAGAACCACTACGAGGCGAATGTCAGCAGCTCAAGCAGCCAGAATGTGCCTACATCTGTTCCTGCGGCAGCGGTCGGAAAGCAATCGTAAGAGTTAGTGGTGAGCGCCTAGTACTAGGTGTTGGCGCAGCGCGGGCAGCGCTGCAGTTGGCTGTTAAAATTGCATAACAACTCCAAAACGAAGGCTCTTCAACTGGCCATCATCACACGGTGTAGACAGAGACTTTATCAAATCCATAGATTTATCACTGATAGGTATATTAATCATCTTTCATTCCCTAGCCTCAACTATACGTACTGTACGAGAATCCTTGCGAAGTACAGGGGGAGAAGCTGCGACGACTGCAGAACCTTGTATTGACCCATCTGAAAGCGTCGCTCGTGTTCAGCGGGCTTAGATGTGTTAACAACCTTTCTCGAAACGGTTCGCAAGCGGTAGCTCTCAAATTCATCATGCATCGGTCGTTACGTTAGTTCCGAATAACTCGTTGATGCTACGTGGTAGCGGCGGTAACCTTGGAGGAAACAGATCATAAACTGTATCTTCATCTGATGAATCATCATTTGACCCAAAGACGGTCTCTCGACTTCTGGCGGCAGGTCGGTGTCCGACGAAGGGCGCTCCGCTCAGAGGTGAAGTCATTAGAGACACCGAACGTGTATGAGAGGGTCGAAGAGCCGCGCCGAAATTTGGCTGTAACGCACTTCTCAGCGTGTGCGACAACATAACTTCGGACTGTCCGGTCGAGCTCGTGGTCTCTGGAAGTGGCAGGCGCATCCGATGTCCACGGCCACATATGAGCGAGCTGACTGATATAGGAGCTCTTGGTGTTATGTGAGGAGATACCGAGGATGACGACATAGACGTTGAGCAGCTGCGCTTTGATGATGAAGAGCTGAGATCCGTACTTGAGGAAACCTTAATCGGCATTGTGACATGTAGAGACGCATGCTTTGTCGTGTCCAATTTACTGACATTGAAGCATCCATTGCCGGTAGCAATCATATCGTCAGAAAGTCTCAGTACCACCAACTGCGCACGTCGCAGCTTTAGAGACTGCGCAACGTCATGTCGAAATGGGAGGAGTTCCTCAGCGCTGAAGTCGCCCGTGTGCCGAGTGAGTCCGGCGAAGAAGTCTATCATGAACTTTTCGATTTTCGTGTGGGTGCCAACATGGTCCTCCAAATATATGAAGGGTTCGTGTTCTAGGGGTATTTGGGCGTGAGCGTTCAGTAGCTCAAGGTAGAATGCGCGATAAGTATCTACAAGCTTGTTTTGTAATCGCACATCGTCGAGCATGTCTGCGAGATGCCACGCCTTCGCCAGTTTAAGCATCGTATCGCAGCCACCTGTGAGCTGCTTTAAAGGGTTCTTTGCACTTGGTCGCAGTCGCCGTAAAAGACTGCTGCTGCCCAGGTAATCCAAGATGATCTCAAAGACATCGGCGTCGGTATTCATAATTCTGCATCCCTGTACGAGACGCGCGCGCAGTACTGGACATGCCTTCAGGGCCGAGCCAGGGATATGGACAAAGCGCGCATAGGGTGGTGTACCCACTCGAACTTGGATATTGTTGGTATCCGGAGCTCTAATGCGCACCTTCGCCGGAGAAGCATAGACAGTGGTAATATCTGCACTTGAGGAGCTCGTAGAGGACCGTCCGTTATAGGAAGACCGATCACCGAGTGTCGCCTGAAGCGACGTGAGCATTGTCGAGATTCAATTAGGGGTTCTGTTCGGGTTGAAAGCGTGGGATAGCAGGAGTTGAATATTGAGGCGGGTAGATGGTGCCACCAATTTCTAATGTTTGTTGAAAGCTGGAGAAGTGAATGAGAAAGTGGTGCAGCATTAATACACATGACCTGTATATGAGGTCCCATGGGCAGGCCTGTCAATACGACTTGAGAGGTTCAGGATACGCGATTCCTCTGGTTCAGTGGTGAGCGAACCAAGGTACATGCTTCGTTTCATTATCTACACATCTTGCTTTATTTCAAGCTGTGTTTGACGTTGGGCATCGGGAGAAGCTCACATATGTTGAACACATCCTTTCAAGAATAACTCAACATGGTGTACATGAAGCCGCATAGTCTCCGTACTCATGGAAGCCATATAATACGGGTGCCTGCAGATGTTGCGAACGCCGAGGATGGGTGTAAACAACACCTTGTGAGAGTAGCACCGCAAACTTCATCCGCTGTGTAATGCTGGCATCTGGGTTGGCCGATCGAACGAACGTTCGCGAAGATCCATTGCACGGCGAGCATGGTGTCGTGGGAGCCACAGTAGAATACTGCTGCGTGACCTATGAGCAGCTCGAAGTTACCAACAGCGATTGCTGGATCCCAATTGGGAAGCTCCTCGGAATGCACGGTCCATTTGCGTTGGTAAAGAAGGCGCTGCTACGGATACGCAGACGTAACTGTTGTGCGAAGGGGTGCACTCTTGATCTGCAAAGATTCAGTGGTGATGGAGGCTGATGCCCAGGTGTAGAAGGGGGCAAAGGGAGCCGGCACGCCAGGATCAGGGGACGAATGTGCACGGCCCATCGCTAGTCGGCCCGATGCCAAATGCAAACCTCGCGTCATTGCCCCTACATCTCAACCACGCGCAACAGTTACTCGCGCCTCATGTTTGCATCCAAGATCGCCGGGTCGTCATTGCGGTCCGCGTGCTACGCATCTCGGTTTCCGGCGGTTTCTACCTTTCGTCCTGCTGTATCACAACTCCGTCACCTTTCCAAAAACCGCGTACATCGTGACCAGCAAAGGAATGATGCCCAAAAGCCTACACACGAGCAACCAACTGTCTTGGTAGACGTATCACCAACCATCGATCATACTGCCGAAAACGCAACACCTGAAAGTCCTAGGAGGGTTAGGTATCTGCGCCCCGCACTATGGGCTCTTTCGGTATCCTGCGGCATATTCTACGGTCTCGCCTATCTAGAGGCCAAGAGGGAGCTCAAAACAAAGCCGACATCTAGTGGAGGGTGGTTTCAGGCACCGCAATGGAACACAACACAACGCGGACCTCCAACCCCAACTGAAGTCATAACTGGAGCGTGGACCGGTCTCGATCCCATTTCGCGAGTCACGTACGGACTTATCGGGGCCAATAGCGGTGTTCATCTTAGCAGCTTTCTCGTGCCTAAAGCCTGGGATGCACTATGGCATACACCCGCTCGCAACGTCAACTACACTCAATTTACATCCATGTTTGTACATGCTGGAGCTCTGCATTTTTTCGTCAACATGTATTTCTTGAACAACTTCATGGCACCAGTCGGATACTCGCGACTGTTCGAGGGTAGCCCGTATCATACGTTGTCGTTCTTCCTCTCGGCAGGTGTGCTGTCGGGCTTTGCTCAACACTGGCAGACATGGAGTACCCGCATACCTTTCCATCGACGGCCCATCCCCGAGATCTTCATCAAGTCCGGAGGTGCATCAGGAGCACTTTTTGGAATATTAGGGGTGTTCTGCATGCAATACCCGAACGCTGGAATAGGGATATTGTTCATTCCAGTACACTTCGATGCGCAATATGTACTGCCTGCGATCCTTCTCTTCGATCTCGTTGGCATCATTCGCGGTTACAGCTTCGTGAACTTTGGCCACGCAGTAAGTTCAACGCGCATGACTCCACGGGACTTACTAACATCATTAGGCTCACTTCGCCGGCGGGATGCTTGGCATAGCATATTCATACTTTGATGGTAAAACAAACCTTTGGAAACCGCTAGTGCGCCACTGGAAACGCCGCCTACAGTCCTAGATCGTTGGGGGATTGAAAATCACGAAGGACAAATCAAACGACCAGTTGGAAAGCTGCAAACTTTCAGACAATGTACAACGGCGTCGAAAGTTCTAACAAGCCACATCCACGATGGACACTCCTCTCAGTACATGCATTAGGACAAAGAACACAAACATTATCAAACTCCACATCTGTTCAATGGATGCGCAGTCGTATTTACACCGGAAACATCAGACGATGTATTTCTTTCACGTGGTACAAACCGATGATACTGTGGCCGATAGCTTATAAAAGCAGGAATCTCACAAGCCCATTGTCTTCTCGAAAAAGACATCGCAACCATCAGAGACTCACACGACCATCCGACACCAAAACATGCCTTTCAAGATACCGAATGACGGTGTCACTATTACGGTCAGATCCGACAACGGGCACCTTGTTCCGATCGAGCTCAATGATCACGTACTCAGAAACTGTCCGGTAATCAACGCAATGCCCTCGGGTACCATACTACCAAACGTGCAAGTGAAGCCTTTTCAGGCCGTGACTAGTTATCTGGACGGCGACAATCTCCCGTCGGTCTTCGCCAATCGCGTCGACAGTATTGCGCCTTTGCTCCTCTTTGCTCAAACGTGGGCGCTCGCGGCGCGACTTGGTCTTCCTATCTTGCAGAATGAGCTCATATCGGTTATGACCGATGTTCACGCCAGAGTCATTAACGGGAGCGGAACAGACTCGCATTGGCAGAACACTGCCGATAGGTCTCTCGTCAAAGCTTTCCTGCATCTTCGAGAACAGGTCGGGGCGAATAGTCATGCCGAAAAGTTCCTCATATGCTTCGTCGGCAAAACGGCACCGTTCATCAGCGAACTGGAACAAAATCTCACCCGCGAACATCTCGACCCTGCTATCCGAAACGAAATATTGGAGAAAGCACGATCCTTCGGTCAGGATCCCATTAAACATCAACCACAAATGTTCCGTATCAATCCTCAACAGCCACCAAAATATCGACCCCTTGAGCAAGACTGTAACGACACAGGTATGGCTGATGGGTTTTGGTCACCCTCCGGGTCGTCACGCTCAATTACCAGGGACGACATGTGGAACATGCCTCCACAACACCCTAGATCTCCGAAATTCATGTACCCGCGGCCACGCAGCCCGCTTTCCAATCGATTCGACCACGGCTCAGGTCCACTGGTATGCACACAGCCTGGAGACCCCAGTGATCCAGATCCAGGGTACACATCGCAGGCCGTCAATTTCGATGATCGCAATCTTCCCACTGGCGCTGGTGTTAATGTGATCCGATTGACAGGTCAAGGCCCAGGCGGGCCACGATCGCTACCATCCCCGGCCAATCATCATCATGACACCACATTACCCTACATCATCCAAATCACGCAGCACAACGACAACGCTCATGGAAACGGGAACCACACTCACTATGGCGACAAACACAGTACGACTGCACATGCTCAGGGTGGTAGTAGTGGAGGCTCAAACCGGACTGTACGAGCAGTAGCGGATAGCGGAGAACGGCGCTACAAGCTCATCAGGGAGAGGAAGGGAAAGCAATCCAAATGGTTTTCACTCTTGGCATACGGCAGCAAGTACTATTAAGAGCAGAGTGTGTGTTGCGAATGCCTTTGGTTTTGTTGGTCGACTGGTCGTTCACGTTCGCACATCCCGATGCGTCATTATTATGTAGCTCCAACCAATGACTCGCTCATCAATCAAATCCTCTTGTTACCATGGAACGTTCAATCTTTATGCGCGATACCACACCCCAAAGAACCAACTCCTGACCCTCTCCCTCTTGCTCATCCTGCTTTTCGCACTACCCATCTTCAGCTTTTCGCTTTCCTGACGAATTAGCTCTATGCTATTGACGGTGCGCAAGGCAAGACCACCCAGGCCTTCGATATCCACCTCTTCTTCGCCCTCTTCCGGGAACGCCTCACTGCACACGTTTTCTAGATCGCTCTGACGAGAACAAAATTCAATCCTCGTTCTCTTTCGTCTCTCGACGACGAGACTGTCGATTGCACGGAGAGCTAGGGAAGAGGTAACTTCAGCGTCTTCGATCTCCTCTTCAGTTGTGTTACATCGTGTCTCTGGTCGTGGAAACGAAGGCGCTCTTGCGTGGCAGCGTGTGAGTGGGTATGTAGAGGCGTGAACACGGCTGTGTGCGGAGTCGGTTGGAGATGACATGTCTGCGTGATGTGCGCTTGATCTTTGGATCTTGGAAATCGAAGATGCTCGATAGTAGTTGGAAGCTGATATGGCTGTCGCTTTGATCGAGGCTGAAGATAACCGGTAGTGTGGAGGGCTGAGATTGAGTAGAGTGTAGCAGAGGCAGAAGGGATGTTGAGAGAAGAGAATTAGAATTAAGAGCAAGAGCAGACGACTTATAGCAGATTAAAGAGTCAGAGCCTGTGGCTTCTTTTTCTTTCAAACTATGGGAGCCATGATGATGGTACCTTGGTTTGATGTGTTCCATACATTGGTTCCAAACATGCCATCTCCTATTTCACATTACTCATCCCTCATCTCTCATTGGAAGCGCGAACTTTACGTCAGATGTACCGACTGTACGCCAAAACAGCCACTCGTATGGTACGGGCCTCAAAGCCCGCGTCGCATCTCACCAGATATCGGGAAGTCAAGGTCGGCTCCCGCTAACTGGACGCCAAGAGCCCTAATCTTCTCTTTCAGTTGCTTCTGTAACTGTGCAGGCATGGAAGGCAGCCCACCAAGTTCTTTAACCTTATCTCTAATCTCGGGAGGTAGCAGTGCCAGGTAGTCCATGTCGGGTGAGCTCATCATCTGCCTAAACTTCTCGTCAAACATTCCTTCGAAATCTTCCGCGTTCAGCCCATATGAAGAGCTGCAAAGATGCTCCGTGGGGATATCAGTATAGCCTAGTCCACGTAGCGTCTGACATGCGAGTATCTTCATCTGCTGTTCACATGATGTGCAGTACCAGCGCGACACCTTCTCCACACCGAGCTTCTTTACACATGACTTGTGAAAGTACGTAGTAGTACAGTCGCGATGTGAGCAAACGACAGTGTCCTTCGCGAGTAATCCGCCCTTTGGTGCGGTAGCACGACAGTAGCAAATTCGCTCCGTACCTGAACGCTCGAGTTCGTTGTGCTGGATATCCTGTAACATGACCTGAGTGAGCTCCTCTTTGTTGAATCCGTTCTTTGCATAAAGTCGCTCGAATCGAAGCTCTTGAGCCATTAGTGCTCCAGGATTGAAGCCATTCTTAACGTCGTCGTACTCCTTCTGCAAACGGTCAGGTACGCCATCTGGGCTGCGATTGCGCGCTCGACTAGTAGGGTCTTCCATGAGATAGCTGATCAGGTCATCGTCTACTAGCATCAAGCGGCCCTTGGTCCGATGATCCTTCTCGTACAGTGATAGTAGTTTCTCTCCACGGAGGCGGTTGAAAGGTCCCGTGCTACACAAGTCTAGGCATGGCATCACCAGGTAGCATTGATCTCCCAGAGGATCAACACAGGGACAGTCTATGTCAGAGTCAGTATCTGCTACTAAGTGCCAGTTGCGATGCACTTACGAGGCTCATGGAAGGGACAATCAAGAATGTCATTGTTCTCAAACGAACATGATGTGCTATGTGAACAACCATCCCATGATGGCGGGAACGGATTTGTGAGTTGATCGCTAATAAATTTGCGGGCAAACCTAATCCAGTGCATGTGCTTGCCGTGTTTTGTGATAGGTAGTACAGGTTCAGGCAGAGGTACTGGAGACACTCCCTGAGCGAATGTCGTGTCCGTGGAGATTGGCTCTGATACTACCTCGGTGGAAGCATCGTGATCATTGGCGCTCTCCTTGTACGGTAGCACATCTTGAGAACTATCGTGGTCCTTGTTGTAGAGTATAGTCTCAGGTAGCATGGAAGCAGATTGTGCTAAGACGTCACCCACGTCATAGACGTCTTCAGTGGCTTCGTTCCGGAGATCAGGAAGACTAATAGCTGCCTCCGGTATAGACTGCTTCTTTGCCTTGCGCTTCGCCTCTCGTGCCTTCTTAGCCTTCTTCCTCTGCGAGATTGCGGGATGGCCGTTGGCAGAGTCTTCTGTCCCGGTCGTAAAACTCTCGGGTACTGACATACCCCAAGCCTTTGGAGGCTTCACTGCTGGAGCTGGGGTATAAGGCTCATTTGAAGAGCTCCGCGAGGCTGAGAGGTTTGGGAAGTCGCGCGAATCGGAAAGCCATGGAGTCGGTCCAGGCCGAGGAGCACGAGCCGGAGGCTTACTTGGAATGTTACCCCAAGCGCGCGTCTTTGCTACCGATTTTGTTGGCGTCACTCCATTTGTGACGACTTGCCATCCATCAGGAGCTTGTTGTGACTTCTTGATCCTGCCAGGCACTGTAGTCGGCCCCCGCTCTGGAGCCTTGACGTTGATCACCAGAACCGCAGCCGACTGTCTGTTCAAGGTTGGGGCGGGCGGCAAAGGTAATAGCGGAGTATGATAGGGCTCGATATCTGCATGGTAGAGTCCATCGTCGCCGTTCACGCGCTTGTGGTTGCTCTCAAGATGCCTTCGGTCGGAGATGTCAAGGGTACTAGACCGCGGCGGCGACTGGTCATCGTCCTGATCACTGGATTTCTGTCAGTTTTGAAAATGAATGAGTTGCGCAACGAACTTGGGCAGCGTCTTGTCGCAATTTTGTGGGACTAAAGATGAGGGCAAGGGCAACGAACCTGACCAGTGGAGCAGTCTCATCCGTGGGGGTGATACCGCCACTGAAATCACTCAGACTCGACGCGAACTTCTCCCCAGTTTTCCAGTCCTTTCCAGTATACCTCTCTTCTACAATACCGTACGCGGTCTTACTAGTGTATCGGAGATAGCCTGCTCGTCGCATTCGCACTTCGGCATTGTCTTTCTTGACCAGAACGATGTCCTCCAGAATGGCGTGCTTGAACGTGTCGACGAGGCCTTGGAACAGCTTGAGTTCTTTCCCTTGTAGACCCTTCGTTTTGGTGTTACGCCTGAGTAGCTCGTTGATACGGAAGGTTTCCAAGATGCGGTCCATTTCGGCTTCGAAGTCAACGTTTAAAGACTCGACAGGCGCCTCGGCGAGCTTTCTGATTCCCTTGCGGCCGACTTGCGTGCTGTATACATGGGCGTGGTACTGTGGAGTAGTCAGTAATTTGGACAGAGTAGATACCAAAACAACAGACTCGGCACCTACACGAAGCTGTCGCTCAATCTCCTCGATCTCTTCCGGATTCCGCGGCCCGTCGGCGTCGTTGCTCGTTATGCCCTCAGCTGAATGTACAACAGAGTCGATGTATCTAATCTCCTCCTGCGTAATGACTCTAGATCTACTAGCCGCTCTTGCCAGGCGCTTTGCATCCTTCCGCTCACGCTTTGAGGATGGAGTGTCCTCATCGCCGAGATCTCTCGCTCTTCCACGTTCGTCTAGCTCAGATTCGTCCGGCACGATGTTCCAGTCGATCTCGCCACAACTCTCATAGACGGCTCGTAAGCGCTCGGCAATGTCGTGATGACGCTTGTAGTGTTGCTCATCAATGCCCATGCAGTACTTGCAAGTATGACCGCGAAGTCGCATGAACATAGCCTGGAGAGGTTAGTGCATCGTTCGCCTTGGGTATATCCCATGCAACGAACCTGGTGGAAGCGCACGCATGGCTCGCTGTGCTTGCCGAAACAAGACGCCCTCGCGCCGGGGTGGCTCAACGGACGCTCGCAAAAGCCGCAGTGGTGTCTATTGGATTATCATTAGCGACCGTCTGCTTTGGGTGGTTGCCTTCGGACTGCGTTCCGGTGGCCCAAACAAACAAACACCGGGCTCAGCAACTCACTTGAGCGCCTCGGAATCCTCCCACTTGAAAAGAAGACTGTTGACCATGTTAATTCTGTCTGCGCTTTCGAGATCGATCGCGACCTGGGTAGGCTGATGGCGGGAAGGCAGAGCCGCTAGGATTGGCTGCTTTGAGAGTGTGAGCGAGAAATGCACGGGCGATTGAGAGGATAATTCTGCTTGGACACGGAGTGCAGTAGAGAAGACGCGCAATTGTTTGGGATTGTGCGTGGCAGCGTAGCGGGGCGAGGTGCAATGGCTGTTGACTGGTGTAACAGCGCATCCAGGGTTGCTCCGAGGCTGGCTACGTAATTGTGCGGAAAGAGCGAGTGACTGCGACAACACAACAATGAAAGATTTCTGTAGAGACAGCAACCAACGAGACTTGCGCAAATATCAATTGTGTTCGATCAAAAAGAGTGCCTCCGGGTCGTTGTAAGGATACGACTCGTCGTCGTTGCGGTGAAGAATGCAGTGGACCGACCATCCGCGAGGTTTCGCGTTGTTGCATCATAACGGCCAGGATTAGACAGGATTTTGACACCATACAAACGCGAAGACCACGAATCAAGCACCACTATTAAACATCCGACACAATGCGCGCACCTGCCCAGACATAGGGATAGTTGCGTTGGTACCAGTTGACGCTTCGACACGTTAATCATGTGGTCTCATCTGCAGCCACTGTCGTTCACTTACAAGGTCTTACGCCCAGCGATGCGCGGATGCGTCGCCCACGATCCACCCAGCGTGACGTTGTGTTTACCGTCGAAGAAATCGGCTGCCTACTGTCAGCGATATCATCTCATGATGTGTTGAGGAGCAGAAGCCCGTCGCATCGCATCATACCTGTATAGCCTGGATACAACTCCATCGGCTCGAAGCCGTCATGCTTCTCCAGCACAGTGCTAGTCCACTCCCAAACACCACCCAGGTCAGATTGGCCGCAGAGCTTGTTGCCCTTCTCGACCACTGAGACTGGATGCCAGTGTTTGAAGCCCACATTCGTTCCCTCAAGGTCAACGAAAAGATTGCGTGGGTTGAGACTAGATACTGCGCCAGAGTCGCCGTTTGACAAAGCTCGGGGTGGTGGTGTCTCAAAAACGCCTTCGTTGATCAAATGGCTGCAGACTGTTAGTCAAGAGTCTACGAGGATGGATAACAGGCATCATACCCGTTCACGGCTGGAATCCTGTTTCCAAGCGAGCTCTCAAATTCCGGCTTCATGCTGTCGACATAACTGTAGATGCTTCGTGCTTCTTCCATGGTAGGGATGCGACCGCCCATCCAATGCGCACAACCAGCTAATTCATCGTAGGAGGCGACTACAGGCCATCCCATGACAAATTTCAAGGGAACAGTGCCGTAGACAGTGCGTACAAATTTCCCTCCCGTGATACTCTGAGGTGAGGCATTAACACCTTCATGGTGGCCGTTTACCACGCTGTCTCTCTTTCCAGTGGTCAGGTCCTTGGCGTTTGAGTATGGCTGTTCACACCACGACGCAGGTATGGCTGGATTCGACAAGTTAGCAGACGAGCTCAGACGTTCGATCAATACACGCGACAACTCCCGCCGCAAAGATTACATACCTGTCTTTCCTGTCTTGGACAGATATGTGGCATACTCCCCATTTGTGATTGGCCGAGCCTTTGCGCGGAAGGACTTGACATGTGCTGAGCGGTGAGGCCTCTCGTTATCCCAGCCAAAGTAACGCTTGGTCTCAAAGTCATTCTCTGGGTCTTCGAGACCGATGTCGATGTCCGCTTCGGGGATTGTGAACCACTCGTTAGCGGTTGCTAGGGTCTCAGATTGCGCCGCAAACGCCGAAAAGTCCGGGAGTTTGGTTCCTGGAGGTGGCAAAACCTTGTCACTCTGGATCAGCATATAGAGCAATGTCTCCAGGTGCATGGCTTCATGTTCAAAGCCGATCCACAGTGCTCGCGACACGCGACCGTTCGACTCTGCTTCTCCCGAAGTGTACAGCGCCTCAACCTGTTGTCGCACAGTCTCTTGAAACTTCAGGATTGTCTCCAGTGGGGGCCACGCTTCGGGAACCTCGGAATGAGCATGACATTGAGTTGGGTCTTCAACATCAGGGTCAACACCACGTTCAAAGATCTTCCAGAAGTAGGCGGGGTCTGACGGCTTGCCATCAGTGGCACGGGCGATGTGGATGTCCAAGAATGTAGGAATATGGCCAAGGTAGAAGATGCACTCGTTGCGAAGCTTGATCGGCTTAGATAGTAGCTCTTCTTCGGGTATCATGTCCTTCGTGACCGCGTCCCAGGCCGTCCAAAGCTCACGCCACTCGGTCAAAGATGGCACCGGGTTCGCTGCGTATTCCTCAGGTTTGGTAGGGAAGAACATTGCAGGCTTCGAGACGAAATGCAGGCCGTAGTCGCCCTTCGAGTTTGCCCACACAACATTCTCTGCGAGTTTGGCCAACTCCCAAAGCTCTTTTGCTTCCTCGCGACTGTACTTGTAGGATTCTTCGATACGAACTCTCTCGCCCTGCTTAATATGAACACCGTCGACGAAAGTGTCTTTGCGTGGTGCGACAAAAGCGTGATGTCTTCCAGCCTGTTCGTCGTACTCTCCAATGGCTTCCCAGTCCTGGATGTCGAAAGCTTCCTCGCCCATGAGTGCGTTTGCGTGCTTCAGCCCGTTGAGAATGAACTTGTGTGTTACACCGCTGCGATCGTTGTATGCATGGTAAACACGCTAGTATAGGAATCTGATCAGTGGGTGTTTGCATGCCTGTGGGGACAATAGATTTACCTCGGGATCCTTGCATGAATCGATACCGATAAGCATGGTATCGCCAGTCTGGAGAACCGCACCAAATCCAGCAAGGAATGGCGGTACTTCATGGCGCTTGAAGTTGCCCAAGCTTGAGCCCAGCCAAAGGATTGTTTTCGGTTTCGCTTCGATTTCGGGAGTCTTGAGCCACTCAAGGGCATCATCATAGGTGCCATAGAGGCCAAAGCATTTGACGTGCTTGTACCCTTCTGCGTGCTTGATTAGCGAGTTTCGGCAGTTCGCATTGCCCGGTATTGCGCAATGATAAGGAGATAAGTGTTTGGGCCACTACTATGTTGAGGTGCATGTATGCAGGCTCATGTAGGTCTAAGCCACTTTCACAGGAAACTGATGCAAGCGTGTCGCACTATACAAACCCCACGACTCCCCTCAATGTTAAGCATGATAGAATGAATCCTCACCTGTAGGTATTTCCCCAAATGTTCTCTCCAGCTCCGGCAGGGAAAGGTCGACAGCGTAGTACTCGACGTCTTTGCCAAGACGATCGACGGCTTGCAAGAGTATGTTGACTTTTCTGAGGTTGCTGCAAACACATTAGTATTCACGAAGCACAGGGCTCGTTTCCAATCTCTTGCGAAGTGCGAGCCAGGACCGTACCCGCTCCCCAGTTCCACGACAATGGACCCCGTCGGGATTCGTTCGGCGATTTTCTCCGCATATGTCTCGAGGACTTCAATCTCGGCATTCGTTAGGTAATACCTAACATTGCGAACATTCATCAGCTTGGTGTTCATATAAACCAAGCGTGAAGCTGCTCACTCCTCTTGGTACGTGATCTCTTCGAATAGACGAAGGCCTTTTTGGCTAACAGCAGAGACAAAAGGTTAGCGTGCATCATGGGCTGACTAAATCGTTGCTTACTCGTAAAGCAGCAACGTAGGCAGCTTTTTTTCGCCGCCACTCTCAGGCCGAAGGCCTTTCTTGATATCAGCGAGGATATCCGACTCGGCAGTGTCCGTGCGTATGTCGATTATTTTGGTCGCCATCTCTCTGGGGTGTTTGGTATTGGATGCTGTAGTCAATCGATATGCCCCTCAAGAGCCGGTCTACTAGATACGTCTTATGCCGAGGGTCGCGCGATACTTATACAGCGCGTAAAAGTACGTAATGTGGGTACTCGGACGCTTATGCCGTGCGGTAGCTGACGGTAACTAGAGGGCCGGTAACTGTTCAAACGGAATAGTGTAGAATGCAATGCTCCGTCAGAACGTGTACTGTTTGGCTAGCGGCTGTGGTGGTAATATCACTCGCAAACACGCGACAAATCAGACACGGTTCCTTCTCACGGTCAACGGCGGTGCGAAAAAAAACGCCTGTTCGAGTCGAGCACATCATCGGCAACAACCCCACCGAGGCAATCTACTCTGGTACCAATGCCATCCGGAGGCATGGTAGCTGGAACGTCAAGCATTGCTACGAGACCATAATGATGACGTCAATGTGTGCCGGCTAGGGAAAGGACGGAAGTCCGGGAGCAAAGGCAAAGAAGGTCTCGAAAACCGACGCCAAACCACCGCGTTCAGGAACACGCTGCAGGGCAGGCTAAGGCTGTTCTTCGGTCGCAAACTCTCGCCGACTGTAACATGTTCGTGGATGACCACACTGCCTGCTGCGGGGTCGATGCCTTGCTGCATAAGCGATGCCGTCACAGTGGAGTCGCGAACTTGTTGACACATTACCGTCTGCTCAACCATGGCTGGGCATGGCAACGTGATTGGGAAGGCGGGCGGCTTGTTGGACGCGGTTGGCATTGGCGTAGGCGGCATGGAGAGTGTCAGGTACAAGCGTATCAACCAGCAGAAAATGTTGGCAGCAACAGTGACGACCGTCTGGTGCAGGATCATCACGTGAGCGGCTGTGGGCCTTGGCTCCAGTTGCTGCAAGACTGGGCAATAGGGTTACGATGACGCGAGGTGCAACACCATCGCGGAACAGCAGCGCGCGGAAAAGTCCGCGCGTCAGAAAGCGATCATCTGACTTTGTGCACATTCACCATCAATGCCAGTCATCCATGAATCGTCCGCTACAGGTTGTGCTCAAAAGCCATGATCCGCACGCCAGGCAACAACCTTGATCGTCTGCATACCCGCTGTGACATGACACGCATGTAGGTGCTCTCACTCGCGCGCTGTCCCGCTTTGAGATCAATCACGCTCCCTTTCAATATCCGCTCAGCACTCTACCGCGAAACGATCGCAGGTGCATCTGATGGCTGACTCTGGGTCGTTCTGCGCAAAAGCGCCAATGCTTGTTCTCTAGGCGCATTCGTCTTGCTCCTTACTCACCAGTCTGCCAATATCCAACGTCTCTTTCAAGATGAGGGCTGCCGACGAATTCAAGCAAACACAACTCGCATGGGACTCCCCTTTCATGTGTGTATACGGTCTGTCATACTATCTCACCGATGCTGAGTCGCCTCGAACGACGCTACGCTCCTAGCACAGAAGCACATCGTGGCTTCCCCCTTGCATAGGGCATCACAATACCACGGCCGAACAAACGAAGGGCATCCGCTAGAGCCGTACCTGATCCCATCATCACCGCCTATCTCCGCATGCCTTTTGAAACGTCTCAAGTACCCAGTTCACACGAATGCTTACGAAGTCTCAATGCATCTGACACGGTCATCGGACCTGGGCCGAAGACGTTTTCACCAAGGGCGGCGAAGCAGGAATCTTGCAAACCATCGCGCCCCGCATGAATGTCGTGCTTCATGGGTCTGGCGGCCTGAGCGGCTTGAGCAGCCCATGATAGAAGGGCCCAGCACAGAGCTTGGCTGCGGCAAGCCTCCCGACACCCCTTGGTGGCCCTTCCAAGGTTGCAATTGTCTCCGGGCAGATGGCTTTGTCGCAGTCTGGTTACGACTCTTATTGCTCCGTGATGGCTACGAGATGGGCGTCTGGCCGCCAACCGCGCTGACCCTCGAGTCGGGCGTTACGCCACTGCTGTTCCCGAGCCTTGCTTGTACTTGTTGTTTCCGTTATTCGCGACAGCGTTCATATTGTATGGAATAAGCCCGCGCTAAAGGTGATTAGTCTCTATTGAACCTAGACGTTGCGGTCTGCTGAGTTCGCCCGCGATCACATAAGTATCTTAATTAGACGAAGTGGAAGCCCTGCATTTACAACGTCTCCTATTTCATGTGCTGGACATCAGCTGTGGCCCGATCTATTGCTCACTAAGCTTGCAAAAAAAGCGACTACTGTACCACTCGCAACATGGGCCCCTCTCAGCTGTGGGTCACCCCCGTTACCAACAGCTTCTTCCCTACAAACGAGCTTCCCACATGGAATGCCGATCTTTCGAAACTGCAGTCTGAGAAGGAAATCCTGGAGGATGGACTCGCCAACTGTGTTACCTATCTACAGGTTCTACGTAAGAAGCAAGCTCGAACAGAACGCCGGCTCGTCACAGATCCCTCACTACCACGGAAGAAGAGGAAGAGGTTCCAGCAGGTTAAACGTGAATTGGAGAAAGAAATAAAGCACCGAGAGCAGGATGAACAGGCTTTTCTCAGCAACCTCCAGGCCTGCAAAGCAAATATTTACATCGCCGAGACGGTCTCTCTGCCATCTACAGCCATGTCCTCAACGCTACCAGACTTTGGCTCGATCTCGACAGGATGCTCGTACCCAAGAGACTTGGAATCGGCGCCTACAGAAACGAGTTGGAACGGTTGGACGGATGAGTCGGTCCTCTCGCCATTTCAGAGAGAAAGCATCAGCCCCTTTTTCACCTTCGATGTCGCCCCGGACGAGCATCTCGAGGCCAGAAGTACCGACGGAACGATATCGGATGACTATAAACAACCACTCGATGCCCAGCATACCCGAAAGATCATCCCTTTACAACGTGCATCATCCAACACGCCGACACATCTCCTGCTGAGCCCCGAGGCTCCGATATTCCGCCCTCAGTCCACATATACGAACCAGGAAGGGAGTGTAGCTACACGACTAGCCGGAATCAACCTCCCTTCGGCGATGGTAGTCACAACGTCAAGTATGGTGGTGCTGGAGCTTATGGACAGATGCCTTGTCAGTTATGTGGCCATGGGCCAAGCACGACGGCAGAGTTCACTTGGGAACATAGAAGATCACTTGGGTAGCCTGCGTTTGGCCAAGTCCAGCTCGGACGCAACTGTCACGGGTGGCAAGCTCAAGCATAGAAGAGGGTCCCTATGATGAGAACACGCTGGCAGGTTAGGCAGGTTCCATAACACCCCACGGCACATAATACTATTGGCAGGGTCCCACACTCATTGGTGCGGTCAGCAGTATATATAATTGGGTCCACACATTTCCGTCACGTTCGATCGCTTCCGATGGCGCCTTTCTTGAGCGCGGCAGCAGGCACGGTTGGCGAATGTGGGTTCATCGGAGCAAAAGCTGTTCAGGGAAGATGCAAGATAGGGCGTTTGGGCGGGAGAAAAGGATGTAGCTACAGGCTGTTGATGTTTACAATGTGAAATACAAGAACTGGTTGCTTGCGCTTGTCATCTGGCCTCGGCCCATCGCTGCCGTATTTGGTGAAGCGGGCTGCCCCACACTGTGCCGTCATCACAGCGCACCCGTGTTTGCGCGACTTGCAGACAACCGAACCACCTCTCCCCTCAGATCCACGTTCAACATCTGCACGCTAGCTAGAGTTCAACACTCTACGCCCGTCCGTCGGCCCAAAGAAGAGAAGCGCGAGTTCTTGGTGTCTTAGAAAGACGGAACCTAGAGCCGTGCTGTGTGGCTCCAACGAGTGCCTCCACGCCATCCCGGCAGTTCATACAGCAGACCACTGCGCAGTGCTTGCATAGCGTCGCGGCAAGCTCGCGCCGCAGCCGTCGCAGCAATATCAACCGGCGAACCCCTCACCTGGCGGGTGCTGCAAGAATCGATACCTTTTCCATTGCTTCGTCTCATCCAACATGGCTGATGTTGGCAATGGGTCCAGCGCCGACGATAGCCAGCTACGCGAGCGGCCGTCGGCTAAGCCGCTGCATCTCAGCAACGCAGACGATGCTAAGCAAAAGGTCTTGGAGCTGAACGACCAAGAAGACAAGAATCATAAAGATGTCAGCAAGAAACGCACCTATGGAAGAACTCCAGACGGTACAGGTACGTCTCCCCTGGTGCTGCACCGAAGCAAAGCAATTACCATGCATGCATAGCGTGTCCGCTTGTACCACGAACTACTCATACTAACACCACACGTCTAGTCTTCATCGTTCCACAGACTCACGACATGGTCTCGCAGCTGCTCTCGCCCTCGCAACCCAAGAACCTGTCCGATATAGCAGTCCTCGCCGTGCTTGCTGCCCTGATCTTGACCTTCTTCGTACTGCCCAAAAGCGCCCGCATACCCATATTCGCAATCATCTTCCTCTTCTGGCGCGCCGGTTATAATGCCGGTATTGGCTGGTTGCTCGATGGCCAGTCTAAACACAACCGTCTCGTCCTCTGGGCGAAACAAAGCCATGTCTTCGAGAAGCCTGAATCTGGCAAGAACCCACACCCCGCCCTGTATAAGCTCCTCAAGCGGGAACTAGAGACCAAGATCCCCAACGACTATAACTTCGACGAAGCGCCGCTTGAGTACAACACGTGGCTCGTGTTTAGGCGCGTAGTAGACCTTATACTCATGTGTGACTTTGTTTCATACTGCCTATTCGCCCTCGCCTGCTTCAACCGTCCCCAAGAAAGCTTCTTTTTGTGGATTTTGCGCTGGACGACTGGCATTGTTTTATTCCTTTTCAACCTGTGGGTCAAGTTGGACGCCCACAGAGTTGTCAAGGACTTCGCTTGGTTGGGGACCCCTCCTTGGCTCTGAAAGATAGACGTCTAACATGCGAGACAGGTATTGGGGCGATTTCTTCTACCTCATTGACCAAAGCCTGACCTTCGATGGCGTCTTTGAGATGGCACCGCAGTAAGAGGCTCCATGTTACTTTCCGCTTGAAAAAGACACTAACTCGCCGGTCCACCAGTCCCATGTATTCAATAGGCTATGCTGGATACTATGGTATTGCCCTCATGATGGCAAGCTACAAAGTCCTAGCAATCTCGATTATCGCCCATGCAGCCCAATTTGCCTTCCTCTCCATAGTAGAGGAGCCTCACATAAACCGCTTGTACAACCCGCCGCCTCCTCGCCGTACGCGCCATAATTCTGGAGATCTCCAGCTCGAAGACCGGCCTAAAACTAGCCAGTCTGATGTCGCCTTCTCTGATACCGCCTACGATCCCACCAAGCACCAACCAGCCCAAACGCACCACATTGTAGGGCCTCTGAACACGGACTTTCATCGATCTATTGATCTTACGGTAGTATTGCTTTCGTTCTACATGATGTGCTTGGCGACACTAACACCCAACACTTGGTTGGTAAGAACATTTCTCTTCATCAACGCCTTCGGGTGGCGGCTCTGGTACGCGCTAGGATTAGGCTACATTCTAGACCGGCAGTCGAAGAAGAAGAACTGGACCAAACATTTCATCAAGTACGGCGACACGAAGGAGGAAGCCTGGCGCCAATGGAAATCCCTATACCACATGAGCATGACCATGAGCCACGCCTCATTTCTCGCCGTAGCATGGAAGATGTACAGTCTTCCTGCTGATGGTCTCAATGGCCTCACGCTTTTCCGACATGTCCTTGGCTCGGGTATGATTGTACTTCAGCTTTGGGTTGCCATGAGCATCTACGAGTCTCTGGGCGAGTTTGGATGGGTAAGTCTTGGAAGTTTGAAGTGCATGTAGGATATATGCTAACACTGCATCTCCATCTCTGCAGTTTTGTGGCGACTTCTTCTTCGACCCGCCTTCAAGGTCACTGACTTACTCCGGTATTTATCGTTTCCTGAACAATCCTGAACGAGTTCTCGGATTGGCTGGCGTCTGGGGCGTAGCTCTCATTACTTGGAACCCCGCCATCTTCTATCTTGCTACGACCGCCCATGTCCTCAACCTCGCGTTCCTCCAGTTTGTCGAGAAGCCTCATGTCATCAAGGTAGGTTCAGCATTCCTTTAGTCAAGGGTCTTTTCGACGTACAATACGTTACCTTGACCAGCACTTTACTAACAGTCTATGCTTAGTTGTACGGGCGAAACCTACGTGAGATGTCGGGAGTCAGTAAAACCGTACGCCAAGCACTACCAGACCCAGTACGCCAGTGGCAGTCGGCAGCCGACGAGTACCTCAACTCTACTATGGAATTCATCGAAGAACTTCTGGATAATGTAAGGCCCAAAGTGGCTGCCCATGTTGATGCCTTGATCAAGGATACAACAAGCCGATTCAAATCTTACCCAACGCGCATTCCCGTCAGCGGGCGTTCGTCGGAACCCGTAGGTCTGGATGCGAAGCAATACAGGCTCGAGGTCGAGGGTACCCTTTCCCCACCGATAGTGGAGCAGCAAAAGAGCGGTGGTCGTGAAGGAGAGTTGGCAAGAACACCAGCTGTTCGTACAAATGGTTTCAAGACACTCATTCTTGAGTACGGTGCACCCATCAGGGTTCGCTGGCAGGCACCTATCAACCACAGCAAGAAAGACTGGATTGGCCTGTACATGGTTGCTGACAACCAGTCTCGGGAAGTTACGCGCATCAGTTCCAACGGGCGATGGGTAGCCACCAACCCTGATGTCTTTGACTCGACGAGAGCTGACGATGGCATTTTGGTCTCGGACAAGCTCGTACCAGCCGATAATACGGATGAGGAGTCATCTGATTGCTACACTGGCGAGGTCGAGTTCCGTGGAGACAAGCTCTGGTGGACTACTGGTGTGTTCGAATTCCGGTATCACCATGGTGGTCGACATCACGTCATGGCGCTCTCACAAGCCTTCGAGATCCGAATCCCCAAGTTTGATGAGACGGACGTTGAAGTGGACGCCAACGGCACGATTCAGCGTGCGGTGGAGGAAGCGCTGCTTCCAGTCATCCAGAACTGCTTTGACCGCGACCCTGAAATCGCGCCATCGACGGCCGAAGAAACGTTTGGCAGTTTGGTTGAGCGAGATGGCAAATTTGCGCGACGTGTTGTCTTCGCAGTCCACCAAATGTAAGTTCTCTCCCTTGGTGCGTCGTTGTCTGGATCATGTGACTAACGATATCCAGGTTCGGTATCGAGTTCGCTCCTGAGGTGGTACAAGCCGATGGAACGGTCAAGAATCTGGCCTGGAGGATTCTCAACGCCAAGAAAGTCTTGGTGAGCCATTCGCGAGCTACAGCATGGAGACTGGGTCACTAACGGCGAATGGCAGGCCCCTTACAGTATGTCGTCGGCGACGCACGGTAGGAACACCCCAACCATGGGTTGAGGAAAGCTTGTACGGTACACCCGCGATTGGTTCATTGAGACAATAGCAGAAGCTGGGCATTGTCTTGATAGAGGAGACTTGTAGAAAATGGCCCTTCGTCTCGGTAACGAACAAGGGTAGGGTGTCATGCACGTCTTGCGAAGACAAACGTGGCGCACACAGACGGCGACATGCGTCTTGAGGCGGTTGGCCCATGTACATGGAGGGTGCGTTAGAGTTGTGAATACATGCGGTGTACGGTGTAGAGTAGGAGGTGTACATGAGCATAAAAAGAATCGATTGATTTTGAGTACCTTGGTAAACGTAAGGTTACTGTATTAGCGTCATGTGATTTGAGCGACACCTTGCAACAAGATACGTTCGCGTAGCCAGTCGTTCTTATAATACAAAAGCCCAAGGAATTATATGGGAAGACTTTGCGACGGCATGCACAGCTTAGTCACATATGGTTGTGTAGCACCGTACTCGTTGCCCGGTTTGGGTTTGCTGTTCCCTCACGCCCCATCAAGGTCGATTTTAACGCTGAAACGTGACGACACACGCAGGGTAAAGTGCATGGCTCGAGAACTAATGCCCAATGCATTCGTGGACAAGGTGTCAAAGCAGTGCGGTGACGGCAAGATTGCGAGCTGGATGCGGAGATGATCTTATCAGATGGTGATGGCGATGGCGATGGCGTCGTGATGGGCGTGATTCGCGCCGGCTGGTTTAACCTCGGTCTGGCCCGTGAGAGCATCTTCTGGAAGCTGTCACGCCTCCTGCGCCGACCATATCGCCGTCGCATTGACGCTCTTATCTACAGGACAATTCAGCTTGCGAGCGCGACATAGTGGTGTACTTGTTTGCGTGAAACACGTTGGTGCGCCGTCTCTTTGTTCTGCACCGTCCATTTGGTACCCTCTCATCCTTCGCATTCGGGAGTCCGCACCAGCGACAGTGCCCAGCGGGTCCGCACGTCACCACGCGACACTGCGCCTTCCTCGCTCACACGCTCGCCCCATCCCGCCAGCAACTCGCCGTTAGCACCTCATGATGGGAAAAGGCTCCTCCAAGACCAGCACCAAGGTGCTCCCGCTCATCCCGCTCGCGCCGCCGCTCGCCGTCCTCCCGGGCACAACCCTCAAGATCCCAATCACCAACCGCTCCGATGTCGCCGCCATCCTCGCCAAGATATACAGCATTAGCCCTACCGCGAAGCCCGACGCGGCTATCACGGTCGCCTGCGTGCCGCTGAAGTCCAACACGCTGGGCCCGGACGGCCAGCTGCTGATCGACGATGGCCATCAGGGGGACAAGACGGCCTTCGAGAGCGATCCCATGCAGGCGACTAAGAAAGACATTTATGGCTATGCTTGCATCGCCAAGGTCAGCGGTGTTCAAGGACGGCGGCAGGGCGATCTGAGCCTGGTGGTCGAGGGCCTCGAGAGGGTGCAGGTCGTCGATGTCGTTCAGGAGAGGCCGTACTTCGAGGGAGAGCTTATGGCCGTCGACGAGTACAGTACGTATACACCGTTTGAATTGGGCCTGCACGCATACTGACTAGCACAGTCGACATCGCGAGTGCAGACCTCCTCAACCAGTTCAACCTCCTCAAGCAGCTGTCGCGCGAGCTGCTCGCCCTCGTCCGCCTCTCCGCTATTCTGCCGCGCACTCCACAAGTCACCCTCTCGCCAATTGTCGCTCGGAGACTCGAGATGTACATCACAAGGAAAGACTTGTCAGAGGCTGGCGCGCTGGCCGACTTCATGGCCAACGTGGTGGAGAGTACACACGAGGAGACGCTGCGCGTTCTGGCAGCCGTAGACGTCAAAAAGAGAGTGGATAGGGTCATCGAGATTCTCCAGCGCCAGATCGGCAGCATCCAAGGCAACACACGCATGACTGTCACAACAACACAGACGCAGGGCGGCAGCTTGGACATGGACACACTGCGACGGCTGCAGCAGGAAGCCCTGACAAGAAGAGGCAAGATGGGCGGCGGTCTCCCAGCCGGATTTCCTGGCGGCTTCCCAGGCGGCGGGCAGCAACAGGCCGGTGAAGAAGAGCCCAACGAGATTGACGAGCTGAAGAAGAGGCTCCAAGATGCCAAGTTGTCTCCAGATGCTGACAAGGTGGCTCAGCGCGAGCTGTCGAGGCTGCAGAAGATGAACCCCGCACAAGCAGAATACCAGGTCTGCAGGAACTACCTCGAGAACCTCGCCGAAATCCCCTGGACCAAAACGACAGTCGATCAACTCGATGCCACTACACTGGTCAGGGCAAAGAAGCAGCTCGACGGCGATCACTATGGTCTTGAGAAGATCAAGAAGAGACTACTTGAGTATCTGGCAGTGCTCAAGCTCAAGGAGCAGGCAAACAGGACCATCGACGATCAGATCCGCGCTCTCGCCGATACACCAGAGGGAGATGACGAGGTCAAGGAACAAGACCCCGAAGACAAGGTTGCAAAGGAACCATCCGAGGCTGAGCTGCGGCTGTTGGAGAAGAAGCGCATGGTCGACAAGTCGCCAATCCTGCTGCTCGTCGGGCCGCCAGGAACAGGAAAGACTTCATTGGCCAAGTCAGTTGCTACCGCACTTGGTCGCAAGTTCCATCGCATCTCACTTGGTGGTGTGCGCGATGAGGCAGAGATCCGCGGCCACCGTAGGACCTATGTCGCTGCTATGCCTGGTCTCATCGTCAGCGGACTGAAGAAGGTCGGCGTTGCAAACCCAGTCTTCCTGCTCGACGAAATCGACAAGCTAGGCATGTCGAACCACAATGGCGACCCCGGTGCAGCCATGCTCGAGGTGCTCGATCCAGAGCAGAACCATACCTTCACAGACCACTACGTTAACATTCCTATTGACCTTTCCAAGGTGCTCTTCATCGCCACCGCCAACTCGCTCGATACCATTCCCCCACCGCTCCTCGATCGTATGGAAACCATCCAGCTCTCCGGTTACACTACACTCGAGAAGAGGCACATCGCATCAAGACATTTGATTCCGAAGCAGATCACCAGCAATGGTCTCCACCACGAGAACCTCAACATCCCGACCGACGTGCTCGACAAAATCATCACATCCTACACACGCGAGTCCGGTGTGCGAAATCTCGAACGCGAGATCGGCTCCGTCTGTCGTTCCAAAGCCGTCGAATACGCCACGGCGAAAGACACAAATACTCTCGCAGCATACTCCCCTGTTGTCACATTGGAAGACCTCGATACCACGCTCGGCATCGAAAAATTCGCCGAAGAGCTCACTGAGCAATCTTCCCGCCCAGGTGTCATTACAGGGCTAGTCGCATATAGCACCGGCGGCCAAGGCTCTATCCTGTTCATCGAGATTGCAGATATGCCCGGCTCAGGCCGTGTCCAGCTCACCGGCAAGCTGGGCGACGTACTCAAGGAGAGTGTAGAGGTAGCTTTGACTTGGGTCAAGGCGCATGCATTTGATCTCGGTCTGAGTGCAAGCCACGATGAAGACATCATGAAGAGTCGTAGCATCCACGTCCACTGCCCCTCTGGCGCTATTCCCAAAGACGGCCCCAGTGCCGGTCTTGCGCACACCGTCGGCCTCATCTCCCTCTTCTCTAACCAGCCCGTTCCGCCTACACTGGCCATGACTGGTGAAATCTCCCTCCGCGGAAGGGTACTGCCTGTCGGTGGTATCAAAGAGAAGCTGATTGGAGCGTTGAGGGCAGGCGTCGAAAGAGTACTCTTACCCGAAGGCAATAGAAAGGATGCAAGGGATCTACCGTTAGAAGTTACCCAGGGTCTTAAGATTGAGTTTGTAGGCCACATCTGGGAGGCATTGGGCAAGGTTTGGCCCGAGAGATGGGAGGGCGAAGACGGAAGGAGGGGATGGGAGAGCAGATTGTAGGTTGTAGATTGTCTGAGTGATGGGTTTTGGTGGGGTTGGTAAGGCGTTGGATTGGTGTCTTGCATTTAGCGTTGCATTCGTTACTATCGGTCTGTGTATACTCTATTAGCTGCCTATACTCACATCTCTCACATTACTCATCACTGCTGTTCCTTGCCCGTTGCGTGTCAGGTTATTCTCACTCGACCCCCATGTGTTTAAGATACTTCTCCCTAGCCTTGCTGTCATGTTCATTGAATTGCAACCTCGTCGAGGATGATTGTTCACGCACGATCGGTGACGATTGCGGCCTTGTCAACAAAACATCACGCTATGTAATCAGTTAGAAGGGAGAAAGCTTCCTGCTGCCCGGGCATACAGTCATATTTTCGATACCACATCGGTTTGTTCCGAAATATGTCCGTCACCCTGGCATGGGCGCCTGTCTAGGGTAAGAATGATTCAACAGAATGACTGAATGCCATAGTTTTCCGTTAGCGAGCTGGAAGTATGCCGGGAATAATCTCATGAAGGCGACGGACGACTTGATTCACCCCAAGAGCCTCATGTTGCTGATCGTGGTGCTTTCTGGTTCTCCCAACACACTTCCAGACTTCAGTAGCATGGTCTCGTGCGCTCGGCGCGGTGGACGAACCCAAAAGTTACAGTACACTCACAGCACTGCTTTACGTTGCGCGGAAAAAAGACCTTCGGATCTTTTCATGTGCGTTATTATCCACTAATTACATGACCCAGACCCATGTCTTCCACATAAAAGCGGAGTGAATTCAAGGCGGAAGAGAGTGCCAAAATGTGTGGAATCTCGAAAACGAAGACGGGGAGGCTATGGCTCACACAATGTCAACGTCATGATCTGTAGCTACCTAGACGATACATGGCTCGTGATGAGGGGCATGCTCAAGTCGATTGCGGCAAGCTTCCCGACTTCGCTCAAGACTTGTAGACCACACACCTTTTGCCATGTGGCATTCAGCCTTTGTTTTCATCAGCACTGAAAAGACTCAGACAATGTCTATGACTGTTCCGAAGCCGCCTTGGTGTAAGATGCGCAGCCTTTTGTGTGTTGAGATTGCTACAATATGGGTCCCTTGAACTCGTGACCACAAAGATCGAATATTGAAAAGTGGTCTAACGAATCTTATGTGCGAAAGATCTTTCATGACAATACGTGTCTGTACTCCGTATGTGTCACTCTCGTCGAAGATTCTAGTCATTGTGTGTTTTTGATCATCTTTTCGTTGTCTTCTCTTGATTGCTCCATTGGTTGCTCGTGTTATCAGAATACGAATGAAATAGCGCGATAACTCCCTTCAACCTGATGTGAGACTCGTAATCATCGAAAGCGATGCTATTACTTCGGAGGGCGAAGAGATGAAAGCATATCGAATATTGACCGAAGTCGTAGCGTCCAGCCGGTGATGCTACCACATTGTCACATCTCCGAATACTTTGCGAGCCATTCAATCCTCCACGCCTTGCACAGCGGAGATGGGCGGTTCCGAGCACGCGTCACCCTTCCGGAAGCCTCGGTGACAGACCCTGCCCGTTCGAGCGATACGTGGATGATCTTCCTATAGCAGCTTCCGAAAGCGAGCTCAACACCCAACCGTTGCAACCCAAAATACCGGGAAAGGGTGGGACGGAATGGTGCGGAGGCGGAAGAGGACTGAGCGCTGCGCGGCGCACGGGGACCTACCCCCTAACTTACTCTTACGGTGATGTTCTGGCCCAGACGACTGAGTCAAGCTTTGCCGTACCGCCATCTCCACCACGGTACTTGTTGGCGTTTCAGAGACCCTGCAACAAATCTTGCACAGCGAGGCGACGTTGGTAGACGATTGTTGTAGCCTCACGACGGAGCGTAGCAACAATTATACCTGGGTTTGATGTTTAGTATTCATTTGTTCGCAAGGTTGTCTGCTCCTTCCAAAGTCGATCGCGCTTGGCTTTGAGGGGAAGTTGCTTATCGTGAGACGTGGTGATGGGTCTGTTCCAGCATTTTTTCCATGTGACAGGATCTCGCGAAGACTGAGTCGAACCAGAGGAACCGTTCATGATGTTGAGGGGCTCTAGTATCAGAGACTTGCGGCGTATTGTAATGTGTAGCCGATGGACCTGTGCCGTGCTCCGTCTCACGATATCGGAATTGCTAGGCCTTTCTGTTGTTGGGACTTCTGTAATATGGTGCATCAACAATATGCCATTTTACTCAAACCTAATGAATTCGAGCCTCCGCCAGAAAAAGGCCATGTCAATCTCACGAAGCGCCTACATGGGATGCAATTTCGGCAATGTGCACCGAGATGCAGAGCGGCTTCGACGTCGCATTGGAATGTCGCAGTCGTCTAGGATTAGTACGCGTCGCGCGGGGCCCGAGGCATGTTAATGCTGGAATACTGCGATCGATAAGGGCAGCAACGGCGGCCAGCAGCGGTGATGCCGGCTCGGCCGGCGGCGGAAGTTGCCGTTGATTGCTCGCGCGCGCGGTACACGCCCGCACGTGCTGCAGTACAAGGTACCAGCAAGGGAATGATGGGCTGTCGATGGAAGACGCAGAAACCACCGGGGAGGGAAAGTTAGAGTTCGGCTCGACTGCTAATGAAAGCTTGCTGCTGCCGACTCTTCAAGCGGCAAGCGAAGAGGGGCGTGATCCCCACACCACCCAGGTCATCGGGCCAGCCATAGTTACATAAGCTTCTCCACCGATGGCATGGGCTGGTTGAAACAGCACGGATCGGCGCTGCACTTGGGAAGTCGTCGTTGCCAGACTCGATATGGCACCATGGCTTCCCAACTGTCCGCCATAAGCCCCGATCCAGCCCATGGGTAGAGCTGCATACATGCCCAAAAGCCCACCGGCGGCGAGAATTTCGGCGGAACAGCACCTCTTGCAGCGTCGATGACATCGTCGCTTGGCCTCTTCATCTCAAGGACGAAACGGCCGACGTGCCCAGGTGTGTGCCAGGCTGCCAGCGCAGCAAGCGGATTGTCTGCAAGTGCATTACCGGCTGCAGCGTACTAAGCCGGCTGCTGAAGGTGCTGCACTGTGTCTCTTGGCAGGTGCGATGCAACCGATGGAGCGATGTGATTGCGCATGGATTTGCTGAATCCAGCGCTGCAGATAAATGCAATACGTCGCGGAATCCAGGCGCTCATTTGCTGGGTAAAGCGTGTTGGGTCAGGCTGTCTAGACAGTACAGTGCAACGCCGCACCGTGTGGGGTGTGCCCAGCCATCGATTGGATGTTCCCCGGTGAGAGGTGAAAGGGAAAGGGTCTGCTGAGGCAGAGTTCCAACGTGCTACAGTGTCGACCTGATTTGTGGGTTCAGAGGCTCTTGAGCCCTGCCAAACCGTGGTGGGTGGAGGCCCCCAGGATGCGGGCACAATGTTCCGCGGAGCGGCGCAGGCCCTGGTTCCGTCATGGTGGCCGCTGGCAAGCCGACTGATCGATGCCTGGAATGGACGCAGCGCCGCCGCGATCCCGCAGCAGACATCGAGCCGTGGGCACCAAACAGCGACGCAGGCTCGGTTGCAGCCAGAATGCATGCAGCCGTCGTGTGCGACTGTTCCCCGTGCACAACCTGAGCCCTGGACTGCTCGTTGCTATTCGTCTTCCCCGGCGGTTTTCCCAGCGATAAAACGTCCCTCGCCGTAGTCAGCCGCAGAAGTCGCATCCAGTCCAGCAGGCAGTGCCCTGATGTTGTCCGCTTTTGTAGCCAACGGCTCGCGCTTTTTCTCAGCCACGCTTGTGTAGTTCGGGGTCGATTCCAGCGCACTGGGAAGCCGGGTCATGGTCTGATGCGCGCCGCTCTGCACATACATACATAACTTGTGGACCGCCACCTTTCGTCACATCGCCATCGCCAGGTCTCGCCGGCCAGCTTTGACAAACGGTTAAAACTGCCAGTACGCCAGTTTACACTTCTCAGGGTTGTCCTTGACCGTCGAATAGATTGCCGCCTACCAAACCTTCGGTGTCCCGACACGTTCCAGTGGCCAGACTCCAGGGATTTTTAGTTGAGCTGCATGCAGGGCTGACTTTCAACGGCGCAACCTCGTCACCGGATCGCATGTGTTTGGGTCCAGGCCAACTATATTCATAAGTTAGCAGCGCCCCTTTGTTGCATCACCATTTCGCCTGCACATCTTTGCGACGCCAACCATGACGACACCAGCAGATACTGGAGCGGTGGACAAGGGCAAGAATGCGGAACGCGGCACCCTGGGCAAATATGTGAAGCGGATGAGCACTGTGTTCAAGAGGGAGAAATCAAACAAAAGTGTACCGACCCTGGCGCCCGAGGCATCGTCAACTCCTCAAGTCGCGCAGCAACAGCCTGTCGAGAAGGAAGTTGCGCAGCCGGACCAAGCCATCCCGGAAGTCGCACCTGCCACGTGAGTTTCATAACGCGGTATTGTTGAAAACATGTGTACTAATTCAACAAGACCCATCACTCCCGCCGTGTCAGTACCATCAACTCCAATTACCAAGGAGATGGATCGCAACGCCATGCAGCAAGAGAGAGCCCGCGCCCTATTCGCCAAGTACGGCCTCACTCTTGAGTCGCACGAGTGGATCGCTGCACCAGCTCCAAAGCCCACCGTTCAGCGTGTCGAGAAATCGATCCGTATGCGTGTCCATCGCAGCTGCCACCGCTGCGGAACCCTTTACGGCTCCGACAAGGTGTGCCTGCAATGCGAGCACAAGCGGTGCAAGAAGTGCCCTCGTTTCCCCAAGAAGAAGACGCCGGAAGAGAAGCAAGCCGGGAAAGAGGGTATGGAGCAACCCAAGCGAAAGAGAATGCTCACCATCCGGACTCGTGGCGGCGACGAGTTGGTATATCAACCTGCGAGACAACGCATCAGACGTAACTGTCATGTGTGCGAGAATTTGTTCGTTCCCGCAACGGCGAATGTCTGCAATTCATGCCAACATGTCCGATGTACGAAATGCCCGCGCGAGCCAGCCAAGCTCAGCAAATGGCCTGATGGCTACCCGGGCGATGCTGAGCCTGACAGCGAGACGGAGGTGGAAAAACAGCTGGAGAAATTCAGACGGACCTGGCGAAAGCCGAGGACTAGGGTGCGCTGGCAGTGTGAGAAGTGCAATGGCCTCTTTCACAATAATTCGCCGCAATGTCCTGGATGTGGGCATGAGAGATGCGACAAGTGTACAAGATCACCGTGAGTGTACATCTACACGAAGTCACAAGCGGTCATTGCTAACATATCACAGTGTTCGGAAACCTGAGAAAGGTGAGCATTTCGATTCCCAGGTCGTTGCGGCTGTGGAGGCTAAGCTGCGAGCGATGGATGTTGATGACAATTCGGCTCCATCTGCAGCTGAGGCTACCTGAGAGTGCAGTGCCGATTGCGTGCCAACACTCGAACAGGATAATATACGCCGGTTGCCGATTCTTTCGAGATCTTCTTACCGTATCTTTGCACCAGTGTTATGCTTTGCTTGACAGTGATACCAATGGCCGTCAACCGCCTGTACTTGGACGCGTGGACTCACGGCCATAACCCATCCACTCCCGCGCTCGCTATCATCACTGCGCGGCTGAGGGTCTTGTTTCACAATGAATCAGCATTAACACGTCGTACAGCCCCCACCTTCATGCTTTGCCCCTCTACTGCCCACTGGTTTGGTATTGATTCCACTACAACACTGGCCGCAGAAAGCGACAGGTGCTCTAAATTCTCTCAAGACTTCTTCCATCTCTCAGCGTGTACGAATATGATGTGTAAGCCAAACGACGTAGTGCCGTAACTACACCTCCGTTCATAGCTTGTACATGTACATTCCCGAGGAAACTTCTGCAATGCAGTGTAACCTCTGCATGTATATCTGTACCAGCCAACTGACTATCTGCTGGGGTTGGCATGAAGTGGCGTTTCCCAGCGCGTAATGTCGGGCTCTTGTTCTACAGATTCCCGTCACGCTAGGTGGATGTTGTGTCTGTACAACGGGTACAGCGGGTGTCAAAAACATTGTTCGGGACATCTGAGGCTGGTATACCAGTGGGAAAAGTTTGTTGGCCCCTCAGGGACGAGTCACATCTAGACAACAGGTTAAGGCTTAATCAGCCGTGGCTCTTGGTAAGTACTAGGTAGTGACCGGTGTGATGCGAGTAATCGTATAGTGTTAGCGCCCTTGTCTCATCCCAGAACTTTACTTTACAAGTCCTCATTTTCATCTCAGCGCTTACCCATTACTTTGAACATCTCGACTGCGCCCTACTAAACCTGCTTACTCGATGTCGCACAGCGAGCACTCAAGCGGGGAAGTGGCACAGGCATCCTAGTCCGCGTGGTGGAACATCACGACCCTTCAAATCGTCCTTCAGGTCCTTCACACAATGCTAGTCTCGAAACAGCAAATGGTAGTCAGTGGATGTTTTACGGCTCATATAGTCTGTGAATACATCTGCCAGTCATGTTGATAGCTTCACGAAGAATGACAACAAAGGAGGTATCCTCGGTCGCTATTGTCGTTCCTGCGGCATAGTTCCGCACACCACAAGCCTTGTATGCAGCAATCTAGTCCCCATCAAGCGATCCCATGGTGACGAGTGCGCCAATAACCATGATTTGCCCCCTGCTTGCATCAGTTGGACCCCACTTCCAACAGAGAGTTCTCTTGCCCGGTTCGAATCATCTTGATAAGCGTCGAAAAGCAGAGTTTATAGATTAATGTGGCGTTCTGAGATCCTAATCCAGGTGATCGGTTATCTGAATCCTTGATGACCGACTACCATTCGGGAAGATCGCTTAGGTGGACTGGGTGAACGATTACTATTCAGGCAGGAAGTTATGGGGCCTATATTAGGAGACGCATGGTACACTATGGAATGATATCTGGGCAATGTAAGCTATGTTGTATCCTAGCGGAATGCACGGCTGTTAGAACAGCGCATCCTAGATGGTTCTGGCGTAAGCTATACCGAGTGTTACCATGTAAGCAGCTGTTTCGCTATATTACGGAGCGAGATTGTGTAACGTAGAAGAGGAGGGCTGTTCCAACATGTTCGACGTACAGCTCAGCACAAGACTTCAGGTATTCCGGGATTGTTCCGGTGGCATGGCGTTTACTTGACGTGCTCCATGTTTACTGAACTCTCTCTCTGTCGATTACTCACCATCCTCACCTGAGCAGTCTCTGGATGAACACGCTCGTAGGTAGGTATGGGTATCCTAACTGCATCGTAACACATGTCAGCTGCGATGGGGGTCGCACAACGGCTGAGTCGTAGCAGTACGCGATAGGTGTTGGCATAGCCAGCAAGACTGGTGCTGATGTCTGGTGCGTCCTTGGAGCGAAGTTCTTCGTTCAGAGATGTATTGTATTGGCTTTGTAGACATGATGTCGGGTTAGTACGTGCTGCGGGAATAAGAAGCGCCAGAGCCTGGAGACGACAGGAGGATAGCCTATTATGACGTGACGTCCAAAAGCTTCCGAAACACTTTCATTCTACGCGCCGTTTCAGGCGCGTGGCTGTGCACCAAAGACTCACCAAACGAAGAGCGACGGCTCACTTGCAATTCTTGGCGCCAAGTCCCAGCTGAGGCTGATACCAGCGCGGTGCGACCGCTGCCCAATCACACGGCCCCGGACGCCGAGAGCGCAATTACGGGGTAAGCCGCTCGTGAATGATCGCCAGCGCGTGTTTGCACGAACCTACACGGGGGTTTGCCCTGCTCTCTCTTGAACAATCTCACTCTCCACACTCTCTCCACACTCTCTGACACCTTTCTTCTTGCAATCTTTTTCAACTTTTCAACTACAGTCGCTCCCTTAATCCATTTTACCAACAATGCGTTTCGTATCAGCGCTTGCCGTCGCGGCGGCCACCGTCAGCGGCGCCCTTGCGCAAGACTTCGTCCTGGGCTTCAACTCGGGAGCCTCGGACGACACTGGCAAGGCCAAGACACAGGCCGACTTTGAGAAGGAGGTCACCACAGCGCAGAACCTCGAGGGCGCGCCGGGTGACTTCACCGCCATCCGCCTGTACTCCAACATCCAGTGGCAGACGACCGACACTCCCATTGCTGCCTTCCCTGCTGCCATCAAGACAAACTCCAAGCTCCTCCTCGGTATCTGGGCCTCGGGAACCGACGACATCGACAACGAGCTGAAGGCGTTGAACTCTGCCGTCGAGGAATACGGCACCAAGCTGACGGATCTCGTCATTGGACTGTCGGTCGGTTCCGAGGATCTCTACCGCGTGTCTGAGCCCGGCATCCGGAACAAGGCCGGTGTCGGTAACAGCGCCGAGAAGATTGTCGAGTTCATCAAGGCCGCGCGCGAGCGTCTCGCCGACACTCCTCTCAAGGATGTCAAGATCACCCACGTCGACACCTGGACTGCTTGGGTCAACGAGTCCAACGCCGCGGTCATCGACGAGATCGACTTCTTGGCCGTCAACGCTTTCCCCTTCTACGAGTCCGAGCTGGACAACAAGATTGACAACGCCGGCAAGCTCTTGAGCAGCGCCATCAGCGCAACCGAGGGTGTTGCTGGAGGCAAGGACGTATGGGTTACCGAGACCGGTTGGGCATACAAGGGTCCAGACTTTGGTGCTGCCAAGTCGACTGTGGACAACGCCGAGACATACTGGAAGGATGTCGGTTGCGCGCTCTTCGGCAAGAAGAACGTCTTCTGGTACACACTCCGCGACGCCAACCCCGCGAACAAGGTGAAGTTCGCCGTCTCCGACAACCTCTCCACCACCCCGCGCTTCGACATCAGCTGCCCTAAGGAGCAAAAGGAATTGCCTTCTGCGGAGCCCGTTAACAACGGCACTTCATCTGGTGGCTCTTCAAGCGGCAACACTACCACTGGCGGTAACAACAACGACGGCGGTAACGACAGCGACAACGGTAACAATGGCGGAAGTGACGGTGGAAGCGAGAGTGCTCAGCAATCTGGCACCGCTGCCCCTAGCGGTACTGGAGCTGGAGCTGCTACTTCGGTCTCGGTTGTGAACTCGATGGCCATGGGCTTGTCGGTCGTCTTCGCTATTGCTGCCTGGGCCTTGTAAGCGTAGATCAGGTTTTCATGACTAGCTTCCATGCTATATTTCTTTGCGTCAGTGTAAGATAGATGAATGCGTTCATATGGAGTGGCGAGTGGATCACACTCGTGCCTAGTTCGAGCGACCGGTTTCGCAACACTAAGGTCTTGTAATATGCCTAGAGAATGAGATGGCTTTGTGTTGACAGTATTTCGAGCGCCATCTAGGCGGATCGTGAAAGTGAAGTGTACATTGATTGAAGAGAGAGAAAAGCAAGGTCCCATCCACGCACTAGCTCATCGAGACGCGTCATGCCCCACACTAGCCGTAGCATCGCTCCTGACTCTGCATCCTCCACCAGCCTCTTATTTTGTTGGAATTCACAAAATAATACCCATCAATGATTGTTCGAACAACCAAGAGGACCATGTCGTCAAGATGGCTCACGGCATATTGAACCCCAGCAAATGATTTATCCCCTCATGCCCTGCGTCCGATCCAACGTCTTCGCACTATTCTTCAGAGAACGCTGGCCAAAAACATTCGACCTGCTGCAGTCATCAGACTCATCGGAATAGAAAAGCCGAGGGCTGCGGGTCTCGTACCGTTGCATTGAGCCCACGGTTGGGGCCATGTAATGTGGAAGACTCGGCTGCGATTGAGCGGATGGTGGAGTTGTGGGTGGTGTTGTCGCGGCATATATCTCACCTTGTCCTTGAGCAACAAGGGCTGTAGAGACAGGTGTTTCGGGAGCCACAAAAGCCGGCGTCCACACGGTAGACTGGGCAACTGGACTGGAGTTGTGTTTAGGTGCCGTCTCTGGTATGGCTGGTGCAGGGCTGTATGCCTTCATCGCCATGCTAGAGTGTCGAGACTGTGACTTTGGCTCTTTAGATTTCCGGAAGGGACTCATGGAAGAGAACATTGATGCTGCCCGATGTCTAGGAGTGGATGTGGGGGTGTTCATTATCGCCTTGGTTGCTCCAAATAGCCCTTGGGATTTCGGAGCCAGAGGCTTTCTAGTAGGCGTTGTCGGCGTGAGCTTACGCTTTGTTCGCGTTTTTGCGAATGGCTCCTCGTTTTTGTCTTTGAGGGAGTATGCGGCGTATGCTAACGGTTCAATCCCAGGCTTCTCCTTCGTGTCCATCGACGACCGTTTTTTCTCTTTCGATCTAGTCGCTTTGGCTAATGCCGAGGCATTCTTCGCTCTCTCTTTTTGTTCCCTCTCATCGGTCTCACGGAGCTCCTGGAAATGAATCGCCTGTAGGATCAACATGCGAGCTTCAGCGTTAATGCCGTGTTCGAAGACCTCATGTATGTACGGTACAAAATCTCCCCACGTCTGTATCTGTCCCGGTAACGGGAAGATCATATTGGCCGTCTGATAGACTCTTCGAAGGTCTCTTGGTATCTGCTTTGCGCCCATGATGGTAGGCAAAACACGCAAATGCTTTGCAATCAGCTCTTTGGCTTCATAGATAAGTTTGCGCATACTGCCATGCAAGGATGCATGGGCACGATTGCTGAGGTTCAGATCGAGAACACAACTCTCAGGCACCTCGAGTAAGTATCGATCGATGTCAGCATATCGAACCGGGATTGGGCTCTGCGCAGGCGGCCTGGAGCTGCCAAAAGCTGCTTTAAACAGCGCTTTCGACGGGCTCGCAACGTGCTTCCCCATATACGGCTCATTCGGAACCGATGGTGTGTCACAGAGTGCCAGATCCATCTTGTATTCCTGATCGTAGGAATAATCGAGGATACACAAGTATTCGTACCCAGGTTCCAAGCAGCCGAATAACCACTCCCACGGCCCGGACACCTGCTGGTTCATGCTGTGTATGATTCTGTTCATCGCTTCTTCAGATGTGGCGTGATCTACAAAGAATCTAGTATTTGTAATCAATCTCCCCCGCGATAGTTTGGCATTGCGGATGTAGCTGACTGGTGCGGCGCCAACTATAGGCTCACACGCGGAACTGAGCAGCGGCGTGTGGCGAATGCGACATTTCTCCCAATCCGGCTTCGAAGGCAGTACTTCGATACCGCGACCAAAAACGCGAAGAATAGCACAAAGACTATACGGGTTCACGGTTGCTATTCCGACAAGATCTCTTTGTATAGATCTGCCGATATCGTAGTGCATGGCCAGGGCTTGTAGCATCTACTATATGTTAGTTGCAAATCCTTAATCAAGATACGTGATAGATGCTCACTCGTGTAGCTCGTCTCTGGTTGCGATAGCGTTTCACCACGAGCAGTTGTGTTATCCACCAGACTCGATCGTCCCCATGCATCCACTGGCTCACGAAGCAGTGCCCAACGTGCCGATCGTCTTTAGTAACAACCGTCACTAAGATATTGTTCGCGCCCTCAGGCAGACATTGAGCTCTTAGTCTTACGCGACTCATATGTATTGGTTTGCCTATACCAGAGTCAACGATGCGTCCTTGGCTGCCGACCTACACACTCCAATAATACCGGAGGACTTACCATACTCGGCCATCATCCCCATTACAAGATGCGCTCTCCAAGTCCACACGCCGTAATCAGAAGAAAAGTTTTCAGCGCATATGTCCAGTTCTTCGTCCGTCACGGCATCTCCGGGGATAATGCGATATACAATGTCTTCTTCGACATCTGGTTCTTCGTAGAGGTGGTTTGATTCGCCACGTATACAATAGTCGACAATATCGGTGCCGGTAGGGTCGCGGTGCGCCATTCTTCCAGGTGGGCGGCCTCTTCGCGCGGTTGGTGGTAGCTGCTGGTGTTTCGTAGCGGTGGTCACGCTGTGCCCTCCTTGCATATTATTTCGATTCCGATTGAATGTTCTCGCGGAAGAAGTTGTTCGGAGATGTTGGAATAAGCTCAAAAACCAACATAATCATCTTTTCAAATGTCAGGTTCGTCCAAGCGAGGAAGCAACCATGGTAGAGACCGCACTGCCCCATGACACCCTACGTAAGCATAAAGTAACCTTTTCAAGGCTGCGTTCACTCATTCGCTTTTGCACGATTACATGCCACGGATCTTGTAACGATATGCGATTCGAGATTGGTTCGGTCTTCGTAGTACACTGCCATGGTAATGCGAAAATATACTATTGTCGCTGGCTTGTCGTAGCTTCATATCCTTGTCTCGCACACCTCCTGATCGCAATTGATTCTCTTTGTCAAATCGTTGGTCTCAGGTCTGGTAAGACTTGTTCGCCTAAAATCAGTACCAAGATATAGCGCGGTTTAAACACTTGTCGATACCGAGTGTTCAGTACTCATGGATCGAGAACAGAGCCGATACTTCGGGGGAGCGCAAGACAAGACCGAGACCCAGTCTGACTCAAAGAATCGAAAGTAGGTTAAAAATCATGTCATTCAGTGCAGGCAAGCACAGCCATGGAGTGCAGACAGATACCGGCAAGTCGGATGCAGTCACAACATCCACGCCACGGATTCCAGGGGACTTCCTCGCCGGGACCGCATCCTCGTATGTTCCATGTAAATTATCAGCAATACTCAGGTCTCGAAACGCCACAAGCCCATGCGTGGATGCCTTTTCAGGACACGCCCATATAAGCCTCGTGCATTCTCATTGGTCCGCTCGCAAAGTCACGTGCATGGTGGGTCTTCTCCTTGGAAATGACTAGATCAGGTGGGTCGCTTGGGTGTCGTTGACCAACCAGCGTCCGATGCGGAAGGGCGCTATGTCGGAAGAGGTAATGTACGAAGGTATGGCCTGTGCGCAAGTATGATAACGGCAATAGAGGATGAAGGGATGATGGCAAGGCAGTGTTTGGGTGGAGTCGATTGTTTTGGAACGGAGGGCTATGCGTCTGTTGTTTAAGTGCTGTTGCCTACTGCTCTGGTTTTGTTCTTTCATTCTCATTCACTCACTCACTCACTTACTCACTGCCAAACGTTGGAACACCCCGAGGTCATACTGGACGGCACTTCATCTGTTCCTTGTCAGCGTCTTTGGAGACACAAATACAGTCATCTAGAGGCACTCTGCGTCCTCGCTCTGTCGTTTCTACTACCTCCGATTGGTCCCTTCACCGTCGTTACACACGTCTTGATCCCATCCGGAGTAACAGATCAAAGCACTACCCAACATCGTATCCACAATCTCATCGAGACCTCGAACAGCTACGTCCAGCTCCATCCAAGCCATGGCATCCTCAGTCACAACAGCAATCGTCCTCTTCACGATCCTCAATACCGCAACCGCCTCTCCCCTCGCGAAGCGCGACGCCGGCTACGCGATCCCGGAGGGCGCCATCATCCTCCTCATCCTGTTCGGCGCGGGGCTACTCGTCTGCATGGGCTACGCCATACACAAGACCTTTGGATTCAGAAGAAACCCTAATGAGTTCAGACACATGAGTGTGGAACAACAAGAGTACATGGCCGAGGTGCGGGTCAGGAACATGCAAGGCTTGATGGCGGAGGGAGCGAAGAGTCAAAGGGGTGGTCCCAGGAGGGGGGAGGTGGTCTATGATTAGATGCGGGGGCTATAAGGTCAGAGAGTTGGAGGCAGGGATGGTGTAAAGATGCGTAAGCATGCATTGGGTATCATATGTTTGGACTGCCTATCTCTCTTCCGCATACACCGGCGGCCTTTCTCCTCTCTCGTACTTCGGCACAGGATCTCTGTCTTCCACATTGCGTTCGTCTTGTACTACGTCTCCGAAGAAGACATCTGCGACGTCAACCCATAGAATCACGCGCTTCATGGCTGTTCTCGGACATCTTTCCACTTTGCCCATTCTGCCTTCGTTCTTGCCGATAGCGCTGTTTACCGCATGGACTAGAACTTCCTTTCTGATCTCTTCATAGTCGTGGAACTCCAAGACGACTTGGTCTGCGTACGTGATGTCGGGGTTCGACCATGATGGGAGAGGTGCATTTGGTGTGTACCTAATGGCGAAGAGATGGCGTGTGTATGTGGTGATGATGGTAGGTGGAGATCCTGGTGATGTATTCTGCCGGATTGGTGTCGCTGTGTATCTAGCTTCTTGTAGTTTGTTAGTACTATTCCTCATGTCATATGACCGTATCGGGGTTTATAGAGCACACTAACCGAATGAAGCCACGCCATCGATGACATCCTGCACCAAATCACCAGCCTTCTTCACTCTGGCATCTTGCGGTCCGAAGCCGCCCTCTCCCATCGATGTTTCGATTTCGATGCCACGGGCTTCTCTTCGCTGCCTTCGTTTCCTGCGGACAGCTTCGGTTGCCCATATCTCCATCAGCTTCGTCCTCCGGCTTCCACCGCGGTCCTTGCGGTTCATATGTTCCACATCCTCGCGGGATCGAATCTCAGCGATGTATGCCGAGTCTGCGGGGTGGTGATCGACACGGTGTCCCCATGCAGCGAAATCACGAGCTATGAAAGGTACAGTCGTCAAGAAAGGGCGAGTATGTTGTGTAGTGTGGATAAGGTAAACCTTTGCGCCTTGAGATACGGTCGACATGTTTGATATGAGTTCGAGATAATGATTGCAATGTCTTTATCGGAAAGACCGTCTTTATAGAAAGCTGGACAATGGATGAAGACTTTGGAAAAGGCCGAAAAAATCTATTTTGTTTCATACCCTCTCACACAGACAGCGTGTTTGACATGAGTACGACACCACTGCAAGCAGTGCGACCGGCATGTCAAGGCGTCATGGTCAGAGCGTTCGGTGAAGTGAGGCGTTTCAGCACAGCGCTGACTTATCTTTGGGCTCTCAAACGGCCATCACGACGTAGCTGAACACGCAACGGTCGCTGCTGGGTGCGCGCGCCACGATAATAGCCCAAATTGGAGGTTGGCTGAGTGCACGATAGCACGTTAACCAAATGTCGGTCTGACATAGCAACAGTGCTGAAATGGCGTGTTGTCTGAGAGGCGAATAGGGGAGGAAGCTGCCCAGCTGCCATGTGTTAGACGTTACTGCGTGCGCTAAACCTTCAGCTTCCTCCAGGGCTGCAGGGTACCCATGGCGCATCTATTCTTCCGCCGACGAATCCGGAGATGGCTCCTCAGCCTCCTTCCCCGCGTCTACCGAATTGAGGTGCGACAACCAGTCAGCCACGATCGTCCTCGTGTCGCGACTAATGCATCTTTCAGCGTGCGTGTAACATAACGATCTTTTCTGGGAGTGCGAAAGTTACCGGTTATGGGACTGCGAAAGTTACCGGTTCTATCATGTTGGCGTGGAATTTGGAATGCCACGCCATTTAGGGCTGTTAGATCATTAGCACTGCACGGACTCGCATGGCATCCTTGACACCTGGGCATCCTCTTGAATCGCTGCATCACATTTCAATTTTGTCAGGGAAGAGGCTGTCACGATAAGGCTGTCATTTTCTGTGTCCGACCTGAATATGGGGCGACCTCAACTCAACAGCACGACAACAGTCGTGTCTAATGCGCAGAAGTTTATTCGCACGCGCCCAATGGTTACTATGTCCAGCGCAGTATTTCGGCACAATTACGCTCTCGTAGATTGACACAACCTGTGATATCCGATGCCTTCACATTGCGCATTATACGTGACCCCTCTTCACAGAGTTCACACATCATGTTTGCTGCAAGCACTTGCCAAAGCTCGCGCTCCTCATGCAGCACGTACCCCAATACCCATGCACACCACCCCTGCAACAATGCTCACCTACATCCACCATCCAGCGGGCCCAGTCGTAATCCGCACAACGCACCCCTCCATCGCGCTCTGTTACCAGAAACGCGGTTGGCTGACTACATCATCGTTTGCCCAAGTCCTACATGACCACCCAGAATGGCAGTCCACACCCGTCTTGTCGTCCACCTCTATTACTCCGACCCCATCTACTGAGCCAAGAGAGAGCATATTCGCACGCATTGCTTCCACAATACTATCCTCACTCAGCGCCACGATAGCCGTAGTACCAAGTTATGCACCCACAGGAGTGCGGGATATTGCGCCTCTATTTGTAGGTGACCTCGAGGTTCGAGATGATGTAGACCGAGAGAAGCGGGAGGAATTTGTCAATAATGGAGCACCGATACACTGGATGACGGCGGTAGAACGAACCTGGTATCGAGACCACGGCTTACCTGTTCCGACAACAGGCTGGCTAAAGTGTAATCGAAGGTGTGAAGCGATTGAGCATAGACTTGAGAGCGGCGAACTCGACATTGATGTTTCACCACCAGGGTACGAGGCAGCCATAAGCATACGCTAGGATGCATGTCGATTGATGACGCAGGATGCTGTGGTTAGAGAACGATGGATACGAATAGTACATGAGCATTCTAATCGTATTGTTGGCACTATGGTATCTCGCGAGCTGGAAACAGCTAAAAGGAAAAGAGCGTTTGGTATCTTTTGGACGTCACCCACACATGCAATAAATCATCCTTTCCTCGTACAAAAGCACGATCCCAATATTACGCCTTGGTATCCGGTCATTTCACCCTTCTCTTTGTACAAATAAACACATTACCCCATGTATATACTTGGCACTCGTGTTCTCGAGCACCTATCTTATGTACTCTTCGCTTCTTCCGGCCATCCTACAGATCCGCGCTCTTGGGATTCACCAGGTAAATGTCAGGTACCTTTGGCACCTGGGGACTCTTTTGTAATGCCAGTTTGATCGCGTCTCTTGTCTTGGCCCCTTCCTTATTGTCCCCGCCGCCGCCAGTCAGTCGCCTCATGCCGCTCCTAAAGCGACTTCGCGTATCGTGAGCGACGGGTTTGATGATGTTCTCCAGACTAAAGGTCCCGGCTTTGTCTGTGCTGTTCGAACGACCAGCCGAGTACTCGTCGTCGGAGAACGGCTCGTTTTGTTCGTCAAGAGTGGTGGACGAGAGTGAAGGTGAAATGCGCTGTGGTTGGTTTGGAGCAGATGGCGACGTCACTGATCGGGCATGTAAATTAGGGCGGGGGTGGCTTGTTGGGGGTAAGGTACTCGAAGAAGAGTTGGCAAAGGAGCTGAAAGCGCCCGGGGTCATGACACCAGGGTCCCTAGCCGGGGAGAGCTTGACATCAGAGATGAACCCCGACTGAAATGATGTAACGGATGCGTTCCGCGTAAGAGATTTGTGCAGGATAGGCGCCGTTTGCTGATCGTATAGATTCTCACGCATATCGTGAGCAAACGATCCATTCGCGTAACGCCCCGAGGATGAGAAGTTTGGTAGGTCTGTCAACGTCTCGGCGTCATCATCATCCTCAAAGAAGTCGTCCAAGCTGTCTAGTTTCATGACCAGTTCACCAATGTGACTGTCGCCCCGAGTATCTTCTGAAGTCATGGTCGCTGTTCGGTGGTAGTCGGATAACGGGCTGAACGGGAATTCTTCTTGGCGGAATTCTACTTTGGGTGTCTCGGTGTCTGGCACATTCATCTCACCGAAATTTCCGCAGGTGTAGAAGACAGCGTGGACGTTGGCCCTCGTCAACTGCGAGTGCAGGGCGGGGATCGGAATTGACCAGCCGCTTTCTTCAGGGATACCGTACAATGACTGCGTTTTCTCGAACTGTTTCTTGTACCCTCTGGTGGAGTGAGAACCTGCCATACTCATTCGAATATGCTGCTTGTCGAACGGCGTAAGAGTACTAGTCATGTTGAGATTGATGACGAAGTCCAGAACCCTCAGAGCTTGAGGGCAATACGCACTCTGTAGTAGTCGTAGAAGAGGCGAGAAAAGATCGGATCCTTTGGAGGCCATCTCCGGCTTGCGCATATCGATCTCGGGTAACAGGACGCAGAGGACTTCCATTGTGTTGATCTTCATCCAATCGATGTTGTTCATCAAGAGACCGAGCAGGAACACGAGGCTGCCGAACTCATGTTCTGGGAAGAACGTTGAGCGGATAGCGGACATTGTCTGCGCGAGAAAATCCTTCTCTTGACGATACCTCTTCATTGCGAAGGCTGTCAACGCTTCGGACAGCGATGTGCATTGGTAGTGCTGATCGGCAACCTTTGCAAGCACTTCGGCGGTGGCTCGAACACTAGAATCTTTTGCTGTAGAGTCGAACGAGCGTAGGAATCTTGGCAGATTCGCGAGGATGGCGTACATTAGTCGGCTATCATCGCCCACGATGCGGCTGGAAGGTAGGACCACCAATCTCTCCAGGATTCGTAAAGATCGGTCCAGACATGTGCTCGACCGGATACCCTTGTACGTCAGTTGAGCAAGGCCTTCGAACTTGCCTTCCCATTTATCCGGGCAACTTTCTTCCAGGATTGCCAGCACCTCTTCGTCGCCCAGATCAAGCTTGTCGAGGAACTTGTCTAGCATCAGCAGGCTCTCCATGAATTCGCCTTCGTGTATGGTATCCAAGCATGCGCAAGTGGTCCAGAACAATTGAGGGTACTGTATGAGGTCGTCCGGTGCTAGTGCTTCTATGATCGTTCGTAACGTCGTAAGTATTTCCATAGAGAATGTCTGTATATCGCTCTCCTCGTCTGATATGGTATTGGAAAGTCTTGCAAGCATGTCGGAAAGCATCTGCTGATCGAGCGAGCTCAAGATGCAGCGAAAGAGCTGGAATGATCGACATGCAATATGTCGGACCGGACACGACGTGGCCCAATTCAGTGCGACTCGCCCCCAAGCTTCTCGAAGCCCAGGGTACGCGAATGAAAAGAATCTCATGACCTCGCCAGCAACATACTCCATCGGCTCGGGAACCTTGAACGTTGAATCTGCAACGTCTTTGCCATTCTTGTCATCGTAACTCCATACCACTTTGGCGTCATGTTGTCGAATACCTTCAATGAAATCTTCGATCGATCTTTTGTTGATGCCTGGCGTATCGTCTTCAATCTTGGAGATGACTAGCTCGTGGATTAGATGCACAAGCATCTCGCGAGACTGGTCCTGAACTACAGAAGTATAGTGATCCCAAAGAACCAAGACCACCTGTAGAAGCAAAGGAATGTGCTCCTTGGCTAGCTCAACTGGAGATACCATAAGATCAACCAACAGGATGAGGCAAACTTGTCCCAGAGCGAAGCCGGACTATGAGAATTAGCGCAGTTCATTCCAAGTTTTACTTTATGCTTACCTGCTTGTTGCTACTTGGTAGGACCTGAGTGAGATCGGCCAAGTATGGTAGATTGACGGCGTCTGGTGGTGGTGGCATAGGCTCGCGCTTTTCGCTTACCATGGACCGCGGGTTGATCTGTAGGAGCAAGAATTCGACCACCTTCAGCCCTGCAGGGGTACTCGATAGATGGACTACGATCTGCTTGGAGTAGTCGACGTAGTTTTGTTCCCGTTTGTCTAGGCAAAGGTTGATGATGAAGTTCAATATTAACTGAACATTTCCACCGTACGGCCCCGTTGCTAGCGCTTGCCAGAGCGCCTGAATCTCATTGTGTAGTACGTTGCCGGCCTTGTAAGTGATTTCAAAGAGGTTGACAAGCAGCATGTAAGAGTTAGCAGTCGGTCCTCCATCCGGATTTACTTGGAGTTCGACGGATTGCACCCAAGGAAGCATAGCGGCAACCATGTTGCGTTTGTGGTCAGGCTTGAGATCTTTGAAGTAGTAGGAAAATTGCGAGAAGACCAGGAAGGCGAGTTCAGCATGCTGCTTAGCGAGCCTCCGTGACGTCTCGAATTGCGCCAGCTTGTAGACAGCAACAGTCTTGTCAGAAATGCTGATATCTAGATCTTGCAACTTCGAGTTCTTGCCCTCGCGAGCTTCAAGCGTTCGGAGCAATCGCGTTGATTTGGTGCGTATCTCGCTATTCTCGTGTCCAAGCGTATAAAGACCAGCGCTGAGTACTTTCCAGAATGGCAACGTATAGTCCTCATGTTGTGTGAGGACTTGTGTGACAACCTCAAAGTAGCTTTCCAACGCTTTGCCAGAAACTGCGAGGTAGCACATTTCGATTGCCTTGTCCAGCAAGTATGGATGCTCGCGGTTGTGCAGTATAAGGTTGGTGAGTGCTCGGCGACCAATCGCGTGTGTCCGATCGCTCGGGGTTTCGAAGATGCTCTGGATCCACGAGAGCATGCGTATAACATCGAACTGAAGCAGAACTTTGCTGTCAGTGGTAATACTCACAGGCCCGCCACACAACGCCGCCATGGCACTCAGCGCTGCGGTTCGAAGATCGCGTTTTTCGATCTCAAGAGCCGCAGTCGCGTTGCCTTTGTTGTTTTTATCTACCTCTCGATCAAGCATGGAACGGCGCATCTGTTCTTCACGCTGGCGGATCTGAGACTGGTTTGCCGCATAGCCGCACCACTCTTCCATCAATGTGAATGCAGCTTTCCGGGCTTGGAAAGGCATCCAATGCAAAGGATCACTGGTTTTGTTGATGCCCTCAAACAAAACCTCCACCAGTCCACAATAGTGCGTACGTAGCTTCTGATAGCGCGCTTCGAGTTGGACCTCCGTATCACTCAGGAATATTCTCAGATCCTTGGTGTAGTTCATGAGATTGTTGATTATCCATTCGTCATTGTGAGCCTCAGGGAGTTTGAGAAATTGCTGAGAGGTCAGTTTGTAGACGTGTGTAATCTCAGTCCGAAGATGGTCAGTTCGATAGTTGATCGGGCGAGGACTGCTGATCGTCCGGTTGTGATTTCCCAAGCGCATCTTCGCCTCCTCGGCGCAAGCAGCCACGATCCCTTGAAGCGATTCGAGCAGTGTACGATAGAGGTTGAGGTTGACGGAACCGAGGCCGATGACCGCAGCATCCCGAATGGCGACATTGTCCACTGACAGGAACGGAAGGACTTTGGAAAACAACTCGGTAGCAGTATGTTGCTTATTCGTGCTTATTTGTGAAGATTTTGAGCTCTTACGCGAGTGATTTCCTTGCGTGGCTGATGTGGCCGTCGGACCGAGACTTGTCAATGTCGTGAAGGCAAATATAAGGTACAACTTCCACTGTTCGATAACGACTTCCGGTGATGTGGAAGCAAGGCGGCCGCTGAGCTTGCTACTCCCGGGCTCGAAGGGTGAATACGGTGTAGAGCGCTGACCCTCGGCTAAGGATGATAGAGTGCGATACATCTGTGCAAGTCTCGCACAGACTATGTCACGAGTGAGAGTCACAGCGAAAGGACAAACCTCAAAGCTGATTCGAACCAGATTCGGGAAGATCTTGAACCAAAGGGTAGCGTCGTACGGCACGTCGCTACCACAAAGCTCAACTAGGGTACTCTGTACATTGCTCTTGCGCATGCCGCGTTGCAATCGACTGCGCTCAGCCAACGACAACTTTTCATCGCTAATGTCGAGGACTCTCTGGGGGCTGCCCTCCATTACCCGGATAACACGTGTATTGGAGCCTCCCAGAGCCGTGTCAAATTCAGTTATGAGGCGCAGCACTGTGACAGCGTACGAGCGGACGCGACGTGAAGGCGAGCATAGGAAGAAGAGACCATGGGACTCAACTTCGTCAACGTGCGCCCACACTGAAGACAGATCAAGAAGAGCCGCGCGATTACCAGAACCGTCATCTGGCGTATCCAATGCTGCTTTGCGTGTCTTGCGCTTGATCTCTTCAATCCATATCTCTAGTAGCTCCACGTAGAGTTTCAAGGTATTCTCGATGTGCCCAGCCCCAAGCATGCCACCATCAGACATAGTGGCATAACGGTCATCGAAATTAAAGATGAACCGTGCAAAGCCAATCGTGACTTGCTGCGCATGTGATTGTCGGGCTATAGATTTGAGTGATTGAGCGGATGACACAGCGATGTTCCCCTGTACGTGGGCTGTTCCGGTGCACAGCAGGTTTACTAGTGAATTGAATGGTATGTGTGGAGACAGACAGCGGGGTAAAGCCTGAACAGCGACATGCAAGAGGTCATAAAACCCTTGCCGCGGATCCGTAGTGGTCATGTAATCTTCACGAGGAGCGAAACTGAAGGCCGCCGCCATAGGCGTCTTTGGTGTTTGCGAAGAGAATTTCTCGTCGAGTACGGCCTGGCCTCCGAATGCGTTGTCGCAGATGATGGTGATCTCCCCCAGGATCTTACAGAAGCGGATATAGTACTCCTTGGCCACTTCGGCGAAACCGGCGAAGTTCACAGGACGCGACAAACGCTCTTCCTTGAGGAGACTTGACTTTATGGGTAGAGGCTGTGAAGGCCGCGGACTAGAAGGAAGAGCCGGGAGCTCGTTCGATACCGCGTTTGGATCGTAGTCGAACGTAAGTGGAAAAGGCGGCTGCTCCGTGTTTTCGAGATCAGCCATGATGGCCAGAAACGAGCGGATACCAATGACCATACGGTCAGGCTCTAGGTTTTCAACGCGCAATTCTCGGCCCGACAGGAACATGTCGGAGTTGAGCAGGGGAAAGATGATGGTCTTGAAGCAAAGGTCTTGGTACTTGTAGCCGATAATGCGTGTCAGTTGTATCAATGGTTCAGCGATGGCTGGTTCAGTTGATAGGTACGATCGCCTTCCGGGCTGGAACACCATTCGTATGATTTCTTCCAACCGGCGAACAGCGACATTTGGTGCCTCGGTTCCCCGCCTGTATATGTAAGTCCACACTAGCCGACAAATGCCTCGAAGGGCGATGGCTCTGGTTGCGCGCTCTTTGAGTCGTGGCTGAGTGGACAAGGCGAGCGCAAGCCATTGGGAGAGAAAGGTTTCGGTCGGAGAAGCACATAGGATGGCGGCCATGAGTGGGAAGGCTTCGTGCCAGTGTTTCGGCTTGCCCAGCAGTATGGCAGCGCGCTGCTTCATCATGTCGATCACAGTCTTCCATCTAGGTGCGTTGAGTTCAATAGTCGCTTTAGAGGTGATACGTAATAAGAGTTCCCTTAGGACTTGGCAGTACGCATATTTGACCGGCTGGCCGTGGGCACTGGTGAAAAGCTTTGCCATGGAAAGCATGAAATCACATGTCCGGTCCCAGGTGTCTTCAGGATAGGACTTCACTTGTAGGTGCCTTAGAGCGCGAATGAGCAAGGCGCCTTTGGCTTCATGGTCTCGGTTGTACTGATTCTTGATGGCCAAGTGACCATCGACGATCTTCAGGTCGGTGATGAACTTGTCTTGCACTTGCTCAAAAATGAGGCCACTCAGCACACCGAGCAGCTGGCTGTAGATGGTCCAATTGGCGAGGTTGAGGGGAGATATGTCCACGAGGTCAGGGTCCACGGTGCTAAGCTGGCCGTAGAAAAGGCCAAGAAGACGGTCGGCCATCTCAAAAGTCAGGTTATGGAGATCGGTTTGGGTCATGATCTCGATCAGGACGCGGCAAAGGATGTAGGTTGAGACGGTTGAGCGCTGTTCGGCTTGCGTGACAGTCTGCTGCAGAGCGACGATGTGGTCGGGGCCAGATGCTACAGAGGCTGCGGATTGATTATCCAGTTGTTGGACCGGTTCAGTATTACGTCGAGATAGCGCAGGATGGAGTTGAAGCCCTGGGTTGGCTTGTCGGGCAGTAAGTAAGTGAGTGCGCTGTTTGGACGCCTCCTCGCTCTTGGCTTTGCGCCATAGCATGATGGTGTCTATGAGCGGCTTTGGCTTATGGCGCGCAATATGGCCCAGGGCCGCGATGAGCTGGTCGAAGGTGGGGTCTACACCAGGTCCACAGACACCCTCTACGCGGGCCTCAGGCTGGCCTCTCTCCGTCATGCACTGGTTGATCTTCTGCTCGGCCTGACTGATGAAGGCGTTGAAGAGGTGGTGCAGGGCATATTCGCCAACCGTCTTGAGTTCGTGGGGATGCGGCGGGTGGCGCGACTGAGAGCGATGGTGGTTGTGGCCCTTTCGCACGGATCTGGCACTCGGCGCCCGCTCAGGCTTGCGGTGAGAAATGCTTCCATCGCTGGACGCTGCCTGGGGCCCCACGCCGGCATAGACGTTCCCCGTGCCTGCGCCTGGCTGCATGCCGTTGGCGGCGAAGGCGTCGGCTATTGATTCCTGCGACATGAGGGCTCCATCGAGGGTTGCCCCGGCGGCGGCGGCGATGATCTGGGGGCTCAGCGGGCTGGTGGCGGGGGAGTTGACGAAGCTGGTGTTGCGCGAGTGCTGGATGCCGTGGACGATGGACGTGTTGCGGTTGTGGGCGTACGAGCCCGAGGGTTTGCGCTCGAGCGTCGTCAGGGTGCGGTCGGGGCTCGAGTTGCTGCTGGCAGCCTTGACGGCCGGAGTTTGGGAGCGCGAGGCAATGGTTCGTGACGAGGCAGTCAGCGCACGCCCGCGGGTCTGGCTGGGCTCACGCGAGGCCGACGAGGGGTGCTCTATATGGTGCGACACATTCCCAGCAGCTGGTCGAGCTTGCAGGAGAGGGAAAGCAGCTGCATTGGGCAAGGCACAGGGGTCAGCACAGTTCTGAGGCAGCGCGGAGAAGCGTCGACGTCAAGATAAGGCTTTGTCGCCATGGCACCTGAAGAGCCGGCACTGTCAAACTCCAGGCCGCGTGGGGAGTGCGTTTCACAGCTGGATGACGACGGGCCTGGGACTAGGGAAAGGCTACTCACACATGCCGCAGGCTTCGCGTGCAGCATTTTCCGTGGCGCGCGGAGAATACTGCAGCCCGTCTTTCAAGGCTCAAGACGTAGAGGGCGCCGTTAAAAGGGTCGCGACGGCTGTCATGGATGTCTCGACGTGGATGAAATGGGTACGTAGAGGTGCCCTGTGCCTGACTAGCCGCCGTCTAGCCTGATTCGAGGCAACGATCATCCATGGCGCCCGGCATCAACACGGCTCTGGAGATCGATCCGAGCCTGGAGATTATTCAGTCCCACGTGGTCTGCCTTTCTGGGAGCTGGGCATGGCAAGCTATCGATAGACCTCGAGAGCCTCATACGTAGGTGAGGGGTTCCTCCCGTGTCAGCATGCCTCCTAGGCAGTCTCTGAGAGGTACCTGATAACGGGCGCTTCTATCCTAGATACCTAGATAGTGCTCAGCTGACCTTGATCGGAAGGAAGAGTATTGGTAACTGCCGTACGCGATGCTTCTCCATCTGTGATTTGTCGTTCACCATGCACATGTCTATTCGTACATGAGAATAGTAGGCTGACTCATTATGACACACGTGCAGTAAGGCTGGAGATGCAAGACTGTAGACGTGGGAGTTGCGACATCTTAAACGCGCAGTGATGACAAGACTTAGATATCTGCATCGGGATAGGCGCCTCTTTACCTCAGTCGATACTGCCACCTGCACTTGCTCTGGCTGCGCATATATGCACTTCCAGGCTTCGCTTAGTCTACGGTCTTGGTGCGTGAAGCATCCATGAGATGATACCAGGAACACCCAGGAAGACTACTGACAGCATTTGAGCACTGGGCAAGACGCCTCGTCATCTTTGCGCAATCATACGCGAAAACTCTCATTTCGAGCGAACCGTGAAATCTATTGTCAGGACGGGAAAGTTTCCCGCCCTGGAGTTGGCCATCACATGCTTACTGTCTCTATCATCGCCTAGCCTTGCACGACTGTCGCGTGCATGCTGCATCTTTCTTACCGCCGGCTTGACGCTGCTCCTCTGTAGATTCGATGCCTCCATCTGCCGTGATTCGCACGAGGTCGTCGTATGTGTGGCCGCAGTGTGCCCCACAAAGGTACCGAAGTGCTGGCGGGGTTCTTGGTAGCCATGGCGGAAAGGCCGCGAGGGTCGGGAAAGTCAGGGTCTCACCTGAGGCCCGCCGTTGTTTCTGAGCTGCCCCAGCGGAATGGCTGCGGAACGCTTCGGCTTCCGATGGGCGCCTGCCAGTCAGTGACGGCACCACTTTTGGCCACTTTACCCGTGTCGAGGAAGCGGTCAGAGATGTGTAGAGTCTAAAGGCGAGATTACCGTTTGGTGTGCTGTCTCAACAGCTTGCTTGCGGCTCCGTGGCCAGATCTTGATAAGATTGAGTTGAGACGCACGGCCACTCGCCAGTCCGACGCTCCGCTGCGAAGCCGCATACAAATATTACCGTGTCGTTTCCAATCCCCTTCCGGACGGCAACCTTCTACTGTGTCCATGTCAGCCAGCCCCTCATTCTCCCGCCGACTCTGCTAACGCCCCTCTCAGCACCATGGCACAACTCGACACCTTGGACCTTATCGTGCTGGCCGCCCTCCTGGTCGGCACAGTAGCCTACTTCACCAAAGGCACCTACTGGGGCGTCTATGGAGACCCCTACGGCAGCTCCATGGCCACGGCCAATGGCGCTGCAAAGGCTGGCAAGTCGCGCAACATAATAGAGAAGATGGACGAGACGGACAAGAACTGCGTCGTCTTCTACGGTAGCCAGACGGGCACGGCAGAGGACTATGCCTCCCGCATATCCAAGGAGGGCCATTCGCGATTCGGCCTCAAGACCATGGTGGCAGATCTGGAGGAGTACGATTTCGAAAACCTCGACACCTTCCCCGAAGACAAGCTCGCCGTATTCGTACTAGCCACCTACGGCGAGGGCGAGCCCACCGATAACGCCGTCGAGTTCTACGAGTTTATCGGCTCTGAAGATGTCAGCTTCTCCGAGGGTGGCAGCATCGACGACAAGCCGCTCAACAAGCTCAACTACGTCGCATTCGGTCTCGGTAACAACACATACGAACACTACAACTCCATGGTCCGCAACGTCGACAAGTACTTGACGAGGCTCGGTGCCACCAGACTGGGTGCTGCTGGCGAGGGCGACGATGGCGCTGGCACCATGGAAGAGGACTTCCTCGCCTGGAAGGAGCCCATGTGGACTGCTGTTGCCGAGAAGATGGGTCTGGAGGAGCGCGAAGCCATGTACGAGCCCGTTTTCGAAGTCAATGAGAAGCCAGAGCTATCTCCCGAAGACGACACCGTTTACCTCGGCGAGCCCAACAAGAACCACCTTGAGGGCAACCAAAAGGGACCTTTCAACGCCAACAACCCCTTCATTGCCCCCATCGTCGAATCCGCCGAACTCTTCAACTCCGCCAACCGAAACTGCCTACACATGGAAATCAGCATCGCTGGATCCAATCTGTCATACACCACCGGTGATCACATCGCCATCTGGCCCAACAACGCCGGCAGGGAAGTCGACAGGCTGTTCAAGGTTCTCGGCAAGGAAGACAAGCGCCACACGGTTATTTCAGTCCGAGGTCTCGACCCCACCGCCAAAGTTCCATTCCCGTCGCCAACCACGTACGATGCCGCCGTCCGCTTCCACATTGAGATCAACGCCGCCGTGTCGCGTCAACTTGTCTCTGTCATTGCACAGTTTGCGCCAAACGACGACATCAAGGCTGAGATCGTGAAACTCGGTAGCGACAAGGACTACTTCAGGGAGCAGGTCACCGACCGCAACCTCAATCTGGGCCAGCTTCTCGAGATCACTGGAAAGGGCGCGACATGGGACAAGATCCCATTCTCGTTCCTGTTCGAAACCATGGTCAAGATCCAACCTCGTTACTACTCCATCTCCTCGTCGTCTCTAGTACAGAAAGACAAGATCTCCATCACTGCTATTGTCGAGTCTATCGAGAAGCCCGGCGCACCATACGCCTTGAAGGGCGTCACTACCAACTACCTCTTGGCCTTGAAGCAGAAGCAACACGGCGACCCCAACCCGGATCCCCACGGCCTGAACTACACCATCACCGGCCCTCGCAACAAGTACGACGGTATTCACGTCCCGGTTCACGTCCGCCACTCCAACTTCAAGCTTCCTTCAGACCCTTCCAAGCCTATCATCATGGTCGGACCCGGTACTGGTGTCGCACCCTTCCGTGGTTTCGTTCAAGAAAGAGCTGCACAGGCAAAGGCTGGTCAGAACGTCGGAAAGACCATTCTGTTCTTCGGGTGCCGAAAGCAATCAGAGGACTTCATGTATGCCGATGAATGGAAGGTAAGTCTCATGATGCCATGTCAACCACTCATTCCGGGCTAACACAATCTGTAGCAATACCAAGCAGACATGGGCGACAAGTTCGAGATGCACACTGCTTTCTCGCGAGACGGTCCTAAGAAGGTCTATGTACAGAACAAACTTGAAGAGGCCGGCGAAGAAGTCAACAAGCTGCTCGAGCAGAAGGCCTACTTCTACGTCTGCGGTGACGCCGCGCATATGGCCCGCGAGGTGAATACGCTTCTCGGCAAAATCATCTCTAAGTACAGGAACGTGCCAGAGACAAAGGGTGAGGAGATTGTCAAGGCCATGAGGGCGTCGAATCAGTATCAAGAAGACGTCTGGTCATGATACGTCAAGGATTGGGGAGCTTGTTTTAGAAAGAGCTTTTTGAGCATGCATTTTCATGGTAGAATGGTGTGAGCGATGGCGTTTGATCTGACGAAAACATTTCGCATTGGAGTATATTGGCTCTGAATCTGAAGCCTGGATGGACATGTACAGTTATGTGACCACCACCATTTTACATAGTCTGCAGTGTGGACCAGCTCATTTGATCAATCATAAATATCAAACTATTCTGCTTCACCTCCCACTCAGCTGACTGTGACATGTATCAGAAAGATGTTGAGCGACCGCAGCCTAATGCTGTGGTGCGCTGCTGTGGTAGGCAAAACGTGCGCTAGTTCACACGGGCAGGGTCCGGCCATGATTGGTCGATGCACGTGCGCGCGCGGTGCCTGCCGCGGGGATGGCTCCCATAAACCTCGTCTATAAGCATCAACGCCTCGCATGCATACACACTGCTTCAAAATAGTTTCGTCATCTGCCGTTCCCGCCCATCAACTGCGCCGCGATAATCAATGAAGAGTCTTCTCCATCACAAGCTCGAGTTGCGGCCCCCAATGTCTAGGACGCCTACTCGGATCATTGCGTGGCAAGCCTTCATTGCTCAGAGGTGCAGGCACGTCTCGTTATAATAGACACTGCCGTCATGCGTACGATAAAGGTTTGCACAGCAGTTCCGGCTAAGTATCATCTTCTGGATTTACCTGGTCGCGCGTCGCATGCTGAAAACCTTCATGGCAGGATGACCACAGCCAGTCACTCACCGCTACAACCTCAGCATGCGGGGCATCCGCTCGAACCCTTGAGGAAAACGCAGTGTCGCGAGATGCAGCAGATCCTGGGGAGTCTTATACGAAGCTGCGTTCTTCCTCATCTGCTCTTTGTGTCACCCCGCGGATGCTTGTAACGAAAGCCGATCCGCCCCGTTTCTTCCTCTCTGCGATGACGGTAGCGAGAGAATCCGGAATCCAGGTCCGAGGTTGAGCTGGGTAACGTTGGAGGAATCGCAACGAAGCATCTCTCAGGCTGCCCAGTACAGAATGACAGAATTTGGTGTGAGATGCAGCCCTGGGGGGAGAGAGGTGCATATTTGCCCGGCGTACGGCATGCACGACTCCTGAAATGACCTTACAGGCAGGCATGCTGAGCGGGATCGGCCAGCCATCGCATAGTAGGGCACCACCGAACATGGACCCTGGACGCATCATCCACCTGGTAATTCTAGGCACTGGCGGATGTTCTCTCACCGTGTCGGCACTGCCACGAGACCAACAACAGCCGCTTCAAGAGCCGGACAACCGATCGGATAGCTGCTTCGCAACAAATGCGACACGGTAACAAGTGCGCTTGCGCCTACGCACCACGCGAGGAAGCGGGCAAACCTCCATTCGTGAAGTTCGTATCACCCACACGCCATTTGGTCCTGTGCCTGGCACCTGAGGAGTGGAGTTCAAACATGATGCCGGCTGGAATTGTCTCTCTCACTAGACTTGGAATCACCGGCTGGCTCAATTTCTATGTGTACCTCGCTTTTGAATTTGAGTATCTTCAGAGGGACGCCTTGCACACGATTTGCTCCCGATGCGCTTTTGCTTGTATGAGAGTGACGTTGCTCATATTACTGGGAAAGGTGGGCCAGGCCACAGGCTTCGGACTTGCCCCTTGCGTCTGCATTACCGCTGCAGATGGTCAAATATCGTTTACCCTGGTGATCTCGCCAAAGAAGGTGCAGTCCCCCCAGTTGAGATACCAAAGACGTCTCGCATGAAGGCGCACTCCCAACGGTATTCGAGCATCGCGCATCCATCTCAAAACCGTGATCTACAGAGTTACAACCGGCAATGGCTGCACTGCGCCGGCTCGTCGCGCAGGTTACAGGTGTGCAACAGCGCGCCGCTCCGTCAGGTTACGAAAGGTCTTTTCTGGCATGGTGGAAGTCTGCCTGCAAAGCGCTGTAAGAGCATCCCCCTGTCTGTGTAGCCCTACTAATCGCAAAGCAGACCAGACAGTATTCAATCAAGACCTGCGCATGTCTCGAGTTGGGTCGTTGCGTGTGCCCAGTTGAAGTGTGGAGGTGAGGAAACGACAGGTCGAGTCCCCATGACAGAAGCGTGCGCGCCAGAATCATCGCAACTGCCCCGGTTGGAACGTTCACATAGCAACAGACAATGACGTCTGTCGTCCAACGTCATTCCAAGATACTGCTAAGCCTTGCTGCAAGGGCGATATAACTGCATTGGCCGTTGTCACGGTGAAAAGTTGGCTGCAGCAAGTGGCAGCTAGACTCCACACGAACGCCTCGTCATTTGTATGCTACACACGCTGCTCCGAGAAAGGTATGGCTGCATCTTGAGGAGGCGCGACGAGTACACCACTTGATGCAGGATGTTATGCTTGCAGCGTTCGCCATACCGTACTCTCGGTGCATCCTTCAGCATGTGCGTCCTTGCTTGCAATCGATGTATAAGTGCAGTGCTCTTCCCATCACGGCGACGGGGATAACCCAAAGCCCCGTAGCTTCACCCGCCTGCCTGGTCTGACATCACTATTCCAACAGCTTTTTCATCATATTACTAGGCAATTTCCAGATAAAGAAGCGACGGTATCCAAAGTGCAAGAGTTTGGGTGGCGCTGTGTTGTAGTGCGTCTGTTCCTCCTCGAGGCGGAGTCATTGGGAAGGTGAGCCTCTCTGTTCGCCGTCATGGTTCTTCTTCGCGACTTCCCTCTGTCAGATTGGGGCTTCCTTTCTCACGTCGCTTGTGGGTTTCCACCGACGTCCCATCGCGAGTGCTCTTTCCCCAAGCTGCTACGCCCAGACGCCATCTTCGGGTACAACAGCTTGCCTCATTCCCCCATTCCTCCCCTTCTCTTCTTCACTCTTCTTCACTTTTCTCACCAATACGCATCAGTGGCCACATTCTTTGTAGCTTTTCCCAGGTCAGTCATCCGTCCCGACGCCGTCATCACTGTTGTGCAGCACACCGATACTGACGCCTCGGCAGCTTTGGAGTCACTACCAGTCCCGCACATTGCGAAAGTTTGATATCTACGACCCAGTAAGTCCCTTTCATCATCCCATCTTTCTCTCTCCACTCCCCGCCCGGATACCGCCGCATCCAATGAGCTCCTCCCCCGCAATCGCTTGCGAGGTCTGCTTTCGTCACACTCATCGATCACCGAGCAAATTTGCTAGGCCGTACCCCAGCCTCCTCTAATGACAAAAGTTAATATTCTGAGCAGAGCAACGTTCCTCTTTGCATCTCAGTCTGTCGTCGCGTCCGTTGTTGAGACCCTTCGCCGCAACCCTCCTCAGGCTCGTAGCTTTCGGTCTGCGTACTCTTGCTCGCGACTTCAAGCTTCGGTCCCGGATACCTTGCCGATCTTTTCACTCGTCTTTCATCAGTGTCACTTCGAAGCTCACTGCAATGGCTACCAACGGTCGTCAGCAAAACTACGCGGCCCCCAACGCGGGCTACAAGGGACAACACATGCTCAACAACTACAACCAGCACGGCCAAGGTCATGGGTCCGCCCAATACCTCCCCCGAGGTCTGCCCATGTCCCCCCACGGTGATAATGGTATGCAAGGTCTGACGGGCAATATGGCAGCTCTCAACATGCACGCCTCGTATGGTTCGTCCGCTACCTCCAAGTCTGCGAGCTCCGCTCTGTCAGGTGGCTCCTCCGACTACGGCAACATCCCTCTCTCCAACGGTCAAGGACTTTGGGTTCCCAACCAGCAGGTCCTTGGATCTATGTACCAGATGATGCCTGGTGCCCAGCAACAGACTGCCATGGCGGCTTCCCCCAACATGTACAACCACACCGGTGCATACGTCCAACAGGCAGCTTACCAATACGGCCAAGCTGTCATCGACAACAACGCTATGCCACCAGCATGGGCTGCTCGCATGTCCTCTTCCGAGATGCCATCTCTCATGACGCCACGCCGGGACTCCATCTCCTCCAACGAGAACGACAACCCAGGCACGCCTTACGGCAGTGGTGGTATGTACCATCGTTACGGCAACAACACCGCCATCATGGACCGTTCGCCAAACGCCCTCTACTCCAGCAGTGCTACCCCTTCGCCTTCCCAGTTGGCCCATCCCTACCAGGTCATGGCGCCCATCCCGAAGCAGCAGACCATGCCCACGTTGCCTCCCAATCTACTGGCGTTAGTGCACCAGGAGCCCCCCATTCCCCGGGCTATTCCCGCTCCTAGCTCCCCGCACAAGCCACTCGACCGTAGCCTGGAGAACAAGACTGGCGAGACCAACGTTTACATTAGAGGTCTGCTTCCCGAGACCACAGATGAGATGCTTCACCTGTGGGGCAAGCGTTTTGGAGACATCCAGAGCTCAAAGTCCATCATCGACCTGAAGACCAACCTGTGCAAGGGGTAAGCGCTTCACTACCCATCACAACGCTTCAATTACTGACTATGCTTCGCAGTTTCGGCTTCATCAAGTACCACAACTTTGAAGACGCTGAAGACTGCATCCGTGGCTTCCACTACCTCGGATATGAGGTCAGCTTTGCTCGGGTACGTTGCAGCCACTCTGACGCACGATGGCCTGTACTGACTCTTCCCAGGAATCCTTCTACTCAAAGCTCAAGAAGTTCGCCGACGAGTGCAACACCAATCTTTACGTATCCAACATTCCAAAGAACATGAACGAGCATGTATGTTACTTCGCCCCAACCCTGATAACAAGTCACTTACAACATACAGGAACTCGCCTCCATCTTCGCTCCTCACAAGGTCTGCTCGAGCAGGATCCTTCGTGACTCTTCTGGTACTGGTCGGGGTGTCGGCTTCGCTCGGTAAGTCATCTTGGTGTTGCCATTTTGATCGTTGCTGACCATCTCTAGCTTCGAGTCCCGCGACATCTGCGACGAGGTCATCAAGGAGTTCAACAACACCCCTGTATCCAAGCCCGGCGGCGAAGAGCATCTCATCCAGATCCGCTTTTCCGATACTCACGAGCAGAAGATGCTCAAGCAGCAGACCGCAGCTGGCCGTGTCTTCCGTGCTGCGGAGTACGAGGTCGGTGTTGCTCAGGCTAGGGCGCTAGGCACGCCTGACCGATACCTCTCCGTCTCCCCGATACCTGCGGGCCACGCCAACGAGTTCGAGATGTTCATGCGCGGCCAGCGCCAGCCATGGTCACCGCCAGTGCCATCCACCCTCGGCCCTGCCCGTTCATACTATATGCCGCAGGGTGGACCTATCAAGAGCGAGGACGGCGTTTCTGAGAACGGCCTTGACGTCAAGACCAACCCCGCCACTCCCGTCAAAGCTGATGACAAGTCTACTTCACCCAGCCGCAACGACTAAGCGTGTACCGCCCTTTCCACGTCGACCTTCGATCTACTCGTCGTGCACGCACTATTCTTCATGATCGCTTCTTCAACATCCTCCAGCCACATCTTCTTGGAGACTTCTTTTGGCACCGATCATATACTTTACGAAGGCCGCACTATATCAACACGCTACAGCACGATACTCTTGTCGTTCTTTCCTGCCGCTCGCTCTGACCTCCATGTCTTTGGGCCCTAATACTTTGTTCTTGGCGCCAACACCCTGAACATATCCTTCCCATCGACACTCCAGTCTCGCGTTTTCCTTTCGATCGATATACTTGGGCGGCTTCTTTCACATTTTAGAAGTATCTGTTAGCATCTGGGCAAGCCAGCGAACCAAAAGGATCTTAGGGGGTTATTCAATGTATTTCTTTCTCATCGATGGCAAGGGCAGGTTTCAGCAGTGGTGGCTAGGTCTATGGTCGGATTTGTCGTAGTTTCGATAGTTCGTCGTATAATAGATCTTCTTCCGGCTCACCTTCGTGCTCATATCTACTCCTCTGCTGTTTATGCAATGCTTGCCTCTCAATCTGGTTGTCTTGGTACATCTTCAAAGTAAAGAAGGTAACGAGTCTGACTCTGTGTTACACCCTGTCTAATCGCCCAGTCGATCAAAGAAGATTATTGACAGAGTACCTAGTCCAGTGGTAAGACGTCCGCACAAGATCTTGCCAGGCTTCTTAGTACTTGACCGTACTGCTTTGTGGAAGATTTCCTACCGCTCAGACCGGGCGCTGTGTCTGCAGCAGGCTAGGCGCCTTGATTGCGGAAGACGTGTGTTCGATCCGCACGGTGCTTGTCGATTTTTTATCTTCTTTTTAGACTCGCGGTTACGCGATCAAGTAGAAGAGGTAAGTATAGGAGCGTACTTTGTGAGATTCGGATTGGTGTACAGGATGAGATGCAGTAGCGTGAGAACAGAAATAGCAGTAGTAGTGATTGTGGCCACGCCGTGCTTGCGATAGAACGAGGATAGTGTCAATAGATGTGCTATGCGCAAAGGATGCCGCGTTTCACAGCTGGAAAGTCATTACGATGTAACGTTGAAGGGCGCGAAGCGTCATACGTCTGACTTTAAGCCCAATTAAGGGTAGGATAAAAGATTGCGTGCGTTCCGACTCCATCACTACTGCACACACACACCCGGGATTGCTGGAACCAAACTTTGTATGAATGATTTCATTTCAGTTCATTGCTCTTGCACATCTATATATACAACGGTGTGCCCTTTGGACTCCTCGTCCTATCAGAACAAGGGTCGAGGCAGTGACCGTAATGCTATTAGAATGCCAAAATCCTTGGTGCAGGCCCTCCCTATGCTCTGCGGGGTGTCGCTGACGACGCTTCTTTCTTTCCACCTTTTACTGCAATCGTTCAGTCCTCCCACTCTGGGTTCTGCATGTAATGTTAGTACGGCACGCTCGGAGTCAGGTCACATTGGGATATCATACCTTTCGCAAGATGACCACACCCTCCAACACATTGGTCAGGCTGAGGTACTTCTCGTCTTCCAGCTCCGCTCGCTCGCCGTGCGCCAGCAGCACCGGCGTGCTCTGTGTTTGCCATCCAGTAATGGTCTTCGGCCGACCGGCTTGGCCAACAATGTCTACTGCTTGACCAACACGGACGTTGACGGTCAGCGGCTTGAGGTCCTCATCGAGTGTGATGAGGAAGCGCGGCGATATGGCGGTAGCGAGGTAGTAGAGTAGGTAGTGTGAGTCTCCAGCCACAAATGACTTGGCGTCGATGAGAGAAACAAGTACGGTGAGAAGACCCGACGCTGCCACACGGGACAAGACCTGACGGTCAGTGTGGAATGGGTTGAAAGACAGCGTGCCCTTGCCTGCGTGCAGCAGACCTTGAGCTATGCGAACCATGAAAAGAGCGTTGGGATCACGGTGGTAGTAGCTAGCCAATTGCCGGAGAAGTTGTGCAAGACGGGCGTTGTTGGTACCAGCACCGCAAAGGCCCATGGCGAAGATGGCGTTGATGGCAACATCGTTGTCGTTGTCGTGAGAGTAACGAGAAAGAGTGTCGTAGACCTTCATCTGAGGGTTGCTAGGGCTGATGAGACCTAGAGCGAGCGGCACAGCCTTGCGGATGTTAGCCTCGCCGTAGTGCATCAGGTGGCCGAGAGTGCGGAGGATCATCTCTTGGCCGACGTCTTCGCCCATGGCGACTAATGATAGACCGATGACAGCGTAGGACTGGAGTAGCTCATCACCCTTCTTTTCCTCGTTCTCATCCTCGATGTGCTCATTGCAGATGTGGAGCAACTGCTGGATCTTCAGGACAGCACCGGTACCTGCCCATGCGCATACCTCGGTGAGCACAGAGGCAGACTTGGCCATGGGGTGATCAAGCGCCTTCAAGGTCTCCAGAATGACATCGACCTCTTCTTGCTGACCGAAGAAGAGTAGCGCAAGACCAAGAGCCATGAATCGGGTCCACTTGTCCTTGAGCTGCTTCGTCCGGTCCTCGTCCAAGAGCGTGTTCATCAGGGCATCAGTGACATCTCCGTTGGCCGAACCAACAAAGATCATACCAAGCGACAGCGCCGCCATGGCAGAAAGCTGCATGTCGAGGCTGGTGTCGCTGACAATCGGCAGCAAAACGTCCAAAAGGTCTTCCTTATTAGACCCCGCGTAAGCAAGACCGAGACCCATGATAGAAGCCAAACGGATGTTCTTGTTCTTGGAATTGATGTTGTCCTCGTCACCCAACAGAGCCATGGCAGGGTCTGAGTCCATGCGCACGCCCGAGTTGAAGATACCGGTAGCAAGCATAGCGCCGGCCTTGACCATATCATCTTCGACGTGTGTGAAGGGGTCGACCTTATCGAGACCCTCTTCTACGTCCCAGAGCATGAGCATACCCAGAGACGCCGTCGTTGACAGCATGCCCTCCTCCTTGGTCTTCCACACCCAGCTCTGCTTTGTGTTCTCGTTAAGCATGAGCTTATCATTGGCGTAACCGGCATTGACAAAGGCGTTGACGAAGGCTGAAGCAAGGTTGTGTCTCGCAGAATCGGTATTGGTGAGGCCGGCCGTCCTGCTGCTCTCCAGATGTGTCTTGTAGATGTCGTCAGGGGTCTTGGGGTCGAGAATGTTAAGCTCCTTGCCCAGCGCCTTGAAGTGGTCGGGTAGTCGCGTGTTGTTGATGCACTCCTGGAGCTCGGCATCGTCGTCTTCGGAGACGTCGAGCCATATCCGTTGTCGGCCACATAGGTAGGCCATTTGTCTCCGGATCGACTTGTCCTTGGTGGCGTTGAACGCTTCAATGATGAGATCGGTCTCGTGTAATCGTATCGCGATGACGATTGCCTGTGTGTACTGCTTGTATTTGGCGTAGATTCGGTACGTGGTACGGAGGAACTTGTCGTTGTCTGGGTAGGTGAGTAGGGGCACGTTGCTGCTGGTGTTAGTGTCGGTGCTGCAGGCAAAATGCGGGCATATCCTACCTGACCATGTATAGAGCCACCCTCGAGTATGTGTTCTCGTCAATGTACTGCTCAATCTGATCAATCATCTCCAGCTCAGACAGGATATCAACGGCATCAGCCTCTGCGTTGTGCTTGAGGAAGAAGGGGACGAGGTTCGAGGCGAGGTCGGTGACGTCGTCGGTGGATTTCTCGTCGTTCAGGCGGTTCTGGTATTCTGTGCCGATCTCAAGCGCAAGGTGGCGCATGTACTCATGGCCCCATGAGCCGAGATCTGTGGAGGGGGCCTCGAGGCGGTATTTGAGGCAGTCTAGGCGGTCCTCATCCGAATACGTCATTCCCAGGACAGACATCATGTCGGCGAGTGAGCGCTGTGCTTGTTAGCATGGTGGCGTATATAGAGTGTGGGCGTGTCTGCGCACCTTGTTCTCGCCTGCTGGCCATGATGCGTAGGCCTTCTCGAGGTTCTCGTAGTGTGGTCGGAGGAACTTGAGCGGCTTGGGCACGGCCGTCATGGAGCTCGTCGATGTCTTGATGAACTCCTTGATCTGTTCGAGCGCGGGCTTGTAGAGGCTGGTGTCGGAACCCTAGTAAACACATGAGGTCAGCGCATGTTGCGGGGACCAGCCATGGCCGCAGCAGCTTACCAGTATCCGCTCAGCCAGCATGTCAAGGTCGCTCTTCAGCTGTTGGTCTTCCTCGCTGAGCTCCTCTGTGGTTTGTCATCAGTGCAAGTCCATGACGATAGCCATCGGCGCTGTGCCGGGGACCAGACATACCGCCAGTTGTCGCAACGCCGCCCTTCTTGTCCTCAAGATCTGGCTTTGCGTCCTTGCTCTTGTCCGCGTCGTTGCTCACGGGCGCCTTGCCCTTGCCCTTGTCGGCGGCCGTGGGCTTCTTCTCGTCGTCCTTCGCCATGTTGATGATGTGTAGCTAGGGCAAGCGGCGAAGTGTGTCTATGTGTCGGGACGAAGCGGCGTCGATAGCGACGGTGGAAGGAGATTCAGGGTGCTGAGAGATGCAGATGCGGCGCTCAAATGGGTCGGAAGAGCGAGAGGCAAGTCGAGTGGGGAGTGGTAATAGGTTGATGTCGATGAGGCAGCTCTTGCTTCGCGTACCACTTCCGCCGCGCTAGGGCCAAGCCCGTCCGCCGATGATGAGCGCCGCCCGCCGCTCAGAACCTCGCGCCAAAAAATATTGTTGCCGCATACAACCCCGAAACTCACCACCACACGACGCCCATAGGCCACCCAGGCAACTACCATGAAGCTGAACGTCAAGAATATTCGGTACCTTTCCGCCGATGATTGGCGTGTTCTCACTGCGGTATGCGCCCGCCCGCAGGCTTTCCGAACGTAGTGGGGGACTAACGCTGATGAAGATGATAGACAGAGATGGGCAGCCGCAACCATGAGATCGTGCCAACCCCCCTGATTGCTCAGATCGCCGCCATCCGCTCAGGCGACGGCGTCCACCGTTGCATCTCCAACCTCGCCAAGATCGGCCTCATCGCCAAAGTCCGCAACGCAAAGTACGATGGCTACCGACTCACGTATGGCGGTCTCGACTACCTCGCCCTCCACACACACCAAAAGGCCTCGACCGTCTACTCGGTCGGCAACCAGATCGGCATAGGCAAAGAGTCGGATATTATAGTCTGCGCAGATGAGACGGGCAGGCAACTGGTGCTCAAAATCCACCGTCTGGGTCGCATTTCTTTCCGTACCGTCAAGGCGAACCGCGACTACCTGCGGAATCGCCAGGGTGGCTCATGGATGTACATGTCGCGTCTCGCTGCTCTGAAAGAGTTCGAATTCATGAAGGCCCTACGAGCAGAGGGATTCCCTGTACCCGAGCCGATTGGTCAGAACAGACATACCGTCGTCATGAGCCTCATCGATGCATTCCCGATGCGCCAAATCTCAAAGGTCGGCAACCCGCAGGAGCTCTACGGTGAGCTGCTCGCCATTATCGTTCGCCTCGCGCAGCACGGTCTCATCCATGGTGACTTCAACGAGTTCAACATCCTAGTTGAAGAGAGAACAGAAAAAGACGGCAGTTTGTCACTGGTGCCCACCCTCATCGATTTCCCGCAGATGGTCTCCATTGACCATGCCAACGCCGAATACTACTTTGACCGCGATGTGGCTTGCATAAAGCGCTTCTTCGATCGCCGTTTTGGCTTCACGAGCGACGAGCCGGGTCCTTTCTTCAAGGACGCCACGAAGAAGCTCGTCAAGCGATTAGATGTTGAGGTTCAAGCTTCCGGCTTCAGCAAGAAAATGGCCAAGGAACTAGAATTGTACATGAAAGAGCATGGTGTCGATGGCGACGCCGGAGATATCCCCACCGGAACAGACGGAGAAGGGGTGGACGACGACGATGATGGTGACGAGGCAGGCGAGGATGAAGAAGTCGAGGATGAAGAAGACGGTGGCGTTTCCCTTGAAGGTGGCCCGGTAGGCGATGATGTGTCTGCTCCTGGCGATACGATTGCAGATGGGCAGCCGACTCTAGCCGCACAGATGACTATACTGGAGATAAGGGATAACGACCCGTTGCCAGATCTCAAGGATATCAAGCCACCGCCACCCTCGGAACCCACCATGACTACCAAGGCCGCTAAGAAGAAAGCAGGCTGGTCTATATAGGCCTGCCAACTACATCATCTTCTGTTCCTTTATTTCAATGATACCCAGATCCATGTCTCCTCCCGGCACTCGTTTCATTTGAAGGCCTAAAATATACAATACATTCCATTTCACCTAAATAGCGCACTGTATAGAGTCACCTGACCGCCTCTTGCTGCTTTCAGGGCCGCTCTGCATCAAGATACCGCAGTGATAGGCTCATCCAAACCATCTTTCTCCTGAATATCTTTCTCCTGGATATCTCTCTCCTGATAATCTTTGTCCCCTCTATCCATGTCCACATTATCTTTTTCCCGAACATCTATCTCCCCCTTAGCCTCATCCAAACCATCGTCGCTCCAGAAATCAACCTCCTCTTCATGATTACTAGCCGCTTTTTCTGTATACTTCGGAGGCACAACCTCTCTCTTAGACTTAGACCGTATCATACGCCCAACAAAGCGTAAATCCGGTTCCACAAACCCTTTTCGTACGAGCAGAGACCGTATATCTGCTGCAAGGAGATCACCATTTGCAACCTCATGATCGATCAGAACGTTACCATCATCAAGCTCCCGTATACATGAAGTGCTGATGCACGCTGGAAGCGTGCTACCTTCTGTGACGCGGCCAAGCCAATTGTGACGCTTCCTTAGGACGTCTGCTATCAAAGGGTTGTCTGTGGTGAAGACGACGGTTCTCCGGGGTGGGTGGATGAGGTATTGTATTTTGTGTGAATGGCGGTCGTTCATTTTGATTGGATGCATGGGGTCGTAGAAGAGTGGGACTTGTGTAAGTGGGTGGGGAAATGCGAGTACGTGTTAGAGATTCCATGCAGTCTCTGTGTGTTCACGTTCGGGGTTGGTGACTTCAACGCACAGTGCACTTTCACTCGCATAGTTGATCTGTGCCTGCTGATATTGGAAAGACGCAAGAGGTCACGTACATGTGCGTGAATGCTCCGAGGGCGTAACGAGAGAAGCCTCGCGATGTAGGCATTCAATCGGTGAAGGGTAACATTTTCTTCTACCTCTCGTTGTCCACCGCAGCACTCTAAACCTCAATCCCTATCTAACTCCCCTCTATCCATACTCCGTTACCAGAACAAAACACTCACCACCCAAACCCCCCTCACAACAGCAACCATGGTCCTCATAGTCAAGATCCCACCCTACTACCGAACAAGCTCCTACGTCCTCCACTACAACAGACACCCCACCACAACAGCCCAATACATCCTCCTAACCCCCGCCTCCACAGAAACCCTCACAACGCGCAATGCCGCCATCGCAAAAGACTGTGCGGCATGGGGTTGGCGCCTCTACAACACCGACCGCTCGCTCCCCAAGATGGAGAAGTGGTTCGCCAAATATGAAAAGTTTGCTAAGAAGAACACCTGGGATGACGATGTCTGGGTTATTTGGCAGAGAGAACATGGGCTGAGGATTAACGGGGAGGATGAGAAGAAGAAGGCTGAGGCTGCGGCGGCTGCTGGGAAGAGTAGGCTGGGGAGTGTGGTAAGGGGGGTGAAGAAAGCGCATTGGCAGGTTTGGGGTAAAGATGGGTGGGTTGGGAGTGATGAGCAGAGGCTGAGGATTGACCACGGTCCTAGAGAGGAGAAGAGGATGAGGAAGTGGGCTGAAGAGCAGATGAGGGAGATGTCGGGGATGCTTGATCCTTTCTCGGATGTTCATGAGGTCATAGGAGAGGATGATGAAGACGAGGACGAGCAGCGCCCGTCGAGTGGGCTGAGAGGCGGTGGTGCTGATGGTGCTGATGCGAAGGGGACTCCGGGTGGAGAGACTGATGGGATGACTGCGGTTGTGCTTCCGAGGCATTCTTGGTTATCTCGGGGCTGAGCTTTGCTAGAGAATGCTTAGCGATAGGTAATGCCGTGATAATGTTATATCACAATACTCCTTACATCCATCCCGGTCTACACACCTCACTCCCCAGCTCTCTCTGCATCCGCCCTCCTATATCTCTCCTTCTTCTCGCTCTCTTCCCCCCTCACCCTCTTCATCTCCTCCACTCCCTTCGTCAAATCCCTATGCACAACTCTAACCTCCCAGCTATCATCCTCGCTCCACTTCACCTTCCCCAACTGCTCCGCAAAAGCCACGCTTCTGTGATGTCCACTTCCACATAGACATCCTACTCGTACTATCGCCACTTCCTCTTCCCTACTAGCTCTTACATCCTTGATTTCCATCAGCCGTTTAATATCCTCCTCGGCGCGGGCCACTGTATCACTGAAAGACTCGCGCTGCATGAGTTCGTCCTGCAGCGTCGAGTCGAGGCCCGTGCATGTCTTTCGTATTTGGCGAGACGGGTTCTCAGTTACGCGGCAGTCGTATTCTAGGTCTGGTCTAGGAGATGGTGGTGTGAAGCGGTCGTAGGAAGTTATTTCAAGGATTGGTCGTTGTCTTTTTTGGGTTTGAGAGGGAGCTGAATCTTGATTGTTCTCATTGGCCGCGGATAGTTCGTCTTCGGTGGGTGGAACGAGTCGTGTGTTTTTGACTTTTGAGGCGATGTCTGATAGTATAGCCATGTTGTTGATGCTGAGTTGATTGGAGATGAGCGCGACACCGGAATCGCGGTCAATGTCGTTGGTGAGATATGTGTAGACAAGACGGTTCTTCTATGGACGATTGCGTATATGGTTATAGCGGAAAAGAATCTATGTTGCAGGCTTCGCGTCCTGTTTTGGTGACGCTCGTTTAGGTAAGAGGTCGCGTGCTCGGCTGCTAAAAGGCTCAGGGTCTTCTGAAAACTCCTGCTCCATTGGCGCATGCATATGACGTTGAGCGCTGTGGAGCCACGGACAGACCCGCGAGTGCCGTGCAAGGTGCGTCATCGCCAAACACAGCCGCATCAGATATCGCGATGACTCGCTAACACTTATACCGGCCTTTTTTGTCTGTTGGTCTGTCTGCAGGCACGCCAAGTGATTGTTGTTCTATCTAGCTGAGCGTCTGTGTGAGAGACGAATTGGACGCTTCATGTGCGTACTGAGCAACCGCCGTATCAATTGCATTCTGGTCTACATTAAAGAGGGACTAGGAAACCATCAGAAATGAAAATGCAGTGTGTAGACGTTTAAATTCATCTGTGCGAGACATGCCCAGGTGTTGATCACAACACACTCCATCGACATCTTGCTCGCCCAGCTTCATCTCGATGCAACTTCTTTCTATCGATAACCCACAGGCACGATTGTCATTATATGTCCCGTACGATGCTTCGTGGGGCCGGTCATTCGCGAGATCCTTCATCGACTGCACTCCTGCCACGTCGTAAACCGGGTGGTGTAGTCGTTGACCCATGCGCGCGCCTGTTTCCTGGCCCGGACTTAACCCAGTTGTGTCCAATAACTTCCTCGGCGAGAGCTCTTCCTGCCGACTGCGACGCATATCTTGAGGGACCTTTTGCGGCGGCTTTGTGGCCTTCCTTCTTGCCCGAAGGAGTCGTGTGGAGCTGCTCGTTGGACAAGGGACCTTCCGCAGTGCTTTGGATATGGTTTGCTACGAAGCCGGGAGCGGACTGAGTTTCGTCATGAGACATCGGTGGATGCTGTGCGACAGTGGAAAAATGTAACTTCAGTCGTCGAACACATGACTCGAACGTTGGCTTGTCGGCGGACTGAACTTCGTCATGAGCCATCGGTGGATTCCGTACGGTAGTTGGAGCATGTGAGTTTACTCGTCGAACAAATGACTCGAACGTTGGCTTGTCGTCGGGTGGCGTTTGGCCTTGTGATTGAACGACCTCGTCTTGATAGTACAGACCATCTGTTTTGTTGAAGAGAGCACCTGGGGGTGCCAGTTCGGAGATATCCGCTCGCCAGTTTATGATGGTAGAAAGCGAAACGACTGTGATTCTGCACGCCACAGCGGATGGCGTAGTAACGTAGCGATACTTCACTATCCTTCCCGGTGAATCTACCCGGTACTCGCGGTAGAAGGCCTCCATAGGTATATCAATGGAAACAGGGTCGTAGGTAATGAAGTTGATAGACGGCCTTGGTGGTATCTGCTGACTGGGCAAATACTCCGATGGGTCGCAAAGTGAGGGCATTTTCGGATTGGCGCAACAGTACGCTGTTGTGTTTTGTGATAAGAAGGGAACTGTGAATGAACACCGCCTCCGTTGAGACTAAAGAATGTAAAAGCAGTATAATGTGGTCATGAAGCGTGTTGTGTAATAAGCGAGGACGGTTGAGGTCAGGATGTTGTTATTTACTATCTGATTTAGCAAGGCCCAAGAACGAGAAGGTGGGAACGTACCATAGATGGCGTTTGGTGATGAGGGCTGTGAGGACCACGTAGACTCACGAACTCTCAGAGTGCACCTTCTTCCCGGTCTTTGATCTCCGATAACACAGCCTCGTTAATGTCATGCTCCGCCAACTTTTCGACTACAACTTCAGTTGACAGTCCTTTGTCCCCCTCCGGTAAGACAGGCCCTTTCTTCGGCTTGGTCCGCCGCTTGAGCTCCTCGATCCAGTAGGCTTCAAGTTGGCCGCGACGCCTGTCGGACAGGAACTGCTCATCCTCGTCTTGCCGGAACGCCTTGCAGAATGCATCGCAGAAGGGTCGTGATTCGCACACCCACTCGAAGATCTTGAAGCAGTCCATATAGATCCTCGGATCGTTGGTGATATAGGGTTGCAGGACTCCGGGCACATAGATGATGTACGGCATCGTAACTTTCCTGGAGCAGTATTGGTTGTTGTAGTTAGTAGGTGTAGCTATGCCAGTGAGATACCTTGCGGCCTTTTGATTGCTAAAAGGTAACCGTATACGAATGTAACTGATTGTTTGCTAAAGTGAGAGCACTATCAGTGAGAAGACCGAAGATCGGAAAGTACGTGTTGGCGTTGAGTGAATCTGGCTCTTCAGGTAATGTACAGTCACAGCGGAGGGTGAGTTTGATCAACGTATCGTAACATAGCGGGCCATATCATCGTTATGGGTAAGTGGCATCCGATGATTGCAGATTCCGTAGCAAACGGAGGATTACACCAACCGCTTCATACCGAAGCAGTGAAGGCGATTGCGGATGGATACTTGCCATGGTGTTGAAGTGGGTAAAAGCAGTCGTCCGGCAGTTCCTAGATTCTAGAGCAGCAGGGTATGAGATGAATACAGTAAAACCCATGCAGCAGTGTAAAGTCATGGCAAGAGTGGTTTGGCGCGTCGAAGGGTGAACGCCTGGAGAGGGATGACGAGCTAGCCCCCCAATCTTGGCGAATGACTCAATCGCGAAGCACCCCTCCAAAATGTTGCAGGCCAAAAAGTTGCCGGGACCGACACGCTGCAACCAACCGCCAAGATGAGCACCGAATCCGGAGTCAAGACACAGTCGACGTTCGACATTGTAGCGACATACCGCCGCATCCTCAAAGATGACCCGGAACTCACCATGCCCGTCGCGGCCATCGAGGCCCTCGTAGAAGCCATCGCGCAGAGCTCCGTCTCGACCGTCGCAGAGACACTCGACCTGCTCGAACGCCACACGGCCGCCCTCAAGGCCTCCATCGCGAATCCAATCTCTCTCTCCGCCGGCACAGATCTCTTCCAGCGCTACCTCATCACGACGCTCAACCGCCCGGCGAGCCTGAACCTCGGCCCCGACGACGACTTCCGCGCGATACGCAACCACCTCCTCTCCAACGGCAAGCTGTTTGTGGACCGTGCGAAACAGAGCAGGGAGAAGATCGCGAGTTTCGGCAAGCACTTCATCCGTGACGGCGGCACGGTGCTCACAAATGGAGGATCGCGAGTAGTGGGTGCGCTACTGCGAACGGCCGCCGAGTCGAGCACTCTCCGGTTCAAGGTCATATACGTCTTGCCCTCGTCAAGCTCGTCAGATGCGAAAGAGGGCCTCCAGACTGTCGCCGACCTCCGAGAGCACAATGTACCAGTCGCCACAATTCCAGATTCCGCCGTCGCCTACTCACTGGGTAAAGTCGACATGGTCATTGTCGGAGCTGAAGGCGTCGTCGAGAACGGTGGCATCATATCGCGCATGGGCACGTACCAGTTGGGCGTACTGGCTAAGAGCAAAGGAAAGCCTTTCTACGTGGTCGCCGAGAGTCACAAGTTCGTGAGGCTATATCCGCTCAGCCAGTTCGATCTGCCCATTGAGCAGAAGGTACTCGACTTCAAGGTCGCAGAAGAACACAAGGCAGAACACAAGCCCAAGAGCGACGAAGAGCAACGGAATGTCTTTGACGAAGCCATCGCAGACATGACTGCGAAGCAGAGATCCACCGTCGTTCCGCTCGACGCTCATGACGCTGTCGACTTTACGGTACGCTCTGCTTACTTCAATTATGACCCCATACGCTAACCTGAAGTAGCCACCCGACTTGATCTCCGGCATCATCACCGAGTCTGGTGTTCTCACTCCATCTGCCGTGTCAGAGGAGCTGATCAAGATATGGTTTTGAGCCCTCCCTGAGCATCAACTCCTCACCCCACACCAAATACAAAAACGCCATCGCGACTCCTACAACGAGCATATACGCGTTTGATGGATGCTCACATCCGTGATAGGAACTATGTGGAAAGCGAATCTGTGACTCTGCAACCTTCACGCCTTCGCCGTAATCGGCGCATCACGTCCTGAGACTGCGAACCGCGCGTTACAGGATATCGCGCATCTCAACCTCGCTTCAGAGCGTCTGAAAGCTGGCTCTATCGCATAAGAGGACCGAAGAACGAGGGTACGGCCAACGATAACGACGTCCCGTGGAATGGTGTTGCGCCGACGATAACAGCATATGATACCCAATAGACATATTCAATGGCAACATGTCTTCGACCTGTTGCACATTCAAGAATTGGAGTTTTTGGCAATGACATATCTCGAGTGTGAGAATGTTGAGCGTGAAGTATGCGAACATGTTGACAATAGTAGCCATTTTACTCGACCATGAATGCGCCCGTCGGCATAAGAAGCTTCCTGTCCTCCGCTTGTTTCCCATCAGTACGCAACGCTTGCAAGAAAACATGCCGTATCTAGTCCAACCACCCGCGCGGTCCATCGACGCCTACAACCCGCTGTTGACCTACACGCTCGCTGACCCCCTCTCCGCTGAGATGAGCATACTCGAAGACCTTCAGAAATGGGGCTGGCAAGTCTCCGTGCATTTCAAGGACGAAGAACTTTATATCGATGCCGCAAGAGAGACCGAGAAAGCAATAAAGAAGATGAGGCGCAGAACGCAGATGATATATGGCGACGTGGTGGGGGACAGTCCGAGGTTGACTCTTGAGGAAATGTGGCAAAGGGAGGCGACTAAGAAGGAGGAAGAAAGACAACATGATATCAAGCAGAAGGAAGAAGTCAACGATGCAGCAAGCATAATGTCGCGGATGACAGAGCAGAGAGCCTGGGTGCGTTGGGCTGACGAGGAAGCTAGGTTGGAGACGGAGAGTCCTAACGTAAGCGGTCCTCTGATATAGAAATATCAGGAAGACCAAAATATGCAACTGATGAACCCAGACAGGTAGTGCAAGCCACCAATAGACAGTCCTACCTGTCGCACGCTCTGAGATCAGAAGACTGTGAGGACTCAGTCAGCGACGTTTACGAAGGGTCTGCTGGCAGCCCCAGTACGAGCACACATACTTACAACGCATCTCGTTTTATTGAAGAGCACGAACCCGACTGGCATACATCTGTACCACGTCACTCTACCCAACGCCCTGCGCATCAGCCTGCAGGTCAGACAGCCTCATCATCCTCTATGCCTTCTACAACCTCTCCTTCTTCAGAAGCCCCAGTCGGTCTAATGGGTATGTCCGGATACTGGTGTCCGCCCGTTCTTCAAGCCCGGCCGCAAAAGAACCCTCGATCCCACTCCATCGCACCAAGCGCTGTGCTTCCATCACGAGACTCGAAGGAGACTCGGAAGCTCAAGAAAAAAGTTACCCGCCGTGACTCAGAACCCTCGTTGGGAAAGTATCTGCCACTGGGGTTTGTCAGGCCCCTGTCTTGGGTGAAAGGAAAGCGAAGCGCGAATGAAGGGGCCAGTGCAGATGCAACCGCACCGGATCAGCAACAAACCACCGCTCGATCAGAGAGCTCCTTTAGCCCTTATCAACGCACCACCCCCACGCAATCTGTTCCGAACATTCACCTGCAAGAGTATTCCTCTACTTTTCTTCAACCTGAACCACGTAACATATCGCCCGCCTTTTCCACTACCTCCAGCCTCATCTTCCCTGGCCGTGAGATAACCCCAGAAGCCTACTTCCAGCGCACGAACCGACTCCGGAAGAATCTACAGCCACGCCAGCTTACACCACCACCAGGACTAGAAAACGATCCCTACATGTGGCAAGTGTGGGATCGTGGCCGTAAAAGGCAGCAAGACAAGACTGATCGCGTGCTGGGCAAAGACAGCATGCATAGATCAGATAGTGGCAATGCTAGTTGGTATGATGGGTTCCAGACGATGATGAAGGAGGAAGAAGCAAAGGTGACCAAGGAAGAGAAGAAGGCTGAGAAGAAGGCGAGGAAGGTGAAGAAGAAAGAGGAGAAGGAAGAGCGATTACGCAAGGAGAATAGGGAGAAAGAAGAGCGGATACGCAGAGAAAATGAGGTGGGGGAGGCTTTAAGGAAAAAGGGTGATTTCGCAGGTGGGTACTTGCCACGGTATGCATGACCGCCTCTACTTACGTGCACAATGTAGGCATATTGAATACCTGGGCAGGTTAATGCTCGCGGGCGGTGGGAGAATGTAGTCGCGATGGCTGTTACTGACTCAGGAGGTCTTGATCGAGACCACGGAGCAGTGCTACATTTGGGACGACATTTACAGGCTTGCGCATCTATGAAAGCTTCTTCATTTGTTCTGTCTCATGTATATGTGGATATTCAATGTACAAGACTTATTCTAAGAGCAAAGCTCAGTCAATGTAGCAGTCCCGTCTAACCAGTTCGTAAGAAGTTAGTGCCGTCGTTGCCTTGAACCTAAATGATCCTTCGAATTTACCCAGACATGTATAAACTCTGCGCGTGCAGTCAATTTCCCAATAGACTATTTTTCAAAAAAGCACCACATATCTGATCCCGCGCCCTTCTTACAAATATTATCTGGTATCCAAACGCAATGATCCAGCAACCCGAAGACATACTACTCGACCTGGTCATAACTACGGACGGCCAAGCCGAGGAGCCGTACTCCTATCACAATTGGGGGTACACCATCTACCGCACATGTTACACGCCAGAATCTCAATCGCAATGGGAATCTCTAATTGAAGCCACTCAGCTAGGGGTCGAAAAATCCCTCCCTGGGTCGCAAAACGATGAGCCACCGACAACATCTCAACTCCTACGCTCCCTCCTACGTCTAGACTTCCGCTCCGATGCTTCCCTGTACGACGGTCTTACTATGGAACAGCTTCGCCAGACCTATCTCAATCCACAAGAAGATTCTGTGCCCCCACCGAACTTCAACAGAAGCGAGCGACTCTTCCTTGTCGCTGACGCAGAAGTTCTGATGGATCCTTACTTTCTGCCGGAAGAGAACGAGACGCCAAAAGTAAACGATGACAATGATACAAGCGACGACGCAACTTCTCAAAGTGTGCAGAAATGGCAATACCAATACCACGGCTACAGCAAATCCTCTAGTACCAAGCGACGATGGCTCAAGTGTGTCGAGGTCGACTACGTTGCTGCGGATCATCACCCAAGGAGAAGAGGGCAGGACCCACGGCCGTATTTTGGCTGGTTCATGGTGACGGCGGAAAGTGTGATGGAGCTTTGGGAGGTGTTGCTTGATCAGGATGTCGAGGAAATCAAACCTAGATTGGTTGATGTGATGATTTGTAAGTGCATCGTGTCCTGTTTGTGTATTGATGATGAACAGGTATGCTAATGCTTGGACAGGGGGAGGGTATTGAGGCTTTATGGGAAGCTGAGCGAACGATGGAAGGTTTTCTGTCACACTGCAGCTCTCTTGGATTCTACGCCATCACTGTTGACATATTCAGGTTGCTGGTAGTTATGGAATTTATCGCAGGCAAGAATGAGGAGAGAATGTATTCTGCATATGGCCGGCTATCGAACATAACTACGTCCACATGGGTCAGTGTGGCCTCCTTGCTACATGATATGTAGGTCATTTGTTGGGCTGATCCACATATGTAACCCTTTAGGAGCAATATTTTGCGCTTTCGCCAGGCTTAACGATACCCATATCGATAAAAGCCGAGTAATTCCAGTAGTCTCCTTGTACTCCCTCGCCAGCTACGGGCACATTTCCGAAGAACTTTGCGGTCCAGTAAGCGCTACCCCTAGTGTACTTTGCAAAGGCGTATAACCCGGTGTTCAAATTCTTCTGACGATTTGCAAATTTATTGTCCGCCACCGTCTCGATCGACCATTCACCGATGAATACAGGAAACTTGCCATCTCCTGCCGATGCCTTGGCGTCTGAGCAGATGTCTGCGCTCACGGTATCAGAGTCTGTTGGGCGGCCAGCGAAATAGTAGTTGTGTACGTCGAAGACGAGATTGGTGGACGCTAGGAACTTGGGAGACCAGAACGCTTCACCTCTGAAGCTGCCTTGGAACATTACGGGTATGTTCCTGTTCACGGCTGCTGTTTTCGCAATAGCCGCGTCGATATAATTCTGTACCCATACAACACCGTTGTCTGTCAACGCGGCTGGTGTGCCGAAGGTGGTGATGTCGCGATTGTCCACCGGTTCGTTGATCGGCTCTAGAGTGTATGATTGCGGGGTTCCAGAGGATTGAATGAAAGCCAGTGCAGCATCGACAGCGCGTAGGGAATAGTCGAGGTTCGTCGCGTTATTGAACCAACCGAAGCGGCCTTCGCCTTCACCAAAGCCCATACCGTTCACTCCGCCAGGAAGGGAGTGAATATCGAGGATGATGTGCATGCCGTACTTTGCGATTGCGTAGGATGCGATGTTCTTGAAGAACCGAGTTTGTCCGCCGCTGTAGAAGTTACTGCCAGGAACCTTGACCCATGCAGCGTAGGTTGTTGGAATCCTCAAGACGTTCACGCCAGCAGTGGCTAGCTTGTCGATATCGGCGGGTGTGATGAACGTAGCATAGCGACGCTCTAGGACAGGGCCACATTGCGATCCTAGTTTGGCACAGCAGGTCCACTCATCAGTCGTAGTACCGCAATTCTGCGACCACCAGACTGGGTCAATAACGGCTTCTTGGGCAAGCCATCCACCAAGGTTGATACCATTGGCTTTGAAGGTCTTCCAGTTGAGGTAGGTGGGTGCCTGGCGACCTGTTGGACTGCCGGTGGTGAAAGATGAGAAAGAGAGGAGGAATGCGACGATGGTGTTGAGGGCGATCATGGTTGATGTTGTGGTGTCGGCGTTCCTGGCTGAGGTTGGACACTGTTGAGCATGTTGAGCATGTTGTTACTGGTCTTTATAGCGCATCAGTACACCCGTTGTTGGCCTCTCTGTCCAGCACGATATGCACCACGACCTCGGGTCATGACAACGTTGAAAGTCGAGCGCAAGATGTGGAGCCGGTCGACCTAGCTACCTAGGGTTAAGAGCCAAGATATTAATATGATCAGGCATAGCTATCCTCAAGCCGCTTCAAGACATAGCGTCGTTGATGGCTGTATTACTGACGAGGTGTTTACCCCAGGTTCCACCCCGGACTTGACCCCAGACTTGGCGCCGTCTTGTGGATGCATGATAGTGCCTTAGGTCTTCTAGAAGAATTAACCCGAGCTGCGACTACATGTTCAGTTACTATCCGCATGGGTCGCATTGTCCCGAGCGACCTGGGCTCCACGTCGGGTGGTGTGAACGCTACGTGGCCCACATCCCGAGGTGTGTATCGGCTTCGTTCTGTTTGCGTACCAAGGGGAGGCTTTCGTCTTTGACGATGACACAAATGACAGCAAGATATCGTCTTGAGGTGCGATGCCACGCGCGTAGACGACAGTTGATCTAGGGAAGTAATTACGCGATAGCCATTCGTCGTTGCCTAATCAGTCCTGTGCTCGCGGCACCCCTTGGTCAGGTATCGGCGCCCGAGAGGAACGAGAATGCTCATGATAGTACCGTTGTATCGCAAGTGCTCTGCCAGCGCTGTAGGTTGTGACATCAGGGAGTTGACGGACTAAAGTTTGTCTATAATAACGAGACGAGTGTCTTGGTGAGCCGTCCGTGCGTTCCAAGGTTGTCTGGGTCGCTCAACCGGCCAGCAGCCACTCTAGCCCTCCACATTCTCACCCTCTTCGTTATATCAATGCTGATGGCTTGTATGTCATTTACATCCTCTGAAGCTTTCATTGTACAAGAAAAGCCCTCGATAGTCAATGCAAAGCTATGGGATGTGACCTCGCGGCTTCCAAGGTTGTCTGTCGAGCGTCGAGAGTACAGCTCATACTGCGAACTGATCATCGCGACGGGCAAGGCCGAGAAACGAATGCTTCACATCCTTGGGGAACTGAAAAGATTCCAGTTAACTCACAGGATCCACTTTAGCTATCAACAATGCATCCAACGCACTGCCTTGGAATGCTTCCCTGGTGACTGCATCCAGCGCATGCCTACCTAAGGGTTCGTGGGAAGGCGACACCCGTATGCCCTTTCTAAGTACGAGCGAAGAGACGATCCACGCGACGCTCTTATTCTGCATCCGTACTAAGTTTGATCTACAGATCTACTGCTATGGGAAACCAAGCTTCGTCAGCACTCGGTCTTGTACGCCCAACTGCAGTCGCGCAGCCGACACCATTACAGCTGACCGGACAGATCAGTAAAAGGACGCACCGTTGCTCGAATAGAGATCATAGCACGGAATCAGCACGACGATCGCGCACTGTCTCGAAGAGTGTCCCTGTCGATCTTCAGAAACACAGCTTGCTTAGCAAACCACCCGAGTTGCGCAACTGCATTTACGCCCATCTACTCAAACCCGAAGACTGCATCGTACTATCTCCTATGATACGTACGAAAATTACGGGAATTGCATTACTGAGAACATGTACGCAACTTCACGATGAAGCTGCTAGCTTCTTCTACGCAAAGAATTCATTTCAGTGCTACATTCGTAAAAGCGTCTTAGCACAGTCAGCATCGACAACGAACATTCGTTTGCCTCACATAACGTCTCCCATATTGCCCAAGTTCTTCCGCGACCCACTAGCCATGCAAGGCGGTATCTTCTTTCCCGCGCCGCGGTACCATCAGTATCTCACACGACTAACCATCTACTTCAAGGTATCCATACGCGACTTGGCTTTTCCAGACCCGGAAAAGGGCGATTGGGGAGATGCACCTCGGGCAGACTTGGACATGAATCAGTACATTCGCCCGCCTTGCGATAATACCGCCACCACATCCGCAGATATGGGAAAGATCCAACAGGCGATCCAACATGAAGTGTTTCGTGTGTATGAGGAGATGAAAAGGCTCTGGTTAGAAAACAAAGGTAGGTGGGCAGGTAAAGTGACAATGCCAGCAAGGTCCACGGCAACGGATGACTTGGAATTTTGGATTGAGCTTACGGCTGGTGAACACGTCACTCACGAAGGATAACATGGGGAGTGGAGACGAACACGGGGAGTTGATCTGTCATATGACTATGCATACACCTCACACAAGAAAAAATCTGAACAGGTCTAGAGCCTACATCAACTCCAAGTCACCTGTCTTGTAGGGTTTTGAGTTGATGTAGGCTGCAGGCCTGTTTAGTTTTTTTTTTGGTTGACGTGCATGAAAGCGCTGGTGGCCGTGGAAAAGGAAGCACTTGTTCTTCCAAGTTGTCCTGATTCAGCCAAAAGCTCGTTCTGGATGAGTGTACTACCTGTTTCCCACCTACGTTGATTGCAAGTATTGTGAACATCCCTAGAGTACATTAAGCCCTTATTGATAATGATGTAGGAAGGTATCCTTGGATGCTGTCAACGTATTGTCATCTGTTGGCTCGGCACCCCTGCTACTCTTCCCCGTCATCGTGATGCACATAATACACGACACGTCTCACATGCACACCGGAAATAGTGATATGCAAGAAAGAGAATATCATTTCTACTTGCTTTTACTGTCCCAAAGTCAATGCATGCAGAGCACACACACACGCACACCGCAATTCACAATTCACATCCTCATGCAGCATAGAAAAGATCAAGTGACCAAAAGTACCACAAAAAAATTAGTTAATAGACATTAAGTAACCAAGACTACCGATCGATCCATCCCAATCCCCACGCCAAGCCAACGCGTGCCTGCCTGCCCTATCCATCTCCGATCGGCACATCCCCAAGCTTCCTTCCAACTCCAGCCAAGCCAAAGATCCTCTCCTTGCTTGCCGTGTTCCCCACACGCCAACTCCACGCAATGTGAAAGTTTTCTCCGGTGGCATCTCGGCACCAACGGCACCGACTGTCGTCATTTCGGAAGAAAGGTTGCGATTGCAGTGAGGGTATGGGGGGCGATGATGTCAGTCCTCCCTGAGTTTGACTCGTGGGGGATTCGAGGCTGCGACTAGGCTGCTTGGCAACGACGTCCGCTGCTAGCTAGTTCCGCCTTGCTGGACTGCAGACCAGTGCAAGGCTTGCCGTCATTTCTTCGTCTTTCGTGCGTCGCCTTGGTGTATGAGTTTATTACTCGTCGGTGTCGTCGACGCTCTCCATGCTTGGCGATGGTGACGAGTCGCGGACGTATCGTGAAGAGAGGGTTGGGCTCGCGATGGGCTGTTGGGCAATGGAGATTTGGCCCTCGGCTTCGACGTCCTCGATGGGGATCCTGAGCATCTGTCCGCCAACGAGGTTGGGGACGTAGACATATTGAGTTGCGGGTGAAGACATGGTTGTCGGTAGGATGGGTTGCATGCGAGGTGTGTGATTGTAGTCGTGAAGTGGTAGTGTCTGATAGACTAGAGTAGATGGTAATTTGATGTATTTGGTATCTGGGGGTCTGATACAGGAAATCTGCGATGTTATGTGTCTCCCTTCATGTGGGGATACCGCCTGGCTATATACTGTCGCAGAATCCCACGGCTCACCTGAGAATGCCATTGCTCATGCGGCATCCCAAACCCCAACTCCACCCATGCACCCACCCAGGCCACCAACCCAAAACCCTATCCCCGGCACCCAAGCATCGCATGGCCCACCCGTCACTCCCGCAGCCAATTATAGCACGCTATCACACAAGGGTGCCTTAACGCCAGCTCCGCCGTGTCAGCCCAAGACGCTGATTCGGCCTACGATATGCGCAACGCGTGGCAAGTCTCCCCGAGCAGCTTACCATGCCGCTCCGTTGTGTCCGACGAGCGGCGATAAGTGGTCGATACGTGCGTCGACAAGGAAGCCCCGCACCAATTTCCTCTCCGCCAGCCGGCCAAGCAGCGCGTAGGCGGCGCTACTAGTAGTTAGCCAGACGAAGTCGCCTTGCCCGCGGGGTCTAGACCATGCGATGGTTATCGTTGTGTAATTCTAGGCAGGCGCATGATGCATGGTGTTGAAGTGGAGGGTGATAAGGAATTAGGTATTGTGAGGGACGCTGAGTTTCGGAAGATCGGCGTTTACACATCTCGCGATTATTCACTTTTTAGAGTTTAACAATTATGTCCGGCCGGTGACTAAGGTCGCGTTCGGGACTTGCATAGCACCGACAGTGTAATATTGACCGAGTGCCTCGACAGTCGATGTTTGCAGCGATCGTAAACATGCGGACGACCATGGTGTGTGCACGGTTTGCGATGACGGCTGGTGGTGTTTTCCCGTTGAACGCCCTCGGCTGGGCAATCCTGGGCGCTTCCGAGAATGCAGCCGAGAGCTTCTGTATGATTCTGCGTCGTTCTGTTGAACCGTGGCACTCGGCTAGAACGACTCACTACACATTTTGCCTCTGGGAAGAAACCATCAGCGTTGGACAAAGTAGTTCACGATAACGAGTGTGCACTAAGCAAATGCACGACTTGGCAGTCCTCCGAGGGGGTGGAACTTGGTACCAAATCTGGTCCCGCAGGCTCTGATGGCTCTGGAGCGTTCGGACAAGGGCATCATAGCTTTGTAATGAAACGTCACTCTTGTGGAGGAGGACTATCCACTATCGCAGCAGTAATGAGGGCGGGAATCCTTGGATCCAAGCAATCCCGCTCAACGCCAACTGTCCAATACGAGGTCACATGGTAAGTGCACCAAGGCTACTAGACGAAGCCAGAACGCGCCAACGCACCCCAGATGCCGAACGGCCTGGATTATCCAGTCCCCATGGTCCACATGGTCAGCGGCGTAAAGAGAATAGCTTGTGCACCTCGTGTGGTGAACCCTGATTTCGTCAAGCTTGCAAAGCCCGATTTCGTAGACAGCTTCAATTCACGCTTGCAGAACAATTCGCAATTCGAAAGGGTATCATGCTATGTTACAACGCTCCAGTAACCTTACGCCACGCTCAATGAACACCATTGCATCCAACATTAAACATTAAGGCCTGATCTTGCCAGCCTCTGGGTTTCCCCTGTTGTCCTGCCAACCCCATGCCAACCTCTCCATGGTCTTGTCTTCATCCTTTCCTGGCCACAAGACTTGTCCGAGGTACACGGCACGAATGCAGAAGGCTGCCACAACAAACCACATGATGACCAATAGAATAGTCAATGCACTCGCGACACCGTTGATAGCTTCGCTGTTTAGCACTTTTCCTGCTTGTATCGTTGCAAGAGTAAGTCCTGCATTCGGGAAAATGAATGCCCACCAGTTCAACGAGAACGACATCCTACGCGATCCCACTATGACGGCGATTGTTGTTATGATGAAGAACCAGTATGCGAACAGTATGATAAAGAGACCTGACATGATGCCAATGATGCGTACGATTTCGCCGTCTGGGACTACGGTATTCGTAAAGTAGTTTTCGGCAACGAGCGACGGCGCTTGGTTTGCAAGGGAGAGGAGTCCGGCAGCAGTGTAACCTATTGCTGTTAGAATCTCCAATGGAAGAATTGATCTTTCGGGTATGGACTTACCTGCTGGACCAACGGAAACGTACATTCCTGGTCGTGTGGTCGGAGAGGGCAAAGAACTCGTCATCAGGCGCTGCATGTAGAGCCCATAGAGCAGGAAGGAGACGACCCACGCGAGCCCCTGAAAGAATATCGCCCCGATGAATATCTTCCAGCTAGGATTCTCAGGTTGGGCAGGAAGTATAGTGCCAGCCAGCGTGCCAACAACCAGCAAAGGGTATATCGGGAAGATCCAAGCCGGAACGGCATCGCCAACGTTGAGGCGCTCGAGACGGAAGAAGAGCGAGTACTGGATGATTCCAACGAGGAAGGCTGCGGCACAGTACATCCAATACGTAATCTCAAGCGCTTTGGTGAGCCATGTCCCGGTCGATGGGTTGCCGTAGATGTACGTGCAGTTGAGTATCAGGGCGACGGAGACCCAGTACGTGCCGAAGAAAAGGCCTTCTACTGGATGATGTAGCGATCCGAGGAGCTTCCGAGGGACGAGCAAGAACCGCGCGAACATGCATAGGTTGAAGATGGCGAAAAGTACGAGGTCGAAGATGAAGACGACCTTTCCGATGGTCTGTAGGCCAGTGAATTTGTTCGGGGTGTTCCCGAGAACGACAGCTAGCGCTCCTGTCGACATGGTGCATGCGAACCATGGCCTGCGGTATTGTAAGCTTGCTGTCTGGATGCTTCCGGCGCGTCGACATACCATGTGAAATGTACGATGCGATCACGCAGCCCGACCTCCGCTGGTGGCTTCTCATCCTCGCTCTCGTACGTGGTGTGGGTTCTATCGCGGAATCGCATTTTGGTGATAGCTGAAGCACGCGACTAGGCGTTGAAAAGGCTGGGGGGCATGCTTCGGGTAGTCATTCCAGGATTCCTGCCATGACACCTTCTTCCCAAACATTGCGGAAAGAGTGCCGGACGCATTTCGTCATGCAGGTAATTAGTGGCGATCCTGGCATCTACGCGCCTAATGAGAGAACGACGGGCAGCCCCGTAGTTAGATCTCGGGAATTCGGCACGCAAGCGTCAAGCAGAAAATGTGAGGTTGAGGCTGGGCGCACAGATAGCCGTGACGTCACGGATCCTTGTGACCGGCCTCGGCGCATCGAACACGCGTATCTATGCCAGTTCTTGCTCAGTTGAAAAGATTTGAAGGGGACGATATGAATCGGATGCCTCACGAAGATCGAGACGTGGAATTCCCAAAGCCTGCAGACGCCATGTGAGGGTGACTTTACTGGTGTTGTGCGGCACGGTCGCCCGTCTCCATCATCCTGCCGGAGATTCGATGAACGTCGCCATATCCGAACAACCATGGCATCGCGATTCCCATGTCTGTTGTCTCACTTACACAACGGTCAGCATCACGAGCCAAGAGTCATACGGTCTTACCACCGAGTAAAGTCATGTCATAGTACAATGTGGTCTTCCAAATTTGAGTAACCAGAATGATAACTAATTCTTAACTGCTTCTATAGAAACAGAGCGTGATACCTATCATTCACACAACTAGCCTGCAATTTCTTTTTTTCCGCTCACAGGTATCCCGCGCTAGTGGGCCTGATCATGCACTGATCACAACGTACAAGATGGACGGATGTGCTGGAAGTGTGGAAGGAGCATTCAGCTACCGATCAGAGTACATCGCCCATGGCATAGACCCTCTAAAGCGCAATACGTCGTTCGGGACTTGATCGTGTGTCCACGTACGAGGCTGATAGCGCCAACGTCAAAGGAAGTAGTAACCTTGGAATCAAAGCACATTTAGATGTTAGGGATACATCTCTCCATCACCTTACACAAGAGATGTTTTAGATAAGCCTGAGGCCTACGTTAGACCAACAACATGCACGTAGAAAGACGTAGCGTCGATGTAGGCTGTAGGCCATTGACTACCTAGGTAATGAGCAATTCCCTTGAAGAGGATGCCAGCACGACAAAGGCTGCTCTCGAATATGGTATTCGCTCACGACTAAGACGATAGCTTCGCATTGTTTGAGCCGGCTCTACCAACAGCAAGTTTCGCGCGCATTCAGATATTAATCCATGTCTTTGCAGTCCTTTGACCAAACTGCAGCTACCTAGGCACCTTCACACGTCCTTCTTTCACACCAAACCAACTATAAATACACCACTCATGAGATTCCCGAAACTATGCAGGCACCTCGGCCTGCATAAAACAAAGCTGTTGTACGCTGCCTCTGGCAATCCCTTGCCCCGAGCTTACCGAGAAAAGTCAAAACGCAGTGCGTCCCACGATGCTCGCCACCAACGCGCGCCAGAAGCGGGCGCGGCAACGGTACTTGCTGCAGCCTCCGATCCCGACCCCGCGGTAAGGCAGGAAGCCTGAAAAGCTTAGTTACCTCCATCTCCACCTACGTCTCATGGCGATCTCACACGAGGTGTTGCAATACAAGTACGACTTATTTGTTTGTTCGGAAGCTGTACGCCAGTTTGCAAGGAACAATGATCATGAAAGGGTATCAGGTATGAGATTGCAGTTCTAGAAATCTAGAATCTAGCTATCAGGGTACAGCGTGTGCTGGCTTTGATGCAATAGAAACCGTGTATATACACTCCAGGCGCCGTCATCGCGCCTATATATCCTGTTCCAACAAAAAAAGAAAAAGTCTTTGTGTCGCGTGTCATTAATGAACCCCGTCCGCATGACCGATTAATCCAAATCCCAGATGAAGCAATGAGGCGGAGTATCCTGACCATGAATGATGCGGATGAAAAGCCTGCTATCGCAAGAAGAACGCCGTCATAATGCATATGCAATTCCATGATGCTTGGGTTGATTGACAAAGGAAAATATGGCTCGCTACACCTGCCATTACGCGGCGATGAATGCCGCCATCATGGCCAACAGACCACTTATTATGGCGTAGTTGGCCCCGCCGGTCGGGGTCGAAGCGGCATTACTCTTCTTCGCCTGCGTGCCGTCTGGTTTGAGGACGGCGTTGGTGCCAATCTGGGAGCCAATGTTTGCTACTGCAGCTTGGCTGTCGCGGACGGGAACAGAGATCCTGCCGTTGCCGTCGGCTTTGGTGGTTGTGACAGTGTTGTCAGTGACTGAGGACGCGCCGGTAATGTCGTCGTACTTCATGCCGTTCCATGTGATGTCTGTCTGCGACTCTGCGCCAGGACCTGTGAGGTAAGAGATGAAGACATCCTTGTTGGCGTGTGCAGAGCCCAGGTTAAGGTTGAATGTGAAGCTGCCCTTGTCGGATGAAGACGCATTGGCTTGTTTAGCATTGATCATAGTGATGGACTGCAGATGATCGTTTGCGTAGGCGGCGTACGCACGGATGCGACCGTCGTACGCAGCACCTACGTTGCTGGTAGAGAGAGCTGCAATCTGCGTGGTTCCATTGCCGTTGCCGACAATCTGTGCGACGGCGGCATGGGCGTAGTACTGCGGTCGTACGAACGAGGTTTCACGACCGTACATGGGGATGGGCTGCCAGGCACTGGCGTTGGAGTTGTCGGTCATGTGCATCTGGACCGAGGAGATACCAATGGAGGCTGCGTAGAGGAAGAAGTTGAGCGTCCAAAGGGAAGCACCGAGGGTATCACTGACGCCGGGCATGCCTATTGGCCCAACGGAGCTCATCTCGCGCAGCACGTAGGGGTGGTCTGTCTTGAGGGCGATTCCGACCTGCTTCTCCCAGTACTTGAATTGGGTGTTGGTGGCATCGAGGTCCATGAGGTCGTCGAGAGTGAGGGGGGTGGGGGTCACTCCGATGACTGCAGCATGTTAGTACAGCATGTGGATTAGGGGGAAGGGGACATACAATAGAAGTAGTCGTGCTGGTTCCAGGTGGCCAGGAAGTTGTCGCCGTTCCTACCCTCCATGATGCCATCGTCGACGAGTTGCGCAATCTCGAAGGTCGTCCCAATGGTGGAGGCGGTCGCAGGAGACTCAAAGAAGGACGACGGCAGGTTGGCAGCCTTGAGCACGCGCTCGTACACGACCTCGGCGCGGTCCAACCATTGGGAAGTGTATGTCTTTCCGTCCCAAGGCGCAGAGCGGAACGAGTTCTGGAGCCACAGGTCGGGCTCGTTGCCAATCTCGAACGAGTAGAGTTTGACGTTCTTCATGCCGTCGACGGCGGCTTGCGCGAGTGCGGTGATCTTATCCTCGTAGTCGTCGTCCATGTAGGCCATGTTGAGTCCGAAGGTGACAGGCGTGTCCTTGGGAAAGCGCTCGAGCGCGGCGAAGTAGTTGGGTCCAATGATCATGGAGTCGGCCGCAATGGCACCCTGTGCCGTCGAGTCCGGGTTGGAGGTCCAGCCATAGTTTGTGTTGCTCGACTCAAAGACCATGTAGTCCTGCGTGTTTCCTCCCAGGCGAATGTGCGGCGGCGCGCCCGAGTAGTCTGCGAGGTTCTGGAGCAGCTTGACGGTGAATTGGTTGGGCTCCTCCTTGCCGGTGAAGGAAAAGAGGTTCGAGGGCTCGATACCGAAGCCGGCATACGAGGGGTCGAGGTAGTCGGAGGCGCCATCGGGCGGGCTGTTCCCTAGCGATATGGAGATGGACTGGGCGAGGGCAATGCGCACGGCGGGTAGCGAGAGTAGGGCTAGGCTGCGGGCAGATAACGAGGGCAACATGGCGGCAGAGGGGAGCCCGAGCGGAGCAAGCGAATGCAAAGAGTAAAGAAACAGCGGAAAGTAAAGTCAACTAGCAATCAGGAAAAGCGAGCGCAGGGGAGGTTATCACAGGAAACGAGAGCGAGCGACATGCAGGACATGCAGCCAGGGTCGATGATGAGTGGACGGCGGCGGCAGCGTGTCAACGCTTTCAGACATGCGTCACTAACTGGGCCAAAAGTGGCGCCGGCCCGAGCGACACCAGAGGACGCGCCAGACCACCAGACTCAACAACACATGACATCACGAGCCGCCGCCCTCCCGGACGCTGCGACACCAAGCAGCCCCGTCTGAGACGCCCGACCTCAAACGCTGCAGTGGGTCGCTGGCCATGGCTGCTGGCATGGCATCCCACGCTGCTCGCTCGTCCACCCAGCAGCGTTGCGCGTTGTGCTGGGAAAAGAGGATTTACGCGTCAGCTCTTCCGAGCAAGTGTCCGTTTCTAATTGTGGTGGCTGCCTCAGATCTGCACCCACGCCAATCTGAGCGGCTACCGAACCCTTAGCCACGAATGATCCGCCGCAGGAGGCTCAATAAGCCTTGTTTCGCCATGGCTCCGAATCCGCATCATGATCCTTCCCTCGATCCTGTGCCGTCTTACCCTCGAGCCAGGCCTCGTCATGGCCCTCCACCTCGATCAAGGGAAAGACGTGGATCCTCGCGGCAGCTTGACCACCTTGGAGCGCGCGGCACGCCTCCTACGCACTTCACGCCCCTACGCACTCGACGCCCCGACGCACTGCGTCTGGGTAATCGTATTTCGATAATTGCACCCGTGTTCCGTCCACAGCCACAGCCCAACCCCTGCACCCGTTCGCTGCCTCCATATTGGCCCGTTGAGACGACGGCTCTTCCAAACCGGAATGCTTGATTTATTGCCCAGCCTCTTCCAGCTCTCCACCCCAGCCCCTTCGTCACAGCCGTATGCTTTCACCTACGTCTTCATCTGTCGCGCTGGAAAAAAGCTTTTCGATAGCACGTTTGCTAGCCCAAAGTTTGACACGACTAGCATCGTCTGCCATCATCTAGCTCTCTGCACCTCCTATAATAGCATCGGGTCTCGAGCAGGTCTACCGGCCAGTCTCGTCCACCGTTGCCCACCACCTCTTGGCTCCAGCCGCCGCATCCCGAAACCCTGTGTTCAAACCTCAGCCCAAACTGACGCCATACTCGATGTACACTTGCAGCTGATACAACGGATCTCGCGGTCTTTGTCCATGTACATCTATGCCAATCAGGATGCCCACAACACACATGTTGGGGTAGACGTCGCTTGCGACGACGGTCAAAATTCCCCGCGCTGGGCAGTGTCGTTCCACACCCTTGCACACGCAGTACACTACTGGAATACGGCATTCTAGCTGCAACTACCAGATGACCATTATATGCACTCCATGCAGGGAATTCAACTCCGCCCTTCTGATCAAGGAACTTGGTTGCATGATCTGGTCGAAAGTGCCGTAGTTCCGACACGGCATTGATCGGGATGACGTACAGAGAGCACTGACAGTGAAGGAACTACATCGTGAATCAAACCTAGACAGCTATACCTATGTCATATAGCCGCTTGGCTGTGGAGCGTCTAACGTCTGTGCATACTACTACACTCTTACCTCATACAAAAAAACTACTGAACAGGGCTAAAGCCTACATTGACGTTGGGTCACTTACTTGATATGTTTTCAATCCGATGTAGGCTCGATGGTGTTCGGATTATTCCTTGAATGAGGTGCTGTCGCACAAGCATGCTGACGTGTTCCAACATCCAAGTAGAATGAGTATGAACAATGACTCAATCTTACAAGAAACGTGAACTCTACTACGAACTCTCGTCTCTCAAAGTTTCCCTCCTCACAACTTGCCCATCATCAAGTTTCCAATCATCTCCCGCCCAGTAACCACGGTAGTCCTCCACAATGTTGGGAAATCCAACGTACTCGAAAAGGCTGTTATCCACCAGTTAGTCTTGAACTGAACAGCAAACTGAAGTCAGAGTGGTAAAGGAGAGAGACTTACTATCAGCATACCCAAACCCAAGCATAGGCGGGATCCATCCCCTCGCATACTCCAGCGCAAAGCATTCACCCTCCATCTTGTACTGCTTCACATCGCCCCTAGTAAGATGATGCACACTCCCCTGCGGATACCTCTCCGCCCCATAAACGCCTTTTCCAGGCGCATAAGCCACCTGCTCGCCCTTGAGAATATGGAAGTAGTCATCCGCGGTATGCCGTCCCGTATGACCCTCCGTTCCAATCGCAGTACCAAAGATAATCAGATACTCAGTAATGGACGCGTGGATAATGTACATGGCGCCCATGGCTCCACCTGCGTTGTTGAAGATCCATTCTTCGTCGAGGTTGATGTGGGGCCCGTGGATTGCGGAGAGGGAAGTGACGATGTGGGAGACGACAGATGCTGTGTCGTTGCCGTGCAGGGCAATGGCTTCTTGAGAGAGGGCATGTAGGCCGGAAGGCGTGAAGATGTAGAACTTCTCCAGGTGTGAGTCTAGTGTGTACATCAAGGTGGTTAGGACACCGAGGATGGCGCCGAGGGCGAGGAGGATGCGCATGTCGGCGTTGTCGTGTTCCTCTATGGGAACGTATTAACACAAGACGTCGAATCTGAAAGGGTGACCAGGTCCGATTACGAACCGCTTGCGAAAGGGATGTGTTTGGCTTTTTCGGTTGGTACTCTGCACTTTGCGAGGATCGTGAGGTTTTTCTTCATTATCAAGACGCACGTGCCAGCCGGAATAGGAGAAGTCCGAGACCCCGGATCGCCAGCTCATCTAAGATGGAGGGTGGGCTGTTGTTTGCTGAAAGGCTTCCGTCTTCCGAAACACCCTGGAGGCTACATCGATGTTAGGTCATCTACTTCGCCTGTATTCATCTTAACGTAGTCTGCAGGGCTGTTTTTGTAAAGGGGTATATGAATATTTCTACAAGCACAAAGCTGTCTACAAAATCGAGAGTATTACCTCCTCTTCCACCCCCATCATTACCCTTTGAAATGATACGAAATGTGCGATAAATGACCATGCCGTGACCTTTTGCCATCCCAGACAACGCCCCAGCCCATGCAGAACGTCGTGAATCTCATGCTATACGCCATTACATAACCAATATACCACAACACCGTGTGTACGAAGAAGGACTATCTTTCGCATTACCACCCCATACAGGAAGAGACCCTGAACAGGTCTGCAGCCTACATCGACGTTGGGTCACCTACTTCACATGTGTTCATGTTGATGTAGGCTCCAGGCCTGTTCAGCTTCGCAGGTTGACGTTACCACCCCCCGATGAAGGTGATGAAGCCATCGACCATGTCAATCCAATCCTGGCCATTGAGTGTACCAGCTTGCCTCTTCTCCCACAGCACATTCACCATCCTGCCCAAACGAAGTCTCGCCTGCTCTCCCGCCTCGCTGGTGCCATCGTTCCTAACGAGCTGCACTTTCCCCCCAGCAAACTTCTCACTGAGATCGATCTTGAAGCTCGCATCACCGTCTGGCGGGCAGTAGAAATCCTCCTGCGACGCTGGCGCAGGCCCAATAACACCCGGGGCGAGCTGCACAAGATGTCCGTGAATCAGCATGCTCTGTGTGTGGCTCCGTCTGGGCTTGAATAGCGCGCCACGCACTGAAAAGCTGACGAGCCGCAAGAGCCCTGCGCCGTCGCCCAGCCGAATGATCCAGTCTCGGAAGGCTTCGTACATCATCTTGAACTCGACTTTTATGACCCAGAGGTTGTAGCTGTAGAAGATGGCGAGCGCTTCGGAGCGGACGAGACGCGACACGGAAGCGAGGGCGTGCTGCATTTGGCCGTCGAAGGTAGAGATGCAGTATACGAGGGGCTTATCGATGACGAGGTTCTCGCAGTTACGGTAGATTTGGTGGCGGATCTCTGGCGGAAGGGTGACGAAGGTGGGCGGGGCGGGGGTCGTGTCTTCGGTGGGATGCGTGTGTGTTTTTTGGATAGACGTAACCTGGACATCCTCCATGTGAACGATCTCAGCCTCCTCTTTGTGAGAGGCAATATGTGCGGCCCAATCCTTCTGTACGTCGTTGGACCCATCGAGTTGGACACGGTTCAGGCTGTGGTTTCTGGAGTGGGAGGGTGAGAGCGCGTAGTCGTCCATGTGCTCATCGTCGTCGGGCCGTTCTTCTGCATACAGTTGCAACCCTTCCAGGCGTGTGGCATCGGGCAGGCTCGACACGCCATAGGGCTGCGAATGCTCAGGCGTCGATGGGAACGAGGTAGCCTGACTCTCGAAGCCGTGGCAGTAGTCATGGTCACTCCCGTCGCCCAGGAGATCCGTATCATCCGAATCAGTGTCTGTGTCGGAGCTGATGTCTATGTCCACGTTGAGTCTGTATCTCGGGATCTTGGGCGGCAGCTGGTGCGTGGGCGAGCTGGGCGAAGGCAGCTGGGTCGCGGATCGTTTGCTTGATGTGCGTACGATAGTGCCCTTCTGGGCCATGTTCCTCCCTCTCCGCTGGCCGGTCGCGCTTGCCTCGCTGTTTGTATTCAGCTCCGGCGCGCCGTCACAGTAGCCGCACGGGGGTGTTTGAACGCTAGTATCCAGAGGCTGCAGTTTGGGAGAGCGCGCTTTCATGGCTTCGGCATCGTCGGGGGGCGTCTGGCCCGTGACCGAGTATCGGCGCTGGGTAACCATGGTATATGGCGGTATATGGGCGGGAACGGGAATGCGAAGGGGGGAACTTGGTGCGAGGGCGAGGGATTACGTGGTGTTGGGTGGCAGGCTCCAGCAAAACCTCTGCGCGCGGATGTGCTGGCAGGCTGCACGATGACCGTCTGCAGGCCCTCGACGCGTGCAATGGGCAATGGGCGAGGCTTGCGGGGTGCGTTGAGTAGCGCTGCGGATGCGGCCGAGTGGACTGAGAAGCGGATTCGCGAGTGGGCCGACACCACTTTTTTATCGATTACGCTGCTGAGAGGAAGCTAGAGGACAGTCGCTAGAGATCAATCACCACAGACAGGTGCGCGAGAAGACAGAGCTATAGAGTCGGCCTCAGCGGATCATCAGGAGATGAAGGGCGTAGCATGTTTGGCAACTGGGCAACAATGCCGCGTTTCATGACACCGCAATTTGTCGTCAATGCTGCACTGCCCACCCGACGATTATCATGCTCCACCCCAATCTCTCGTCTAACCAATATTCCATATCCCGCAATACTGAAGAACCATGGGTTACGAATCTGGCTTATCACGATATTGCGATCCGCACTCCATGGCGTCATGTCAGCGCATCCTATTTTCACGGCCTGTTAGGTAGGTGAAACGAGTTTTGCTTATGTTGGAACTATCACTGCGTCTCTCTAGCCTGAGCTTATTTCGGAAGAGCTTCAGCTCAAGGATCCTGATTCCGCTTCTGATACGATGCGTTGGCAGCTAAGTACGTTTGGATCACTCATCACTCTTCGGAAAATCACAGTTGAAGTTGCGGAATACGTTTGGATCACTTGTCGCTCTTTAGAAGATCATGATTGCATTTGCGGAATACAGCCTTAAATTCAAGACAGAATGAGCGAATAAACTCAACAACTACGGCCTACGTCTATCCTAAACACGATCCTGTTGAAGGATATCGCAAAATCTCACCACACAAGATAACATCTTTCCTCGCGACACGCATGTTGAAATGGTGTTATGCCCTCAGTGCCCTGTCAGTCTCCTACAAGCCCCTCTTCTTCTCCATGCTCTGCATGGGTTCCCTGACCATGATGTCCAGCGGGATATTTCTTCCACCCCTCTGAAGGTTGATCTGCCTCGTCTCTTCGAAGCCAAACTTTCTGTAAATCGGAGGGTTCGTGGCGTTGCTCGACTCCAAGTAGCATGGCCTGCCTTCGCGGTCCGCAAGCTTCGTTACATGCTCAATGAGTTTACGAGCGTGACCTTTGCCACGGCCACTGGGCCTAGTGCCTAGGTAAACAAGGTACCAGGCGTCATGCTCTCGCTCACCAAGCGTGGTGTGCATGGTATCGTGGAGGAGGGGCATGAATTCGTCGAAGAAGCGCCGTTTGCCCTCGGCGGAGAGGCGGTAGTTGAGGCGCCACATGCCGGAGCGGAACATTGTCAGATAGTCGTCCATGTTCTGGCCGGGTGGCATCCTAGTTGCGTGAGCTCACGAAGCCTTCGTTGTCTCCAAGACTTACCATAGGGCAACTGCTTCAAAGTCGCCCACCGTAGTCACTAGTCCCTTGAGGATGTGAGCATACGTTATGTATTCGAGAATCTCGACATGAAGCGCCCACTTTTGCTCCGCAGTCCAATGCGCACGATCAGGAACGTCAACGAAGTACCTCGCAACATCATCCTGGCCGAAGGCTTCCGCCAGACACTCAGCAGCCTGCTTGTACTCCGCAGCCGTAACGACGCGAACGCCGTCGGTGAGCGGAGGCAGAATAGTAGCGCCAGCAGAAGTTGGCTTCGGCTTCAAGATCCTGAAACTAGCCGGTACTTCATTGACCCTGATGTTAGCTGACTTCAAGGTTGAAGACTTCGTGTCCACTGTGTAATTACAGCTGACTGGCGCAACAGAGGATAATGATTTCGCCATGATTGTGGTTTCGACTGTAAGCCTCTACTAGTATCCAGATGGGATCTGCCGCTTCGTTTGATTATAGGGACAGTCGTCGAATTCGCCAGCGTGAGGTGTTCCCCGCAGGGCTTGAACGGGATTCGGCGTGGGAGAGACGTTAGTCACTTGAACTGCGGGATATCTAGACGACGACCTTGAGTTCAAACAACACTACTAGATTGTGATTAGTCTAGTCTGGTTGCTACAATGGGTCTTCGTGGGCTGAGCAGGAGCCGTGACCGTCGATTGCCTGCTACATGGTATACCTTTTCTGAGCTTGGATATTTATGTTTTAGCCGGTCGATTTAGATCTCCTGTATGGACTCTAGAGAGCTGCGATCTCGAGACGGTATCGACTCGAGAAGGATAACGTAAAGAAGTGAAGGCTTGACGTAGATCAACCGACATCAATGTGTGAGGCTGCAGAGGTCCTTTTTGAGTACACGCTTGATAGATACGTCGTAGGGTGTGAGTCCGATGAGGTAGTCTTGCGTCGATGGTATGCGCCTGTGACTATCGATGTACCAACCTTTGCGTGTCTTGCGTGGATAGTATGCGCCTTGGGTTGCCGATGTGCCAATCTTTGTGTGTGTGGACTGGTGGCAGTTGATGTATGGCTGCTTAAAGTTTGGGCTTTGCTTTTTGACTCGCTGGCAGCTTTGTCACAAGACCAGTGACGGCACTGCAGTACGATGCTTGGCTGATGTCGAGCGGCAGCAGCTGCGTATCGTGAAGGATTGCAAGCACAGCTCGGCTGCAGTAAGATGCGTATGCCGTGGGGGCACAGTGGCTAGTAAGCTGATGTAGTATGGGATGAGGATTGACAAGCTGTGTGTGTCTGTGACGGAGATGAAGATGGGAAGTCGGGACTTTGATATACCTCACCTGCCCGGCTTGATCGGCGTACCAAGCGCCGCCGGGTGGAGGTACAGGTCATGCTTCACATAGCTCAATGCGGGAGCTATCTTCGGACCAACCGCTTAGCCCGTTAAGCATACGAGTTTCGTTATCATTCGCCCTGTGACCTTGAACTTGGTGTCGGGCCGAAGCGGCTCAACGAAGATGTTGCTTTGTTGCTTGCTGCCAATCGTTTGACGACACAAGTCACAGCTTGTTTGCGAGTCGCTTGTAGCGAGGATACGTACGTAGCGATAGAGTAGCGCGGTGACAAAGGGCGCCTGGGAAGAGGTTGTGGGGTAAACAGGAAGGGTTGAGCTGCACACCTCGGCTGGACCTCCTCACAACGGATAAGCGCAGAAGTGAGACCACCATTAAGGCTACTCTCTCTGACAGCTAATGATAAAGCAAGCATCCGGAACTCTTCCGCTACACTGTTATCTGCGTTTTGACTTGACCCTACTAGTCAATCAGCTGAAAAATAGCATACGGCGAGGTCGGCATGGATCAACTGTCACGCACTGTCATGGGAACGCAACGATAGGAGAGGAGCGCGCCTTGATTTCCGCACGATAAAGCCATGACGACTCATGAGCGTGGGGAACGATGTAATGGTCAATGACTGGATTAAATGGCAGTTGTGGTATCTAAAAGGCCGGGCCTGCATGCACGTACCGCCTCACTTTCGGAAATCGGGGCAGGTCTCGGCCAAGCATCTGGGGATCGGTACGCTCGAATAGCGGCGGGGAGATTGATGACAGCTCTTTCGCATGCCTTACATGCGCCGGATCTCTGTCTCGCCCATGTACTTCTCCAGGCCAGAGTCGAGATGGTCCCACCATTCGAACAGCATGCTTTCGCAGATGAGCTTGAACCACGGTGTGAACTTGAGCGACTTGTCCTGGAACATGGTCTTGAGATCGTCCTGAGACACCCATCTGGAATCGCGCGCCTCGTTCGGGTTGACGTTCAGGTCGACGTCGGCTTTCATAAACAAAATGTAGTCAACTAGTATGTTGTAAGCATTCGTCCCGTATGCCGATGACCCAGTGGTACAACTTACTCTCATGCTCGCCCCAGGTGCCGTCGCTGGGCGACTTGTAGTGTATCCGTGTAAGGAATTTGAAGTCGTCAATGGGCACCTGTTCGGCCTTGATGCCCAGTTCGTGGTTGAGCTTGCGCACTGCTGCGCGACGCACACCCTGGACAGATTCCTCCAGTCCTACGCCAGTCTCTCCGGGTATGCCCAGCGGGTGCGAACAGCAGGTGTTTGTCCACATGTCCGGGAATGTGATCTTCTCGGTCGCGCGCTGCTGCAGAAGGAGGCGGTTCTGGGAGTCGAAGAGGAAGACGGAAAATGCGCGGTGGAGGAGTCCACGATCAATGTTCTCCATCAAGTGGCCTGGAGCTTGTCAGTCGCTATCCATCGACGAGTCGCGAGCGGAGCCACGTACAGAGTTTCTTGGTCGCACTGCCGATAGGAATATCGTTGTTGTCCAGGACGATGCACACCTCGTCCATCAGACGTATCTGCTCCTCATCATAGCCTTGCAGCGCGCTGTCGCTCGTGGCCGAGTTGTGCGATCCCCCAATGAGTGCCGTGTTGACTTCGGGGAAGAGGCGCAGCACATTCTCCGCCGTGATCTCAGGCTGCTGAGTAACAGTCTCGATAGTGGCCATGGTTGCGAATTGTGACAAGAGCGTAGGGAGAGCAATTGAGGCTTCTGGAATAAGTCCTGACCTCGGGGTATTTTGGAGGGGGCGGTCGGGACGATGAAGAAAGCGTGCACGCGCCCCTTCATGCAGGGTCTCCACCTGGACACCTCCGCGGTCTGGGTCAACTGGCAGGCATGTGGCAAACGGCAACGCGCCAAATCGACAAGGCTAGAGGAGATACTTTTGGCTTGCAAGCGCTTTTCATTCGTTGTCTGTCATTTGACAATGCTAAACACATTGCCGAAGCCACTGGGCTTTTTGGTCCAGGTATCAAAAACTCAGAAACTTTTCCGTAACCGGAATACATGCATATATGCTCAGAAATACACCCCTGACAGTAGTAAAGGAAACAACCAACTCCAAAAGAAATCCCATATTTACACAGCGTCTTGCGCTTATGCCACAGTGGCGGTCTTGTTCTTCTTGGCAACGGGCACCTCGGCCTGTGCATCTGCGGTAGCATCAAGCTCCCGCTTCTCTGAGACGCCGTTCAGTTCGGCCTCAGCTTCGGCAAACTTCTTCTTCTCTTCCTCTGTCATACCCGGTAGCAGAGGCACCTCCTCCTTGGCGTGCAAGTTGTTGTGGTAGGTACGGATGATCGAGTCGGTGTCGTCAAGAGCGATCTTGCGGATGTCTGCAATGGCCTTGATCTTGGACGTGCACTCCTTGTACTGCGCATCCGTCATCTTCAAGCCAAGCTGCTCAGCACGGCTCTTAATCGCGTTCCATCCGGTAAGCCTGCTGGCAAAGTGTACATATCGGGACATGCCGAAATCTTGCGGGTTGATGATCTCATATGTGGAAGGGTTGTTGAGAATGGCCTTGGCGTGAATACCAGCCTTGTGGGTAAAGGCACAGAATCCTGTGATGTAGTTGTTGAACGGGATGTTGACCTCAACAAGGTCGGCAACCAGGTCCTCAACTTCCTTGAGCGCCTTGATGTTGTACTTGCTGGTAACATATTCGCGGTCGGCAACGATCATGCGGGCCATCAGACCTCCGAGGGGAGTGATACCGTTACGCTCACCAATACCAAGTACTGAGGTATCAATGTGTGTGGCACCTGCCTCTAGCGCACAGAAAGCGTTGGCAATGGCGCAACCAGAGTCGTTGTGGAAATGTGTCTCAATGTCGCAGGAAACGACACCGCGCAGAGTTCGTACAAGATCGTACACTTGGCGAGGGGACGCGCAACCAACGGTATCGGCGATACCGACACGGTCTACACCAACCTTATCAACAGCGCTGTAGATAGACAGAAGATCAACCAGGTCCGATCGGAACGAGTCCTCGGAGCTGAATCGGATCTCCTTGCCCTTGCTCTTGACGAACTCAATCACCTCCAGCGCTGTGTTCTTGATGTATGTCATGTCCTTGCCGTGACTGTGTTCGCGGAGGTACGCGGAGGTTCCGATGACGACATCGAGGCCATCAACACCGGTCTCGACGGCAATTCTTGCATCGTCCATGTGGCACCGTACGTGGGTAAGGATCTTGGCTTTCAACTAGCAGGCGTTAGCATGCGTTCTCACGGCTGAGACATTGCCATAAAGTACGTACTCCGAGCTTGCAAAGCGCCTCACAGTCCCTTCTCGACTGCTCAGAGGCAGCAGGGCTGGTGACTTCGATGTCTGAGTTTGCTGTCAGTTTCTGGAAATTTCGCGCCAAGCGCCGGGAAGCATAGCCGTACAGTCAACACCAAAGTTGTCAAGAGCTCTCGCAATCTTGATCTTAGCTTCGAGATCGAAGTAGGCGTTGGCAAACTGCTCGCCCTCTCTTAGTGTGCTCTCTGCACAGATAAAGTCAGCAACGTTTCTATCTTCTCAATACCAAAACTTCGGTTCGCCTGTGTGCGTGTCCGATAGCGCTGGAGATAGGCGTTATGACGTACCAATAATCTTGAACCGGCCGACATTCGACAAAAAGTCACCCACAGGCGCATACGGGCTCTTGTGCGTAGGGTGAGGGTTCTGCCTGGTGGTAACACCTGTGAAGCCTTCCTTGCTGCCATTGGCGCCGTTGGTGCCGTTGGTATGGCCGTTGGTAGCAGGTGTTTCTTCGGTGGGAGGACACATGTTGGGCTATGGATGTGGAATGGAGGAAGTAAGAGGTTGGTGGAGGATGGGCGGTATTTAATGCTGAGGTAGAGAGTGAGGTGGTGACTCAAGACAAAAATCTGCTGCGAGAGCGATGACCTCAAGGGCAGGGCGCTTAGCGCAAAGCTACAGACCGGGGCCGATCCCGGCCTTCGCTCGCATGTGGGGTTGTCGTCGGGCGGGCCAACGAGATATCTCGGCTCAAGGCCTCTCATCAATACGCTGTATGTTCACTCTCCACAAACCTGGAGATACCATGCCATTGGCGACCCACCTCACCGCCTTCTTACACAGACGCGGTCAAAGTATTGGCCGCGGACTTGCTGCACGCGACACCAAGACATGCTCAACACCTTCATCCGCCACATGCTATCGAGTTGTGCAGAAACAAAAGCAAAAGCAATCATCGTAGCGGGTCGCATCACACAAATCTAGACGAAAAAATTTAATTACATGATAAGCATAGATGAGTCTTCGCCAGTGTGGGTGTCACAACCCCGCTTTTGAGTAAAAGGGCGTGTATGTAGTACGGTACGGGTCGTCCCTTCTCCAATTTCGTGGTGCTACCTCACACTTGCTGCCCAGCGCGCTCCTGCACTACCAAGAAGATCCCACCAGCTCCCGTCACCTTATACAAGAGAAAACGTAAAACACTTCTAGAGCCTACATCAACGCTAAGTTACTTATCTTATATGCTTATATGTTAATGTAGGCTGCAGGCCACAGGCCTGTTTAGCTTGTTTCTTAGTCAACGTGCCGTGCAACTTTTGTACGGCTTCTGATGCATATGAATGCGACTATGAGCAGCACGTCTTGTTCTCAACCCGATGAAACGGTCACCTGCTCAAGCTTATGCAGGTACTGCTGCTCGACGTACGATATCGGGTATAGGGAGGACCCTGATCCATACTGGTACTCCTCGTTATGCGTGCTAATCCTAGCGACTCTTACGGTGGGGCCCTGGTGTGCGCGTCTCTTCTTACCTGTAACCGATGTATTGAGCTAACTTTAGCTGTATTCAGACATTCATGTAGACCGTGAGTAGCGGGAAACGGTCTGAACACAATAACCACTGATATCATGATAGGGACACAAGAGCGGGAAACACAAAAACGGTAATTAAGTCACAAACTACATGGTATCACTTTCCCGCCCTGCAACATCATGGTATCTCGAAACAAATCCAAAACGCCGACGTGACTCGTTCATAGGGTATAACGACCTCAGATGCTTTGCTCCATCTCCGTAATGTAGAGCTTGATATGGCTTTCCATCTTAAGATACTCGTCATGAGCAGCGTGCACCTCGTTCTCAATGTTGTCCTTGAGCTCAGCCATCTTCTTCTCCGTCTGTTCGATGCGTACGCGCCTCCTCTCCATTTCCCGTCCTTTCTCACCTCGCTCTTCAGTCAACTTCGCATGTGTCTCGCGTAGCTCCTCCATCCGTTTGCGCGCACGTTCCGCTTCTTCGTCGCCTTTGGTCTTTAATTTGTTTGTTCGGGCGTTGATGTTGCCGAGTTGTTTCTGTAGCAATCGTTCTTGCCGTTCAACGTCGCGTACGTTGTTGCTTCGGTCTGCCAATGCATCTCGATGTCTTGATGCCTTTGCTAGCTCCTCTTCCTCGCGTGACAAATCGGCTTGTACGTCTGTAAGTAATCGTGTGCACGAAGTAACATCGGTCGCAACTACAGCGAATGAGTCGGTAGATGTCTGCAGGGCACGAGCACGGCGGTCCAGCATGTCAATCTGAGTCTTGTCCCCGGTCAGTCGATCGCTTAGGTCCCGCAGGGAGTCCTCCAACGCAGTGGGGCTCTGTTGTGTGTACGGCTTCAGCTTGATGACCTCGCGCTGCACGTTCTCCTTGTTCTCCACTTTCTGTTGCAGCAGCTTCTTCAACCTGTCCTGCTCAGCTTTGGCACGCTCAAGTTTCTCTGCAACCGCTTCTTGACCCCTCTTCAACTCTAGCAGCCTGCTCTTGAGTTCGTTGTTGCGCTTCTCTTTCTCCTGCATCAACCTTTGTGTCGCCGCGCGGTTGCGCTCGAGCTCAGCCAACTGCATCTCTTTTGCTTGCTTGTCGTCGTATAGCTGCTCGATTCGTAGCTTCGTGCGCTCGGCCTTGTTAAAGTGCTCGTCTATGATTTCGGTTTGAGATTCCCGGAAGCGAATGAAGTTGATCATGTACGAGAAGATTTTGACCAGACGACCATGCGTGGGCTTGTACAGGTCGTTGAATGTGAAGTCGTGGATGCCACACTGAAATAGTCAGGACAGGCCGAAAGGCGTGATTGTCAACGTCACTTACTTCGCGAAGCAACTTCCTCAGGATGACGAAGAAAGCCATCAGATCCCTGGTGTCGCTTGTATAGAGTCTCTCCGCATCGCCACCGCACATGTCCTCAGCCGCAGCGCGCATTGCCGGCGCAACGACCTCGCGCGTCGTGTTCATGAGTAGCTCGGCGAGCCATTCGAAAACTTTCTGGATGATTTGGGGGTTTGGTTTCTGCAGGTCGGAGACGCTGAACTGGATTCCGATATCTGAGATGCAGCCTGCAATTTCGTGATCGGGCTGTTTTGTTAGTGATGCGCAAAGTCAGAGGGGGGCTGCGCGCATACCAAGGTCATGAAAGCGTCGTGTTCGTTTGCGGGCGGCGCGCGCTGGTTGTGCTGCGTAGTCCGCGCCATGCTCATGCGCCCATTGTAAGACATGTTGGGTCGTTGTGCGATGGTATTCGGACGTGGGCTTCTCAATCGTATCGTCTTGGGCTGTTCGCTATCGTGGGGTGGTGGTGTTCAGGCGGTGGGCAGTGTTTGTTTACAGGGTCCAACGGTTTGTTGGCATGGAAGGAGCGACCTCGGGTGCCGCCCTTCCGGATCCAGTATCGCGCAACAGCGCATCGATCCATAACTCCACACCGACAGCTCACACATTTCTCATCAGTTTGCACAAGATAAGCAACGCGTAGCCGCTATATGCGCTTCTAGCCTGTGGAATGGAAGACATCTGCCGTTCCTATTGCATAAGCCGCAATGCACTCAAATGGTCATGATCAGCCGTGGTCGAAGGCGTGCAACCACAATAGTAATGTGCCTAGATATACACAATACTCTAGACTGTGTTGGAGCAGACGGTAAGTGTTGACTGTACTGTTTCTTGGTCAATGCTCCGTCTTTTTCACAGACTCGAGTTTGATACAGACACAGACTCCCTTGCACATAACAGCGCAAAGAGCAATCGGCGTCAGTTTTGAGCATGTGTCTCGCCAACAGTTTGAATTCAGAAGTCAAGACCGGACTCTAACAATAGCAGATGGCCACAGTACTCGCAAAGGCTGTGTTGGCGATGGTCGAAAGTGAGCATTGTGTCTGGCTGCTTGTAATTTCATAGATGAGTAGAGTAGCAGGACCGAAAGTACTCCCACACCAGAAGAAACAAGACTACCAGAGTGCAAAACTGGCAAGCTATCGGATGGTCCTGCAATCCGAGGTACTCATATCATTCAGGCACGCGAGCTCGCTTCAATTGACGCACTGGAAACGCGGTCGTTAGCTTCCTGGTACCGAGACATCACTGCGTCTTGCTTGTGAAGTCTAACTCTGGGGCGCAATTTGGCTAATCGAGTTGATATTCCTGCCATTTTCTGGCAATGCAGACATGACCACTACAGTCAAATCTCACACGCTTAATCGCAGCTGTGGTAGCAAGACAACATTTTGCTTGCATCATACGTAGATGCCGTGGGAGACTCCGGCAAGAGCAATGTCGCACAGTCAGCTACCCCGCCAACAAGGCCTGACAATAGCATCACTTCATTCAACGAACAAACTAACACTCCAAAGCCTACGTTGACGTTAGGTTACCAACTTTGCATGTTCCCATGTTGATGTAGGATGCAGCCTTGTTCGATCTTTTCCTTGAAAGAGGTGATGTCTCGGTATTAAGAAGCTCACGACCGCGTTTCCAACATCAGCTGCGATCTAAAATCGGAGATATTATCCAAACCTTCCGCTCGTGGACGATATAAGGGACCAGATTAGACTTATGACACCGGCCCTACATTCGAAGTTTAATGATTGTTTCGTGCTCGAACGACTCGGGTGACCTGTAAAAACGTGGAGTAGGTAAGTTTAGCCTTGTCCAAGGCTTGCTGTTAGCCGCCGATCTCTCAATAGTGTTAGATCTGGACGCGTGCAAGCGTGTGCGTTTGGGCTACGGCACACTGTGCGTTTCCCCAGACAAGGCGACCCTGGATGCTAGACGCAGTCGTGACGTTGGGTCCTGGAAATGTAGCCGAGACATGCTGCGGGATGCCACTAATGCGAGAAGACTTCTATACGAGAATACAGATAAATAGGACACGATGGAACACAGCATCGTGCACTTGAAACGCAGGCGGGGGTTTCACGGCGTGAAGAGTCTTGGAAGGACCGTTAGTTTTCAGGACGAAAAGCGCAAGCATGTGACAGCGCCCGTTTTCCCGCCCGGCAAAACGGTGTAGTCCGATGATAAGGAACCCCCGCATAACAAATGGGAGAGGTGCCTGTGGGAGACACGGGTACCTGAGTGGAGGACCGCACGACACTGTTGCCGTCGCTCGATGGACTGGGAGGGGTACAGGGGGATTCGCTGGCTGGACAATGGCGCCGTTGGCCTGCAAGACCGACGTGGCTGTCCATGTCCCGCTGAATTTTCGATATTCGATACTTCCCGCAGCGCGCTGCCATGCACCGTACCGTCGTCCGATGTGTTGTCCCTGCGGCCTCGCTGGAAATGACGAGAAGTGTTTTTTTCTTAGGCACCGTGGCTCACAGGCCTGGCACCAACTGCGCGGTGTTGGTCGAGAGATTGAGTTGGCGATGCCGGGGCGTGATTGGCCCCGGCGTGATGAGCGAAGCCATGCCAGGTGGGTGAGGGTGGCGTTGGGTACGCTCGTGTCGGAAACGAGGCAGCTTGAGCCGAGTGAATCGGCGTCGCCATACAGAGATGGATGGAGTTGGAGTGATTGATAGAGCTTTTTGGGTCCCAGATTTGAGAGTTCGGCATGGTGCGTCGAGGCAGGCGCTGAACAACGTGACCAGTTCTGTGGTGGCAGTCGCGGTGGGCGTAGCAATTGCCCGACGAAACTGAGGCTATTTTAGGTAGTCGCAGATCGGCAGGTCGAGCCACAACCCTGGAGGCAAGCACGGTTAAGCCTGAGCCTGCCAGCCGGTTAGGAGTCTGAGGAGTCTGACATCACGCTCCCTCCCGCTGCATTCACATCATTCGCCTCGCCGTCCATATCACTCTGCCTCCACTTCCATTTTCACGATTCACCAGCCGTTTGCGCCAAGTGCTACCCGTCGCCAAAGCCCGTCCACCATGCAGCCCACCCGCGTATAATCGCTTTCTCACGCTCGCGCCGCCTATCGCGACCGCCGCGACTCAACCCTCCACCCTATTCCCCTGCCTTGCTTCTGTCGCTGCCCTGGCGCTCGCACAGCTCCATGTGGCTGTTTGGGCGAAGACGCAGAAAGGCCGCTAAATTCAGAGACGGACCCACCGAGGTTACAGACAGGAAGCGGCCTGTCGCAGAGCAAGCCAGCACGATTCAGACGGCAAATGGACCGCGACGAGGGCCCAGCCAGCGCCAGCGCCGGCGAAGGGGTAGTTCACGCTCTACCGCATCGGTACGCGACGTTGAAAAGATGCTTCCCGAGCCCGCTTTTGCCAAAGACTGGGTGGTCCAAACGAGCGCCGAAGACATCACCGCCCTGCCCAAGCAGCACCGCTTGGCTCACAGCCCGCACCTGCGCCCAATAACCCACGACCACGCCGGAATCCCCTACAACTTCCACGACCACTCCCATTCCAGCCTGCCGCCCTCAGCAAAGGACCGTGGTAAGCTGCAGCGACCCCAGTCAATGCGCAAGGATATGCCCGGAGACTCTTCCCTGATCCGCCGCAAGTCGAGCAAGAGGCGAAAAGAACATGACCACGTCCGCGAAGAGGAGATACGCGCCATGTCATTACCAATGCCGCAGAAACGTCCAGCCGCCAGCTCGGGAGGCATGCTCCGCAGAGACAGCAAGAAGGTCAAGGGCGCCCTGAACCACCGCTTCGAGCGTCCCACGTCAAACGTATCGCTGCCCCTCGAAAACTCCATACATTCATCCATGTCTGGCAATTCAGAGAACCGAGCCTTCCGCGTGAGCGCGCTCGACATGTTCTCTCCCCGCCCGACTATCCGCGTCTCCGTCGGCTCCAACCACTACGCCAGCGACCGCATGTCGCCCAACACCTACAGCGACAAATCCACCCGCCGACCCATTAGCAGTACAGACGAGAAAGCGAGCCGAAGGACGAGCCGGATCGACGACCTCGCCGACGAACTCGACGCCGGAGCACTCCGCGATATCCTAGAACGAGACAAGAGGCGGAGAGAGAAGAAGGCCAAGGCCGACCAGGAGCGGTTGCGCAGGAGACTAGAGCGCCGTGCAGAGAAACAAAATGCCATGGAAGCAAGAGGCACGCCTGCGACTCCCAGCAAGGACGGCACCGGCATGGTCGGTCTCGGTATCGAGCGGGAGGCGCCTATGCCCATGGAGGATGTCCGCCCATCTACGCCGCCTCAGCCCCAGCAACTGGAGATGCCCGTCACACCCCGTGCTGAGTACAGTCAATTGCCGACGCCGTTGGAAAGTCCTACAGAAGACCCCGTTGTATCTGATGCCCGAGCTGTTCGTTATTCGCGAGGCAGTGCTTCCGCACAAGTACACACACGCGGACCTTCCAACGCTTCAATCTTGCCAGAACTCATCTCGGAGAAGCTTGCACATGACACGCCTGTAGATTCTATCGAGCACGCGAACGATCCTACCCGAAGCGGCTCGCTGCATCCCGTTGACACGGCCGATACCTTTGTCACGTCAAAACACGGTTCCTCTACACGCCGGCGTAGCTCAGAGGGCAGACGTATGGGTGTATTTGCATCTCTTTTCCGAAGAGGCAAACGCAACTCGCAAGACCAGGCACGACCCACACCATCAGAGATCTCATTTTCCAACACATCGCGAGAGTCCATGTCTCGCCAACCCCTCCCACCTCACCTGGTTGGAACCGCTCCTCCTACTCAACCAATTCAGATCAAGAGACCTTCCAGCGTACCCCGACGGACAATGTCCAAATTCAGGGAAGACCTACCGGAATTCCCCCTGTCACCTCCAGATTCCCGGGTGCAGTCGCCAGAAGTCCCTTCCACAAGCGTCATCGCCGCTCGCCGTAGAAGCCAGCATCTCTCAGACCTCCGTGTGGGATCACTTCCTGGAGATCGCTCAGATTCTCCAGTCAGTCCAGGGGCGCCTATCAATGTCATGTCGCAATCACTCGCCTCTGTCGACTCTGAGGGGTCGTGGCTCTCTGGTAGACCACCCAAGCGATCGTCGAACCGGTCGCAGATGCGCGCCAGTCTGACATCCTCAGCCCCGCAACGCAATGACGATTTCAGTGCGTCCTACGAGGAGTTAGGCATGGCGGACGATGAATACTTCAAAAAGTTAACCCCGCTGCCAGACCAAAGAGGTCGATCTCCTTATGCAAGCGATGATCGGGGACGCAAGGCTAGCAGCACGCTCATGACGCTAGACGCCGCTGCTGAGTCGGATGAGGAGGCTGAGCCTGCACCTGCGCAGATGCCTTCTGGCCAGGAAGAAGAATTTGTCCAAGGAAGCGTCGTTCGCCAGCCCACCATCATCCATCGCCGACCCCGCGTTAAATCGACTGAAGGCCTCCTAAGCATGTTTCTCGATGATACTGAGGATCCATCATCCAAGGTTGCCGATATGGGGCAAGAGTCACCGGACCCGGACTCACCGACGTCCCCAACGTCGGATAGTGAGCCAGTCATGCTTCAGCGCGCTAGAAGCGTCGATCTCGGGAAGGGTCACGTTCGTCACCTCAGCGCTGGTTCCGCTAGGCTCCTGGACATTCAGAAGCGATCTAGTACACCAGTACAAGGCCGATCGCACGGGCTGTCCGGGCAAGAGTAACACTCCCATTTTCGATGATTGATATGTTTCAGGAACACGCATGCATGCCACGCCGCGCCATTCATTTTGCTTTCCTTTGTATCCTGTCGCTCCTTACCATTTCCTTGCATGTCTCTTCCAACTACGACCACTCATTTGTATTTCCTTGCCTATCTCTTGCTTTTTCTGGCTTGGCTACATGCGTCTCCTGAACCAATCGACCCTTGGATGGATGTCCTCGCTCGGATTACCTACCTGCATTCGGATCGTCTTCCAGACTGCATAGCGTGGTGTTGGTGTTTGTTTCAGAGTTATTTTTCGGCATGTTACCACAAGCTGCCTGTGGCGGCTTCTGTGATGCCCTCATTTCCGGTTGTGATTTTTAGGCGTGTTAGGAAACATCTGTAGTATATAGACGGGCTTGAGGCCTGAATTCGGGATTTGGATTGTCACATTGTATAACGTTTAGGGCAGATACCACGGGCACGGCGTCGAGAAGATGCTGCGTTCACCACTCTTTATGAAGAGACTTTAGTTTAAATCAGCTGTATCAGCTTTGTATCTTGTATTATCGGACCTCGACGATGCTCTCATCGTGTTGTGACGTAGCGTGTACGTCTTGTAGGCCACTTCAAATGGCGGTGGTACAAGGAAATCTTAACCTAGCATGGCATCTCGCGCGACACAGAGATGACTGCTACGTCGAACACGATACCGTGAGCCGTGATTCTCTCGTATCCATTGCCGCATCTAACGTACGAGGCTGTTCAAAGGCAGGGGAAGCACATGCATGCCGCCGTCGCCTTGCCAAAGGAAGCAGGAGGACCCTGGTGGGGCAAATCGGGCGGTCGGGCAAGCACGTCATCTATCATGGCAGCCCCTCTGCGCCGCGAGTGTACAGTAATCCGCGCTTTATCATCATAACGCCAGACCTAGGAACCCTTTAGAAACCCTACTCCCTCGTCCGTTCCATATACCCGCCGATATTTGAAATTGTAAGTACTAAGTCCCTATCTCCAGCTACTCTCCGCCCGCCATCACAGCGAATCTTCGATTTGCGCAGGGACTCGAACGGCTTTGCCGAAAAATAAGCGCATCAGAATTGTTATCGGCAACGGCGGCCAGTTCATTCCATCAGCCGAATTCTTTGAAATCGCCTTCCCCTGCTGTCTCATTACCCTTCTACATATACTATGTTTGCGCCGTCGTCCTTCCGAGCCACCAGAACACTGCTCACATCTGCGCGTCTGCGAACAGCTATCCACCCCACATCGACCGCAAACCTCTACCGACCACTCTTCACCCAAAAGTTCTTCTCCAACACCGCCAAAATGAGCGACGAAAAGCAGGGTGTACACAACCTCATGAAGTGAGTCATTCCCGTCGCATCTCGCTTGAAATGCGCGACGTCATATGCCATCGGCATGCGCTGACGCGACGGCATCGTAGGACGAGCGACTTCGACGAGGCCATGGCTGTGAAGGACACCCTCATGGTCCTCGACTGCTTCGCGACATGGTGCGGCCCTTGTAAAGTGATCGCTCCCCAGGTCGTCAAGTAAGTACCCGCACTGCCCTGGCAGCTAGCCGCGACTAACCGCCTTGTAGGTTCTCCGAGAAGTACCCCAGCGCGCGCTTCTACAAGCTCGACGTCGACGAACTCTCCGAGGTTGCAGGAAAGCTCGGCATCCGCGCCATGCCCACCTTCATCCTTTTCAAGAACGGCGACAAGGTTGCCGAGGTCGTTGGTGCCAACCCCAAGGCCCTCGAGACCGCTATCCAGAACAACCTCGAGGCATAGAGCGCACAACCCAAGACGCCCCGCAAGCACCGACGATCGCGTCCAGCTCCAGACTAGACTCGGATATCGATTAGACGGATACTGTTTTGTTGAGGGTTTGAATCATGGGCAACAAGCGGGGAAGTAGCATCGTGATAATAATTTTCAATATCAACTGCTACAAACATCTTGCACTTGACCTTTGGAGACCTGAGGACCAAGAGGATTGATTCATAAGCGTTCAGTCCACTCCCAAACTGCCCCCGCGCCTATTTCCCATGTATTGTGGTCCTGGAGATGATGCGCTACTCCTCTGACTACTTTAAACGTCACACCATACCATTCTTCGGCACTATTGATAACACTCAAATCAGGCGTGGAGATGCCGTCAAACGTACGTCTGTGTGAATGGCATGTGGAGGCGTAACAGGTGTTCAGCTGCACCCTGCCGGTTGGGCAATGTGAACGGTAGCATTGTGAATGTGACAGTAGCTTTGATTCCTGAGAGTGTGCCTTGGGTGAGTCGCGATTACCAAGAACGATCGGAAAATTGACATTTGTAACTGAACTGAGGGAGATGGAAGGTGGGGCTTGGGCCAGAGGAGAAAGCACGGCTGGAACGCTAGTGTGGTTGTGCATCGTGTTGCAAAACTATCCCCAGACTCCCTCACCATTTTCGCACTTCGTCATTGTATAGACTAATTACTTCTATTTTGTTTTCTTTATTTCGCATCCAGACTTTGGCTGGCTCAGTATGCAAAGTAGGCTATTTCTAGAAACTGGATATTTTCCAAGAACATCAGCGCTTGCCACAGCTACTTCCCCCTTCGAGGCCACACGAGTTTTGTTCTAGCCCGAGCTTCTCAATGATAAAACTGCGCAACACATATCACCAGTTTGCACTTAAGTGCCTCAGAGAGGACCACTTGCGACAACAAAGGCGCATCTAGTACAACCTCCGTCTCCGCCCACCAACTTCTTAATTCTCTGGACGCCCAAACTTTCGTTCGTGACGAAATGGATTCAAGTTCTTTGCGAAGCGCTTGACCCGATCGCGCTTTGAATCCCTACGTTGCACACCTGATACTCGCTGCAAACCACCTAGAGCCGGCTGGTACATGTCACTGCTGATAGTCGGCACACGTACAGGTGTACTGTGATGCTCTGACACTGCAGATTCGTGTTCAAGAGCTGATGCGTTTGAAGTTGTGATGATCTCCGACTGCGGGAGTTTGTTCTTCGATTTCTCTTCCGGTAGACGTGTAGTTCTGGCGGCAGCAGCAGTTGTGGAGTGTCGTTTTGGGGCGGCTACTGGTTGCTGAGACAGATCGCCTAGATAAGTATGGTTGGAGCTTTCGGGAAGATATGAGTCTGGCTCAATGACTGGAAGATCTTGGTCCGAGTCGTACTCTTCAGCCGGCGGTGCAGGGAGTGGATGATCGGGTCGAAGGAAGTCTTCTGCCGTTGGCTGACGGATTAAGCCACTATTATTACCGTGCATAGCGCTCTTGGAATGTTCGTTCACATCATGACCGTGCAATGGGTATGGTGGTGATGGTGCAAACCCATATTCTCTTCTTTTCCTATCCATGATTGGCCCAACGTACTCATTATGGTCGGGCATATCGATAGAGTGCTGTTCACTAGACTGGATATCGCCCATGAAGGCGTTGTACGAGTACGCCAGCGGTTGGGTTCTGCCGAAACCGTTCTCCGCGGCAGCCCCTGGATGACATTGTGATGCAATATCATCTCTAGACGGATACTCCCACATGTGTTGACCTGCGTACAGAGTTGGCCGTGTGAGAGCAGAGGAGGATGGCGATAACTGCACTGGCCGTGACGCGGTGAACTGTACAGACGAAGAGCCTTCTAAAGGCTCTATCTGTGATGGCGTATTAGAACGTGATGAGGGGTATGGAGCCTTTGTTCCTGTGTCCATGCTTGATGTTCTCAGCATCCCTAGTACATGTCTTGCTCCGATGAACCTTGGCGGTATTATGGTAATGGAAAAGGTATTAAATTTCTGGTCACCTGTTTGTTGAGTTGAGGTTCAAGATCAGATGCGTATGATAACGAGTTCCTAGTGTGGACCAAATGCACTGTGTGGCAATGCGGCACAGCGCAAACGCTATGAAAGCCTGGTTTAATCGTAGGGGGGCTCAAGGAAGCGGGCGCCATCAATGACATGGCGGAATTCACAACCATCAAGTTCTTCAAATTCACTACGTTGCAGTGCTTCAGACACCAGAACATGAATGCACTTGCCAGATCACTACGTGCATAATACCTGCAGGTTCCGCATCTAACCAACAGCGACTGGACCGTCAACAATCAGTATATGCCTCATGTTACATACTAACATTCACATGCCGCCTACACTTTGATATGAGTTACCGACTCGCAGGGCAGAGAAGCTGCAACCTTCATCCTCCACAGTCATACAGAAGCTTACCTCCACCCACGATGTTCTCACCACTCAGCCAAAACCCTGTAACTCCCAACCGCACTGCACCGGCTCCTGTTACCAGCAGTCGGTGGGATAACGCTCGAGAATATAGGCGAAGGGTGCAACGAGCGCCTCAAATAGACCCTCGCTCTGATGCCTCGATCCCAGATGTAGAACAGCATGCCGAATTCTGGGTACGAAAGCTCGTCCTGGCCATGATAAATCTCGAAGACATCAAGGATCCTGAGAATTCAAGCGCAGCCAGGATGTTTCGACCGGAAGCGTACGACTCTCTACTGCTCGAGGCGACGTGTCGGGAAATCTTCTCAGCTTTAATCGACCGGTGCAAGAGCGGCTTCCGAGGGCCAGCTCAGTTCAACAAAGCCCTGAAACCCCACCGAGGTCTCGAAGCTGATGCTGATGCGACGTGCGCAGAGCGCATGCAGAATGTAGTAAATGCATTGCTTTGGAATAAAAGAGTTGCGAAAGACGTGTTATTTGAAGACTGGAAGATTCGGCTGCTTGTAAACCATCCTTTGGCTTACGATAAGGAGAAGGATTCGCAGAAGGGCTCGAATGATCAGCGGAGAAAGAGACTGGAATCTGAAAGGGAGAAGCTGAGGCAAACTGAACAAGAGTTGCTTGCTTATCGCTCTAGTCAGGAACGATCATAGATGCGGCTGTGGAGGAGCGAAGTGGCGGATAAGGCAGGACTACCGAATCAACTTCATGCGGATCAAGTCAATTGAAGATCTAAGCTTGACCAAAATATTCGTAAACTTCCTAAACAATTAGTATCAGTGAGAACGTCTCACCGGGACCGTTCTGTGAATTATTGAGTCAGCGACGTGACCCGGACTCTCTGCCAGGTGTGCAAGGAATCTGAAGGTGGCCTCTACAGATCCATCGCTCGCAATCAGCACTGATGATCGGTCTGCGATGCGTCGCTTCAGTAGTGCCTGAGTGATGAACGCTGCGCAGCGCTGGAGGTGGGTGCGGAAAGAGAGCACTTGAGGGGCGATAGCCAAAATTGGCCTAGTCCAGGCGGGGCATGCTTGGCGCTTGAACAAGGGTCCCGCGACCAGTCCACACCTTTCTTTCACGATGGTAGTAGTTATGCAGATGATGACCTCCATGCTTCCTTCCTTGCGTCTCAAGGCCCGATGGCGACGCAGCCGTTCGAACGCGTCGGTCATTGACAGGCTACCTTCCGCTCAACCATACCACCGTGACGAAGGCTCCGTTATGCCTAGGAGCAACAGTAAGACATAATGCAAGCTTTCAACACTCCCGAGGTCATTTGGGCAAAATCCATCGGAGCAGATCTTCAGGATAAGGGTTGCCACATTGCTTGATGAGGAAGGTCGCGATGTAGGGTTTGTCAAGATGTTGTCAGATCTTGGACGTCTGACCGTCTGGGTTTACTACTAGGTGGCCAACAACCCCTTCATATCTCATTTTGCTTTTCATTGGGTGCTATCTGCTTGGCCTGGTATCGAAATGCCTGCCAAGATCAGGTCACAAACGTTCAAGAACGGCGCAGCCGTTAGCATTGCTCGGCGCCAACCGCTTATCCGAGATACCCAGAAATCCAAGAACGTAGGATGGAATTCGAGCGAGTACCGAGCGCCTTGCACAGACAGTTATCTCTGGGCGATCAGGGTACCGGGAAGATTGTCTGGTGCCGAGAACGTTGTGAATGGTAATACAGTGCCACGACTTTGCTGAATGAGGCAGCTCGCAATCCGAAGGAAGATGCCAAAGAGATTTATATAACCCGGCGAGTCGGCCGAAGTGTTTGAGATAATCACGTTCTCACCAGCCGCCATGTCTACAGGGGCAAATCTCGAGATCGTTGACGCCGCATTGGCGAATGCACCTCGTCTTCACAACGACACACGGGGCAGTGCGAGCTTAGAGAAGCACGACAAGTTTGTGTCAACTTCCGAGAGTCTTGTTGGCCCCAATGGCGAGCAATACCCTACCGAAGAAGACTGGGGAAAGCTTCGTCGTGTATATGGCAAAGTCAATTGGATGAGTACGTACATCCTTTCTACAGGGTCTTCATGTACCATGCGCTGACGTACCAACCCACTACTAGTCTACATCATCGGTGTTGTAGAAATGTGTGAGCGTTTTGCTTACTACGGAACAACCGCCGTCTTTGTCAACTTCATCCAGAGAGACCTCCCCACGTCAGGACCCTTCCCTGAAGCTGGCGCTGCGGGCGACGGTCAACCAGGAGCCCTTGGAATGGGCCAGCGTGCTAGCACAGGCCTTGTCCAATTCAACTCATTCTTCTCGTACATCATGCCGCTAGTTGGTAAGCGTAATCTTTGTTCCCGAGCAAGAATTGTACTAATATTTTCACTAGGCGGTTGGGTTGCTGACGAATACTGGGGCAAATTCAAGACGATCTACTTCGCCATTGCCGTTGCTACACTTGGTCATATCTTAATCATCATTGCTGCGATCCCTCAGGTTATGGGACCAAACCCCGAAGGAGCTCTTGCCTCGTTCATTCTGGGCCTGATTCTGTTTGGCACCGGCGTGTAAGTATCTCCGCACGGAACGCACTCAATCCATATGTTGACCACTTGCAGGGGCTTTTTCAAATGCTGCATCTCTCCGCTTATCGCGGAGCAGTATGAAGCCAGTCATCCGCGAGCTTTTATTCGTACCGAGCCCAACGGTGAACGGGTGATAGTGGACCCGGGCATTACATACTCCCGAGTATACATGCGTTACTACCTTCTGATCAATGTTGGTGCGCTGGTCGGCCAAGTCTCTATGGGTAAGCAATGTTCGATGAACCATGCGATGCGGTAGCTGACGTTCATTACAGTATATGCCGAGAAATACGTCGGCTTCTGGCTCTCCTTCACGTTACCAACTATTCTCTTTGCGCTTTGCCCGCTTCTGATGGTCACCCTCAGCAAGCACTACGTCAAGAAACCTCCACAGGGTGATGTGCTGGTCAAGTCTATGAGAACATACGGGCTGGTTCTGAAAGGGCGCTTCTCGCTCAATCCCGTGCGTACGTGGAAGAATCTCTCTGATCCGAACATTTGGGACGCTGCAAAACCAAGCAAAGTCGCCAACAAGCCAGTATGGATGACTTTCGATGACGCGTGGGTGGACGAAGTTCGGCGTGGCATCAAGGCCTGTCAAGTATTCTTCTGGTTGCCCATCTTTTGGCTGCCTTACGGCCAAATGTGAGTATCATTTGTATCATGAATGCACGTAAGACAATCGCTGACCGTCTTCAAGGACCAGTAACCTGGTTTCGCAGGCGTCCACCATGAAGCTCAACGGTGTACCAAATGATGTGGTACATAACCTTGTATGTTCTCAACACCAAAACGCACGAGAGACAAATTCTAACGCGGATTTCTCATAGAACCCGTTCACATTGCTGATCTGCATTCCGATATTCGACAAATTCATCTACCCGAGGCTTGCTCGCTGGGGAATCAACTTCACCCCTTTGAAGAAAATCCAGGCTGGTTTCATCTGCGCTATGCTTTCCATGGTGGTTGCAGCAGTCATCCAACACTTCATCTACCAGAAATCGCCTTGCGGAGAGTTTCCCACAGACTGCGATCAACCACCGGATCTCTCAGTGTGGACTCAGGTTCCTGCATACATTCTCATCGCATTCTCGGAGATCTTCGCTAGCATCACAGGACTTGAGTACGCGTTCTCCAAAGCACCGAAGAACATGCGATCTTTGGTGACTGGCATGTTTTGGTTCACGCATGCTTTCTCGTCTGCCATCGCACAAGCCTTCGTGCCATTGGCTGGTGATCCATTGCTCGTGTGGCTGTACATGAGCATTGCCATCCTGACGTTCCTTGGTTGGGTTGGTTTTGCCTGGACTTTCCGCAGCTTGGACCGAGAGAATGACCAACTTGACAAACTCCCAGAAGGTGGCTTCCAGTCCAACGCTGAGTACACCGCGGCGAAGACAGAGAACGTGGAAAGGGCTTAATCTTGAGAGCATCGCTTAACGTTCGATGTTCAAGATCTCTGCTGGACTGTTACATAGCTTGTGGAATGGTAAAAGACGATTTTATACCCTATGTGCAACTCTTTATGGCTCGATGTGAAGCTCAAAGCCAGGCCTGCAGCCTACATTAACACGCAAGCATGCAAAGTAGATGACCTAACGTCAGTGTAGGCTCTAAGCCTGTTCAGCCTTTTTCTGGTACGAAGTGGAAGCAGCGGCCATGATTGAGAATGATGAGGCAACAGCCGATAACATTTGCTCCGCGGAGGCTAGCCAGGCTTCCGACACCGTCACGACCGCTCGCATCTACCAAAGGTGAGCAATCTTTTGCGACAATTTGCAAGACTCTATCGTCAGAAGATCAATAATTCCATCTTAAGATGGAGAAAAGGATACTCACAAGCTGACGAAGTCATTCTCAAGACAACTGTTGATCACCTTCTCGCGCGCACATCATGTAAAGCAGTAGCCGCCTCTATCGGTTGGTTCTTGCAAAGCATAGTTCATGCAAACACCAACATTACAAAGCCCAGCCCCGTTCAAACCGTTGCTTTGAAAAAAAAGACAGCGGCATGAACAATTATTCCCGACAACATACGTCAGATCCGTCACCCTTTTAGGGAAAGTGCCGCCTCGGGGAGCATGGGCGACGCTAAATCCAAGGCTCTAGCCATGAACACAACAAAAAGTCTCCAGCGAAAACCCACTTTCGCATCTCCCGTCACAAGCATTCGAAGAAGCCCCAATTTTAAAGTATAGCGTTTTGCTTGTGTCAGAGACTTCCTGCCCTTTCCGATGATGGCTCGCGGGCGTCACGTCACGGAGATAAAGCCCGTGGCGGTTTTCTCAAGCTCCTAAAAGTCGCGAAACGGTCTTCTGATTAGACCCTATAATCCTTTTTTAGCTACCTTTTTGTTTTATCCTGTTATGGCGTTCTTTTTACAGTACAGAGCTCTGCAGCGACATGTGAAGGAAGAATTACAACGCGTCACTGAAGTCTCAGACCCACTGACTGCTCGTACTGCACGCTCGTCCGACGAGGCACATGGGCTGGGGGATTCAGCCTTACCTAAAGAGCTGGAAAAAGGTGAACCGTTCACTCGGATTCCAGGCATCACGCTGAGAGAAGATGGTAACAATGAGCTGTATTACCAGGTTGATTGGAGCGGGCCCGATGACCAACACAACCCAAAGCAATTCTCGACCATGCACCGTATTGGCGCGACGTTACTCGTATGCCTTGTCGCTTTCGTTGCGACTCTCGCATCTTCCATCGACTCTGCAGTTCTCACCAGAGCGTCCGCTGAGTTTGGGGTTTCGGAGGTAGCGGAGTCGTTGGCTACTGCACTCTTTTTGGTAGGCTTCGGCTTCGGGGCTCTTTTGCTGAGGTAAGTTGGACGAACGAATCGCATGTAGACTATAAACTGACATCGTATCTTCACATTTGTAGCCCGCTCTCGGAGCTCCTCGGACGATACCCGGTTTATCTTGGCTCTCTCTTCGTCTTCGCGTGTTGGACTCTAGGATCCGCTTTAGCCCCGAATTTTGGTGCCCAGATTGCCTTCAGATTCCTAGCTGGATTTTCTGCTAGTACTCCTCTCACGGTCGCGGGCGGCTCTGTGGGAGACCTATGGAGTCCAGTTGAAAAGACATTCGCCTTTCCACTGTTCGCAATACCCGCATTCGGTGGACCAGTCTTAGGTGAGTTTTCGTTTCCAATCTGCTTCTTCGGCCTCACTGACCACCCATCAAAACAGGTCCAGTCATAGGTGCTTACATCGGCTACGGGGAGGACATCAGCTGGAGATGGACCGAGTGGATAACACTGATCTTAATCGGAGTAACTTTCACGCTGATATTGCTGTTCAAAAGAGAATCATTCGCACCGCGTCTTTTACACTACAAGGCACATCATTTCCGAAAGTTCACAGGGAACAACCGTTTCCTCACTGCGACAGAAGCATCGCATGGCTCTATCGGTGAACTCTTATCCAAATCTTTTCTTCGACCGTTCCTTCTCTGCACGCAGCCAATCGTCGTGGCTTTCACTCTTTACTTGATGATCGTCTACATCATATTGTTCACGTTCTTGGATGGGTATGTGACTTTTAGAGATTGTAAAAAGGCAAACGCGAAGAGTACGGCTAACGTTCTTGCAGCTACCCTTACATCTTCGCGGAAACCTTCGACATCAACGAGGGGCTATCCAACATCTGCTTCGTGGGCTTGTTCGTCGGCATAGCTCTTTCCGCGCTTCTTGTTCCAGTTGCATATCGCAGAACCGTGCGACAACTCGAGAAAGATGGAGACGATGGATCCGGTAAAGCTATACACCGCGAGTCAAGATTGTTCTTTGCCATGATTGGAGCACCTACACTGCCTATTGGTCTCTTCTGGATGGGGTGGACTGACTATGTACGTATTCGCCATGCCTATCTACATTCATGAGTCTAACTGGCTTTAGGCTTCGGTGTCGATATGGTCGCCTCTAGCAGCATCATTGCTCGTTGGCTTCAGCAACATTTGCATCTTCATGTCCGCATACATGTACATCATCGACAGCTACGAAGCATACGCAGCATCAGCCTTGACGTTTGTCGCGCTGGTCAGATACATCGCAGCTGGTGGGATGACTGTTGTTGGTATTCCCATGTACAGGAACCTAGGCACTCATTGGACTTTGACCCTGCTTGGTATCATCAGTGTCATAGCACTGCCGATTCCTTACGTGCTTTACCGTTTCGGGCCAAGTCTCCGGAAACGCAGCAAGTGGGCAGTACAATAAGTCTCATATGGTGTGCGAGATGATGGTTATTGTGTCAAATCTGGACATGAGAGTACGCGCAGTCTTGAGCAAGAGCAGGGTTTTGAATAGGCATGTTCTGCTGCTCAGACTCACAGAGGTTTTCGGGTAGACGTGATGGTTTAAACGACAAGAGGTCATGGCTCGATACAAAAAAGCTCGGATGAAGAGGCTTTACTGCTGGCATCGCGTTCCTCTGGCTGGAGGATGATCGACATTAGCCCGAATATACTGTTGTTTCAGACATACAAGTCTTCGTGATCAATGGGTGCACATGCCCTTCCAGGACCTGCGCATCGCACGCTCGGCACTATGACACGCTTCCAGAAGCGATACTAGTCCAATTCCAGAACAGACGCGTCGTGATCTCGCGACGTGACTGATGACGTATCTTCGATACAATACGGAGACAAGCTTATCACCAGCTGCTCGCAAAGCAAAGAAGGTGACAGCGTCGGGTAAAGCGACCACTGATCTTACAACCCGCTCGTGGAGGAAGCTGCAGAATCGTAGTTATTCCACCGGTGCGTCGAGTGAAATCTATTCCGTCGATTTATACCACGCAACATGAGGTGGAGGCTGGCCCACGCCCGTGCCATCGTTGCCGACATACTTGCAGAGAACGCAATAGTAACATGATGTTCTCCCGCAAAAGTCGCGTTGGAAGTCGTAGGCGCGTTGACTCGAGGTACAGGTCGCTTTAGTTGGGTGCTCATATCGCTTCGAACACAATCTCCTGAACCCAGTCCTCACGATCCTCAGAGCCCAACGCGCGTGCAGTATCCTCCCGTGCGCGCAAAGTCTTCTCAAACATATCACCAGATAATTTACCGAGCCAAACTTTCGCTGCCGATCCCTACGACTTGCAGCAGTTATTCCGTTTCCCATATTTCAACGTTTTGATGTTGCAGGGTTCGGTACGAAGCGCTGTACAATACGGCGCAAGCGACGGTTCAAGACGTCTCCACAAAAGTCGGGGACAGGGGGCACACTTGTCAACATCCCTACAAACGAGAACGTGCCGCAATCATACATATGAAAGTTGAAAAAGGGTCAGCGTACCTTCCCCATGCAGGCATTGCAGCGTGGTGTGCACATCGGAGATTTTCTTTTGCCGTTGTTGGTCTTCTGCCGTGGTTGAGCTTGGTGGGGGTCCACATGTAATTTTGTAGGAAGATGGGGGCACCGACCAATCGTAGTGCCTTTGTGTGGCATGGAAGGATTTAGACACGGCTGGTACAGATAGACGATAGGTGTTACAAATTGGTGAGGGTCCGACGATGCGATAACAGGCTTGCGCCTAGACTTGGACACACACTCTGCATTTGCTCGATGCTGCTTTAAGCAGATATCGCATCTATCTGAGAGCGACATTCTGGTATCGTGACTATGCGAGTGTTAGCTGTGACGCAGCAACATCGTGATCGCTCAAGATCGTCTGAAACAAATACACATGTGTTATAACACTGGAGGTGAGAAACGAAAGCAAGAGATGAGCGCAGGTGTCTCCAGTCGGTATGTACGAACAAGGACTAATACCAAGCATTGCTAGTGTGAACCGAACACGGTGCGGTATCTGGTGCGGATACGACATCGTGGTGGTATTGTCCTTATAGCCGGTGTAGTCAAACGGCGCGCGCTCATGTGTCGTGTTATACCCTCTCTCATCGCATCGTCATCTCGTACTGTTCTACTTCTGCTCCTTCAACTTGTCTTCAATCTCCTCCAAATCCTCGGCACTGTCGATCTCGATGATGCGGTTCACCTCACTTGTGTTCCGCATGAGCTCTTTTGCGCCGGCGTACAGCATCTTCACCTCGCTGTTGCATGTGATGGGCAGGTAGTATAGCATGACGTATGGCACGGATAACCGTCCCGAGTCCTATCAAGTCTCAGCTTCCTTGCGATGTGTATGGTGGGTGCGGCGTACGAGGGTCAACGGGTAGCTCAAGAGCACAAATCGCGGTGCGTGATCGGGGAGCTCATCGGCGAGGCTCTGTACGTCGGTGTAGACCTCATCGTCCGACTGGCGTACTTCGAGCGTCTTCTTATCGATTTCGTCTGGCGCGCATGGGCGTCAGCGCCATTGTAGGGGGCAGGGCCGCGGCAGGCTGTGGCAGGAACGACTGCGGCAAAAGCAGACCTAGGTATACGAACAGATAACGGCCTGGGGGTCTTTGGCGCGCGAGGTGCCCAGGCGGAACTTGCGTAGCTTGGACTTGGTCTCCTCAGAGAAGGTGTATAGTCGTGCCTCGGAAGACTGGGCCGAAGTATTAGCGAACGACCGGGCATGACGCGCGTAGCAGCGAAGTGATGGCGGCACTTGCCATGGTTTCGCACGATGCAGCAGACCTAGGTTGGCAACGGGCGTTTGAGGATGATCGGGGGTGGTGTAGGGCTGAGGAAGTCTGCCGGGCGGGATACGTTCGTTAGCGGGGTCTATGGGCGGGGGTTCCTGAGGTCGCGGATGGCGCTAGCCAATGCACTACCGTCAAGTCGATACACCCTCACCTTTCTAGAAGGCTTTTCTTTCTCATGCACCTAGCTACTCATACCCTCTTCCCCCTGAGTTACTTGTCTTGATCCATGTTCGGACGACTGAATCAGGTTGCCAGGCACTTGTCTCGTCCTATCCCCAACTTTGCTCATCGTTCTGCCGCCTCGTTCCGTCCATCGATAACGTCATCAGTCATGGCTTCGACACAACAGAAGAGTTTGATTCACACAGCGGGCTGTTTGATCATTGGCGATGAAGTCCTTGGAGGCAAGGTATGTATGTGGGAATCGATTGAGATTTCTGGCAGCTGACGTGAAACATAGACAGTCGACACGAACTCGGTAGACTATGCCGCATCAACGGCGTGGTACCTCGACTAATGTCACACAGGCCTACTTTGCCAAGTTCTGCTTCTCGCTGGGCATTAACCTGCGCCGCATCGAAGTCATTGCTGACGACGAAGGCGAGATCATCGAAGCCGTCCAACGCATGTCGAAGAATTACGACATGGTTGTGACGAGCGGCGGAATTGGTCCCACGTGAGTGCAGCGTGTTCGCTACACCACGCAGCCGCTGAGCTAATGGGCGTCTAGTCACGACGACATCACGTACCAGTCGATAGCGAAGGCTTTCGGGTTGCCGTTGAAGTTACACGATGCAGCATTCCAGCGCATGAAGCGCCTGTCGAAGCCGCACAAGTCTCAGCCCGACTTTGACTGGAACGTCGAGTCTCCAGCGCTTAAAGCCAAGAAACGCATGGTGGAGCTGCCTATCGATGATTCTAAATCAGATGAAGATCAAGTGGTTTTTGTCAGCGAGTCGCTTTGGGTTCCCGTTAGCGTTGTGAACGGTAACATCCATATTTTGCCCGGGGTGCCTAGATTGTTTGAAGCGATGCTGGACGGGCTGAAGCCCCGCATCCTGCCTAGGCTGACGGATCCGGAGGGCAAAGGCGTGCTGCGGATCCTCATCTCGACTCCGATGGCTGAGAGTGCCGTTGCTGGATATCTGACCGAGCTCGCAGCCAAGGCAGAGCCGAAGGGGGTCAAGGTGGGAAGCTACCCAAGGTGGGGAAAGGACCACAACACGGTAACGCTAGTTGGACGCGATCGCGAGTTCATGGAAAGTTTGGTGCCTGAGGTAGAAGAGGCGGTTCAGGGGAGGCGCGTAGCGGTTGAGGGCGAGGACGACGCTGACACGTCTGACAAGGACTCGTAGAGGGTGAGCCGAGGAAGTAGTGCGGCAGCCACAGTGTATATATTTGAGTGTCTAGACGCAGGGACTTTTGTCAAAATAGAATGCCTGTGAAGATGATGTTGGGACTAGACGACGGCTAGGGTGCTTCTCGAAGATTTGTCGAAGCAGCTGTGCCGCGGCCACGCTGGACCCTGGGAGAGGTTAGATGAGGTGAGGATTCAGACAAAGTCGGTCACCGTGGTGCTCGGGGCGATGGTCGCGGATGGTGGCAGAGAGTACCCGCCGACCCCGCTTGGGAGGGTTCCGTGTGGGCGTAGCCTGAGGGTTCCTGGCATGGGCATCAGTGTGCTTCACGGCTGGCACCCGCATATTCGGGCAGTCACATGCACGGGAGACATGCAAACGCGAAAGCGACGCGGTGTGCGGCTAGACAGCCAACGTCTTTTGCGGCCGCCTCCCCCTTCGCATCATGTCGAACCATCCCTTGCGCACAGTAGTGGTTCGTGGGCAGTGTCCGTGCATGTGGGCGTCGGCGCTGGGATCGCATGGAAGCGTCGGAGGCGCGCCCATGCAGTGCGCTGCAGACATGTGCCGCCGCTTTAGGTGCCTTTGTTTTGGCGCGGCGTGAAGGGCAGCGGAAGGGCAGCGGAAGGGCAGCGGACGTGGGCAGGCGTGCGCGCAGAGGCATGCAGCAGCAAATAGCAGGCGGTGCAGGCGGTGCAGCCAAACGCCTTGCAGCCCATCTCGCGCGTGCAGCTCTGGGCTGGTGTGGTGGAGCGGCGGCGGGCGTCCTTTTTGGTTGGCAGGGCTAGCAGGCTAGCGCTCTGGCCGCGCGCGCGCCCATGTCCTAGTCAGCGAAGTCAGCGTAGCGCAGCCCATGTTCCTTCAAAGCCCCAGACGGAGCTAGAGGGTCGTTTTTGCTACCGAGATCATCCTGCTCGTCTCTCCCGTCTTCCTCTACCGCGACGACTCTCCTGGCCATCTCCCTCGCTGCTGATAATCCGGCCACGACCTCACCACCACCGCCCGTCACAGCCCCGATACGCCTGTCGCATCGCCATCACTCCCGCCGCCCGTCATCGCCGCCCCTACAGCCTCCTTCTCTTCTCTTCTGCTCTTCTCTACTAGACCTATACCCTATACCCTAATTCATCGCCCGCGACCTCTAACCGTCCGGCACCTCCCTCACATTCACAATGGCATCAAAGGTAGGCGCCCAGCACCGCCCGCGCCGCACGCGCCCCTGCTAACCCGCGCCAGTTTCTCCGAGAGTACAAGCTGGTAGTCGTCGGCGGCGGTGGAGTCGGAAAGTCGTGTTTGACTATCCAGCTGATCCAGAGCCACTTCGTAGACGAGTACGACCCGACCATCGAGGGTGAGCTATTACGATCCGCCGCGTCATGCGCAAAAGCAAGCTAACAGCGCCAGACTCGTACCGCAAGCAGTGCGTCATCGACGACGAGGTTGCGCTGCTCGATGTGCTCGACACAGCCGGCCAGGAGGAGTACTCGGCTATGCGCGAGCAGTACATGCGCACAGGAGAGGGCTTCCTGCTCGTCTACTCGATAACCGACAGGCAGAGCTTCGAGGAGATTATGACATTCCAGCAACAGATCCTGAGAGTAAAGGACAAGGACTACTTCCCCATGATCGTCGTTGGTAACAAGTGCGATCTCGACGGTGAGAGGCAGGTCTCGACACAAGGTACGTTTGCATCCCATCCCTGACCACCCGCACGTGCTGACCCTTGCACAGAGGGCCAGACTCTGGCGCGCAACTTTGGCTGCAAATTCATCGAGACATCGGCCAAATCCCGCATCAACGTTGACAACGCCTTCTACGACATCGTACGCGAGATCCGCAGATACAACAAGGAAATGTCCTCCTACACAGGTGCCCCTGGCTCAAACGGAAATGGCCCCACAAAGCAGACATTTGACACCGATGACCAGGCCGAGAAGAAGGGCTGCTGTGGATGCACAGTCATGTAAGGATATGGAAGCCATGATTCTTGTTGTGGAGAGATACCTACACCGCTGGGTTCGGTCGACCGCCCTGGCCATTGGCGGTGCTGCTTGGGCCAGCAGAAGAAAACACGCGATGCTACTGTTACGTACTGTCAGCCCACCTCCGTCTACGGAGGCCTGTCGTTCAAACACCTCTTCTTTTCGATACTGTCACTTAGGGTTCGCATTACGGGCTAACGGATTCACGTCTGCTGGATGCGCCTCCGAACACCCTACTTCTACTACTGGTATCGACTCCGTCTTTCTTATCTGGTGGCGCTCTTCGTGTTCACGTTCATCTATCTAGACCGATTTCTTTATGGCATTTTGATCGGTACACTGTATTCCCTCCTGTCGGCATGCCATGCGAGGCACCATGCAGCACGCTTCGGGGAGTCAAAAGATTTCATTATTTTTTTGACAGCTTTTAGGGTCGTTTAACTTTACCTACCTTCTATGAACATAATTCATCTCTACTCGCATCACCACACAGCCTCGTCTTCTGCTCACAACACTTCCCGTTCGCTACAGCATGGCGGCAAAATACAACCCTCATGCACGTCTTGACGTGCTGTCGCACCCCGCACGAACACCTTTGATCCAGATTGCCAGCTCACGTTGCATGGCGACTGCTACTGGCGGTACATTCACATCCCTCGGCGACCAGCGGCGATGCAATCGCAGTGATCATCCGCTTGGAGCCACAAGCGCGTGGTGTTTCGACTCGCGAGCCTTGCCCGGGCGTTGCCATTGGATGTAGATTATCACAGAGATGGCGCTATCCCTGCACGGCCGTTTCAGGGCCTACACCCCGACTGAAAGAGGGGAAGTCGATCAGGAGAGAGTCAAGTGGGCATCGGCAATGCACACGCGTGTCTCAAAAGCGACGCGATAGCGACTGGATTAGGGCCGACTGACCCAGGGAGCTTTTCTCCGGACGAACACCAGAACTTGCAGATCGCCATGATTTCGTGAAACACTAGGTTGGGGCTGCTTCCCAGAACCCGATGCGCCGTTCTTGCCGCATCCGCAACACGTGTGGCACGTGCCCAGTACGTCAACTCAACCTTCACGTCCTGGAGATCGGTTCGCTTCACTTGACCACTTTGCGGTCCTTCTTGACAAATATTTTCTCTCCTGTCCAACTGCAATCAAGGTGCGGCCCGACAATGTGGATATTCAGCAATTATTTACACCCGCCGCTGTTTAGGCTATTCCCAAAATGTACCCAAACGGGAAGTACGCCCTGCCCGCATCGGCACGGATGATGACCTTGTTCGGCCAGTTCGCTGTACACCAGTTCGGCTGCAGCTTCACTCGCTGCTATATGCACCTAAGCATTCCAACGCCGTTGCATGCGCCTTGTTGCGGGTGGGAAGCCACTCATGTGGCCACTCCATTATCCCTGTAGTGCGCTGATCTTCGTAGCAAACACGCAACCCACCGCGTTCGCTATACATTCGGGAAAACTGTTCGTTCGACGGATAGTGATTGATTGTCAAGACGAGCTGTGGAGTGCCTCGGGCCCTAGTTTCATACGTCTCTTCCCCCATCCGTGCGCAAACTGCATGGCGGATGATCGATATCGGGATGCCCACAATAGCTCGCTTATGCACAGGTTCCAACGAATGTCCCCTTTCGTAGTTCACACGGAGCTGGACCATGTAAGCAGAAATCAGGCTGGGCTCCATCTCATCGGAGCAGTTACGAGCTATATCGCGTATCAATCACCATGCGTGTGCCAAAGATGAAGGGAATTGAGATCCTGTAAAGAAAAGCCCATAGTGACTCTGCACCATTTGCATCAGGATAGCAAACTCTTGCTCCTACCCTGAAGTTCAGCATGATCAGACTCATTTAATTTGTATCGCCAGCGATTGGAGCATCGGGTATATTACGAACCTCTCACAACACAGCCTGCTCTCAAAATGACTGTTATGGAATCTCCACCAACAAGACCTCACTGCAGCCAAATCTCAAAATAAGGCTGTCGGTCCACGCGCGCTAAACTATCGTTACCGGCCCGTACCTGCACACATGTTCCCATGTGGCAGCTCCCGCAGGCCGGCCCTGCAACCTTAGCTAATAATGCGACAGCATGACGCGCAGCTGATGCAACTGTAAAAGGTACGCCGAGGAGGTCAGCGTCTTACATACATATATCGCACAGATCGGCACTCAGCGGAGGGATCTAGACCCTGACGTTAGCGGATTGACAGGCCTAGTGCGGGAACCACATTGAACGTCCCGTACATCACAACTTCCCCGCCATGAACGCGATGAGAGAGCTTGAAAAGGTCGACGCAGTCAGTCTACTAAGTCTACAGCCGGAATGCACTTGATATACATCTTCACAATGCACCACATCAACATCAATCTGCGGTGCTGCGTGACTCGAACCCCCCAGCGCTACTACCAAGTGCTTTGTCTTCATCGTCGATTCCACACCAGTCGACATCCCAGCTTTGGACCTGATTGGAACGGCATCATGTAGAGCCGTCGCTTCACGACCCAAACTCACGATCCTCGATCTCACACTTTGGTATCGAGATCAAAGTCCCCGGTTTATTGCTGCTTCTGGCAATTGCCGCTCCAGAGCGTGGATTGCAGGTCAAAACGCGGTGCTGAACGCCAGCCAATAGACAGAGACTTGCGGCGCGGTGGTAAGATGCGTACCAAAAAGTACGATGCTGACGGATCATGGTAGAAGTCCGTTACCACCTAGCTCGACCTGTGTGTGCTGGCGGGTTGCGTCGTCGTCGTGTTCTCGTTGTTTGGGTATGACGTCTTTTCCTCCTTCCTCTTTGTTATATCGCGCAAATTCACCCCACACCTCACCTCTTGAACGCATGACTGCAGCGTCGCGTGTTTGTATAAATAACCAGTATTGCTACATATTCTTTCAAGCCGGACATGCTTCTACACTGGCACAACTCGGCTTTCGATTCGCATCTATCTTGCACACTCGGGAACTTCCGTCCGCATACGCCATTGACCTCACCATCTTCGACTTCCGGAGACACGACAGCTTTTTCGTAACTCTAGCACCAAAAAGAAACGTTGCCATTGTTGGCACAAAAGCTATCATCCGCTGTTCTCGGAAACGATCGACGCATATGTTGATTTTCTCACTGTTTCGTACGGCGCGGCCCGTCGGTACGACCATTACGATGGATTGAGGGAACCGCATTGTCTCTCCGATTATCTCGCTAGCGAATCTGAAGATCGCAATTGTGCGCGATAAGAGCCGGAGGCGAGATGGCGATGGGCACGAGATGCCGTGAGCGTAGATCCCAGAAGGGCCGATGTGTGCTTTTGTGCCGTATGTTTGACCAACGTCCATGGAGAAGCCACATATGTGCAGGTCTGGATGCTTGAATATCGCAAGCGCTGCTTCTCGTTCCAATCCTTCTATAGCACTCTCGTGCTTCACTGAGGCCGCTTCAGTTGCGATCAGAAAGGCGAAGAGTCTGAGTCTGAGAACAAACGATCGCTGACCAACCCAGACTGGAGCAGCCAGTCTATTACTGTCTTATAGTTTGGTGACACTAATATGGTCTCGTTCCACCACACCGATGGACTCACATTCTGGAGCTGCACCATCTAAGATTGTTTCCAGATCGAACGTGAGTCCTATGGAACACTGACCTCATATGTACGCACATAGCTTCATAATAACCCACTGCCACGTGAATGTGAAAGCAGCGTATGTCCTTGATATGGAGTTGATGAGCATCCGATTCAGGAAGTTTCATGTTGGCACAATCGAGCTTGCGCTGCCAATGAGTGGCTGCCCGGGCAGTCAAAGTGATATCATCGGAAGTGATATCTCTGTCTTGCTCCGTATCAAGTAGGTAAACGGTACTATCGCGTCGTATCTGTCAGGCCTAACGCCTGACAAGAAGGATGTGGCGAACCGGAGCATCAGCATGCATTCCTGTAACTTTTAGAACGCCTTCTACGAATACGTCCACCTTGGAGATAATGTCAGGTATTGGTATAGACATAAAAAACGACGTTATTGTTGAGGCCCGAACACAAACAGCACGAAGGTCTTGTTTCTGTTCAGCATTGAACCGTTTGTGGGACGGCAATCGTTACTAGTAGAGGTAGTGTGTATGTTTGGAATGTGTAGCCTCAATGTTGTATAGTTTGAGGAAGCAACAGTATGACTAAGCTACGATGCAGAGCCTAGTGTCTTGATGATTGTGGTATTCATGAAACTGTCGTGAAAAGATAGAGTATTCCTCCACCGCCAGACTAACGCCTTATACCCATGACTAGACGATAGTGATATCGAATAATCGCGTCCCATACGTCGTTAGACGTCTTCTAAACCATCAGACCTTGTGCATATACAGGAAGTGTGTATGCCATCACACGAACGAGACCGCTTTTGGCGCACGTGCTTTTTCGCGAAACCTCAGTGCCCAGCTCTACTGCTGCATTTCGAATGACAACTGACAAACACCTCAATCGTTCTCCAACTCGTCTAACTCTTTCTGTCTCCTTTCTAGTTCTTGTCTCATAGCCTCTGCTTCTTTCTTCAATCTCTCCCTCCTAGCTGCCTTCTCTTCTTGCGAAACTCCGGGATTAGGTGACGAGCCCGCACTCGGACGAAGTGGAACAGATAGCGAAGGGTCGATATTGGCGTTTACATCGGTTTGGGATGGGTTCAATATCGAAGAGATGGCGTTCGGTCGATGAGGCATGGGGTTGGCGGTCTCTTCTGGGTCCATGGTAGCACTTCGACTGCGCTTGCGGGGCGATGGTGCATTGGGTTGTGTATTCGGTATAAGAGTGGCCGGATTTGACGTTACCGAGGCGTTACCATAATAGTGGGTGAAATCAACGGCAATTGGTCCTCTAGGTTCGGGTGTATAGTCTTCTCGAGATTCTAGCGCTGTCGACGGGTCTGGAGAAACGGAATGCTCGAATGCTGGGGTTTGGGACGGACGCTGCGGTGGGGAGTAGTCCGCAACAGAAGGCGCTGCTTGGGAGCCTGTGTCACCAGCCGGTACGACCCGTTTCCGGCGTTTGATCTCCTGCTTCTTCATTGCGACAGGGCGATGTGTTCCATGCAGTTTGTAGTAGAGTCCTGCGGATTGGAGTTAGTTATCGCAAACGGTCACCTTCGTCAGTCCCTTAAGCAGATATAGACTTACCACAGGCGTTGCATATTATGTGACCAGCGTCATCACGTCTCCAGAGTGGTGTAATTGTAGTTGCGCAGTTTTGACATGCGGGAATAGCACTTGTAGAAGCTGCTGCTGCCGCTGCACTGGATGCAGCGTCTGCTCCGTTTGTTCCGTCGCTTGATGCAGCATTCGCCTGGGCCAATGCGAATTTAGCAGTTTTGGACACGCGGTTGTTGAACGCTGGGCAGCCACTGCAGCCTTGTTGACCGCCAGTGCCATTACATCGGCCCCCACCAGGACATGTGCCGGCTGTCATCTGGTCTGCAGCAACGTAGGTCGCGACTCGGGGCGAAGCCGCAAGGGACCCCGGTGACGTTCGGTTGCCGTCACAAGGGCCCGGAGTTGGGCTTTGCTGCACGGGCATAATCGGCTGAGTCTGAGTGTTGCGTTTGAGATTCACTGGACGTGATTGATTCCGCGCTTTCATGTACAAGCCACATGCGTTGCACACAGTTTCTCCAGCTGGTGATCGGCGCCAAAGCGGCGTTTGTGTTGTCTTGCAGTTACTTCGGTCCGTTAGCGTCTTCTCTGCAGATCTGGTTTCAACTGTAATCGGGCGACTGTTGAGTGGTGGCAAGCACACAGCAAAATTTCAGACAACGTACCTACAGACTTGTCCGGCAACAGGCGCGTTGGATGCGTCATAGCTCATGTTGGGCAGTTGTAGAGATGTCGAGTCTGCCGGGTTCGCCGGTTGCTCTGAGATGGGCACCGCATCCTCGAGTGAATGATAAATCTCATGTCTTTGGTCTTCCTGGCTGTGAATCTGCTGCTGTTCCTGTGACGGAGTCTCTGTCCTCGGTCTGTGGTGCTCGTGGGCCTGGTTAAGTAACCGTAGACTCTCAGCCATCTCTAGCTCGTCCTTGCTCGTTTCCCGCGATAGATGATGTGGATGTGTCGGAGTTGGAGCCAAAGAGGTGCCCCCGCTCCCTGGAGGATGTGCCATGAGGCCAGTCTTCGGTGACCTTGGGTGTGCGTGTAAGAAGAGTGGGCTTACGGCCGTGGTGACACACTGTTGCCTAGATCTCGTGAATCGGTTCCTACAGCCCGGGAATTGGAGCTGCTTGATCCAAATAAGTGTTCGGACTTTGCTATCGGCTAGATCTGATATCCGATCAGGGTGAAGGTCAATCTGGAGCAGGCGCTAACGTGACTTGGTGTGATATGCGGGTCTTCGGGCCTTTGTAGACACCTGGGCAACCTTTAGGAGGTGTGGCACACTGATGGCTGGCAAACGACTATAAGAATGATGGGTCTAGCAAGGGATGATATCAGGTGCGCTCGGGATCCCCGTCGTCATAATTCTGCGCAAGTTGCCTACTGGCCTGGCGGTGCTGGTGCGGTACAAGCTGTAATTCTTAGGCGGTGAATGGGCGGCGGTGGCCAATCAAGACTTTGCTATTCTAAGCCGATGATTAGCGCGACAACCCTGAGAGCACGTCCACGGCGGCCATAGCCATAAGACAAGCTCAGGAACGGCGAAAGAGCACTCGACGCGTGCGTCGCACCTGCATACCTTTGGATGCAGAGCCAACCAACCCTCAGGTACATGCATTCGAATGCAAGTCGGACGTCGTTATCTCCGATACATGGGCTCGGCGGCAAGAAAAAGGAAAAATCGGCTCTATCAGTCTTGGACTCCACTTGAGCCTCGCCATAGACCAGCTGTCGGCGGATCAGATCCGTCTCGCCTACCACTAGCGATTTGTAATGGTTGCTCTCCGCACGCCACTCACGCAGCCTTGCACCAATCGAGGGGGGGCGAAATAACTCGTCCAGAATGGCGTTATCGTTATTGTGACTATACAAACTAAAACACATTAGATCTGACGACCTGTCATGGAATGCAATGAGCTCCATCATGATACACTAGTAGCAATGCAAGCCTTAGTAGCCTCTTCGCTTCATGCACTGCGGACACTAGACAGACAAGCGAACACGTGTGACGACTACAGCCTCGTTTAGATCAGATAACCTATCATACACCGACTGTCCAAAAGTTCCTCCCCAACCCATGTAACCAAAACCTGGGTATGATCATCGAACCAACCTTGAAAATCCAACACAATGCACAGAGCCAACCCTTTCCGTCAGGGTCCGCAGACCTTTTCTACGCCAGACATGTCCATAACATGTAATACTTGGTTTAATACATGATAAGCGCGCGACGAGGTTTTTACCGAGCCTAGACAGGGCAAGCGATCTACGAATGAGGGCTCTTCGACCGCCGTCCTCCTGTCCACAAGCTGCGGACTTAGACTTGTTCAGCGCCCCAGCCAGCGTCAGCATCACTGAAAAATCGTCAGTAACATGACACGTTGTCAAAGTGTATGGGGATCGTACCGCATGTTCGCCGGGGGCTCAATAGATGGAATGAACTCCAGAGCAGCGTAGCCCACACCGATTATGCCGACGATAGTGCCTGGCACAATGCGGAACCAGCGCTCGCCGACGATAACGGAGCCGATGAAGATGTAGAAGATACCGCGGCCGAGGAAAGAGAACATGAAGGAGGCATAGCGTGCCACTTGCTGGGGAATCTGGAACTCGAGGAGGGCAGTTCCTGTTGCTTGTCAGCGGCATGTGGTTGCGTAAGGACGCTGGACCTTACCGAGACCGAATATGATCAGGTATACACCGAGGATGATGTGAGAGCTACGCGGACTGTCAGCGCTTTTCTAGGCCATTTGATGTGGTTGTGTGCTTCGCTCGCGACTTCGGGTGGCATGACTGGTGGTGCAATCCCAGCCCGTACGATGCTTGTGCGTCGTCACGGATGCGCACATTCGCGTGTATGGTATTCAAGCCCAGCGCAGGCCCAGACTGACATGGACCAGGCTAGCGAGTGTCCTTCGACTGACAGCTTGCACTCTTCTCCAGATCCACACGCGCATGCCATTATGTGCTCGCCAAATATAGTACGCCATCCCAAAGTTGTACGACGGGGAGAGGCGATGCGCCGGGATTGGTTTGCCGATGGAGGCGCCGGGTACACTCACAAGTCGTTGAAGGGGAACAACTTCGCGATACCACCGAGGACCACGAATACGGCCACGGCGAAGTTCACCATGCGACTACAAGCTCAGTTAGCTATGATTCTCGACACTCCCAAGTCCCAATGGCTCTGTGGAAAGCTGCTGCCTAGCTTCAGGGCAGCTTCGCACAGCTCCGCACAGCTCGAGCTCTACTCACAAGATGTCTGAGAAATCCATGGCGGACGATTGACCGGCGAGGTGTGGGAACCGCACTTTGACGACTGGGCGCAACGGATTGGGGCGGAGGCGGATGGGACGAGATGGAAGATGCAGCTGGTTGTGATAGAGCTCACGAGTACGGTTGGTGCTGCGCAATGTCGGCTTGCGACGAGACGTTGCAAGGGAACCACAGCCAAGCTCCCGCGCTAAACGTCATACCCGCTCTCATTGGCCGACGCGCGACCAAGGGGTTCTTCCAGGTTCAACACTACTCTACTCGTCTTTGTTTCTTCAACATCGTGCTGTTTGGTAGTCTCGTTGCCTACAATCCGTATATTTCTTGTACATCTCCTAGTGTCTATGATAAAGACACATTCGACTCCAGAACAGAGTACCCAGAGTAGTGGCACTGCATGCATAGAAAAGCTGGGGTCTGCTGGTTGGGCCCGAAATTCCCTCTTTATGACCGACAGTCTTTGCATGCTTGTACGCTGGGCAGGACATGTTCCTGCTCCTAATCTTTCCTACGTGTGTCCGATGGCGCTTGTCCATTCCGGTGCAGCTCCACCATACACGCCCACACTCACAATATATAAACCATAGAACGGCTACTCCTTCACATACGACCATAGGACACTGAGAATTAGGCTTCCCGTCCGCTCAGCCATATACAAGCAGTGTACCGGCGAATTAGTAGTTAGGTGGGTGACCACTGTTGTATGTTTTTGCTCGTCAGACTGTCACGAACTCAGTTCGAACAGGAGCATGTTCAGCTTCTTTTTGCTCTTTTTTTGTACTCCATGGCGGGTGACTATCAAGAAACGCGTGACAAGTGAGGCTGTACAAGATGCGAGTGTCTTCGGAGTGCAGCTGACTCCAAATGGTGTCTCCACTCTTTACCGTCTTTCACGTTTTTGATATCTCAGTCTAATGCATATAATGCTCGCAGTGTCTCTCTTCCTGTGGCACCAACGATTTCCGGGGGGTGTTAGTTTGTGATAACAAATGACTATATTAGCAATCATTGAACGGCCAAGTAGGAGTACACCGCCTCGCACAGCCTTTGCGAAGTTTCGTCAATACCGCATTAGTAGAGCTTGTTTGCTCTACATCCTTCACGACTACCAGGACTCGCCAGCATCCTAAACCTACTGTATCTATTGGTTTGCTATAAAAAGAGGGGATGTCGACATGTCGCCTGCATTAGCATATCCGTGAACCTGGCTCAGGACAGCAGTGTTCCAAGAAAGTTTCGATCCCTTTTCGCCGTGTTATCGAGTTGTTCAATGGCAATCGCGCTCTGCCGCGCCGTGCTGTACCATTGTTGAAGCAAGCTAAGCATAAGCCTACCTAACGATGGGCCCTCGCACTCGGCTCCACGTGTACGGGACGTGAGGCATCGGGTACGCCTGCATTGCGTCAAAGTACTAACTCAGCCGGTCCCTTGATACAGTTTGAGGCTCCTGGGAGGATAGTCGGGCTTGTCCGAGCCCAGCAGAACTAACTCTCAGTCTACAGTCTAGTTTATACGCCACGAGATTACTTGCAATGTTAGCACACAATGAGGGGCCTCTTCGACTGGGAACCCATTCTTTCAAAAGGTCGCATAGATCCGGTAGGCTAAAGTGCATTGCTTTGCCGCATACTTCACGCGATTCATGCGTACCTGACAGGTCGTCCCTACACCTAGCTTGGACAAATGCATGGAATGGTGGTAATGTACTGGGGCGGAAGAGTCCATGAACATGCTACGAGCGGGTGTCTGGCGGCTACTAAGCAGCCGTAAGGACATTCCTGCATGGACGACGACGCGGTCCAGTCTGAAGATGGTGTACATTTGATGGGGGTAAGAGCAATCGAGTCGGTGACTCCGAAGGCGAATTGCTCCATACACTCTTGGACACAATCAACGTAACAACGAGTGCTCTTTCGCCATGCGTTTCCTCCGTTTTGGATTCGATGTCGTAATCTTCTTGTTATACTCGCCCTCCAATGACCAAAGTATCTGGCAAGCCTCGGCATGAGCAACCGCATTGGGGTTGTTGATCTCTTATAGAGTTTCTTTGCCACCTCTCGTCTCGCCTCGTACAAGATCCCCACTAGAGCCGTTTCGCGATTGGACAAACGTCGTACGGGTACCGATATGGAGTAGCTGTGGTGGAAGCGCGAGGCGTTGACGTGAGCGGACTCCCCTACCATTTGGCGCGCTAGCGAAGCGGCAGGAACCACCGTTCGGGGCTTACTCCGCGCGGAGACGGCCACCACAAGCACGCGCCACCCAAATCAGCATAACCCGGGTCACACCACATGCGGAGAGCACGTTTCGGAAGGACTGAGACGGTTACTACGGAGATCAAATGGAGGGCGATGACACCTTGAAGCGGTTAGAAGCACGCGAGACTTCTACCTCACCATCTAGATCTGGCTGCTCTAGGGTGGAAATAGAAACGAATTGCGCATGATCGCATAAACTGCGCGACATCGTTAGTTCACCTCCCGGCATCCCCTTGGGCCTAGCACTGCCTCGGCTGGTCTGTGACGTTTGGACTGGACCGTCGAAGTTTAACAAGCCAGTTCCATGTGGGGTACCGGCCTAGCCCATGTGTCCAAAATCCTTGGGCGCAGATGTTAGCGACTTCAGCACAACATTCTTCGATGCGTTCAGCATTCTGTACAGCACACATGCAGCTACAAGCCTACTCCTTCCAAGAAACGTTTGCAATCGGTTGCGCAGGTGGCAGTCCAGCTGAACACGGAACCGTTGGACGACGTTGAGGGGTGCGGCTCCTCTGGTTGGGAGACTCAAGGGTACCGCACATTTAAACTTTGTTAGCACGCAACGCTGCAGGAAGCCACGAGGCGGATCGGATCAGCCATACCAAGGCCTTGTAGCATACATACAAATCGCGGCCTTGCAAGCGGGAAGGCCCCTTTGCTGGAACGTTGATTCCTTCTTTGTTCCCACCTCTTGCCAGACGACTTCGACTTGGATACTGTGTGTCGCTGGACGAGACGAGACATGAGATGGCCGCTGTACCTACTATTGGTCCTCGCGGCATGGGCTTCGATCGGGGTGGCACAGGACGCTGCCGCGCTCAAGGCGATCGGCTCGCTTCCAAGCTGCGCGGTATGTAACAGCCAACATGGGTCATATGATATGTTGCTAATGGTTGTAGCAACTGTGCCTGGCGACAGCTGTAGTTGATTCACCCTGCCAACTTTCGGATAAGCAATGCGTATGTGCCAACGCTGAGCTCCAGAGTGCAGCGGAAAAATGCGTAATTTCGTCGTGTACAATAAGAGAGAGTCTGAGTAAGTTCAATATGCCACCATACACTGAACATTTGCTTACAACACTCTCCCAGCCACAAAGAACGTAACTTCAGCTCTCTGCGACGTGCCTGTCCGCTCGGAAATTACCCATTTACGCGTGGCAAACATCGTATTGGCCGTAGTGACAGGCTCCTGCATCATCTTACGCTTTAGTTACCACATGTTTTTCCACGTCAATGGGCTTAATTGGGACGACTTTCTCGTGCTAGCTACGGTGGTTCTAGCCGTACCATCTGTCGTTATTGTCGACAGGTGTATGCTTCCGAATGGCATCGGTATCGACATTTGGAACGTTCCATTTGACCACATCGACAACTTTATACGATGGCTATACGTCGTCACACTACTATACCTCCTCCAGGCTGCCTTGGTCAAGATTACGCTCCTTTCCTTCTTCCTACGGATATTCCTCAGACGGCGAACAGTACAGCTTTTGTGGGGGACTATCATCTTTATTGGATTATGGACCTTCTCCATTTTCATTCCCGCCGCGATGCCATGTCTACCGGTACGTCAAGCTCACTCACGAGGTGCGCGGTACACCAGCTAACGTCGTCCTTGGCAATGTAGGTTAGTGATTTCTGGACGGGATGGGACATGGAAAGACCAACAAAATGTCTCAACATGGATGCGGTAGTATGGATGCATGCCATTATAGGCATTGTGTTGGACCTCTGGATGATAGCCATTCCTCTATACGAGGTCTATCATCTCCAGATGACATGGGTGAAAAAGTTCGGCGTGGCATTGATGTTCTCTCTTGGTACCTTGTCAGTGCCCTTACAGCCCACATTACATCATCTGGCCCCAAGCTTACGTTTCCGCAGTGTCACAGTAGTGTCCATCCTCCGCCTGAAATCGCTCTTTTTCTTCGACGGCGACAACAACTATACATGGAAGCAAGCGAAAGTCGTCCTGTGGTCCATGTACGAGCTCCATGTCGGAGTAATCTGCGCCTGCATCCCGACTCTCCGCCTGATCTTCATCCGCGCAATCCCTTCGGTCATCAGCTCGATACAAGGAAGCACCCAGCGAAGCAGCGCGAACGGAAACGGCAGTAGAAGAAGTCGTGGCACAACTCAGAACTTAGACACGTTGAGAAGTGACAGAGGTGGGAAAGAAGGCCTGGCCGTTGAACCCAACACGATCACATACACCAGGACCTTTGCAGTCCGGCACGAGGAAAACGACGAGGAGGTCGAGCTTGTCCACATGGAGGATTTAAGTGAAAAGACTTCGAGGGAACGAGGTGGAAGCTATGCTAGTGAGCTGAGCTTATAGCTACATCTTAATGAGACGTCATAGTTTGGGTCCACCAGCCACTGCCAAGTTCATACCCGACGTTCAAGTTAGTAGGCGTACTCAACTTGCAAATCGAGTAAGATATGAGCGGCGCACTCTATTTGAACTAACCCAAGACACGTCCCAGAGATGTCCGCAGTTCTCCGCATCATCAGCGTATCAATCACATCGAGTCCAACACCAAACCCGCAGGCCAACTTTCGTCTCTCGTCCTTTGCTCATAGAGATGTTCGACGAACCGCGATGCCGCCATGAAACCGTTATTCTCGGCAAAATAAAAAGCCCGCTCGTACTGACTTTCGGGAGGCTCTCCAAACTGCGCATCGAGGTTGACGTTCCACTGCATCAAAAGCGACATCGTATCGACATGACCCCACTCTGCTGCTGCTTCGAAAGCAGTTCGGCCGTGGCCTTTGGCCGGTGGGTACATTGGATCGGCCCCCTGCTCGAGCAGAAATGCTGCAATGCCGCAGAAACCGCTCATGGCAGCTAGTTGCAATGCGGTGCCGCCAGAGTATACTGGAGTTGTATCGATAATCGCACCCTGGCCGACGAGGTAATCCACGATGTCAAAGCGACCCGTCTCAGCGGCTCTTTGCAGAGGTGTGCGGCTGATACCCATGTTGCGTGTGTACTGCAGCTCTGCTCCGTGCTGCACCAGTATCTTTACTAGAGGAAGACTTTGTACGTCGATAGCGGCCAGTAAGGGAGTTACTCGTCGCATGTGACTCTTGATATGCTCCGACATCTTCAAGCCTTCAAAGGATACGAATGCGTTGGGGCTGGCACAATGCTCCAATAACAGCTGTACCATCCCGGAGTCGTTTGCGATTATTGCTTCGCCTAGAGGGCTAATACCAACCGAGGACTCAAATTCTTCTTCGGACGGCTCGATGCCATTGATGTGTACAACACCGCACAAAACCTCTATCCTGAGGATATCGCGGTACGAGATCGCTTGACGAAGTGCTGCAACACCATAGTTTCGTTCAGCAGAAGAGATTCTTGGCTTGGCTGCGTCGAGAAGAAAATGTATTGTAGCGATGGTTGCCCTCAGTTTGATTGCCCGCAATAACGCCATCGAGTCAACGACATATACACCTTCAGTCACAAGGAACTTCATCCAATCTACGTCGCTATTCTCGGCGGCGACGGCGAGGAGAGAAGGTATCATGTGGCCATCATATAATTTCAGCGTGCCTATGCCTCCAGGAAAAGAGCAGTGTAATCTTGGTGTTTTCGTGATCGAGAAATCAAGGTCATGCTCGACATAGAATTCATCAGGATCCATGCCAATCTGTAACAGCCATTTACAAAGCTTGAAGTCGTTGATTGCCATGGCATGGTAAGCAACAGTCCGGCAGCCAAGTTGAACTTTGTCCGTGCACGAGATAGCACCTTCGCCCTCTCCAGCACCGATGAACGGCGCTGCCAGACCGTGGAAGAACAATGTCTCCAGGGCACCAACATCGTAGAGACCGCTTGAAGCGTCTAATGCAGATTCCCAAAACGGATATCGTGTTAGGAGGGTACTGATTGTCGTGATCTGGCCATGTTTCAACAGAACCAACAGGCCTACTAAGCCCACTCCCAACTGGTCCTCCATATATTCGACGATGGTAATGGCAAAGCTAGAGTTGCTGAGGCTGATTGCAAGTTCGACAATGCGTGATGCAAAGTTAAATCTGAGCCGCTTGTCGCTCAGCATCTTGTACCTGTGGTACGCGAGCCTTAGGTCACCCTGTTCAATGGCATCTTGAAGCTCTGACTTTTGCTCCTTAACTAAATAAGCTTTGTGTCCTTAATAAATTGCTAGTCTTCTGCATCTAAATCCTCTATCGCCTTGTTATTCTTTGCTAAGTGTAGAAGGTCTTAAAGTTAGAAGCGTAGAAGAGAGAAGTAACCTTTATACTTACTATAAAGGACTATAATTACTAGTAAGTAGATGTTAATTATTTTTAAAACATTAATCTTAATATAATAGTTAATTACTTACTTAGTTAATTTAATATGTTCTATAGCGCGTTACTTCTTATTAAGCTTTTTAAAGTGCTTATTAAGAAGCTTAAGAAACTTACGTATACTTATATTAATTAAGCTTACGTCTAAGTCTATTAGAAGTTAAGTAATTATAAGCTCTTTTTAAGTAAGTAAGCTACTAATATAAAAAGTAATAAAGCTACCTACTATTAAATACTTAATATTAGAGAATATTATAAAGAGTTTAAGTTTAGAAAGTTAAAGAGACTAAGTCTAATAGAGAAGCGTTAGTTAATAAGAAAGAAAAGAATAGATAGAGAGAGAGAGAAAGCTATATAAGTAAATATTCTTATAAGAGAATTTATGTTATTTTAAAATTATAATACTTAGTTACTTTATTATTACTATAATAGTAAGCTATAGTTATTAATTATAGATTTTATAGTTATACGTAAAGCTATTATTATTACTTAATTACTATAAGAAGAGCTACTTTACTAGGTAATTCTTAAGTAATAAGCTATAAGGCTTAGTCTAAGCTTCTTTATACTACTAAAGATATGTTGTATTTACTCTTATTTTATAACCTTTTTAATACTAGTAGAGGGCTATACTAGACTTAGACACCTTTTTAATAATACCTACTAGCTTATATATTTATCTTAATGAATGAGCTTTGTCTGAGTTTGCTATAGGCCTTTTTGCTATCATCAAAGACGCTACTAGATTCCAGTCTGCGTTATCGAACGCCTCCAGGGTTGATCTTTCCATGGAGCCGAGCGCGCCGGGATCGCCCATGTAAGCGTCCCCATCGTCAAGGCGATATCCCAGAAGACTGAGAGCTTCCAGAAGCATCTCTACAGCCCTTTCGTGGTGCGGAAGGAGAGCAGCGTTGAGTGCGCCCAAGATTGCTGTTTTCAGTCTAGGGTCGCTCTTCGGTAGATAGTGCTGGTCGCTGTACAGAACAAATTGTAGAACGTCCCTAGCCAAGGATATTTGGACTTCTATTTGCTGCTCGTGAATATCCTGGGTGAAATAGTGTTCAAGCAGGCCTGCTTCCAGCCATGCGAGGATCCCTGCCGTTGAAGCGGCCATCAGCTGCTTAAGAGATGCCACGGAAACATTAACGCCACACGTCTTTAGGTATTTCCGATGTGGCCTAGCCCCAGCGCGAAGAGCGATACACGCAAGCTCTGTTCTTTCTGTTTCACTGAATCTGACGTCCTTTGTGAAGCGGTCGCTGGATTTATCTCCTTCGACAACATGGTCAAACAGCTCATCAAGTTGTACATGAGTTGCCTCTCGACACAAGTGCAAACTGAGAGTTTTCGCGACCTCAAAATGGCCTGCAGCTACGGCAAACTGAAGTGGGTAGGTTGGTTTCGACTCAGATGGCCACTCCATCATGATCTGCTCGCGGGGGTCCATGTCCAGCTCTAGCATGGTTAAAACAAGATCTGCATCCCCAAATCTGACAGCAGTCGCAAACACTCTTTCTTGGAGAGCATCTAGAATCGGAGCCGGTAGGGCCTTCAAGCTTTGTGAAACGTCTCTCAGAGGGAGCGCCTTCAACAGTGCGTACGAGTCATTCGAAGTCGTACGACCGCCCGACGAGACGTTGTTAGCGAGTGACGTGATCGCGTACAGGGGAAGTATTGTACTGTGGCTTCCACATGTTGTATCCACGAGCGGCTGATGTTTTGAATGGAAGATCGCATCGAGCCGCATCTTGGACGGTTTCGTCCACTTCACCAACTGCTGGGTAGAAATGAGGCTCCGTGAGATAAAGTTGAAATCGATAGAATGTGTCCAGGAGAATGGCAAGCTATACTCGGCAATGAGGGTGGGTCCATTCAAGCTGCGGCCGTAGACAGAAGGCGAGGTTATCATGGTCAGGCCAAAGTCGGTTTCGACTTGCATAGAAGAGGAGGACGAACTTGCGGAAGGATTCGGTATGATTTGAAGACCGTTCGCGGGGTCAATGGCCGGTGCGCGTGCTCGTGGTCGTACGGTGATATCCTTGGGAAGCTTATGGGAACCTGGGTACGATGAGCACTAAACATCTAAATCCGAACATACCTAGGTAACATACCATGGTGTAGGGTGTTGGCAAGCGAGCTGCGCCGGGCTATTTCCTGCAAAACTCTGCTCTGAGGGATCTCGCGTCCTTTGAACAACACTTCGACTTGGTCAAGCTCAATGGAGTTGCTCGTCAAATATCGGATGGTGGTTGCCCATTCGGCAGTAGTGAGATTCTTCCGTAGTTCCCATTTGCGGAAATGTCTTTCGTATTGTGATTTGCTTTGCGGTGTTAGGTTTTAGTAGCATGTGATGCGGCAATGGAACTACCTAGCGACGAAACCATGATGCTTCTTCATTTGCGCATCGATCTTATCGAGTGAGTTTCCCCAGTATAGGCTCTCGATTGTTGTGCGATGGCGATGCCATATCGCTTCATCGAGTCTGTCAGTCTTAACATTGTTGTTCATCGTGTGCAGCGAGGCGTCAGGCTGAGCGGAAGAGAGTAAGAAGTAGGGTAACGACCAGGCTGAACGTTTTGGAGCATACCTAGATATTTGACCGGTCAGGCCTTGCTTCAACGCGATGCCTGACGTATACTGCGCCCGTCCGCCACGTCTCGTGTGCACCAACAATGCGACCTCATTTCCCTTGTCTCAGTCAGCCGCGCACCCGCCCACCAATCATGCAAAACCTGGCTGCATAGAACTGCAGCAAGATTCTGTAAACGAGGCAATGACGCATGGTGGAACTGACCAATTATACAAAACCTGTGGGCGCTACGGAACTCCAACACATTACCATAACAAAATCTCGAGCTGTGTGACGACCACAAGTGGCCCAATCTGGTTAGAGCAAGATTCTGTAAAGATGGCCCACCCTGTTATGCCTGGCTGAACGGAGGCGGAGCGCATGTTGACCAATTGTGCAAAACCTGCAAAAGTACCAATGCAGATTCTGTAGGAGCTTCAATAGCAGATTCTGCTTTCGAGCATATGGTTAAAGACGGAATGGAGGTTGCGCTCTTCCTCGAAAACGAATCTCTCTCAAACGTCGCGCTCTTCCCCGAAAGCGAAGCCCTCTCAAACGTCGCATTCCTCTTCATACTCTGCGTTGACGGTCATCAATAGCCTTGGAACGATTCACCATGTCTTCCTGGTCGGTTGAAGCAATCATAGCTTTCGTAACCCTACTAGCTACCTGTATCCCTCTCCTGGCATACTTCCTGCGCAGATTCAGGCCCCAACGTCAGATCGCCCGCTCGGATGTCGGTATGTCGGTTGATCCCCAGTATCATCCTAGCCTCGCTTCTAACGTATACCAGATGTTGAGCTTGGAAACGTGGACGAGAATCATGGTCGTGCCCTCGTCCTCACCGACTTTGGGATAAGCAAAAGCCGTACACGGTAGGTGCTGGGATGATACTGCATCATCTGGGCTTTAGATGCTGACGTTTGCGTCAGTTCGATGACTTTGTAATGAGGTCGACACTCGTAACATCCCACGGCGTTCCAGGGTTTCATCAGAGTTGGCTATCGGCATGGACGGAGTGGTGTCAGATCTGTTGTACGATTAATGCGCTGAGAGAAGTGAAGACATGACAGAGATATGGCGGCACATGAGCTTTGGTCGGGTGACGGTATAGCAACAATGGAGTCTTATATCGCCTCATCCAGCATAAAGCGCCAGATGTCTTCGCCCCATAAACTTCATTGGACTCTTATTGCAAACTCCAAACGCCCAAGCTCAATTGCAGGATGTTCTCTTCAGCAACCCCATAAGCAACGCGGGAATGGCCTAATGAGGCATGGTATCCAATCCTCAAGCTTTATTCAACTCCAGTTCCAGCGGTAATGTCGCCGTTCCTCAAAGGAAGTAGTCCGCTACTGGCTTCTTCGCCGGCATGCCTCGCGAGTCCTGGGGGGCAGCTTCAAAGACCCGGTACCGCCGTCCTGGACCGTCTCTGTTTTTCTGATAAGTGTCGTTGAGTACGGAACTCAGTCGCCTCTCGCCGTTTGGTCCAGCGTTGGAGCCTAGCACCCAGCCTCCACCACCGCCTGCTCTGTCGCCGTTCGATCTCCTTTGGAAACCAGCGTTTGATCCATCCTCGCCAAGTTCCAAGATGGCGGCTACGTTGCCGCAACGGTAGCAGTAGTTTGGCGCTGACCAGACAGTGACAATTGTTGAGTCGAACATTTCCTTAAAACCTTCCATGACCAATTGATGTGCTCTTGCGATGAGACTGAGGTCGTTCTTATGGTTGAACGTCTTGACAATATCGGCTCCAAATAGGAAGCCTGCACCACGCGGTGACAGGCCCCATCCGTCAATCTCATCGGGATCGGACCAGAGGAGATCACACATAGCTCCTTCGTGTGGTACTTCTTGCTTTCGGTCCAAAAGCCGGATTTTATCCACAGAGTCGACAAGTGGCGACAGCCCTCCGTGTACGCATAAGATGGCACCGGTATCGTTCCGAGCTGAGCCGTTGGCAGACGAAGTTGCACCCGTTCCTGCAGGGCCAACTCGTCCGGGTGTTGGGGCGACGGGGGATGAGGAGCCCATGTTTGCGCTTACTTGCGAGGCGGCGCTTGACTGGGAGTCTGAGTTGCGTGCGTAGCGGTACATAACCTCGCCGTTCGCGTTGAGCGTTTCAATCTCGATATCTTGGTCGATGTCGGGCATGTTCTCTGCATTGCTGGACTCGGCTATGGGGCCATCGGTGGCTTGGAGCGATGTTGCGGCGCCTTGTACGAGAGCACCGAGGGCTAGATAATCAAAGACTTCGCAACAATACCTGACAGTGTTAGCATTGACTCTATTCAGACCATGCGATTGCGATCTACCTCCAGACGTTTGCGCTGCCATATTTCCGTAAGCACTCATCGTAGAATCCGTATACAGTCGTGATCTGGCGAGACTCATGGTTGCCTCTGATGAGCGTTATTCGGTCTGGGTATCGGACTTTGAGGCATAGGAGCAGGAGGAAAGATTCGAGCGAGTAAAAACCGCGGTCAACAAAGTCGCCTGCGTACAGTCAGTCAGCGCGGAGTAGCATGGCTTGTTTCGGTTGGCTTACCCATAAAGAGGTAGTTCGTGTCCGGTACGTCTCCACCAACCCGGAAGAGCTCCATCAGGTCGTGAAATTGGCCATGAATATCACCACATATCTAGCAACGCCATGCGATTAGCTATGCCCAAGTGCCGATGCAGTACAGTGCCTACCGTTACTGGCGCATCCACCCCAACCACATTGCCCTCCTCGATCAACAGCTCGCGTGCCTTGTAACATAGCTCTCGGACTTGGTTCTCGGGGATCGGACGACATGCGCGAAGCTGCTGAATAGCTCTGCGATCAGTGTCAGCCCCATAATCGTACGTATGCTAGTCGGCTGAGTGGCTCTCCATACTTGTCGAGGTCGCTACCACCGGCGCTCATGGCGACGGCTATGCGCTATACGCCCGCGCAGGGCTTTCGGAACGTATAAAGCTTTCGGTTGGCAATTGCGTGCGTAATGCGTCTGCAGCTATGCGAGCTGTTCGTAACGGAAGATTCTGGTGGGCGCGAACAGTACGGGGTGGCGGTACGCGTGTGGCGCGTTGCAGATGCAGTGAATGGGCGGGTCTCGTGACTATGTGGTAGTTATATAGGACTATTAAGCTGAAGATAGCGAATGTTGGAGGGCGGGAGCTCTGTGGTAGGTGAACAAGTCAAGGTGGTGGGCTGGTGGAGGTCGAGGGCGAGAGATCCACAGCGGGCATGCGAATGCGCAGGGATGTCGGTCCAAGCCCGTCCAGCTAGCTCCGCCGTCCATGTTCACTCCACCAGAACACCATCACCACCGTCAACCCCGCTCCCCCGCCGTCCACATCTGCTCGAGGCATCTCAATTGGCACAGTATGCTCTAAGCGACTATCGCAATCCCATCCACCAGCTGTTAACGACTCCCCAGGCCCAGTGATGCCTCCGCAATCCGCTCTCTAATTTCTCAACCCACACACACAACATGCCTCCGCATCTCCACCCGCGGTCGCGCATGACGACTTCACTCTTTGGAACGACGCTTATGGTCTCATTCCTCGTCGTCGCCGCTCCACATCTGATACCCTGTCCGGTCGACCCTCGCACACTCGCCGATTCCGCAGACCCCACAGGAGAGAACAGGCGGAGACGGCGGCGGAGAGTGCCGGAAGATGAGAGCTGCAATGGAGTGATGAGTGAGGAGCGGAGGAGGCAGCGCCTGATCGAAGAGAAATTGGCGGCGAAGAGGGAATGCCCAGTGCCCAAGCCTGGTGGTCTGATTGGGCAGGTGCTGGGTGTACAAGACGACGAGGGCAAAGAAGAGCAACATCTGACCATCTTGCAACGAGTCGAGAAGATAGTGTGCAAGCCCCGGGGAAAGAACGACAATCAATAACAGGAGGCCTGGCAGAAAATTCAACAAACAAACGTATCACGGCTGCATGCGCCCACAGATCTGGGATAAGACAGCCACGCCAGTGCGACCACTACACCCATCCACCTGTACATATACCGCGATATTAGAAAGGATTGCATTAGACTGTATATAAGTAGGACCAAGACCTGGTCGAACACCCCAACACCCACTCCTATCTGTGTACATGTCTACCTCAGTGCTGAACTGTAATCCGTGAGAATGCAGAAGGACGTGCATCAAGAGAGTTTATTACAGTGCCCTGGTGCGTGCAGCGAGACCCTGACGCGTGTTGGGTAGTGCAAGGGAAAGCAACGTACTCGCGCGTCGCGTAGCGTGAACCCACTACGTCATGAGCCCTCGCCAGCCACCTCCCTTCGCTGCTGCCGCTTCTGACCTGAACACCAGCATCCAAGAAAGTAGTCCATGATCAGGAACACGATTAAAATGCCTTCGGAACCTCTGACGAAAGCCCAGCGGATGAGCTATCGCATCGGCCGCGGCGAACAAGGTGTCCTAACATTCGAGCCCTACAAGTCCGAAATCCTCCCTTTATGGCGTTTCAAATCACCTGCCATCGCACAAAAGTCCTCATCGGAAATCTACGCCAAGTTTCTGGAGTACGACAAGAACGATGACTTTGTTGGCATGGACATGTCCCGCAAGTTCTTGCAGATGGGTATGACCAGGGCAAAGAGATATGCAAATCATGCTGGAGGAAGAAAGTACGACAAAAAGACTGGAGAGCAACTAGAGAGAAGCAAAGGCCACCAGGGGCAAGATGAGAAACTGGAGGCTAGCATCATCTTTAGAGAGGTTTGGGAGAAGGCCAAGCTGCACGAGGGCTACGTGGACAAGAAGGAGAGGTTTATGAAAGAGCAAAAAGAGTGGGACAAAGAACAGAAGAAGGAGGCCAAAAAGTGAGGGACCACAACGATGCCGACCTACCACCAAAACAGCACGCACTACATCCACCAACGAAGCAAAAAGAGAGGATGAGCATTCTAAGACTCGAACTTAGATCTCTCGTTACACCCGCATCTGCTTCAGAATGGCACCAACTATAAACAGAGTGGACCTAGATCAATATCAACAGTCCAAGGCGCGATCAAGCGCCCGCTCCTGAGAAGGTCTGCGGATATTTTGGCACGAGCGTCATACCATTAGACTAAATGCTCTGTGGTCTGTTGCTAGATGAGAAGATGAACAATCTTATGTATGCAGACCAGGGAATCAGGCGAGTCTCAGTGCCGAGACAAATTGAGAATATCACATCCCATCCATGGTACTGCGGTGACGCAGAGCGAGACGAGCCACTTATGGCTCCCGAAATACATAACCACCACATACGCAAAGGTACTCCTTATCAAATGAGAGAGATCGCAATCCTCAGACTCTGAGAATATCACATCGGATGCGCACGGTGCGCACCTTTACCTGGCAGACGGCGGACTACATAGACAACACCAAGCTCTAATTTATATAGACAAGAGGGACGACTTCACATGCAAGCAGCAAAATGACAGGATATGTACTTATGCAGTGTAAATGCTGAGCGTTACGTATTTGGCCACCTGTTGTCTCTACTTAGGCTTTTCGCCACGAGCGGGACAGGGAGAGATCAGCAATGCTACAGCTGTGTCGAGCACGATAGAATACGAAAGGCCTCGATATGCAGGACAGTCAGCACACTCTCGAAGCAACGGCAGGGGCAAAAGCAAATGGGCTCTATGCGGATCGAACGCACGTCTCTCGAAAGCTGCATCACCTAGTCTGCTACAGACTTGAAGGGAGATTTCACTCTACCCTGGGGCCGATGGTCGAATCCATGGCGTATGCCCGGTTTCTTTACCCCTACTGACACGGTTAAGTGCCAGGCCCGTGGAATCTCCAGCGTTGCATCCGAGCGTCTTACCACTTGACCAAGAGCCCTCGTTCGGGTGGATGGGAGGTGCGGAAACTAATGTAATCTTAATGAGCTGGGGAACACCAGGGGTAATAAATGATAGGGGGAATTCTCGGGCATACGTCCACATCTACGTGGAACAAAGTGTGACAGTATTCAAACGTCGGATCCGACAACAGCAGACTTATGTAAGCGATGTATTGACCGGAGACATCAATCGGATAGGCCTTCCAAAGTCATACTTTTGTATCTTTCCCATCTCTTGGTACAATACAATCCTAATCCTTCCCTGCTATCGGATGAGGCCGACGCGCTGTTGGATCGATCTCTTCTCTTCATCCGCTCTTCTCACTACTTTCAGTAGTCTGCGTCATCTTCCGCTTCGCTTGCGGTATCTCAAAATTCGGATTCGCACTCATCTCCCCCTCCTCTTTCGCATACGTCTTCTCCACATCCCACTTGATCAGCCCACCCTTCTCCGACAACTTAATCGCCTGCCCCCTATCCTCCATGCTCATACTGCACACATCTTTATGCACAGCCCAGTCCCCTTTTTGACAAACATCCGAACAGTACGTTGACGTACCACACCTTCCACATCGCTGCAACGGAACACCCGTCTTCTTGCAAGCCGTACACTTCGAAAGATCGAGAGGAGAATACAGCCAATGCGGACTCATCGGAATACCATCACCCCAAACATCCATCGGCGCATACTCCACAAAGAACCTATGCTTCATCTTCTTCCCCGTCTCCCATCTCTTCTCTCTTACAATCTTCTCGGCAAACTCTTTACCCAACTTCTCAATCTCCTCTGGATCCGTCACGTCTTTCTCGCCCAACATGCTCTCTTTGGGATTCGGTATCCACTTTCCTCTCTCTTCGCCCTCAAGAACGATGTTGTAGGTAAGCATCAACGTCCAGTTATCGCCGCTGCTGTCCAGGCTGCCGAAAGTGATTTGGTTGCCTATGCGCCCGATTTCGATTTTCGATCCTTCGGGTGTGCCTTCGGCGATGCTTAGTGTCCATGTCAGGGAGAACCAGGCATCTAGATCCAGAAAGGCTGCGAGTGCGTTTGGATGCCATTTGTATAAGACTGTTGCTAGGCCGATTGCTGGGGTAATGCTTTCGCTAGTGGTCTCGGGGGTGAGACTGGATGGGTCGATGATGCTGAGAGGGCAGCCATTGAGGTTTAATGTAGCGTTTGGGTGGTCTGGTAGTCTGAATTCGGATAGTGGGATAAGTTGAGAGTCCATGGTGTGTGCTTTGTGGTGTATTGGATTGAGCGAGCGAATTGGAAAGTGCAAAGAGTGTGTAAGTGGGGCTCCTGCTTGGATTTTGATTGGTCATACTAAGAAGGTGAGGGTGAGTCTCCGTCAACGATTGAATTGATTGGGAAGGAACCTTTTACGAAGCAAGACATCTATATCACTGATGAATATACAATTTTCAGACTTCTACTTTGATTCATGCATGTAGCTCTTGGCCTGGCTATCGTTCACATCTAATATCTAGCTTCCGTGTTCTTAGTTGCCTCCGTGTCCCTGAAGTGGGTGTGGCTTAGGGCCTTGTTGTACTGGAACACTTTCCAGAGGTCCAGCGTACGCCAGAAGACCCACGTCGGAGCTGGTCATGGTGTTCTTGTACTTACTACCACTGAACTCGAAGAGGAAGTTCATTGGGAAGCCAATCTCGAAAGGAACAGCGGAATCAATGTCATCAACCTCTTCCTCGCTCAATTCGATTGCCAATGCTTCGATGTTGCCATTGAGATGGTCGATTTTGCGGCCGCCAACGATCGGGTACACGAAGGGGTACTTGTGGCGTACGTAGGCTAGGGCGATGCTAGTGACCTGAGTCTTCTTTTGGTTGGCGACGGCTTCGAGCTTCTTGGAGATTGCGATGTGCTTCTCGGAAGCGGGGCCAAAGTTACGACCTTGCTCGTTGTTCTTGCGCTTCTCTTCGGTGGTGAAGTTGCCTCCACCAAGAGCGCCCCATGGGCATAGAGCCATGCCTTCTTCGCGTGCCATGGGGATGATCTCACGCTCGAAGTCGCGCTCGGCTGCGGACCAGCGCCCTTGGTAGACACTGAAGCCACGGAGGCCGTGGTTGCGGGCATCTAGATGTCTCGTTAGTCACAGGTGCCGGGGCTTGTCATATGACAATACTTACATTCGTTGGCTTTGCTGACAACCCAGGCAGGTGTATCGCTGATCCCGAGGTATAGAACCTTTCCAGAGTTGACGACGGCGTTGAGCGATTGCATCAACTCAGGGATAGAGGTCGTGAAGTCCCACCAGTGCACGTACAACAGATCGATGTAATCAGTCTGGAGCTTCTTAAGGGATGCCTCAAGCGAGACGCGGAGCGACTTCGTGCTGTTACCAGCGTAGTTGATTCGTTGCCGAGGAGAGTTGTTCGGGTCAGGGAAGCAGGTGGTAAACTTGGTGGCGATGACCATTTCGTGTCGTACGCCTCGCTCCTTCATCCACTCGCCGATCCAGGTCTCGGACTCCTCATTTTGGTAGTTGTTTGCGCTGTGACTACATTAGCTTCTGGAATCTCAATGAAGTCTTCAGATCGAGTATAAGGAGACTCACGTATCAATGAAGTTTCCACCTTGCTTGTGGAAGAAGTCAAGAATCTCAAACACAGTCTTCTTATCGCACTTGCCCATCATGCCCTCCCATGCATCGCCAAAGTTCATCGCTCCTAAGCAAAGAGGAGAAACGCGAACGCCGGCGGTGGGCGACATGACGCGATGGAAGTCCAGGAGGGACGCCGCCTTGGGTGCGTCACCGAATGGAGAAGGCATCTTGATAAAGTAGTCGGGAAACTTTGAAAAGGTAGTGAAGTTTAGGAGCTGGAGCTGGAAGTGCGAGGTATTGTGAGGGGCCTATTGCAGGACTCGGCCTCTTCTTATATCTCCTGAATCTTTACATGCGTATGACGTGTTACGCTGGAGTACCTCAGGGTCCATCTTCGGTCTCTTCGTCTATTGCGTCCAAGTTCGAGACTACCGATGGTTGTCGGGGCCGATCTTTGTCGGATGGCGTTAAGACGGTGGAGGGGCAGCTTCCCAAGTTCAATGTGGGGATATTTGGTCATGGTAGATGCTATCTCCGCTAAGGTCCGAGCAAAACATCGTCAAGCTTCACGTGTCGGACGAGTGCAGGCGACGCCAAGGTTGGTGTCTTCTTCAAATTCGGATAGGCTCAGAGAATCCAGTAAAGTTTCTGGCGAAGTTGACGAGGATAGCATGATAGTGGTACCACCTGGCGGATTTAAGAACATTAGCACGTCAGCAATGTGCATGACGAGCCAGAGTGCAAAATTCATGGGCTTAGTTGCACATTTGATATCTAGTATAATACTTGTTGTCTCCGGTTGAGGTTGCCCTAGATATGGACTGAAACACGTGAACGCTTTGTCGGAAGAAGATTCTTTGATAGATACACATGGAGAGAATATTTGATATATTGGTGGCTACAAGGGCAACCTTGGCCAAAGTTGAAGAAGCTACCAAAACATGATCCAATGGTAAATGTAAAAATACATGTGAACTTTTCAGGGTATCCGTGCCATGCAAGACTCCAAGTAAATGCAGCAAGATCAAGAACAACAGCATCTGTGAGTGTACACGTCTCAGCCTACTAGTTCCTCTTCTTTTTCTTCTTCCTGTTCCGGCTCTTCTTCTTTACTTCGTCACCACCGCCAACGTCGACTTCTGGCCCAGCTGCGTCGAGGCGGATGTTTCCGTACTTCTGCCTGATCTCGTGCTCAAAGCTGTCCTTCTCCAGCCTGAACAGCGCCATAGTGGCCCTAGCATCTTCAACCGAGCTATGAGCACCGACTTGAATCTCTACACCCAAGAGTTTGTCTGCCAATAGCTTCAAGCCTGGGGTGCGCCCCGGTATTATAGCCAATTCTCTGAACTTTGAGAACTTGGATGTGTCGCGGATGAAGCGCTTGTCGTGCTTCAAGATGAGCACGTCGAGATCGTTCTTCACCGCGTGACCGACGAGTATGCGCCCGGTGAGCAGGATCTTGAGGTCGTTTCGTACTTCGTCGAAGGGTCGCGCGACGTCTTTGCGGAGATGTCTAGGCTCGATGCCAGAGACTGCGGTTCGATAGTCGGTAACTTCGATGCCTCGGGGTACCTGGACGTAGGAATCGTAGACTTGATGACCATGAAAGTTGACCAGCGACACTCTTGCCAGCGCAGAGTCTCGGTTAGGCTCTGGCCCAACTCCCACCATCTCACAATCCAATGCGACGTACTTTCCGGGCAGCGCTACCTCTGATACGCCTTCGTTTTCTATGTCGGGGAAGTCGGGGTGTGGTTCGAGGATGGAGACGGCTGCATCGGCATCTTTCGGGTCGCTCAGAAGAGGTGTCTTCTTGAGAGAGGGCATCGAGATGCTCTTGGAGAGGGTTTTGGCGTTATGCTGCTTGGCTGAAGCGCCGACAGACGCGGGCTCCTCCATCTTCTGTCGCTTTCTCGAGGGCAGAGGTTTTCGCGGTGTGTTCTTCTGGGAGCCGTTTACAGCTTTTGGTGATGCATCTCCGTGCTTCCCATTGGCGTGCTGAGGTCGTTTGCGCTTGAGCGAAGACGGCTTCTCGTCCTCGAACTTCTTGCTCTTCGGAGGTGTCGCGGGCGTTGAAGGCTTGAGTCGCTGCTGCAGTATCTTCCAGTTGCTGGACAGAGTGCTGGGATCGATTGGAGCCATGTTGTCGTCACCTGCGCGGCATAGCGGTGTGAGGGTCGTCCTGTCAGTGGTTGTCGAGGATGTTGGCCGTTTGCGCTTCTCCGCTCAGTCCCCGCGAGCAAAAGTTCAAAACTGCGCTAGCACCTTCCAGATGTCGGCTCGAACGCGACGCAAAGGCCCGATCGGCAGGCGGCAACATCGCGACTGAGCCCAGCACCCCCAACATCATCGCTGCATCAAACCTCACAACGGGTCCCAAAATCTACCAGAATCGAGAAACGCGTGTCGCATCGCCATGGCGCCTCGAGAAAACTCGCATGAGCCCTCCGGGACGCCGGCGCCGGTAGAAACAGGCTTTGCCACTCTTGCACAGCTGAGGTAAGTGCGACACCATGCGCACAGTATGAATATGTAGGCTGACGCGCTGCGTGCAGGACAGGCGTGAAGGCGTGGGTTGAGAAGGTACGTGAATAGCGCGCAACTGCGCGATGCGCGATGCAACCCCCAGCCGCATGAACATCAAAACAGCAACATCAATACCTAGTCTGTAACTAGACTAACACATTACAGGATGGCGAGAAGCGCAAAGCTGAAATCTTGTCGATTCAAACCAGGCAGGGAAGGCCCAAATTCTACGTTCATTATGAAGAGTTCAACAAGCGTCTGGATGAGTGGATCGAAGCCGAACGGATAGATCTATCAAGAGAAGTCGAGTGGCCTGCGCCCGAGAAAGCAGACAAAAAGAAGGGCACTGCCGTTAAGACCGACAAGGCACCTTCAAAGTCTGATCAGAAGAATCTCAAGCGATCCCGCAGCAAACTTGATCGTGAGATTTCAGGCACACCAGAATCGACGTCCAGCAATCTGCCAGGCAAAGCACCGAGGCCGTCCAAAGCAAGTGGCAAGGAGAATCAAGAGCTCATAGTCACGAGCGAAGTCACCGATGGCACACCGAAACCCGAGGATGAGGAGATGGACCTTGTCGACGTGCAGGATGCCGCCGCAGCAGCCAAGGCCATGCCACCCCAGGATTACTCGAGAGAAGATGAAATTGAGAAGCTACGCACATCCGGGTCTATGACCCAGAACCAGACCGAGATCTCGCGAGTGCGTAACTTGGAGAAGATTCAGATGGGCAAGTTCGAGGTCGAGCCTTGGTACTTCTCACCCTACCCAGTGGACTTTGTCGACTCAGATGTAGTCTACATCTGCGAATTCTGCCTTGGTTACTACGGTGAAGTAACGCAGTTCGAGCGCCACCGCACAAAGTGCCACCTGCTGCACCCACCCGGCAACGAGATATACCGAGACGACTATGTGTCCTTCTTCGAGATTGACGGGAGGCGGCAGCGGACATGGTGTCGAAATCTCTGTCTACTTTCGAAACTCTTCCTGGATCACAAGACACTCTACTACGACGTCGACCCTTTTCTGTTCTACTGCATGTGCACGCGCGACGAACACGGCTGTCATTTCGTGGGCTACTTTTCCAAAGAGAAAGAATCAGCGGAAGGCTACAACGTTGCCTGTATTCTCACCCTCCCTCAATACCAACGGAAAGGATTCGGCAAACTGCTTATCGACTTTTCCTACCTCCTTTCCAAGCGTGAAAACAAGCTCGGATCTCCAGAGAAGCCGTTGTCTGATCTGGGTCTGCTCGGCTACCGTGCCTACTGGCAGGAGATTCTCGTCGATATTCTAATGGAGCCTGGCCGAACCGAAGCTAACATCGAGGATTTGGGTGCTGCGACAGCAATGACAACGAACGACGTGCTGCATACCCTGCAAAATCTGAACATGCTGCGATACAGCAAGAACCAGCATGTTGTCGTTCTCACAGATGCAGTTATCGCGCAACGGGAGAGGCAGAAGGCGAAGGAGAAGCTGAAGGGCAAAAGGAGCATTGATCCTGATCGTTTGATTTGGAAACCACCTGTATTCTCGGCCGCAAGCAGGACATGGAACTGGTGAACGTTGGCACTGTTGGTGTTGATCGGCGCATTTCTTTGATCCATATTTTGTTTAGTGGGCATTGGCTTGGCGCATGGTGTTGGCTGTTACTTCTCCATGGTATACCCAGACCCATATTGATATCATTGTAGATCGTCCATCGTCTGCCCAATTCGTTCCGCTTCCATCCTGGTGTTTCTTCCCTTATCCAGTGCCATCGAACCACTCAAAGCATGTCATTCTGCTTGCGGCTTCTTCAAATCTCCACTCCAGCATCACAGCTCCCTGTATCGCCTCTCGAGTTTGCGCCCCAACTTTACTAGTCTTCAAGACAGTCCTCAACTCTTCAGCAACATCTCCCATCCTAACGCCTTTTTCTCGCTCCACCCTCACACATCGCTGCTGCCACTCTCTTCTTCCATGTCGGTGTAGTACATTCCGATACTCCCGATCCCACTCCGCACCCTCTACACAATATACCTCGATACTTCGCGTCACAGGTCTCGTCAAGTATGCACTCATACTAATTCTACCCTCTTCTGTCTCGCCCTCACACCCCGCGAACCACTCATCAAATTCTCTGACACTCATTCGCGTCCTAAAACAGATCCCCATCTCCCCCCTAGCCATCTCGTCCAATCCACCTATCAACTCACAAACATGCTTCCCCAGCCAAGGATGCAAAAACGGGACAAGCGCGGAGAGAATATTCCCATAAGCGCCTTCGTGCCAGAAGTAGTAGTCATCCGAGATATCCAGTGGCAAGCCAGGATTCATCCATTGTGTTGTTCGTGCGAGGATGTCTTGGGCGAGAGAGGAAACAGGTTGCGGTAGTCTGTCGAGGGTCTCAGGCTTTGTAGCAGAGTGGGAGATTGTTGATGAAGCGTCGCGAAGAGGAAGAAGGCGCGGAGGGAGATTAATGCGGAGTGTTTCTCTCCAGTGTTTGGAGACGGAGGCGTATACGGGAATTTCGGAAGGGGGGAGGAGAGTGACGATCTGGATGAGGAGTTCTGGGAGGAGGAATATGCGATGCATCTTGCACGGGTGTCGCAATGATAAGTTTGGACCAGATTCGGCTATGATAATTAATCAAGGCTTTATAGTACTACATACTGACACGAAGAGCTGAAAGCGAGCTGAATGTTCCGCATGGTACATGCTTATCGCCGTGCCCATTCCGCTTCCGCTATCTTACACAACAGGTAGTCAGCCAGCTCACGTCAGCGGTGCAATCAATGTCGTGCTCGTAACGTGCATGCGCTCTCATTCGTTGAACATGACGCGAGCCGCCTATTGCGGGAAGCTAGGTGTGCTTGGCTGGATTACGGATACTTCGGGTTATATAGCAACACAACAAAGCCTACGCCAAAACAGCCATCAACCCCACGATACCACCCGAGCCAATAGCTACCGCCCTCAGCATATTCAACTTGCCGAACTTGTCCAACAGCTCATTTACCTCTCGATCCTCTGCTTGGGTACTCTGCCTCTCCGTTTCCTCTTGCGGTACACTCAAATCCTTCCATTGACTCACGTCATCCTTGCTGTCCACGGATTCATCAGCGCTTCGCTCTTTCGATCCAGACTTTTCCCGGTACTCGGCAGACGCCTTACTTCGGCTCCCGCCCAACTCTTCGTTCTTTTTGATAAGGGCGAAGTTCGTGGGTATCATGGCCAGACCCGTGATTGGCGCGATGCTGAAGGAAAGCGCGGCGGCGGCGAGATAAAGGCCTGGCTTGCCCTTGACGGCATGCTGAATGATTGAGGAAATCGAGTTGACGGAAGATGGTGGGAGAGCTTTGTAAGCGAGATACACGAAGCCGGATGCGGATGTGATTGCGGCTGTTGGAAACGTGTGGGAGCCTCTTGAGAAGAGCCAGCGTATCATTGGAAGAGATCGAGATGCTGGCTGTGATTGTAACATTGGGATGTCGAAGAGAGATAATGCTGCGATGCCGCCCGACGCCAACAGCGCGGTGGATATGCTCAAGATCTGTATGGTTTGTGTCGCGGACATGTTGGACGGTGGGAGATTGTGTTTTGGGATATTGTTGAGAATGGTTTCCAATTTGTGAGCGATCCAGGAGAAGCAGGTACTCTTTGCTATATACTTGAGCGTGATGTGGTCATCCTGTTGGTACACAACGCGTTCCGCGGGTCCCGCAATGTTAGTGGTCTCAAAATGATGTCATGGTGGCCTATCATCAACCTTCGCATTTCTCGTACTAGACGAACACTTCGGTCACGGTGTGTTCCAGGCCCGACATTGTCGCAAAGTCGAGAAGTCTAATCAGTCCGCTTGCGCACCTTGGGTAGCGCGAACCAGCAAGCAAGCATAACAGCGTACATGCCAAGTGCAACGGGGTGCAGTACCCAAGTACCTAAAGAATCAGTATCCTGATGATTGCGCATAGAATAAAGGTCGCTTACCGGAAGCCTGCGCGAGAACACCAGTTGTGAAGGGCGCAACCGCTCCACCTGAGCTTCCTGCTCCACCAATGAATCCGATTGCGGTGGTCTGAATATGACGAGGCATGAGGCGCGAGAAGATGGTCTGCGCACACGGGTAGACGGGGCCCAACAACAAGCCCAACAAGCAGACAGCGACTGCATTTCCGATCAAATTTGGTGTCAACCATGCCAGAAGTTGAAGAGCTATGGTGCCGAGAGTGAGGATGACGACAAATCTCTTCTCGCCTATTCTGGGCGCAGCGTGAGTGAGTACAAAACGGCCAAGCGTGATGCCTCCCTATTCGGCAATTAGCAGAAGCGATACAGTATGCAGCAAGTACACATACCCAGAAGCCTGCTGTGACATATCCGACCTTTGCAGGGTCGCCATTACGGTAGTTGATGAGGTATGAGATGAACCAGCCTGAAATGCTCACTTCGGCTCCTTGGTATGCAAAGATGAACAAGGCGCCGAAGATGGTGACTTTGTTCTTCAAAGCGAGCTTCAGGATCTTCATCTTGGAAGCGGCATCTTCCGCAGCAGTTTGCCTACTGGTCGTGGTCTCCAAGAGTGTCTCCTCAGAGTCTTCCGTGTATGACCAGAAGGACCATGCTGCGAAAGCGATGCAGCAAAGTCGCAGTCCGACAGTAAGGAAGTAGAAGCGCGACCACAGAATTCCTTGTGAGACGATTGCTGTTCCGATTATGGGTGCGACTATTCCACCGACGCCATAACTGCCATGCGAGAGGCCAAGAATGACAGAAGGTGGATGGGTATTCGCACAGTAGACATTGTTGAGGGCCAAGTTGATGGCTGCACCGAATCCCAAGAGGAAGAAACTGACATTATCAGCGGTGGGTTACTGAGTTCTAATATCGAATACTTACGATACAACGACCAAAGGATACGGAGGTGTGCAAACAAGGATAACGTATGCGGACAACTGTATCAATTCTGCTATGATCAGAGTCTTTGCCCTTCCGAACTTGCCTAGGATCGTATTCGTGAAGAAGGCGGCAGAGATGAAACCGATGGCGTTACTAACGAACACCAGAGACATGATGGAGTACGAGATGTGGTAGTACGACTCCATGTACGGAATCAAAGCACCGACGACTGACCACTGGTTAGTCTAGATCCTGATCAAGTAATCCAAAAACGGAAGGTCTATATCAATGTCTCAACTCACCCGAGTCGTTGATTCCGTTTGAAAAGTAGATCAAGCAACAGCAAAGGATCCTCCATTTGGTCATCGGTTGAGCGTTCCAGGTCCTGATAGTACCGACTGCATCCTCTCGATTCGGTGTGGCCGGACGACTCATCTCGAGTTCATTGGGGGTTTTCGGGGTCTGCGCGCCCTTGGGCAATTCATGCTCTGCATACGATGCTTGTCGGCTATCGTCTGGTTTGCGAGAAGCAAAGTCCGCGAGTTCGACGTCCGGTAGTACACCTACATCGCCGAGCGTTTGAGGTGCTTTGCCCTTGCTCTTCTGGTATGTCGGTTCCGGGTTGGTCACGGAGGCAGGCTGAATGTCGAAGAGACTGTGAAGTTTGGACGACATGGCTCCAAGTTCCCGATCTGCGGTGTCCTTTTGCGAACTCGAAGAGGATGCAAAAGCCCTGGACTACGCGCCTTGGAAGCGTTCGTTCTGATTGTGCGTCTCAGGTAGTAGGAAGTAGTTGGGCGTTCAAGTTCAGTGCAAATGCGAAGGCAAGAGTCATAAATAAGGAAGTAGCCCGAGGGACGACGTGCCAGTGCGGGAGACCCTAGACCCTTAATACGGTAGTCCACGAAGCTTTCGACGAGAACGCTACTGGCCATTGCAAAGGCTGAGGGCGCTATCGCTGATAAATCATGGGATGCACAATTACCCTACATTACCAGATAAACACGCGCCGGCTCCGACTTGGGGCCTATCACAGCTGGCGGGTAAGTATCGTGTGGTCGCGCTGCAGCAGTATGGAGATGGTGGACGGTCGGTAAGCAAGTCGATCATAAAGCCTGTAAAACGTTTTGCAGGGACAGACGCGTCTAACGGTGCAGATAGCTGTTCATTCCTGGCAATGGATCCGACAGTCGGAGAGAGATTGGGTCTAGGCCAGTGACCAGAAAGGGCGCAATACCCAGAAGGTGGTGAAAGTGCGAACTTTTGGGGCTCCGAGGGGCGGGGACAACTTCCCCACCGGGCTCGGCCACACCTTCCTGCTTTGAAATTCACGACCACCCCTCCCATATTGTCTCCAAAACTACCACAAGCGCTTCATCTCCACCTTGCTTACCAAAGCTCAACCCCAACATGGCCCGTCCAAAGCGCAATGTCCTTGCCACCATAGACAGCACAATCACACCGCCCGACGCTTTGGCGCCAAATCACGCGATCGCGCGCATCACCAAAGCTGAAGGCAAGAACATCTATGCCGCCGAGCTGCCAGATGGCAAGCCTGTCCTTGCAGAGCTGGAAGCGAGGTTCAGATCAACAGTATGGATCAAGAGGGGCAGTTACGTGGTTATAGATATGTCTGCTCTGGCGGACCGTGAGAACAAGCTGGATGGAGAGATCGTGAACGTGGTGCGCGACGAGAAGGCTTGGAGGAAAATGAGCTACTGGTATGTTCCAGCCGGGTATCAAGTAGTATGTGTACAGAGCGCTAACAATAGTATACAGGCCCAAGGAGTTCGTAAAGAAGTCCACGTACGTTCAGGATAGCGACGACGAGGAATCGACTGTCGGCAAGATGCCGCCCAGCGACTCAGACGAGGACTGAGCTCTTCGTCGCATCACTCGGCGTGCGCATGGTCCTCCTCAATTATACCCTTCGTCACGCCCTCGTACTCCTTCCTCGTTCCCCACCATACGCCCGCGACCGTAATCGCTAGAACGCCCACGACCGTCGCCGAGCTTGCCGATGTACTCGGATACACATTCCACGCCCATTCTTGCGCGCCCCATAATGCATATACCACGGCTGGATTGAACCCTGCTTTCCACAGCAAGAACGGCGTGCACCACGCGACATACGCGTAGAACTGGTAGTGTAGACTACGCGCGCACAGTAAGCCAATGGTCATCGCGGTCAGCATCGTCGTCATAATGAAATCTGGGGTGGTTTTGCTGGACATGGTGTCCTGATCCCGAGGCTCAATAGCTGGAATACAGAGCTTAAGGAATTCTTTGACATTGCGCTTCGAGGGCTTGATCCAGCGGGTTCGCGCGTACCAGATGAGGAGGCCAACATGCAGAGCGAGTAAGCCAATGGCGAAAGGGCGTGAGAGGAACGTAGATTCCGGGACGAAGCGCCAATTTACGGTCCATTTGTACAGGAAGGCACGGCTGAGCTCGAAAGCGCGGGCGAAATAGCTTGGTGCGCGCTTCCTGAAGGGGTAGCCATACAAAACCTACATTTTGATTAGCATCAATTGATAACACTCCGTGATCGATGAATTACTTACCGAAACCTGTACGATGATCATGGCCTGTGTCAAGGCTTCTCTTCCACCCAGTTTCATGACCATGAGAATACCCATTGCTGGTAGAGGCAGCAATAGGCTCATCTTGACGTTCAGCCCTGTGCTATACAGCGCGCTCCCCAGATGCCATTGATCGCGTTGGTAGCAGAAGACAGCCAGCCAGAAGAACAGCACCGCGAAACAATCATTGAAGCATCGTAGCATGAAAATGCTATGCATGCGCTTCGAAAGAATCAACAGCGGGAAAATGTACGGTGGAACCTGCCAACATGTCAGCTTCCACTCGATGACCCCCTCCAACAATAACAGCTAGATTGGGAAAGTACTCACCCGCGCCTTCCTATAACATTGAAACACCACACCAAGCGTAAGCAGATATACTCCCGCGAAAATATACTGCGCGAGAGCGATATCCCGCCCTTCATCCGTCCACTTGTAAAGCTGCTTGTAGATCCACACATGGGCACCAGGGTACACGAGCGGACCTGTCGAACCAGCAATATTCTTATAGTCGCGCTCGCCTTTCAGAAAGATGGCTATTTGCTGCATGTACGTCGTCCAGTCAATCTCAGTATCTAGAAACCTCGCTGTTAGGACACGTGGTGCGTTTTCGGTGAGTAAGAAAGGAGCACGAACAAGGTATCTTCTCGATTATCACGCCTGAAAGCGCGGCGTCTGCTACGAGGAGGAGCGGAGTCATCCATCTCGTGTGATCGGGATTGTAGGCTAGATCTTTTGCGCGGGCGAGGAGCGACATGGCGGCGTTTGTTGCACGCGGTTTTGGTGATGGCAAGTTCGGGGGTTAACGATGGTGTTATAGTTCGCGTCGCGTGTCACGTGGGAAGGAGGTTTGAGGTTTCAAGGATGGCAGTTTCGCGCGACGTGTGTTTCAGGCATCATTTTTCTCGTGCGAGCTGTGGATGGTGGTTTGACGTGGACTGCACGTTTTGTATGGAGTCAGACGCTGTTGCGCTCGCGCGCTGGTGTTGTGCTATTTACGGCAAGCGCGAGGTTTGCGCGTCCAGCACTTCGTTACTCTTTGCTTCAGTGCCCCACACGCGATGTTCAATTCGAAAGTTGGTTTTACGATGGCTTAGTCGTTTTGTCTACTCGCAGCTCGAGTATTGTCTCACACAAATGTAGCACGATGCCGTCGTCGTAGTCATAGTGGCAAAAGTGATGAAGAAATTAATGTTGCATTAGGTCTAGATTCTAAGGAATGTCTATATAGGAAGCGCTGAGATAACCATGAACACCGAGAAAGGTCATAGCCTATGCTCAGTACTGGCTGGGTGCCGGGCATGCAGGGGCGGCGGCGGCGGGAAGCGGGACGAAGGTGACATAGGCATCAGAGACACCCTGGCAGACGAAGTCCTTGGGGCCGTTGCCACCGGCACGGCAGTAGCTGGGAAGAGTGGTGGTACCGACATAGGTGAGGCTGAGGAAATGTTAGCAAATTTGAACAGGTCATGCATTCAAAGGTGTGGGAGAAGCTTACTCGTCGCTGACACCCTGCTTGATGATCAGACCATCACGGTCGCTTGAGAAAGCGAAGTCGATGAAGCTGTTCTCGCCGCAAGAGTAGAACTTGTTGTCCTCAAGCTTGTCGGCTTGGGAAGAGCAGTTGAAGTCGAGGGTACCTCCGTTGGTAGCCTTGATGTTGAAGCCGAAGCTGTTGTAGTAGGTTCCCTCAGGCTTGCGTCCGAAGAAGTTGGAGATCTTCCAGACGTAGTCACCCTGGGTAGCAACTGGGCAGGATGCGTCGACCTGGCGGGCCTCGAGAGGTGCGGCGCTGGCAACGGCAGCGGCAGCGAAGAGAGAAGCGATGGTGGTGAACTGCATCTTGATGGAGTTGGTTTGAAGTTGGGATGAAGTGTTGGAAAGTGTGGTAGGTTGTAGTTGAGTGTGAGAGTTGGTGGTTGATGGTGGCTAGAAAGTGAGATACTCACTGGCATTATATAGTCATCCCATCTCGTATCTGGGGTACTGTACTCCTGCCACGATCATCATGTCCGTCTCGTCCCAAGGTTCAATACGAGAAGATTGACACCAGGCGTCACCCTTGACCTTACCCGCTAGAACATACGAGAAAGGTGTACCATGAAATTTCTCCAGGAACACGAGCATCAGACGATGCCGAGAGCGCCGAAAGCACACTCGACCCCAATTTTGGAGCCTCAGTATCCTTGCCAACGGTGTCACGAACCAGTAGCGACATCCGGGGTGACCGGATGAGGCGTCAGGCATGTCCTACTTTGGGCAGTTGGCAGACCTAGCCGAGCTTGGATCGTGCTAAACATACGAGATGTGACGTCTAGTAGTATGAACCAGGCATGCAGAGTGGCATTGGGCGCTGGCCGGTCGGCTGTGCAGGGCCTTGGTTCGGAAAACTAACGGCATGACGTCCAGGGCTATATGTATTCTAGCTGCTGTTGCAACACCGTACATGCGATGGTAGGCGACTGCTTCTTCCACATTCATATTGACGCGGTATACCCCAGAGTGCTCGCCAACGACTATACCTAGGTAGCTTAGCGACACATTGGAAGCGTAAAAGGGACGCCCTATGTTCCTAAAGTCGAGCCTGAGTGCTGTGGACCTGAGCAAGTCGGCCGCATGAATGATGACTGCAATCTCGTAGAGTTCGATCGGTCCGTTCCCGAACGACCTCATCGTCCACAGAAATGGGTGGTCCGAGTGTGGGGACGAGCGTAATATCAGTAATCGGGGTTGCCTCCATCACCTTGAATAATTCCAAGGTTAGCATGGAGATCACTCGTGAACGAAGGATCGAAATACGACGTCGCTTGGGGTTGGACCGAGATGGTGGAAAGTCGAGCCGTGGCATCTGAAAGGAATGGCATCATCGAGCCGGTTGTTGCGGCTGTGGCTGCCGATCACCTGCCTGGCTCGCGCCCAGGGTCCACGCTCAAAGACGGAGCCAGGAGCTAAACAATGACACCAACACCACTGACGCACCATCGGAGTCTGTCCGGCGGCACGCTATATTTGCTATTTTTGGACCCGCGATCGTGGGCTCGCGCTCAACGCTGAACGAAAACTTTACGACCCAGGTGCACATCTACCTTCAAGGACTGGCATGCGTGGCAATGAACTCAAACTCACTGCACCCACCGTGCGCAAGGCGACTATCAAGGTACACAGAGATCTGAGACGGCACTCGAATATTTAACGGTTCCGTTCCGTCATTCTCGGAGATCTCCTTGTTGCTTTTGAGACCTGACGGCATCTGCCTTAATTTCGATGGATCACCGAACATCTTGCTAATATGTCGGAGGCTGTCGGGTAGACAGTACTGTCCTGGCGTCGATAGGACCGATAAACCATTGAATGTATGGACGCGGTAACGATGTACGAAGTCAGACAATACTCTTACTGCGGATCTATGGACAAGGAAGAGACACTCGCTTCGTGATCAGCGAAAGCTGGTTGGCAAATCCTTCAAGTTCTACCGCTCATGAACGTGGCTGGAGCCATTCGACCATCTTTGATGCTGGGTGCTAGCGGATCAGTAAGGGCACACGTCTTACACAAGGTGACACGTAAGACCCTGCCATAATACACATGAGCAGAAGGAGGGGTAAGACCGGATCAACGACACTGAAGAGTACACCATATGTACCTGTGTTGTACATCCAGTGAGTTTGGAAGTTCGTTTGACGCAAGATGATGCAGGAATTTTCCAGTGTTGCAAATTTGGAGATCGAACTTTCAGAAGCAAACTTGCATGTAGGGGCAAGAAAATCCGAGATATACCACCATCTGTCATACGCAGTCAGTTACGAGTATCTTTACAATCTACTGATTGCGGAATGTGTCGCAAGAAGAGGAGGTGTACCACAGTAAGTACCCGTGCTGCTGCCGTTGCTCACCGGTCGGACCACAAGGACAAGATACCCAAGTCAGCAAATCGGGGGCGGCATCCATGGAATGAAGTACGCGCGGAACAAAAAATCTCCCAACAACGGGTACGTACGCAGGATGCTGGCTTCCCCAGACGTTCTCTTGAGTATAAACAGTCGGCATGGGCACTGTTTCATGCTCGTCACTCGCGGTTCTATCGGCTCTCGCTACGCTACCTATCCGTTCCGATATTGTCTGTCTGCCTGACTCATGGATTCTGTTGAGCTCGAAGAACCCTATGACGAGGAAGGCAATTTTAGCTATGGCCATAGCGAGGATGACCTCGACAACGATTACACAGGCAGTGGGGGTGAGCGAAGTGGTGAGGACCGATACGCGAACAGTGAGAGCAATGGAAGCGATGAAGCTCCCGATGATGCTTCAGCAAATGACACGGATGGTGAGCTTAGTGACAGTGTGATTAGCGAAAATCTTTCGATGTCACCAAGCGATGATGACGAGGAGGATGGAGAGCTCGAGACAGGTAGCATGGAAAGCGATACTAGTAGCTCAGACGAAGAGGACGAAGAGGAGGTGAATGACACAGGAGGCGATATTAGTGGCCCAGACCAAGGGGATGATGAGGAGGTGAATGACACAGAAAGTGACGATATTAGCTCAGATGGCGAGGCAGTATCAATCGACGAAGGAATCATCAACCCAGTAAGCGATGAAAGCGGCTCGGATAGTGAAGCAGATGTCTCGATTGGAGAGGGCGCTGGGGCAGACACCTCAGTAGAATCTGTGGGATACAGCGGCATGTGCAACAATGACAGCACTACACACCATGAGCAAGAAAACGTCTTGACGAGTACGCGGAGTAGCCCGGGAGGGTGGACGGAGCTCAAAAAAGGACAGAACATCGCACCTATCCACCATCACAGCACCTACCAAGCTTATCAACCCAACAACAACTATCAATCTACATACGACCATCAAGCAACCAACAATTATCAGCTAACGAACACCCACCACCCGTACAGCAACAATGAGAAGACCAGCAACTCCCCGACGATCGTTCAGAGCCGAAAGAAGGTTCCAAGACGTCTTCCTGAAGTACAAACTGTGCTCGATGCGTCGACCCTCAATCGCAGCAATATGCCAGCTGGCGTGCAAAAGCTCGCGCACCGAAATGAAATGGCGTCCAAGAAATCTAAAGACGACGCCCGCAGAACCAACGAAACTCATCTCTCGCACCGTACCAAACCCAATCAGGGACACGCTGAACTACCATTCGCAACCAAGCATCCTCGAATATCGAAAAATCTTGGGAAGTCGAAAGCCGGCAATGAAATCAGTATGGCCGACGAGCTCTTCATTCCGGTCACATCAACTCAATCTACCAAAAGCAACCCAAAGCCCAAAACAACAAAACGCTCTCCTCTCATGCACGAGACGGAAAGAACGCCTGTAGCAACTGCAAGTCACGTATCCAGCAAAAAGAAGCGAAAGCCTACGGTCCTTGAGATGGAGGGATCTGCAATCCAAGTCCCCACCAACACCAAACAGCAATCCAACAGCAAGGCCAGCGATACGAAGTTATCCAAGAACGACACGCTTCGCTCTCATCCTCGACCACCCCCCGTATCTTCCAGCGACACAGAAGAGACATGGATCCCTACCAGCTTCTCCAACCCCCCTAAGGTTCTTCTCAATGGCATCTTCGCTGGAGTGATGATGCAGAGGCGAAAATCTACAGCAAGCATATTTGATCATGCATCGCATGCAATCATCGGCTTCAGTATGTCGAAAGAGCAAGGCAAGCGGTATGAGGAGGCTGGGATGAAGAAGTACAAGGCGGCCAAGGATGGTTTTACACTGTGGTGGAAGCCTTACACGCCATCGGCGGACTACTTTGATAGGGCAGACGAAGTTGAGTGATATGGGAGGTTGATCTACGAAATTCTCGACGAATTCCAATTCATTATGTTGTGTTATAGTTCCGACGAAACGATAGTTGCTTCATTAATGTCGTCGTTTATTTCATTATCTGCCACTCAGCAACATCCCCAAGTACTTTGCAATGGTCGGAGCGAAGAAGCATGTAAAGCCAAGCCTCTGACGTAGTATCCCAGCCTAAAGCCTGCCCATATGTGGTGCAGGTTAATCGCGACCAAACAGACGATGCCAATAGATAGCTGTAATGCCGACAATCCGGTCAGCACTTCGTAAGATGTACACCGATCAGCACAACACCTAGCCGAACGTCATATACCTCTCCCAACTCAAATAAGAGGTCGTCTCCCAAGAACGCCTAGAACACTTTCCCTATTTTGCTTTTTGGATTTCCAATAACAACAAGATTCATTGGTTACGCACGCGATTCCGCAACAACTACCCCTCCATCAGCGACAATGCCAGGCATCTCCAGCCTCTCAAAGTACCTTCCCCGCGCTTCTCCTCGTCATGTCCAGCCTTGCGATAGCGAGAAATGCGCCGAAGACTTTGGTCTCGACGTAATGCTCGTCTACCCAGAGACAAAGGAATCGGCTGAAGACTGGCCAGCAAAGTTCCGAGCTATCACGAAGTCAAATGTGTATAGCTTTCGTATGCGGCCAAAGGCACTGTACCCAGAGAAGAATTTCCAAAAGTCTTCAGAAGAGGGCGCAGATCTGCCGACTGATCCGAAACCAGAAGGCGCTTACGACAAGTCATCGACAAGACCGGTGGTATTTGTTGCTGAGACTCCCGAGGCTCGAACTGCGTATGAGGAGGTGCGCCAGCCTGAACCGATCGTACTCGACCACATGAGAAACCGGATACCCTTCGCCGGACGTGTCTATGGCGTGATCGAGCTGCGACGCAATTCCAATCTTAAAATGACATGCATGCTCGCCTGGGGGCAATGGGGCTTGCACAACATCGTGAAGAACTACTACGGCTGCCGGCAATCGACCGATAAGTGTCGGTCTGCAAGACAACCGAGGATCGTCACCAATCCGTCAACTGGCTTTGTTATCTTCGTCACGGTCATGTCCATGTTGGACTACTGGATGCAGTACGACATGAACCGAGGGGACTATTACCAGCGACTGTGCCTGGTTACTGGAATCACGATGGGCTTCTTGTTGAGTCAGTCTGGTCCGTCCATCGAATCGTTACCTGCGTTGATGGCTGCGATGAACTTGGCGATGACTTGCAGCGCTTTTGGGCATTTGATCTGGCGGAAATACTCCAGCACGTGTGAGAGGAGGCTGGAGCAGAAGCTAGATGAGTGGAAAGAGGAGGCTCGCCGTACCCAGATTGACTCGCGGAAAGACTCCAAGCTCGAATGCGAAGCCCAGAAGCCCCACGTTGTTAAGTTCCATGAGCTGGACTAGACGGGTCGAGTCTTGATTAGTATGCTGGTAGGGCGACGGATGAGCGAGAGGGGAACTTGTGACGAACAGTCCATGCCAGTTACGTATCTCGAGTGTGAAGGCGGTTTGGGTCAGGGTATTGGGCAGTATTTTTATTCTTGATCGTGCGCGGGTCTATTCCCATTGTGTGCCTTTTAGTCGTTGCATGAGATATTCCACTTCGACCTCCTTTGTCAGGGGAATGACCCAGTCCTGTGTTATCTGTCAGTACGCGGTATGGATGAATGAGATCAATGAACGTACTTTGTACATGCCGACAACGGCGTCTGCGTTCACCTTGGACGACCCGTTCGCGCCCAGGTCCGGATCTGTGCCGTACGTCTTGGCCTTTAACCTCAGTCTCTCCAGCACCTTCTTTTCCACCGCAGCATTTGTGATGGCCTCGTCGATGCCTTTCCTGTCTTCGTCCTTGATCAACTTGACGAAGCGTTCCGTCTCCTGCTGGAACTTGGCCTCGGCAACGAATTTGCCAAAGTGTATGCGCCGTGACAGGGACTGGATGGTCATGACATCGCAGGTGGCAGAGGACCCGTAGTTCTCCTGCGACTCTCCCCTGTCCTCGCGGTCTGTCTGCAGGCATGCGGCGGGCAGGATGTGCTTGATGTAGCAGTCCTTCAGCTGGGCGTTGACGTTAACATCGTTGGGGTGGAGGATCTGCGGGTAGTTGAGGGGCTGGAGGATGGGCTCCTGGAGGACCTCTGGGAAGAAGGGGTATTCGTCGGGCGACTGGTAGCGGCGGACGAGGGACTGCAGGCGCTCCTGCTCGCGGAGCATCCAGTCGAACAGGCTGGTCTCGGGCTCGCCAATGTCGACGCCGCCGGGCACGTAGATGGTCCGGTTGAGGGGGAACTGCACGCGCTCGATCAGATGGAAGGTGATTGTGTCCTCGAGCCGACTGTGTGCTGTCAGTGAGACTCAGGCGCGCATGGCGGGGAGGCGTACATGAGCTGGAAGCGGATGTTGGCCAGGTCAAGCGCCTTGGACGCGTCGGAGAGGTCAATCGCGTCCATAGCTCCTTCTCAAGCTCCCAAAAGGGCAGATATGGGGGTGAGTGATGTTTGCAGCCATGGCAGTCCGGTCGTGTCCCGAGCATCGGCGTGCTCTTCGGCGGATGACGCAGGCGGGTGCCGACTGGTGAGCTCGATAGTCACTCCCCTCCGCAACACCACTATCACCATCTCGAGCACCCGACGCGCCTCCCGCCTCCCGCCTCACCGCCTATTGGCCTCTTGTAGCACACGCGAGCACCTGATCTGAGATCCTCATGCGAAGATAAGGATGCCCTAGCGACGTCTCCTCCACTGCGCCGCCCGTTGAGTCTCCCGCCACGCCTGCTCGCATGGCCTCGTCCACCGCCCGCAATGGATCCCCAGGGCGCGGCCGGTCCACCAGCCCGCGCTCACCGCGGTACTCGCAGGCCTTTGACGACGACGACGAGAGCAGCTTCATAGACTCGCTCCCCGATGTAGCCCCACCGCACCTTCCCTGAGCCCACGGTGATGCTAATGCTCGCTAGACCCGCCATCTGCAAGCTTTTGGCAAAAAAGTCACAGCCACCGCCGGCAGCTTGATAGGCGCCGAAGGAGTCACCCAGCACTACCAGAACGCCATTGGCGAGCTCCACCGCGAGCTCAGGCGCCCGCTGATGCAGCGCTCCGTCTTTTCCTTCGCCCAGACCACCCCCCGCGAGATCGTGCGCTCGCGAATCTCCGTCCCCGAGATCCAGCAGCGCGCCCTCGCCTACATCCCCAACGACCTGCTCTCCAACATCCCCGAGGACAACGCCGAGTTCTCCCTCTTCCAGGGCTTCGAGGCCTCGCTGCCCGACGCCCCCGACAGCCATGCGAAGAAACACGGCCGCCACAACGCGCGCGGCCAGCGCCTGATCGGGGGCGGGGAAGACGACGACGATCCCAATGTGCCCCCCTCGATGCAGAAGCTGCGGAAGCAGCGCAACAGCATGGGCCACCGCCTCGAGATGATGGGCGTGCGCAAGCACATGTGCGTCGCCGAGATACACGAAATCGACAACAAGATCGCCAACCTCAATACCATGCGCAAGATGGTCCTCGACCGTCTGGCGGGGCTCGAAATCGAAGAGGGCGAGTTGGAGCAGGACCTGCTGACCGTGGACAACCGCATCGAGGACCTGCAAGAAGAGCTGGACGACGAGGCTGCACTGGCGCCCAAGACGGCAGGGTCGCAGACAAGCGACGAGCAGTCAGAAGGCAAGGGCGAATTCATGTCCGAGTCGATATACCAGAAGATACCCTCCTCGCCCAAGACGAAGAACAAGGCCAAGAGGCTGTCAAAGAGAATGTCCATGCCCGTATTACACGAACATCTACAGTCAGGATCCAAGATCAAGGAACTGCCCGCGCACATGGACGCCATCACCGCCATGGACTTTGACGCTCCGTGGGGCATGATGGTGACCGCATCGCTAGACGACACAGTACGAGTATGGGATCTGAGCGCCGGACGGTGCATCGGAATGCTCGAGGGTCATCTCTCCTCCGTGCGCTGCTTACAGGTCGAGGAAAACATCGTCGCGACCGGCTCAATGGACGCTTCGATAAAACTCTGGGACCTGAGCAAGGCCGAATACGCGCCCATGGATAACCGGATAAACAAGCCCGATGAAGAAAGCGACGATGGCCTGGCATTTGAGAACTCGGAAGACGCACCCCCTGCGCCACCGTCGACCAGCATGCAGGACTGCCCTCTCTTCTCCCTCGAATCACACGTCGACGAAGTCACTGCGCTACATTTCCGTGGCGACACTCTAGTTTCCGGTTCTGCAGATAAGACACTACGGCAATGGGATTTGGTCAAGGGACGATGCGTACAGACGCTTGATGTCCTCTGGGCCGCCGCCCAAGCCACAGCTACGAACACGTCCAACAGCACATGGCGACAGACGGGACGCTCTGCCGACTCCTCTGCCGACTTTGTAGGCGCCATACAGTGCTTCGATGCTGCACTTGCTTGTGGTACCGCCGACGGTATGGTACGTCTATGGGATTTGCGTAGCGGGCAAGTTCACCGAAGTCTCGTCGGCCACACAGGCCCTGTCACAGCCCTGCAGTTCGACGATGTCCATCTCGTGACCGGTAGTGCCGACAGGAGTATACGCGTAAGTCAACCATCTTCCCTCCAACTGTTCCCCAACTAACATGCACAGATCTGGGATCTCCGAACCGGCGCCATTGCCGACGCCTACGCTTACGACCACGCCATTAGCAGCATGATGTTCGACTCGCGACGAATTGTGTCTGCAGCAGGTGCAGACGTAGTCAAGGTCTACGACAAGACAGACGGAAGGCACTGGGACTGCGGACCCGGAGCTGACGAGAACGACAAGACGACACACTCCATCATTGAACACGTCAGAATAAAGGATGGCTATCTGGTTGAAGGACGTAGAGACGGTACCGTGGGTGTCTGGTCGTGTTAGCAGAACTATAGAGGTAGAAGCGATGAGGATTGTATATAAGAACGGGCTGCGCATATGCCAGTCATGTAAATGGCAAAGTGTTGTACTGCTGCAGAATACTCATTACGATATCACTACCAATCAACTTTATGCCACTGCAAGGACCAAGATTTTGTCCACCCAACGTCTGTCGTGACGCAGGCGGGCCGCTTTCAGACGGGATATTGATACAGATATTATCCACAATGCCGTGCTAAACTCAATCAAACACGAAGTCTGCCCGGGCGGGATGCATGCTTGGTCAAGACCAACTTCACTACACTGGTAGACATGAAGGACTCACAGTAAGGTTTAAAGATGTATCCGCGTTGTTTGCAGGCTATGTTACATTTCCCATCATTGCAGTAGACATGGAAACACAGTTCTGACAGGTACAGCGGACATTGCAAGCACGCGGCAGACGGGGCCAGTGGAAGGCTGGAAGCTTGGTTGGTGGTGGAGCCATGCAAGGATGGCCCGCGAAGCTCCGATCTGCCATGGTGACGTAACGCTGAACCCCGATTGACATTTCCGCGCTCTGAGACGCCTTATCCCTGCTCCCACGCCGCCGTGGCATTTGCATACTACATTCGCTTGTCCTATCTACCTATGCCTTCTCATCTCTAATTTTGCAATTGAACCGTCAATTGCTGGCATCCCTCGCGTAGGCGCCTACCTCCATTCCATCTCATCGCCGGTTTCCTCTCCCGGTTCCACGTGCTCCGCGCGAGCTCCAAATTCCCGCCATGCTCCCACGACAGGCCGCGTCGCTGTCGCGCGGGTACAATGCCACGTCCAGGGCCTCAATTCTCTGCAGACGGTTACCGCGAGCGACCAACACACAATTCCGCACATCCTTCACCAATGGAAACCCAGCATCCGCCGCGAGACGCGCCGTCCTACAGACCTCACAATTAAGCAGGCAAACCCCCACCACGACCGCGATACGAACCGTCTCGACGAAACCTCTCCAAGCTCCGCGATCACGCCTCGCCCGGTATGCGTACCGGACAGCAGCCATGCTTGGCTCTTTCGTCGCCGTTAGCGGTGTCTTGGTCATCGCCTTCTTCGTCTACGACGCCTACACATACAACGAGGACCCTATCGCGACCGATATCCCCGTCTCCGAACTCGCACTCAGCCCGAGGAGAGGAGGGCCAAAGAACTTGCCTATCGCCGACCACTTCGTTGACGACGATGAAACGCCCGAGAATAAGAAGCTCAAGCACAAGCCAAAGTTGGTCATACTGGGTACGGGATGGGGCAGCGTGGCCCTCCTGAAGCAGCTGAACCAGGATGACTACCACGTTGTCGTTATTTCGCCGTCCAATACCTTCCTTTTCACGCCGATGCTGCCTTCCGCTACCGTCGGAACGCTGGAGCTCCGGTCACTTGTCGAACCAGTCCGAAAGATTGTTAGGAGAGTGCGCGGGCATTTCCTCAAAGCAAAGGCTGAGGACGTGGAGTTCTCTGAGAAGCTCATCGAGTGCTCAGCTGTAGATGCCAAGGGCCAGGAGCAACGGTTTTATGTCCCCTACGATAAGCTCGTCGTCGGAGTCGGATCAGTCACAAACTCGCATGGTGTCAAGGGTCTCGAACACTGCCATTTCCTCAAGGATATCAGCGATGCCAGGATTATCCGTAATCAGGTCGTCAAGAACCTCGAGTTCGCGTGCCTACCGACAACATCTGACGAAGAGAGGCGAAGACTTCTATCATTCGTGGTTTGTGGTGGTGGACCTACTGGCGTAGAGTTCGCGGCCGAGCTGTTCGACATGCTGAACGAGGATCTCTGCAAGCTCTACCCCAAGCTTCTACGCAATGAAATCTCCGTTCACGTTATACAGTCCCGAAGCCATATCCTGAACACCTACGAAGAGGCACTGTCTCAGTACGCTGAGCAACGCTTTGCCCACGACTCGGTCGACATCCTCACAAACTCGCGCGTCAAAGAAGTCCAATCGGACAAGATTCTCTTCTCGCAAAAGGACGAGAACGGCAAAGTGGTTACCAAGGAGATCCCCATGGGTTTCTGTCTATGGTCAACTGGTGTTGCGCAGACCGATCTCTGCAAGCGACTCGCCGCCAAACTCGACGGACAGAACAACAAGCACGCACTAGAAACCGACACACATCTTCGTCTGAATGGCTCGCCTCTCGGTGACGTTTACGCTATTGGTGACTGCGCAACCGTCCAAAACAACGTCTCTGATCACATCGTCAACTTTCTACGCACGACTGCCTGGGAGAAGGGCAAGGACCCCGAGAAGCTGCAGATCTCGTACTCGGACTGGCGCGGCATCGCCAAACGCGTCAAACAGCGCTTCCCACAAGCAGCGAACCACCTTCGCCGCCTAGACAAGCTGTTCGAACAGTACGACAAGGACAAGTCTGGCACTCTGGACTTTGGCGAGCTTAGAGAGCTGCTTTTCCAGATCGACTCGAAGCTCACATCCCTACCTGCCACCGCCCAGCGCGCTAACCAGCAGGGTGAATACCTCGGTCGCAAGTTCAATAAGATCGCCCAAGCAGCCCCCGGCATGGCTCTCAATAACGTTGACTACGGTGACCTGGACGATGCGGTATACAAGGCTTTCGAGTACAAGCATCTGGGCAGCTTGGCATACATCGGCAACGCAGCCATCTTCGACTACAACGGCTACGGCTTGAGCGGCGGTCTGCTGGCCGTCTACCTGTGGAGAGGCGTCTACTTTGCACAGAGTGTCAGCCTCAGGACAAGGTGTTTACTCGCTATGGACTGGACCAAGAGGGCGTTGTTTGGACGAGGTATGTTACTCCTTCCTTGGCAGTGTATTATTGTGCCTCAGCTAACATGCAATAGATTTGATGAACTTCTAAGCGATACATGGCTTGCTTTTGCGAAGCGTAGATCAATAGACCGATGACCGTTTTTCGGTATCTCATCTTCCTATGTAGATTATTCCCTGTTCGATCTACTGAGGGCGGCTTGATGCTGTCACTTTTACCAATATACTTTACCTTGTTCAACAGTATACATGTAAGCGTCGGTGAAGCATTTGGGTTTGCCCTACCAAGCGTATAGCTGAGCCCGCGCCGCGGCGTAGCTATTGGAACGTGATTCACCGCCTCCTTCTCATGGCCATGTTCACATCAACCCAGATTCAATATCGTTGTTCAATATTTGCTTAGTTCGTTAGTCGGTCCAGGTCCAATGATAACCAGATACAGGCACGAAAAGTAAGCCGAGTCACGCCATGGCAATAACGGGCATACAAAGTAAGCCGGGTCACACCATAGCAATACACCCCTCTACCCCACACTTCAACGGAGTTTTGTCTTTGTGTTAGCTGAGCCGAGATCTCTGTGCTTTCAGCGCGATCAATAGACTTGAAAATACACCGAGTTGCTGTGCAACGCTCTCGTGGTGGAGGTAATGCGGATAGGAAAACCTCACGCCACTCGTCAGCGTACGACGAGCGTACACAGAATACACCGTCTTTGGTAGAGGCGGTGCTGCTTCGAGGATGTGTGCTGGTGCAGGTATGATACGGGGGTAGGCAGAAAAAGAGCAAGTGAGTCGATGAGGGTGTATAAGTATCACCGGCTTCTGCCCATTTCTAGAAGCAAAACAGACAGCATCTTGAACGACCAGATCTTCCAAGACAAACATCTATCGCTTAGTTTAGAACTTCATCTGAATCCTTCTCAAGCAAATATGCCTGCCATTACCTCATCCATGCTTTCTACTCTCCTCCTCGCCATTCCTCTGCTCTTCCCCTCGAGCACCGCTGCCGCCGCAGTCGTCAAGAAAGATGTGTCCTCCGCAGTTGTAGTGGCTGCCGAAGCAGCCCTTGTAGACGCAGCCGTCACCTTCACCTCATTCCCCAGCCGCTCTGAGTGCCTGTCCAACCAGAGCGGAACCCGATACGCGAACCCCGATGCCGGCTGTTACCATTTGCCCGGGCAGTCCATGGATGTTAATGGCATAGCTGGTGGTTGCCGTGGTATGTATCGTGATCTCCCCACTGTTGAAATAAAGCCATGCACAGCTGACATGCCATGCTCAATGCAGTCTTCATTTATCAATCCGAAAACTGCGATGGTGGCGAACGGCAGGTCGGTTCCGGAGAGATTTGTGTGGATATCTCGAGCTTCAATACTATCAAGGTATTCTGTGGTTAAGCGGAAATAGCTCTAGGAGAGTTGTTGAGGTTGCATCCCGAGGATCTCAAATGAGATTTGAGGTGGAAATGAGGTCTGGTTTTGTGCTGTCGTTTCCTTAATCACTGCATTCAACATGCGACTCTGATATTTGTACCGAGAAAAGACCAGTGTAGGTAGCTAGGTCAATGAAGCTGCGTCGCGCTGATGAACGTACTCTTAATAACTTATGTACCCGTGAAAATGCAGTGTAGTCGAAGCGTGCATAAGTCGGCTGCCCCGTAATACTGTCTTCAAGGCTCTTGCTCATCCATTGCTTCGAGCCGCGTGCGGACCATGTTAGGATTCGAGTGTCCTTGTTCGTCGGTCCAGCATTTCAACACTTCTTCGCGCATAATCCTGCGTGGAGCTCTCTTGCCTGTGAAAAGTTCGAATTGAGCGAAACCTTGTTCAGGCAACAGATCAAGGCCATCCAAGCAGATCCATGATGCTGACGCTTCTTCGCGAACTTGTCTTGTCAGTGGCGTATTGAGCGTTCGGTAAGCTAGTTCTATCACTACACCTCCAGAGGGAGACTGCATCCATTGAGTGGGTAGCGTAAAGTCAGGCGATGGTTCGTCACCTACGGGATGCGTAGGTATGCATGATACAATGACTGTCGGTGCGCGGAGATCTTTTGGCCAGGGATCGGTCCTTGACTCAAGTATGCGAAACGTGGGTTGAGATCCCTGGACGAACGATGGGAAGAGCTTCGCCGCCGATGGGCTTGCAGCTAATGCGGAGAAGTAGCTGACTAGCTTTTGTGCGTTCGTGATTGTTCGGTTGAAGATCACGATGTTCTTGATGCCAAGCTGTAGCATGGCATAGATTGCCGCCCTAGCCATACCTCCTGACCCAATGACCAGGCTGGAAGTGGTCGTTGGCCGCACAGCATTAGCGGGAGACAGACCTCTTCGTATGCAAGATCGGATGCCTATCCAATCTGTGTTGTCGCCAAATAGCGCTTTGACAGGTCCGGATTGGTTCCGTTCCTGGTAGAGCTCAACCCCATCCGCATCGGGAATGCTGCCATCGTCGTTGAGGTGACGAATTGGGAGAAGCGTGTTGACTGCTCCAATCGCTCGAGCGTGACGACTTAGCGAGTGTGAGAGAACAACCGCATCCACTTTGAATGGCTGGCTGACTGCAGTGCCGCCAAAGTTTGGCCGCCGTATCAGCTCCCGTATGTTTTCGTCCAGTGTCGCAGTTTGGAGGCGGTCAAAGTGGTGAGGCATACCACACGCTCGATATGCCGCATTGTGCATAGCGGGGCTAAGACTGTATCCCGCTGCGGCACCGATGATGTAAAACTCCATAGGGTCGTATGTAAACGAAGCATATAGGATATGTGTAGCTTCTGTCACAGTAAGCCATGAAGTTTCTGGGTTTCTTTGTGCTCTGGTCTCGAAATCTGCGCTCTTTCGTAGCTTTTCTGGTATTACAGGAGTCAGAACCTGGTTGAAGCAAGCAGAACGGCGGCCAGCTCGTCCGGTGTTGTAACATATTATGGGTATTCTCGGTGACTTGGCGTATATAGTGTTGCGGAATGACTGAATGGCGGCGTTATCGTCCATGAAGTTCGCTGGCCGGGTAAAGCGTACCAGGCTGCAGCCCAATCGCATTGCTGTATCGTATTTTTCGAGCCAGAATACATCGTACCAGTCCATGGCTGCGTGAAGATGGCCTATTATCTTGGTTGAGCCCCTCGACGCAACGATTGCGCGGATCAGTTCCTCGTCCATGGTAAGATCTACAGTGGCGAACTCAGGTGCCATTCGTAGACCGTACCACAAGTTTGCCAGGTAGGATGTTGTGGAATGGCCTGAATGTGCTGAAGGCGGCATCGTGTGAAACATTATCGGAGTCACGGTACTCCTCCGCACTCTGAATATACTTTTGCTTATGTTCTCCGCGTGATCCGCTGTAAGCTGTGCGGGTTCAACGACTATCTCGAATGCGTCACAGCCAAATTCCAGCTCTTCAATGTCGACTTCTTCAGGCGTAAGATCTGATAGTTCAACCTGAACGGCGCATGTGTAATTTCTAAGCTCCAAATCGACATACGATAATGGGAAGTGACCAGGGTCGAGCGTGGGCGCGTCACTCTTGATCTTTCTGCGGGTATTCGTGGGAGATAGGATAAGTGCCAAAAACTTGAAGAATGTTCTTTCCGCTCGTTTTAGCGTCAGGAATGCTGGCACAGAGGGCTGATGTGCAGGTGCAACCGAGAGGTGGGCTGCGTTCGTTTCGGATATGTTGTAGAACTCGTAGTTCGAGCATCGCCGGAAAACCGGAGTGCTGAGAGCAAGCAACTCTCGAACTTTGGATTCGTCCGTGTCTAAGTATTCGCGTACACTGCGCACGTCTCGTGTAATGTGTATCACTGGGTGCGATGCCGAGAATTCATGCAGTAGAGCTTGGCTACTGCTATCCAGCGGAAATCCTCCGTTACAGACGATAATGGCGCCTCTGCTGTGGTTTTGTAGTGTGTCGCGTAGGATCTCCTCCTGCCGAAGGCCACGGTTCGAAGATCCGAACTGTTTGCGATACGCAGCGGTCGAAAAGCCTGTTGCGGTGTGGAAGACACTCTCCATGTCGATGACCCTTCGCTGGCAGGCTACTGAAGCCATCATTGCCAGTGTTGCTTTGCCTGTGCCATGCATGCCAATGAGCACGATAGACGCCCGGGAGTCAAACATTCTTCGGCATTCGTACTGTGTGGGTGCTGGTGTTGACCTTGCCGAATTCGGTAGACTTCGCTGTTTGGACGCCGGCGGAGATGGTGTTGGGAGCGAAGCTCGCCCGTCCATCGCTCCGGTTTCCTTGTTCATTGCCGCAAATGAACGCTTCGCACCAACCGTCATGGACGCCATTGTTTACGGGACTTGGAATTTGGGAATTGTAGTTCCAAAGTGTCAACAACATGAAGCAGAACATGGTGCTGCAGTTGGCAGCGACGAGTGCCTTAGCGAAACACGTGATAGCGATGAGCCCCGCTTTTCCAGGGGGATAAAACTTTATCCTGGTGCGCAGACGCTTCCCCGGCTTTCTCCAGTGCCTCACTAGGTAAGCTCGATGGCTTCTTTAGCAAGATGCTCGACCACCCCATATCTGGGTGATCACCAATCTGCTCTTTCGGCAAGGCTCTATGAGGCGCTTTCGTGTTTCTTGTGCGACGGCAAACGATCGCTGCCGAACCCATGTCTTTGCAAACCCAGGAGAAACGCCGCCAGGTCACACAAGACATACCGGTAAAACGGTTTCGGGTATCAAGAGCTTGCGATCAGTGTCGCAATGCCCGCGAGAAATGTGACGCGAACCAGCCCAGCTGCTCTCCCTGTCTGGACGCCAAGCGCACGTGTACATACACGTCAAACCCGAAGAAGCGAGGGCTCCAGCCCGGCTACATACGCAGTCTTGAAATGACACTGGCCTTCATTTTCCAGCAGCACGCTGAGATTGAGACTTCAGTACACGAGCAACTGGCCCAGGAGAATACGGTCTTGCTAGCGAGGGGTACTAAGGACTCGAATCGTTTACACAAGAGCTGGACCAAGAGCAGATTTTGTCGAGATGTTACCAAAGCATTGTCCGGAGAGCAGATAGGAGCAAGCGAGGACAGGCCGCCAAGTTCAGACGAAGATAGCGAGGTGGACACTGAAGATGCCACGCTTCTCCAGATGACACCTAAAGCTCAGTCTCAGCATTCGGTACTAGCCCTGATTGACTATCTTGATGAGTACTGACTTATGCAGATATCATGGCAAAGTGGTACGAACTACGCGATGCGCCCACCTCCATTGCCGGACCTTCATTCTCCGCGTCTGCAACAATCTACAAGCTCTTCTCCCCTTACCCCCCTGCCGACAGACTGCTGGAGGTTGATCGAGGTATACTGCACGTATACACAATGCTGGCTGCCCATTGCGGACAAGCTTGAGATTCTCAAGCTATCGTATTCTTATGCGGAACAAGGTTTGGCTCTGTCAAGCGATATGTCCAACTCGGGAAGTTATGCAGAGATGTGGAGTGTATTTGCAGTCGGCTCTACGCATGACGACGTGAGTCTGGCAGGAGATAGCTACCATCCATGGCCGTCCGGAAGACTTTACGACATCGCGAGGCAACTTATCCCCAATGAGCTAGGCAAATTCGAACTAGGTCACGTCAAGGCCCTTCTCAATCTAGCATTGTTCAACATCCATGGGAAATTATTCGATGCTGCCTGGCATCTTGTCGGCGGTGCTTTACGATTAGCCCTCATGCTTTCAGAATCGCCAGATGCTGTTACACTTCGGCTCAAGCATGTTATCTCGAGTTGTTTTGTGCTCGACAGCCTCTTGGCCTTACATCTCAAGCGGCGCCCGTACCTCGACAGGGCCGATCTTTCGTGGATGGGCAAGATAGAGGAAGATGGAATGGAAGAATGGCAGCCATGGATTGGGCATCTCAATCTTGGTCCATCACGTCTGTCAAACTCTCCGACACTCGCTTTGAGCACTTTCAATGCTCTCATGGAACTGGTTGACATTCTCCGATGTACGTCTATGGAGCGGACAGCGCCAAACTTTCTACATGAGATGATTGGTCGACTTGAGATGTGGAAGTCAGCGTTACCACCAAAACTCCATTACATTCGGAAAGATCCACCTTCTACACCACCGACCCCACCTGCATTGCTTCTCCGATTCACTTATCTCGTCACTGCGTTTACTCTCGTTCCATCTCAGGCATGGCTTCAGCAGATCTTGGACATGTTGAACATTCTACAACAGCAGCTTGGGGTCACAAGAATGCCAGCTGTTATCACCTGCTTATTACAAAGTATCAAGAGAAGCACCAATAGTCTGACTCTGGATCAACCGACACATACACGAATTCACGAGTTATTTGCTGCTCTTGGCCATTCATCACAAGAGACTTCGGAGAGAGCATCATCGGCTTTGCGATCGATATCGGCCACTTTAAGAGACGCGTCTTCGGAAGATTCTGGAACCGTTCAGACCTCTCCGCAGTCTCTCGTCTCACAACATAGCGGTCCGTTCACCGATCGGTACCAGCAACCGGCCAACCAGTCTACTATGGTCCATCCAGATATGAACGTTAGCCATGCAGGCCACAGTCTTCAACCATTGGAACCCAATCTATTCGATTTCGGAATGGCCGGCCCGATCTTCGACCCTCATGATCCTTATAATGCTTTAGTCTCGGGTGATTTGGGAAGTTTCCTCGACGACTTCGCTTCAAAGCATGGTGCCAAGAAATTACAAAACCAACCGCAGTTTATGGAGAACCTCGGATTTTCATCGGAAGTAAGCATGGCCGATCTATTGGCGGCTGATACTGGCCGTTTCATGCCTACTGCATCGAACCTAGGCGTAGATAACAGCGAGGAATCTCCTCAATTCCCGCTCAATACTTTCTACGATGCTGGTTGAGCGCGACTGAAGGCTCTTGAGCTCAAAAAGAAGGCAAGGCCTCGCTATCCAAGAAGTCCAGATTAGCAGAGTCAAGACGTGCGCCTTCATCATTCTGGGCGTCGCATTTAGGAACGATGCTTAATTGTTGGGTATCTTCTACATATAGACTGTCAAAGGATAAAAAGCACGGGAAATTGAACAAGAAAACCAAGTCAGCTTCCACCTCATAGCCGCGCATACTCGGCTTGTCCCACGTTGCTTACTTCGTTTCGCGGTCTCTCCATAGATGCCAATGCATCATACACCGCACCCGTACCAAGCTGCAAATCATGGCACATGGCATGCCACGCGGCCGCAGCGCGCTGTGCCAGTTCTTCAACGACCCCCTTATCCTCTCTGTTCATGACTCGATTGAACAACTCCATGCTGACCCAGCCCTCAAATCCAATGTCCTTGATGATGGCACGTGTGACATCTTTCACGGGCAAGTACGCTCCACGACTAGTCTCGCCATAAAACAGCCTGCAGTTTCTGCTCCAAGACATGCGAGCGGGCTGTTCGGCGTTGTAGAAGGGATGACCGGGAAGCAACGGTCGTGCGAGACGCTCGGCGTCGACGATCTGGATGAAAAATATCTTCTCTTTGTGGGGTTTAATCTGGGCAACCAGTCGTTGTGTCGATTCGCGAACTGCCTGATCAGCTCCTACGACCTTTCCAGATTCGGCGGTAGGGTCCGCATATATTCTGCCCAAGATGTTGAAGCTGTCCAGGCAGATGCCAAAGTTTGTTCGATCAACCCGTTGTACGATATCCCAGCATACTTCCCATTTGTCAACGTGTGTTCCCCAGCTCAGGCTTTCGTATGCGAATCGGATGATTGGTGTTTGTTGCAGCCCAAGGTCTGCAATCTCTTGGAGATCACTGACGATGAGATCTGTATCGGAGGATGTCTGGTTGGGTGGTAGAAACGACGAAGGGACTTGGACTATGTCTGTTCGGAGAACATGCGCTAGTTGCATCCAAAGCTTCATCTCTTCGACCCGCTCAGCGTGTCGCGTCCTGTCCAAGAGACCCTCGTAGTGCATGAAAGGCTGCAAGCATATGATCTCCAGGCCCAGGGAAGAGCAAAGATCGTAGACTGAGGCAGCGCCTGCGAGCAGGTCGGATGGCTTGTCGGACCCGGCGTGATCGACCAGGTCCTCGTAGAAGAGCTCGATGCCTTCTAGTCCGTGTTTCGCCGCCATGGAGAGTTTGTGTTCGAGGCTGTGACCAGCGTAGCATCGGCCTAGCGACATGGAGGAGATACCTGGGCGGCACGGCATGATGCTGATAGAAGATAGAAGATGGAGGATAGAAGATAGAAATGGAGGCGTATGTAATATGCAGTATGGTATTGTAAAGGTGGAACTACAGTATGAATACTGAGAGGCTAGCAGTCATACTTGTGAAGCTGATAAGACATCTATAAGCAGCTGGCGTACATTCAAGGCCGTTCATAACCCACCGATATCCTGATCAACGCATCCTGCACGACCGTTTCCTACCATGCACATACGCATTGAACCTTCCTCGTCCAATCACGCTCAATGAGCACTTGTCGCTCGCTCCCCCGGAATAATGTTGGAAAATGAAACACAACCCTTACGCAACCGTGATGTGCCGTGGCAAGCAGTAGGCAAGCCCAGCCTGGTGACATCTTGGTGGTGCAGATGGAGGTTCGGCGCTAGCCGGGCGGAAAAGAGCTCACACCCGTGCCCAGGTGCATCGCGCCACTTCGGTCATCGGTTCCCGATCGAAAAATGGGCCGTATCACTCTTGCATCCCCAAGCCAAGGCGCGCTATAGGAAAACACATGAGACCTATACTCCTGTTCATGGCTTTCTAGGCAAGCGAACGGCTACAGACTTTCACAATTTACCGCTTTGTGTACCCAACAGCTAGATGTGAATGCTGCATAACGCTGTAGAAGCGCAGCGGGCAGTTTTGGACGCCGGTGGTTTTTCGCAAGTATGTCATCGGTTGGTTGACGTCTGTACGACCACTCCCTCGATAAGAAAGATCCGATGCTTCTAGTGATCCGGGCGTGCGAAACTGTCCGGCTGTACCATTTAAGCACCTGCAGTAATGCATCATCAATGGCCAGCGCGAAAGCAGAGTCCGCACCGACCTGACAGCTAAGCTAGAGGCGCTTACTCTTCTGCGCGACCGCGTGCTCGGGGTCGAAGGCACGTGGAGAAAGCCTTCTTCCCGTCGGTAATGATTAGCGGTTTCGAGCCGGCATAGCCGACACGTGTGAAGGCGTTTGATTCTCATGATGCGGAAGGCCAAACCGCCCTCTGTGCTTTAGGGGTAATGACGTTATTTGGGATCGTTGGTTGGACACGCGGTTCGCGGTCATGTTGCCTTGGCTATCTTAAACACAATGGTCTTAGTGATAAGTCTACCTCGGCTGCACTGAGGACTTGCCAACAGATTGGCCCCTAATCCAGTGCTGAAACTCGAGTGACCATGCAGGCAACCAGGAATCGCTATTGTAACCGTCTTCTGATCCAGAAATATCCTGAACAGTGCACATCACGAAGAGTCTAGTCACGAAGGCGGATATCAAAGAACTCCCATGTGATGCACATTGATCATGATACATTCATTTGCACGCGACTACGAGTGCGTGTTACTACATAACACTCAAGCCATCTCAGTGTGCTCATCTGCCCTTGCCTTCTCATCCCTGATCGTCAAGTTTACTTCCTCATTCTCCTTCATCCTGTCCACAAGGATACCATGTGCCTTGAAAGCGGGCTTGATGGTGAAGAGCTCGTCCATGCGCTCAAGCGGGACTCCCTTTGTCTCGGGTATCAGAAAGAAGACAAAGGGTATAGAGAGCAGCATGAGGCATGCGAAGAACATGTATACTCCGTAGCCCATGGAGGCAAACATCTGGGGTGTGAAACGAGAGATGATGAAGTTCCAGAACCAGTTGTTTGCTGCGGCGAATGCTTGACCCAAGGAACGCGTCTGCTGGCTGTACATCTCGGAGTTGATGACCCATGGAGTACCGTTCCATGAAGGGGTGTAGAAGGCTGTCCAGAGGTAGAAGAAGAAGACTGCGCTGATACCGCCGGAGGAGAGTTCGCCCGAAGCGTTCTTGTTGTTGGTTGGGTCAGCGATCTTGATGTAGGCAGCGATGTACCACATGCACAGAGATCCGCCTGTTAAGTAGTTAGTGTATGTTTCGTATCCTTTTGATGGATTGAAAACTTACCGAGAGCGCCGAACATGAGGAGCTTAGTGCGACCGAGGCGGTCGATGAGCCAGATAAGCCAGACAAAGGTCAGAACGCACTTGACGACACCGAAGATACCAGTGGTAAGGAAGCCTTCCGTGACGCCGAGACTCTTGAAGACAGTTGGAGAGTAGTAGTTGATTGCGTTGATACCGGATCCGTTCTGCCAGAGGAAAAGCATGCCGCCGAGGAAGATGCGGTATTGCACCTTGCGTTGTTTAAGCGCAAGGAACGGCTTCCAGAATCCAGGTCCGACAGTGATTCTGTCATGTTCGACCTGAGCATCTATGGCATCAAGCTCCTCCATAATATATGTGTGGTCTTGGGGAAGGTTACGGATCCAGCATAGATCCTTCAGTGCTTGTTCGCGCTTTCCCTTGGTCAGGCACCATCGAGGTGATTCCGGCATCCAGAAGGCGCCAAGCAAGAGGCAGCCGGCAGGAATGAGTTGCACAGCGAACGGAATGATCCATTGCTTGTGGGAAGGCTCCATCGTCTCCTGAAGACCATAGTTGATCCAGCTATGAGTGTGTCAGTACGTGTTACTCTCGAATGGAATCCAGGTTGCATGACTTACAATCCAACGAGACCTCCCATTTGCCAGCCGAGCTCGTAGATACCGACCAGCCGTCCGCGCACAGCTGGTGGTGATAATTCGGAGATGTAGATAGGAACCATGTTGCTGCATCCACCAACACCCAGACCTGCTAGTACGCGACCACCAATGATCAAACCGAGGCCTCGGTCGCCATTAGCACCCAGCATCATGCCAGCACCCAAAATGAACTGGCTATGTCAGCATTTGCTCCAGTATATCTGTAAAGTACTCGGGTGACTCACAATGAGTACCCAGAGAATGAGCGACTTCCTCCTGCCAATGTAATGACTGGACGCATACGCTCCAAAAGCTCCGAAGAATGCACCAGCTTGGTACACCGAGACGATGTTGGCCTTTGTCAGATTCAACTCGGCGGGGTCCATCTCCGCGAAACGGAATTCCTCAACGAAGGATGGCAGGGCCAAAGTCGTGCCAATGAAGGCACTGTCGTAGCCGATCATGCATGCTGCCCATGATGCAATGCATGCTGCTGTGTAGACTCTCCAGTTGTAAACCGCCTTTGGTGTTGGTCGATCTTCGACGATGGTAAGGAGACCCATGTTGGTGTAGTGTTCCGATGTGCCTTAGGAAATCCAAAGTGATGGACTCAGATGGCACCGATGAAGGTTGCTAGCCAGACAGGTAGGCGTAGCTGGGGCGAGATGAGGAGTACTTCAATGGACGAAGATCGGCCTACACCTATATATCCCGACCGAGAGGAACCCGGCAACGTGCTGTTTTGCGGAGTATGTGGAGAAAACGCCACAAACCCCATGGAGATGAGCTATGAAGGTGTCAAGCAGTTGCGCATGTGCTCATTGGCCGTCCAATTCGCAGAAAGGTTGATGCTGAGCTTGGCCCGGAAGAATCGCTAAGCACCCCCAGGAAGAATTGAACATTGTGCGATTGCGGAGAGGAACCATGCTCTCGCCGACCCCAGACCGTTCCTAGGGACCTGGATTTTCGCGCCGGTCATGCCTAGTTGGGAAGTGAAGGAATTACCCACAGGGTTGGTGATGCTGCAGGGCCCGGAAACGCATTTACACGCGAGGTTTAGTGGCCGGGGCATCTTCGCTGATTGGGAGGAGGACGCAGCTGTCAGTCGCACACCGGACCGTCGCATAGCCTGCACGCGCTTGACTCGCGTCTCCTCCACGCGCGACATGACTTTTTCCGGTCCCCAACGCGTTGAATCTGGGGTATCGGCGCATGCGTTGGACGTAATCATGGAGCGCTTGTCTTCTACCCCGAATACCCGCTTTCCGAGGATTCAATATCTGGAAGAGCATCAGGCGTCACCAGAACGGCAAACGTCCCCAAACTTCATCTTCGTCTCCTAAGCACACGACATTCACATCCCACCATGTCTACCGAAACCAGCATACCAGAAGTCTCGCAAACCGAGCGCCATGGCTACCTCTTTGGTCACCCGATCGCCCACTCAATGTCGCCTTTACTACACAAGACTGTGTACGACAACCTTGGATTGAACTGGGCTCAATACCCTCTGGAGTCAAGAGACATGAGTCTGTTCCTGCAATTGATCAAGCACCCTCAATTCTACGGTATGCGCAACACGACGAAACAGTAACTTGAGTAGCCGACTGACAATAGTGTAGGCGCCTCGGTCACAATGCCCCACAAGGTCGCCATACTAAAACACCTCGACGGCCTAACAGAAGAGGGAAGGGACGTAGGCGCAGTAAACACACTCTTCATCCAACAAGACGCTTCAGGGAACCGGTTATACATGGGCACCAATACCGACGTCATCGGGATAAGAGATGCGTTTGCATACAACGTGGATCCAGCGAAGTTCGAGAACAGACCTGCGTTAGTGATCGGTGGAGGCGGCGCAGCGAGAAGCGCAGTGTATGCGCTGAGGAAGTGGATGAAAGCCAGCGCCATATATCTCGTGAGTGACCAGACAAACGCATTCCTAGAAGGTGGAAACTCGTTCTGACAACATCACTCTAGGTCAACAGAGATCCCACAGAAGTCGCAGCTGTAATCGAAGAGTGCACAGCCCGCGGCTACGGCGACTCCCTCGTCCACGTCTCCTCCGTCTCGCAAGCGCAAAGCCTCGAAGGTGTCGGTGCGATTGTAGCCTGCGTACCAAACTTCACACCCGTCACACCCGCCGAAATTGAGGCGCGACAAGTTCTCGAATGCTTCCTTGCGAAGTCGCACAAGGGAGCTTTGTTGGAGATGTGCTACCACCCTACGACATGGACGGAGATTGCGGAGGTAGGAAAACAAAATGATTGGCAGATCGTGCTGGGGACAGAGGCATTGATATACCAGGGTCTGGAACAAGACCGGTATTGGACAGGGAAGGCCGTGGCGGATCTGCCGGTGGTGCAGGTACAGGAGGCTATTGCTAGGAAGTTGAACGAAGCAAGGCTGTAGATATTAATGGAATTGGACATACACACAACATGCGAGGCACGGGTGAACATGCGAGTCCTTTGTCAACTTGGAAAGGGTTGAATTGCAAGTCGCTAAGCCCCGGGCCGCGAGTAGTCTAGATTGCGTACTCGCCGCCATACCTCGCGGACTGTCCTCTCTTGACTCTGTCGGCCTGTTTCCGTGGGTGATGGCCCCGCAGGTCTGTAACGAAATATTAGCATAAGCGTCGTTTTGATTTACTGCAATACTGGCTTACCTGATAGCCAAATATAATCGGCTTCCCAACCTCACTTCCTCTATAGGCGCGCCAGGCCAGTCCTCCGGTGGATTTGCCGTAGTCACTAGACCTCCAGCTTCTTGCAATATAGCAATGCCAGCCGCGACGTCCCACTCCCAACAGCCTCCCTCCCACCAAATGTCAAACGAACCCATCGCAACATATGCCAGATCGAGCGTCGCACTCCCTAAACTTCTCACACCATGCACCATTCCTCCTCTTCCCTGTCTCCCCCCAATTTCGGCTGCCATGTTGACAAAGCTCTCAATTTTGCGATGCATATTGCCATCTGGCGTATCCCTCCTATCTTTACCCCATTCACATGAAAAGACACATCCGCTAGGCGCTTTCTCTGGCATAGGTGGTATTGGGTTGCGGACGAGTGGGAGGCGTTGGATTTCGTTGAAGAAGGCCCCGCGACCGGCGCAGGAAGAGAAGAACTGGTTCGTGAACGGCGCGTATATGACGCCAATGAGCGGTTTGGACTTGTATATGAAGGCGATGCTGACGCAGAACATGGGGAAGAGGTGGATGTAGTTTACGGTTCCGTCGAGCGGGTCGACACACCATGTTGCGGAGTTGTCGATCAGGTAGTCGCGAGATGAGCCTTTGCTGTAGGATTCTTCGCCGACGAATCTGCTGAATGTTAAGGTATGCAACTGAAGAGTTCTGGAGCAGGGGACATACTTGTGCTGGGGGTACTTGTCAGCTATCGCCTTCTTGATAAACGCTTCAACATCTTCATCTGTCTCGGTAACCAGATCAACAGCATTCTCCTTCTGAACATGTTCATCCTGTCCCGTCGCATTCCCACCCTCTATCCGCAGTTGCGCAGCATCCATAAGCATCTTGCCGGCCTGCCGGCCTAGCTGCACGGCAAACGCATAGATCTCATCTAGCTCTTCTCTTGATATTTCCATCATGTTGATCGCGGGTATTGTGTACATGGTAGGTAGATGTTTGGCTCAGAAGAAACGCCATGGCGACCGACACGCGCCATAACGAATCGCGTCCCAAAACCTCCGTCTGGAACCGTACCGGCTAGAAGCGGAAAGCGACCTGATGGCTGTATGTAGGGAAGTGGGACGTCATGCTCGCAACTGAGGGCAAGAAGGCCGATCGTTAGGGGTGGGGGTAAGGACTTTTCCCCTTCCCTACGTTCCGACAGCCATCGGAATCTCGGAACGAAGCATGTCAAGGTGGGCCTACCCACGCGACGCGACACACCCGTGGACCTTCCCGTCTTTGCCATAGACGCATAACACCAGCACATCTCGACAGTTTCCACGACCGGGATCATCAAGTCTTTCTAGGTCAACAAATATCTCCTTAGCACATATATCCCCCATCCAACAGCCCAAAATGCCCAAATCCATCCTCCTAATAAACGGCCCAAACCTCAACCTCCTCGGCACGCGCGAACCCACAATCTACGGCTCCACATCCCTCTCCGACGTAATCGCCTCCGCACACAAACAATGCGCCGCGCAATCCACAAACTTCGCTCACATCCAATCGAATCACGAAGGCGTCCTTGTCGATCGCATACATGAGGCACGCGGCAATGTCGACTTCATCGTCATAAATCCAGGCGCTTTCACACATACGAGCGTAGCGTTGCGAGATGCGTTGGCTGGCGTGGAGATACCGTTTGTTGAAATACATATCAGTAATGTGCATAGGAGGGAGGCGTTTAGACATCATAGCTATCTGAGTGATAAGGCGGAGGCTGTTATCTGTGGATTGGGGGTGTTTGGGTATGAGGCTGCTATTGAGTTTGCGGTGAGGTACCTTCGGGAGAAGGATGAGAAGAAAGCAAAGCTGTAGATAATCGCATGTGGAAGACTGATGCGGTGCAATAATATTTGATTATTAATGTTGGGTGGTTTCGGATTGTTTCTCTCGCCTACCAGCTCAATCGTGCGTTCTAGTAAAGCCCTTCTTGATGTCCTGTCGCGCCTCGAGGTACGTTTGCAAAGCTGTTATAGCTGGCAACAGAAGCATGACCACGCTCAAAGTCTGGCCAAACCCCCAGACATTCTCTTCGTCATCTTGCAGTCCGCAAAACTTATCCGGATCCTCTGGCCTTGCAAACTTCTGCGTGAGCACCAAGATGGCGGACAGTATGGCGAGTAGAATTTGGACTACGAACGTGATTGCTGGGTTGAGGAAGAGGTAGTAGATGCATTGAAAGCCGAGCCGCGCTGGGGAAAGCGCTCGAAGCGAGAAGCCCTTCTGCTTTTGTGTCGAGTCTGTAAAACGGCGTACGAGTGCTTGTAGTGATCTCTCCGAAGACGACGATGACGGTGATTCCAGTCCTCTTCCTTCTGGGTCGTACAGAATGCACACCAATGCTGTTGAGAAGCCGACGAGAATGAGGAATAGAGGGACAAGGAATGAAAGCCTCTGTACACGACTTCGTACCATGGATGTGCCATCGTCGCCTTCGACGAGGATCGGCGGCATGGAAATCGCGGCAATCATGGAAGTGAGTAGGAAAACAGCGAAGAATACGACGAGTGTGAGGCGGATTTTCGCAATGAGCTTGTACTTGCGGAAGTATTTGCGGAGCGTTATCAGAGCGGCGAGATGAGAGGAGGAGGATAGCGCACACACGTAGAGGATAAGAACGAAGTGGGAACCTTGCACTCGGAAAGAGCCTTGAGCCACCTGATTGTGTTCTGTCAGCATGGGACATCTCGATGGAAAATCGAGCGTACTTTGATCCATCCGCTCAGGAGTACGGCATAGCCTGTGATGAGTTGTTGATCGCCGAATCCGATGATGAGTGGGTCTAGAAACGGTCGCCACGCATAGTGCTTCTTCCACTCGTTCTCCAAGAAGCGCTCACGGATGTATGTGAGCGGCGCTCGAGGTGTGAAGTGACCTTTCGTATCGAAGGCTTGATCGAGAAGCATAGCGAGGATGGACGCGAACGTGGTCATGAAGCTTGCAATGACGAAGGACAAGACGACCTGCAGTGTTGTCAGCTTGAGCCTAGACTAGATGAATTAGAGTACTTACACCGACGCCAGCAATGTCTGGCTCTGCTCCATTGGCACAATCTCCATCCCAGGTCGCAATACTATCGAATGTGACCCATGGAGGTGCCATACACTGACCGGAAGTTTACAGCTGGACTTGCAGTGATCTAAGAGTCGCGACCGCGATGGTATAAGGTTATGCAAACTGCCCAAACAGGGCATTGCGAGACGCCTGGAAAAATGCTAGTGATAGATGTATGCGAAGATGGAGGGCGTTAGGTAGGTGAGGAGAAGGCGGTGAGAGAGGGAGAGAGGGATCGATGTGCCTGAGGTGAACCGGAAGTACTAGTTCCCAAGGTTGCCGGCATTGCACGTGTCACCCCGAGGCAAGCGTAGGGGAGGAAGGAGCTATCACCGAAGCTCGCGTTAGATGCAACCCGAGAGACCCTGAAACAACAAAAAATCCACGTATCGAGCGCAGATTCTGCGTAGAATGGCTAATGTAGGCCGTTCGCTGGGTATCACATTCTATCTATAGAACCTACTTCACTTTTGTTTGCTCTTCGCCTTTACACGCGCAGCCAGCTTCTTGATGTCATCCTCACCATCTACAGCATCTTGCTTAGATTTCTTCGTCTCTCGTTGATGATCTGGCTCGTCGTCCTCCGTGCCTTGCTTTCGCTTCTTGCGGCCCTCTTCTAGCAGCGCCTTCATAGCAGACGTCTCCTTGAACCTTGGGTTTGTGGGATCGATGGCAAACTCATGGCTTTGGTAGAGTTTCGCGAAACGGGGATCGGTGGTATCGATCTGGAAGTTGTCCTCCACGATGGGAGCGTTCTTTTTCGCTTTCTTGCCCTTCTTCTTAGCCTTCTCCGACTTGACGATCTCGTTCATGTCGAAGTGACGCAGCTTTGAATCGTCTTCATCTGCCATAAGTAGTTCCAGGTTCGCTCGCTCAGCTGCCGCAGCCTGGTCCTTTTCCTCTTGCTCTGCCTTCTTCTTGGCCTTCTCAGACTTCTTCGACTTGGGCTTGGAGGCTTTGGCAGCTTCTTCGGGATCAGAAGCAAAGAAGGGATCGTTGAAGGGATCGTCATCGTCCGCAGCCGCTGGGGCATCGGCCTCCTGCTCGACTGGTGCGTCGGGATCGCGTCCAGCCTTCTTGGCTTCCCACCTCTCTTTACGTTTCGCCTTCCTTTCTTTCTCCTTTCGAACGTACCTCTCCATTGTAGTCTCTTGCAGTGGGATGTCATTTTCGAACACGTCACCATTGCCAGCTCCGCTAGAAAGGCCTCCCGTGAAGGTGATCTGCATCTCGCTATCCGGCTTTGGGAAGTCGCGATCCCGTTTCGCAGACGCCTTCTTCTTCGTTTTCGAAGATTTGCCAGGTGCCTCCAGTCCCAGGGCCGCTCTGAGACTTGCAGCTTTGTCCATCTTTGCTGCTTCTTCCTCATCCTCGGACGACGACTGGTCAGAGCCCAAGTATGCTTGCAGCTCGTTCTCGTCAATCTCCTTGCGCGAGAAAGCACGCTTTTGTACCTCCTTCCGTGTCGCATCATCGGCGTCCCAGGTCAGCTTGACTTTTGAGTGTGTGAGCGCATCCGTAGAAAACTCATTAGGTTTGTAACCGTCCGGCAGCTTTGCGCATTCGTCGTGGGGATCTTGATCAAAGGTTGTGCCGTCGGGGACGAATCGCAGGTCGAAGAAGTTGGCGCTTGTCAGATACTCGCGGCCATCGAGGTTGTCGTAGATGGACTTTGCGACGTTCGCGGAAGAGCATGTGATGACGGCATAGTAGTAGCGTAACCGGTCGAGCTGGTAGGCTCGCAACTTGGTGGAGTCGAACTCTTCGCCTGTCTCATCTCCCTGTAACTCTTCCCTATTTTGTTCCTCGTCGTTCACCTCAAAAGCGTCGGAGTCGTCGTCGTCGAGCGCGCTAATGTTGTTCTTGTCCTTGTTGGACGTCGAAGCAAAGATCTCGCGAGGAGGTCCTTCGATTTCTTCCCGTTGTAGGCGCTCCATACCGAACTCGCTAGGGTATATGACGACGTTGAGAATGCGTCCATCAGCCGGAACAAAGGAGTTTGCTACGGCCATGATGTCGGTGGCCCGTATGTTATCCCAGTCCATGTTCACGGCAGCCAGACGTGCCGAGATGTCGCCCGTCGGGACTTCGTTGTCGTCACCGGCGAGCTCGGTCTGCTCCTCCAGCTCAGCCTCATCCTCTTCGTCGCTCGAGCTTTCGTCCGATGAAGACTCTAGTCCACCGTCTCGGATAGGGTCGAAGCCTTGCTGCTCCACCCTCTGCATCTCCTTCTTGACCGCCTTGTCTCGCTTCTTGTCGGCCGGGCGTACTAGCTCGGGCTCGTCTTCGGCTTCATCTTCGTCTTCGTCGTCTTTGTCGTCGCTATCGGCGTCGTATAACCGGTCAATGGCCTTTTTGCCAGCCTTCTTGTCCACCTTGCGGCCGTATTTGTCGACCGTGGCCTTGTTGTAGAAGTCGGGGTCGCTTTTTAATCGCGAGAATCGCGGATCAAGCTTGGTCTTGGTGTGCTTCTTCGATGGGAGTCTGAATTTGGGGTCGGTTTCGAAATTTGCGAATCGCGAGTCGTCTGTGGAAAGATTAGCGCAGTCCTCGGATGACGCGTGAAACACGACTTGCCCTTAGGCGCGCTGGCCTTGGCGCCCTTTACAGGTATCGTCTGTCGCTTAGGGAGAGGCATGGTGGGATGCGCGTGTTGGTGCAAGCAGTGGGGAGGCGCGCGCGGAATTGCAGCTGTGGAACTCGAACCTTTTCTGCCGGGCGGTGGCAGATCGGCGGCGAAAAGCGTGCATTGGTTACCGCCGCGGAGGTCATCGCACGCACGGTCAGGGATTCGGCAGCCCGATCTGGGGAAGCTTTAGCTGCGTCACCCTCGAGAGGGGAAATACATCACACGACTGTTCCGGAAGCCTCTCCGCTGTCTCAACAACTTCTCCGCCTTCTGAGGAAGCTGACATTGTACACGCATTTCAACATTCACGTCTAGCTGAATACATCCCAGATACATCACCATGTCTCAACTCTCCAGACTTCTCACGTAAGTTGACCGCTGATTCAGAGCTGTCTAGCTTCAGCTTGTATCTAGCGAGCTAGCTGGTGCTGACCCTAGCTTGCAGTCCTCGCAATATGACTTTGTTCACTCTGGCTTCGCTCGGCAGCGGTTACTTTGTTGTCAAGTCCAAGACACTCGCCGACAGGCAGAGAGCCCGGGTCGATGGAGACTACACCGTCACGGTCGACAGGTCAGGTACGATATGTCAATTGCATTGAGATGATGCAGCGTTGCTCCGAAACACACGATCAGTAAAACGTACATTGCGCTGACTACTGGCTATAGGTGGCGGCATCTGAGTGCGTCAGGAATGACCATCAAAAGAAGCAATGCAGTTTCTTTCTTTACACAAACAGCGTTCACTACATTTGCAGCGTTTCAAGCTCGGCGTCCTTCTTTACCACCTCGAATACCAACAAAGAACATAATGCGCATAGAAACGACACTCATTCCAACGCTTGTGGATGATGGACAAAGCGAAAATAACGAGAATAACCTACCAGTTCTGTTCGACACGTTGTATGCAATTGCAGTGCTTCCATGATGTCCCCGCCTTTTATACGACTTCTACTATGCTTTTTCCGAGCGCGCGACTCTAACAATGGCATGCGATGCGAAGAATAAGCCTGAAATACTCCGAAAAAGATCCTATGCGCCGAACATTAGTTTCAAGTTCTCTCGTACCCGTGTCGGGCGACCCGCATCCGTTGGTCATTACGATTGGCCCACCTACCCGATGCTAAATATAACCCACTCAGCCTCAATCGAGAATACCCTAAACACGACAACAGAGATGAAAATAGTATGACGTCCTTTCGTACCTTCGGAGCGCCAAAGATCCGTCACTGAGCATATCCACCTTCAATCTGTCAAATGTTAACCGCTTCCTTGTTGGGCCCACTGCTGGCTCAGCCTTTGCGGAAGTTGTTGTCAGCCGTCTTTCTGAATCCAGCCAATGAGGCCAGACTCCATCAGCATTGATCATGGGGTTTCTCGAATACGGAATCAGGACAGCCGTCCAGGCTTATGTCACCGCTTTTACTTATAGAAAGACTTTCCATCCGTGCGCCAGAATGGTGGAGCTGCGAATAGATATCGTAGGCCCTTCCGCCTGACGGGAATCTCACTCAACCACTCCTAAGTTCTCTTTGTGCAGCTTCATACACCTGCTGACGGTTATCCACTCTCACATCTACTCGTGCGATCACATATCGATGTCCTGCTAATATACTTACCACTCTTGATCCGAACGCGCAACACAATTGTCAACATGGGTTATCACGATGTCGCTGGGCATGAAAGACGGAAGCCTAGGCAAAAGAACGAGATGCCAGCACCATGTCAATCCAATATGTTGGCGGCAGCAAGTCATGTCCGCAGACTATTCGAGAGCAAGAAGTTCACTTATGCTGTCATGGGTGAGCTTGCTTTACTTTGCTTAGGCCATAGGTGTGAGGTACGGAATATCTTCATTGCGTACGACGACAAAGACTGCAATCGAATTAAGAAGAAGCTAGAGGGGGATCGGCGGTACGTAACATATACCTCCCTCAGAAATGACCGGCTGACAGCGACAGGATACAACTGCCAGAGGGCCTAAGTCCCTTGTCTCCTTCCAAGATACTAGTACAAACCGGACCTAGCTTCTTAGATACCGGATGTACAAATCCAGCGATAATAGAAGTGTCTCTAGTACCATCTGGTCAGTCAAACCTGAGCCCGTTGTGGCATTCTGCTAATCGTGCGCAGGCTCGTGTGAGACACCGCCCAGCGGGAACCTTGCGAATAATCTCGTACTATTGAGTCTCCGAGCCGATGGGGTGTTGAAAACATATTACGCGTTGAACATGCTATATCTCGTCAGAACACTGCTGCACTTCTGTCAGATTCGCAGTCTAGCCTGGCAACCACGGGAGGGTGTTTTGTTCCTATGCCAACTCTACAGGAGCCAAGTAGAGGCGATCCGCTGTTACTTGCAACCGAAAGTCGTTGAAGAGAACTTCTTGCGTACAGCTTTCCTCAACAAGCTTCCCGTTCAAGAGCAACGCAAATGCTACCAAACGTTGCTGGCGCAGGAGCCTCCATCACTGAAGACGTTAGCCCCTTCGCAACCGGACGTAACCCACCCTCGATCGCATTCCGCTTCTGGAGTTGCAAGGTCTCAGGGAATTGTGCGCGCCTCATTACCAGACTTTCTATGTCCACCGCAGTCACAGAATGTCAAGTCATCACATATGCATACGGCACAGACGACCTCGGAGCTTGTACAACCTACGCAGACATCTCCACAAACGACGTTTCCGTCAAAAGCATCAACATCCAGATATCGTGTCGTCAGTGCTCCAAATAGCAGACGCACCAGTCCTACAGACCCTCGGTTTGCGCCAACCCCACAGGCTCAGGCATCTAGTAATAAGCAGCTCAAGCTACAGATACCTACATCTTCCCAGCACCAACGCGCGTTCTCTCATTCGGTCACAAACATCGATCCAGTCGCGATGCATCAAGCAGGACAGCAGTGTTTAAAATCGCGACCTGTCTCTACAGGTACCCGCATATCCCAGCCTCCAGCAAAACATGCGCCCATGGTCACAAATCCCCCGATGCCCGGTACTAGTTCCAGACATCAGATTCCGCGCAAGACCCCTCCACAAAACTCAAGTGCCCCTGTGCCAGAGCAACGGTCGAGCAGACATCACGTAGTGAATCCTGATGGCAAAGTACAATCGTGCGACAAGTCGCAAGGAGAGACGCAAAAACTGCATCTTGTGGGATCCAGAGGGTTGTATCAATCACCGCCTACTTCACGCAAGCCATCAGCAGCCATCAACAAAACTCATACGGCATCGAATACTTCACTTGCAGCCTTCGAAGTCAACGGAGCGCCTCCACCCAACGACATCCTCGCGGAGCTCTCAGCAAACATCGATGCTGCGCTACAAGTGAGCAATCACCCATGCGCCTCTCCTCCACCGGCGACGATACAACCACAGGATATGAACAGACCCTTAGTGCCTCGCGCGCACTCTGCTCCATTCACTACATTGCCAGCAAGTCTTTCAATCGGCAACGAATCTCATCGTCACTCCGCCACACCACAGACTTCCGTCCCAACCGGTTCCATAACGCGTACAAACGCATTGAGATACTCACAACAACAACCTTCAGCACCCAGTCTTGCGTCGATCATCAGCGACGGGCTTGCATCACCGACTCTCACACCTGCACCTTTGTCATTTTACAAAGCATATCAGCCAAACTCTGCGCCTGCATCGCCACCGAATTTGGACATGTCACCGCTGGATAGCGCGTGTGCTGAATACAATTCTCAGTTCGCCAACTTCGGGCAGGTGAAGGATGTAGATGGTATGGGACATTACTTTGCTACGCATAACCATACTGGCACGCATGCCGTTCGACCTGTGAGCAAGAGTTTCGACTCGAGCCAGCTGGCCATGGAGTACCGGGCGGCATTGCCGGAATTTGAGGATGGGTATGGAGGCAGATAGAAGAGTGATCGAAACATTCAGAATTATTTTCCGGCACGATACTGCCCAGTGATACCACAGAGGGGGGTATATGCCATATCAAACAACATTTATGATCACATTCCTGCGCCTCTATGCACGTGACGAGAACCTTATTTACAATGGTACATCCTCCATCATCTGCATAGCGCCTTCTCTTCCAACTGTAATAATAACATCACCCAGCGTCTTCGTCGAGAAGCCCGCTTCCGAGTATCGGAAGTAGTAGTCCCATTTCCTCTTGAAAATCTCCGCACCTTCATCGTCCATTCCTTCCTTGGCCTTCTCCTTGATAAGCTGCGGCTTGATCTTGCCCTCCCAGTTGTCCAAAAACTCTTCTCGCCATAACCGCAGCGCCTTCGCGTAGTGGGGGCCGATGTTTTCTATGCTGTCGACGACGAGCGAGCCGCCTGAAGCGGTTTGTATACTGGCCACGAGCTCGGAAACGGCGGGCAGATGACCACCGGGGAAAATGTATCGGCGGATGAAGTCGTCAGATTTGGCGTACGCTTCGTAGCGCGCATCGGGCATCGTTATGCATTGGAAGCATGCTACACCGCCCTCCTTCTTGAGAAGCTTGTCTATGCACTTGAAGTATGTGACCAGATATTCCTTGCCCACAGCTTCTAGCATCTCAATTGAGACGGCCTTGTCGAAGGGTCCTGTTTCCGGCACCTCCAGACTGCGGTAATCGCAGAGAAGCACTGTGATCTTGTCCGACATACCAGCTTCTCGTATCCGATCTTCTGCCAGCTCTTTTTGCTCAATCGAGAGGGTGAGGGATGTGACCCTGCAGCCTGTCCGTTGTACAGCACGCATGGCGAAGCTGCCCCATCCTGTGCCAATCTCCAAAACGTGGTCTGTCCCCTTGATGTGTGTGTTGTCGATGAAGCGATCGAGCTTTCGCATTTGTGCGTCGTAGAGGCTTTCGCTTGCGGATTTCGGGTTCGATTTCGGTAGCCATATCGGGCACGAGTAAGTCATGTCTTGGGAGAGGAATGCGGCGAACATTTCGTTGGAGATGTCGTAATGTGCGGAGATGTTGAGGCGCGCGTTTTTGAGGTTGTTGCTGCCTCGTACCAAGCCGGCGAGGCCAGAGGAAATTGCGGAGGTGAAAGTTGAGCCATTGGAGAGGTAATTGCGGTTCAGGATGAAGAGCTATAAATGTAAGCTGAATGCGTGTGACCAAGCTCAGTCCATGCAGCAGCTTACCTCGAAGAATTTGGTTAGGTCTGGAGTTGTGAATTCTCCCAGCATGTAGCTTTCTGCGAAACCCTGGCACCTATCAGCGCGAGCTCTTTCGGATGGTTATGAGTGTTTTGGGGCGCACCATGTCTGCAAACAGTGCCAATCGCACCCAGAACTTCTCGTCGAGCACGTTGAGGAAAGCGATTGGGAGTCCTTCTTTATCAGATCCAAATGCCGCAGTAGCCTTGCTCGAGCCGCCCTCAAACAACACCAGCTTGCCATGCTTTAGGTTCTGAAATTGCGAAAGAGTGCCATTTTTGCATAGATTCACCAGTGGTCCCCAGGCTTGCGATGTGACTGGACTAAGTAGTGAAGACACGGCTCCCGTCACAGAGCTTATAATCGCCATAATTCAAGATGTGTGCGATTCGCGCAAGCCTTGAAGGTTCAATTGGAGGGTCCTCGAGCGCAAAGTAGGGGTACTGGACAGTTCCTAGTTGAGAGAAGCGTGGCTTCAACGCGATTCGCAGGATGAGGGTGTCTCAAACGGACTGAGCTTGGTCACACGATAGGAAGCTGCAGAGTGGGCTGGCGGTGGAGGGAAATTAATGCGTCAATCGTCCAGAAGCAATGCGACAATGGTATCGTGAACGCGCCTGGAAGCAAGACTGAGAAGAAAGTCGAGTAACGGTAGCTGTTCGGCTAGTACATGGCGCCAGAGTGCATTTGAGAGTCCAGGTAGCTCGCCGTCATATCGCCGGAACGGCCGAAAGCCGACACGGTGCGTCCGGTTGCGCCGTTTCGAAGCCATGCGTGTTGCATTCTGTCTGAGGTGCAGTATCGGGCGAGGAAACCTTGCCAATTCGAGTGATCTATGACGCCGTCGATCCGCCTAAAAATCGCGAACGGCGTAAGATCAATGTAATCCTTCCATGTTCGCGGAGTTCGAGGCCATCCGAATGGCGTCCGGTGCAATACGCCGTCGTATTCATATCCGTTCCTGGCGTCTGGCTGCTAGTACGTGTGCTCAGGTAATGGTGGGATAAAACGTTGGTGGGTGAAGACAGCCGCGGTGCAGGGTCCATAGAAATGTTCCGCCGGCATGCGTGAGAGGGGCAAGTTATGCAGGGGCATAACTCATCACGCGTCTCAGCCTTGCAATCGCAGGTCTACTTCGAGTCAAGGCAGCCAGCGATAACAAATAGTATGTATATTCTGGAGCTCTCCATGAGCGCTGCGGGCCTTAGAAGTCTGTATGGTAGGTAGCATCTGACCGATCGGTGAATCTACAGCCACGGCGGCCGCGGGCTCCGGGCTGCACTAGAAGGGACCTGGAAGGCGTAAACTTGGCGACGGGCAGACTGTGGTGATGTCCAGAGTTGAGTAAAGGAGGGAGGATGGATGGGGAGCTCATCATATCAAGCCAAGACCGTGTGCTTGCCTGCGGTTCCGTCGTCATTGTGAGCTCGTGAGCACCCCGTTCAAAGATGATCCGTGCTCCGCGGAGACACGCTACGGCGCGTCGACGCGTGCTCCGTAAACCACCTTTCACATGCTGCACTCTGGCATACTTCCATGCAATCGAATTAGGATATCGCTGAACACTCGAGAGAGTACTTTAAGTTCACCATACACACAATCGCCGATATCAACAAGCCATCAACATGCTGTCGATTCAATCCTCCAAACCTCAAAAATGCACACCAAATCTGCTCCCCGCGCGGATAAACCACAATGGACCCATCAACGACGCAGAACGATACTGGAAGCCTGAAACAGATGACAAAGGTAGCTCTCAAACCCAACATTGGTATGGATACCAGACCTAACGTCCATCTAGGAAAGCGACACGCATACTTCCGCGGTCGACACCTCCACGGCACGACGCTACCTCTCCCTCAAAACTACACCGGCGCTATCCTGCATGTGACCGATAAGCAAGTACCGCAAACTCGAACGCAACCACAACAGCCTGCAGATGAGGACGACGAAGACGCTGAGGTGGAAGAGAGCATGCCCGTGGAAGTCAAGATAGCGGAACAAGTCGGAGAGTTCGACGAGGTCATAATATGGGGTCATGGTGGCGAGGTGGATGGAAGTGGAGATGCCTTCGTTAGAGGAATGAACGAATGGGTCGGGTTTGCAGAGAGCATGCATGTTGACGAGGAAGAAGAAGATGGGGATACAAAACTGGAGAAAAAGAGCGCCTAGGACGATGTCTTGGAGTTGTAAAGGTCATATCGAATTGGGAAGATAGCATGGTAGGATGGCGTTGGATAAAGATACCCACAATGCCAGAAGGTTCAGGTCGAATTTGCTCACACGTTCGCCTCAGGTCCCCGTGAGATCCGAAGCAGTCTTCCCAGCCTACGCGCCTGGACGATCCCCATAACTGGCTCCCCAATTCGCCCAACGAAGTTCTGCATCGCCTCGCAACCAAACCTAGCCATGCTTTGAACCGCAAACGCATCATTCACGTATCTTGTCCACAGATACATGCACAGCAACATCCCACATGACAAAGACATCATGCAGCGACCTGATGTCCCGCAACGTCGCCGGCGCATTGACGTCAGCCGCATTCGCAATCTCTTCACGTCGCCTGTCCGATATCCAGAAACGAAGCCGGCCCATGTGCGGTCTTGCGTATTTGTTCCACATCTTGTTGATCCCCTCGGCCAGTACATTGAGCCTTTGCTTCTCTTCGATCGGGTTGGTATTGGCGCTGGGTTGCAAGTGTACGTTGATATAGTTGGTCCAGACGCGCTGGTATCCGAGCGTCATGTACTGTGTGTCTGAGTCCGTGTGGCCACCCCCGGTAGCCTTCTAGGCGAGATGGAAGGTTACTAGGACTAGGAATGGAGTCGTGCCGAAGAGGCGTGCGTGGAGGGCCGTGAGTGCATGGGAAAGCTCTCGCTTTTGGTATCTGCTGAGGAAGTGGATGTGGTGGATTTCGTAGTGTGGCATTGCGGAGTCTGGTTCGCGATGATACGTAGGGGTAATCGTCGCAACGGTCGAGAGATAAGAAGGCGGCACGGGGCTGATGTGCTAGTAAAGCAAGGAGGGTGCGACGCTTAGGTGACTGGAATTGCGCGCGTTTGGGACGATGGTGAGGTTAGGTACCCATAGGTGAAATGCTGTTATCCAGTTTGTTGATGACGGAAATCTGATGGATAAAGTTTTGCTCAGACCTCTATACCAGACTTGGTTCCTGTTGTTCGATACCACCATTGCAGTCACCATGGTGTTGTAGTCACTGCCCATGCTGCTCACCCACGCCTTCCAACCTCTAGCCTTGTCACAGCCTGTACACCACCAAATCAACCCATGTTCATCTCACCAACAAGTGCCCTAAGATTCGAGTAGTGAGTTTGCCAGAATCCCGATTGGGTCCTCTTATCCTTTTTGTCAGGTCAGGGTTCTTGTCGGTTCGGCTCAATGCGACCCGCTCCCACAGCGATTAACCGCGCGGCGGACTCACATCTGGGTTCAAAACATCCCACGTGCTCGCCACAACGTTGCGCAAACCTAACGATGGGCCGACAGAACGACTGTGGGTCAGGTACAGGCCGGCACATCATTTTTCGGTACTTGACGGGCGGGAACGGTCGATCTTAGGATTTATAGCAAGGGAGGGGTGAAGTAGAGCCGAATGCATGGGACTCTCATTTTACACATGGTAGATGGTATCGTAAACTTCCACTGAATCATAGCCCTCCGCAAGAGTATGCGACGCAATGTAAATTTGCATTCATTTGCATCCTTAGTACAACGTGCCGCAACCTCATAATTTCGACTCCCCATCACCTTTCATACCAGTGTCTGAGAAATCCACGAAGCTCTCCTCGCCGCTGAAATGCCTGTCATCATCACTCGTTAGCCACTTGCCGTGACGTAAGGTTACGGGGCTATCGGGAGGTGCTCGTCAATTGGGGTGTGTGGGAGCTGAATGTTGAGAAGCGTCGATGCGATACCCCAACCGTGTGTTGTAGGTTCTGACCTTGGCCAGTCTTTCCTGTGATAGGGAAAGAACCTGGATGTTATAAGGACGCAGCACGAGATAGAACGACAAAGAAACAGCATTGCACTTACCAGCCTCTCTCCGCTCCACCTGAGAGGAAGGATGTTTCGGAGTTCAGTTCGCAAGTCCAGTTTCCCGCGACGCCCTTCTCTGGATCGGCTGATCTTCTTACGTACTTTGACAAACCAGCAGTGAAGCACTGGAAATCATCTTCATCAGGGTTTTCTGGCATCTGTCCAGTGAGTACCCGACCGGCTGCTATCATAGTCGCGGCATGAGTGCATAGCAAGACAGTCTTTGGCTGTTCGGGGTCGTTGTCTAGAGTTGTGACAATGTGATCAAGTGCGTTCCTGACACGCTCATGGAGCTCAACGATCATCTCGCCGTTGGACCCTGGCATATGTACAGATGCATACTCATCGTCAAGGTTCTGGAAGTGAGGTGTCAGGAGCTTGAGGTGCGGCGGAGTAGGATGTTCGAAATGTGCGCGTCCAAAGAACTCGCTATTACGCACTCGTCAGCACAGTACCTACCTCTGTGTCACTCAGTATGCACGAACCCAATACCGCGATCGATCCGTATCCTTCCTTTTGCCTTGCCCTCCTTGAATAGCTTGTCACTAAACGGCTTGAGCGTCTGCAGACACCTGTAGAAGGGGCTAGAATAGATTCTGTCCACTGGCGGTTCGATCTTGCTCAGGTACTCGGCTAACTCCTTACTCTGCTCCACCCCTTTGGACGTAAGAGGCGGATCAGTGGGGATTCCGGTCGGGGTCGCCATGGACGCGGTGTAGATACCCGTTTGGGGATCTACGGACCAGTTGGCGCGAAACTAGATACCCCGGAGGACACGTTAGAAGAATGCGATGCTAGGGGAAGGATCTGCATGTGCGAGTGTGAAGGGTGGCGTTTCATGTGATACACGCGAAGGTGTAGGCAAGCGAGATGTTTGCGGAGGTGATGCAAGGACGGAGATGGCTCAGAAGTAGCTGCCTGAAACGGAAGAGTTCCCTCGACTACCTAGGTACAGTGTAAAAGCATCGGAGGGCGTGAAGTGCGGTGACGGAGGTTAGCTTAATACGTACCGCGTGCCGGACGATGTAGATGACCTCTATCATGGTTCCGTTGTCTTGTTACCCCGAGAGAGTTTGTGTACCGTAGATGTTTATCTGATCGTGCGCTGTGCTTGCCGTTGGGAGTACGAGGTGGTTCTGTAATCAAGGGGGTAGGTGCTCGCCAGTTACCTCGGTAACTTTACCTTTTCGGGACGCTTTTGGAGGTCTCAACGTTGGCAATGAGAAACTTGGTGAGTGCAAATCGAGAGACTTTACAAATGCTGCAGGAATTTGACTGAATCTAGCGGCTACCATCTAGGTTTTGTAGTACTACTGCACGTTTGAGAGTCGCATGGAGATTCGCAATACTGCTTCCGCGCAACAAACCTCAAGGGCTCGTCATTCCCAGGTAAACAACTATCCGTCAACCTAGACAATCACCCAGCACGTGCCGCAACTTCTCGCAAACTCAGCAAAGGCCATCGATATCGAGATTTCCGGCGTCCGACAATGAGCCACTCACGCAGCATTTCTATCATCGGTCAGGCCCCCACGCTCGAGCCGTGCCTAAGCGCTTCCAGCATTGACATGCGTCTACGCGAACTTCACATGCGCATGCACATGCGACAGAACTGCAGGACCTCGTACTTTTGCAGTCGTAGCTCAGGAACGAGCCGGCATCCAAACAATGCGCACCCTATGTCGCTACTCCTTACGGTATGCGCAAGCGCAGCGCAGGGGCACTTTGCATGTGCGTGTCGCTCGTTGGTGGTATGCTGATGCGCAAGCCACGTCAATGCAACATTGGAACGGTTGTAACGTGTTTTGGCCGGGGTGTTTGGAATAGACTCGAATCCTGCAGGAATACGAAGGACCTGGCGGACGGAACACCGCTATGGTGAACGATAGTAGGTAGTGACGGGTTGGTTCTTATCCTTGCTGTTCATCTGCGCTTCCGAATATCTCCACAGTACAGCTGGCTTCCGCGTTCACATGCTGTTTATACCCGCGACTAGCGGGATGTTTCCTGGGGCCAGAAGCGCTGTCACGATAGCGGCAAAGAAAGCGATGATTGTGGTACATGGACTAAAGTCCTTCCCAGGTGACCAGGTTACGCCTGGGCTGGGTTACAGGTGTCTGGGTATCATGTAGCCTGCTTGTAGAGGGTGTGCGAGGTGGATGCACCATCGCAAAGCTGCATCGAAATGAAACCGGAAAGATTCTCGCACTTGTGTAGTCGAGCTGTGGCAGTCGGTCACATCCGGTCGTGGTGATCCAGTTCTTCGGCCGCTATCAGCGACAGCATCCGATCGATCGCCTTCCTGTGTTTGCCTGAGCAAGCAAGCACCTGCCTTCTTGAATCGCATTCGAAACCCTAGAGGGCTTGATCCTGGCGACGATGCTGCAAGCCATCGGTGATCACCAGACGGATACAATGGTTTATTACCGCAGTGCCATCCAAGCTCTGCCTTGAAACGTCCAAGGGTAGCAACAATGTAGCGCTGGCTTGACTCTCGGAGCAAATACGTCGAGAGCCTGGGGATAATCAGCGTAAAGTTCGACTACTGGACAAAACTAGCGGCAATCCGTCTCCATCAGGTTGGATTCCAGGGTTCATTTGGTAAGAACGCGTCTGTGCGAGCAGCTGGTACGCTTCCAAGCTTCTGCCAGAAGGATAGAACTCCGGCCAGTCCCGACGTGCCGTAGAGACACCGCTTGTCGGGACCGGGACGGGATCCTTGAAACTTACATGTATTGAATGTTCATGCGTACTGTCCAAGAAACGTATGTGAATAAACTCCACAGTCATAGAAAGGTATTGCAGCGTACATTTAGGTTTCTAAGGGTGCTGGAACTGGATCTCACAGCTATCTAGGTAACCAGTGACGCACTGTCGTAGTCAAGATCAAAGCCCCGGACTCCATCATGAGACAGCTGGGATTCGAGATGACTTCCTCCACAATTCAGGAAGTGGTCGCGTCACTGCTGCCCAAGAATCTGACAGCCGCCGGCCCAAGCGTTGCAATCACATAGCACTGACGGCGCAACGAAGACGGGATGGCAGTGAAGTACCAGACCGAATTGAGCAAGACCGGGCCAGACGCCATCATAGCTAAGTAATTAGTACATGGCACATGCTCTCAGTTTTCTCGGCGTGCATCAGTGGGAGGGGTGCTACATGTCAGGGGTCATGTTGGTATCGTGCAAAGATCGAAAGATGCCGTAGACCGATGTAACGCAGCAGTTGTTCGTGGCCGGGCGGCCCCGAAGGATAAGTGCGCAGACTTTGTAGCAGTTGCGCATGCACTGTTGAGTGTAGGATTTTTCTTGCGCGGCCAATCAACACCAAGCCTGCGCGAATTAATGAACGGCTCAACGCTAAGCCCTGCAGCTGCAGGCAGACGAAGCTAAAGCGTTTCTAGAAGATCGTGGTGGCATCCTGTAGCGTTTCCGTTACTGACAGAATCAAGGTCCATGGAGCTGGTGGTTGATGTCATTCAATGCCTATGCGCCATCATGGCGCTGCATGTCAGTGTTCCTTCGTCTGCTTTCACGTGTTACCATTGATTGGGTAGCCAATTCTCACGTGTGTGGTCTATTGGCTATCGCTTCGTCACATGCGCGTCCTGCTAGTCTGAAGGGCGGCTGTGACAGTGCGCATAGAAGACGCATGGATGGCTGATCTCGAGTTGCAGCATGATCGACGCCCGGATGCATGTATGTGGGGGCGTCTCTCATACCTTAACAGCTTCTTGAACCCACTACGGCCAATTGACCCACATCTAGTAAACACGAGGCTATAATGAACACAGATCCAGTGCGGAGTGGTAGCTTCGAGATGTCGCCACAAAAGCAAACATCCCGCACGGGTATCTAGAGAATTGACGTGGGATGAACTGGGCGATGTTATGCACTTCGCAAAGTGTTCGCCGATCATCCTCATAGACCCCATGCCGTTGATGCCGATGGTTTCGTTGCAGCTTACTATCGGAGACAGCCAGGTTCCGATAATAGGCATCATGGCAGCCGCTACACAGTATTCGCAGAACAAGGAAGAAGCAAATAGACAGCCACGCAGGAGTCGCCTTGTGAGGTGGGCATCTGACTGGTGCGCCACACCAAATCATGCCAATGTAGTGATCACGGTGGTGGAATAGTAGCTGATAGCAACGGGGATGGGAGTGGTCGATGGGGATTGAGAGCAGACGGATGAGCGACGTAACAGAAGAATTAAAGACTAAATTATATGCCGTATTAAGAGCGATCGGTCTTGGGGCGCGATTGTAATACCAATCGACTATTGGGGATTCCAAACGTCGACGAAAATACGCGCACTATTTTTGCATGGTGCTGTGTAAAGGATATTCATCAGCGCCCGCCGCGTGTTGACGCGTTGAAGTCTTCCCAGTCTTCCCTAGCTTTTTCTCGGTGACAAAGACACGCAACACGATGAGATACCTGACAATTAAGAAGATGATAATCGCGGCGACCAGGATGCCCACTATGTATGCTCCGACTAGCCCAGAAGAATTCTTCTGAAGGTCAAGGAAGGGGTACACATAGAAGCCTTGGGTGGCATGCGTGAGATAGGCCAAGCCAAGATAAAGAGCCAACAGGAGGATAATTGGAATCAGGTCGAGCCAGGGGAGTCGCTCAGTTCGGGGGATAACTATCTCGAAAAGGGCGTACGCCGAGTTGAGAGCATGCTGTGACGTGTTTGACCAGAGAGCGAAAGTGGTGGGGAATTGACCCGCAAGAAGTGTCCAGTAGACAACTGTTGTACGTTAGTTCAGCGTGCCCAGACAATGGATGCTGCAAGCTCCCCAAACATGATGTTGCAAGGAACACGAGATTGCCTCGAGGTGCTTCGGCGCGACTATGGCAAAACGTGTTATGTAAGTTGACTTACTGGTCACTATCCACGGATAGACTACAATGGTAGAGTAAAATATGCTGTGCGCCACCTGTAGCGCTTTGGGCCATCGTGCCAATAATGAAGTTCCAGTAAACCAGTAACTGCCGGTATGCACAGCGGCAAAGGCATAGTAAAAGGCGAGACCCCAATACGTCAGAACCGTGAAGAAGGAGAAGGATTGCTGCGAAGCGTCGGACCTGCCGTGGGTACCATTCCAGCCAAAGATGAAAAAGAGCGTGGTAAATGCGTAAATGGCCAATAGCGCGCGAATAGCGAAGAGGGCGGCTGGTGGGAGAATCCACGAGGTTACAAACCGCGTGGGATCAAAAAGGCCGGCGTACGGTGCCGTCATTCGCTGACCAATAGCCATGCTGGGGTTGTTGATTGGGATCCTTGTCGAGTGCCACCAGACTGGTTGTCGTGTCCTCGGAACGTTTCCGACGCGGTGGAATCTGGGTCGTGGGTAGTGCGCGATAGATGACGCGAGATAATTCGCGATGGAGATGATGCGACGTGGTGTCGCGAGACGGCTGCAAAACTCGTTCACCCCCAATTTCCGAGGCTGAAGCTGAAAAGGGCAGTCACCGAGCTGAGGGAAACGCGCTAGCAATCGGCGCTATGTCGTGTTCGGACTAGCACCGGTCGCCGAAAGAACTGACAGGATCGGCCGCGGCTTCGTAACATTACCGCTCTATCCCGGTCTACCATCACGTCTGTGGGCCCGTCCGCTTCAGACTCCCACGCTTGTAACCCCGGCAGCAGAGGCGAGGCACACTCCCACTTACACCCTTACGCTCCCTACGCAGGGTGGCCAGGATGAGGCCTGCAGCGCGCTTGGGCACAGGTGGCTTGCTCGTCCCTCTGCCACTGCCTTCTTCTTTAAGACTACGGGATGCCATCTGTTTGGAATGATACTACTCAGGATGATCACCCAACTGAAAAGCCATCTTCCCAACCCGTTCAGTATCCATCACTATTCGCCCGCTTTGCTACGTATCAAACATCACCATGAGTGACAACAACAGGATATCCGTACGTCTGCATCTATCACCTCCTAAGCACTCCGCTAACGGCTCATAACAGAAGGCACAGAATCTTGCTAGGATCAGGGACAACCAACGTGAGTAGGTTCCTTGCACGACGACTCATCGTCAGCTGTCTGCTGTCCAACCATGAAGAACGGCGATAGCTTGCAGCCTGCAAAACATCCAGACGTCTCTGTGTAAGCATCCGATTTACCGAGGATGTTCGCTAACGGTACTCTTTTCAGGCCGATCACGCGCTCGCCGGAAGGAGTATCTGCATGAGCTCGAGGCCAAACTGCGCAGCTATGAACAGATAGGCATCGAGGCCTCTTCGGAAATCCAGTATGCTGCCAGGAAAGTACTAGAAGAGAACCGAAAACTCAGGTCGCTTCTTCATGGAAGAGGAGTCTCTGAAGCGGAGATTGTCGCTGCACTTGAATCGACGTCCGATCGACACTACAAGCACACCTCTGCCGCCACCAGACTGCACGCCATGCTTGAGTCAAGGGTCAATACCAACACGGCCTCTTCGACCAGTTCGCCTATACCTTCATATACCAGAGCCGATTCGTTATCTCAACACGTCCCATCAGTGCCGCATGCTACTATCTCATCTGCACGACCGACAACACTCAGTTGCAACGATTCGCCCAGTCCAAGATCCGTGGTATCAAGTATGGGCACACCACCACCAGCTTCATATCCAGCGATGCACTATACTACTCCAATGACTCCATCAGCTGTTCAGATCAAGTCAGAGCATGTTCAGTACGACTACCCTTACGAGCAGACATATAGTAGCGCTTGGGCCTACTCGAGCGACTGCAACTACACTGCAGAACCGACCTCATATCACAACAACACCTCATCATGTGTTGACGCTGCCAATATCATCCGCACAATGCGATCTGGTGTTGGCCCTGAGCCGGAAGTCGATCTCGGATGCCTCACATCAGACCGTCATTACTACGTCGACAACGCTACAGTATTCAACATGATGGATCGATATTCTCAAAATCATGCGACTATATGAGACGAGACGGTGGTCAGTTTGCGGATGCGAGTGGGAGGCGCTCCGTCATCACCTACCTGGCCGATAGCGAGCGGAGCTATCGGAGACCAGTGGCGCCGCTTGTTGCGTACGACACTACGGTGGCCCAAGCCCATATTGACGACTGGAAAGGTGCCTGTTGTGCTCATAATAGTCTCTTCAGTAGTATGTCGAGTCGAGACAATCTCTGGGAGGGTCTGAACAATGCATTGTGGCAAGGAAAAACTTTCGCAGACCCCTATCGAGACCCTGCCACCGATACGTGTCAGTCCACTTCACTCTTTCGCCCAGCACTACGAACGCCATGAAAGAAATCAACCGCTAGCACGAAAGCGATGCCGAAACTTCAACTCTTTTCTTTGTCGACAGCCGGCGCATGACCTCTCGCCTTGCTCAGTCTATGTTCGTATGATACATTTCAGATACTCCATTCGACGCCAGCACGCCAGCACCAAGCCTAGAGGACTTGGAAATGATCCACTGAAGTTTGTAAATAACGTGTACAAATTACTATTGTAGCCTCTATCGGCGAATATGATGATTTCATCATCGCATTCCCTCCATATTCGTCACTGATGAAACCAGTCTCGTATCTTTTTATTCTCTAGATAGGCCGTGTGCACCTAGTCGTCTTCTCATGTTGGCACGGTTTTCTCTAGTTACTGTCTTGCTGGTGGAAGACGGCTAAGTATCTCCCTTTGTTCAGGCAGCTAACATAGCATGGGTGATGTTGGCAAACCCGGCATGTTCTTCTTGTCCTCTGTAGACAAAGGGTCATTCTTCAAAGAACACATACACAGCATATATCCGACGCGACATCTGTATGGGTCAAAGTTTCAATCACATATCCATGAATTTTATTCTTGTCTGACACTTCACATCCATCGGTATCGAGGTTCCATCAAGATGTCTCCAAAACGGAAGAAGGCAGGACATGGTGACGACCCACCCAAGGCGAAGAAGACCAGATCAGAGGATACTCCTGACGACGATACAACCAAGACTGATGTCAACTGGTTCATACCAAAAGAAAAGGGCAAGAACATCTACAAAGAGAAATGCGCAGCCGAGTATGCCCAGATTCTCTATGAGAAAGCGCGAGAAGAGATAAGTCCGCAACAAGCACCTGTGTTAGATCCGCAATTCCGGACGCCAGTATTCCAAAAGAATGGCAAAGATCTGCGAGCGGGAGACAAGTACAGGCCCAGCGCGTCTTTGCGCAACCTGTTCAACGATATCAAGAGTAGAAGCATTGCTAAGGAGGAGGGCCATAGCATCGCTCATTTCCAGCAGCAGTTTGGCGACGACGCAAACGTTGCAATAGTGCTCTCAAGAGCGGAGAACAACGCTACTGTTGTTCTAAATGAAGACCAACGTTTGGAAGTGTAAGTGTAGATAGGTGGCTCGTTGTCTCCAAGCTGATTGGATTTAGGACTGTGAACGATGTAACTGCACATGTAGATTTTATCAGACGAAACTCATCAGAGGATGGCAGCCCTATCGGGTACTTTATTCAACTCCCTCTCAATACGTCAGTCACAGTAAACGGAACTACATACACCAACAGCGACGACTCATCGTCCATGCCTTTTTACATTGGGCCGCTCGAAGGGTATGCGATCATTGAACTACTGTCGCAACCAGCGTTTTTCTTCAGAACTGCAGCAAGCTTAAAAGACACTTTCTCACACAGGGCGGTACCTCAAGAAGAGCTCGATCGTCGCGATGGAAATGGGGATGTTGCTTTGGGAAATACGAGGGTGAGATGGAGGCCTATTGGAGCTCCACCACCGCCAGCGGGATTGGGAAACCCGGGCATCGCAGAAGAGGTAGAAGAGGAGTCAGAGGATGACTTCATCGACACATTCACCGATGAAGGAGAGCCGATCAAAGATCTTGATGCGTATATGCGAGCTCAGCTGTTGTCTCATCAACAAAGTCGATATCGCGAGCTCGTTCCCAGAGTTCTTGCTTCGGTGAACTATCGACAGCAAGAAGCTACCGGATTCAGTTACCAGCACGAAGGACAGACTTTCAGACCCGGAAGGACGCTGTTGCAACCAATCGAGGTGGATGGGAACCATCTATTGCTCGCTGCTCGAATACACGCCGACAAGCACATCACACTCGAAGTCCTAGATCCAATGACGTGGCGATCAACGCTGTCTAGTCGCAAAGCTATCGATGAACACATCAGGGAGACGTTGCGAAACTCCACATGGTGGCGGCATGTCTTTGACTCGTTAGATCAAATGGAAGAAAACCTGCCCGAGGCCACTATGTGGGTACCGGCTACTCAGATCACGACAGGCGATGGCAGCCTTACGTACACCGTCTTGAACGCGTGGGCGCTGGCGATGGGCCTCGCGCCGAACCCGTCGTTCACACCCAGCGCTCATGGTCACGAATCGTTCTTCATCCGGGCCCAACAAATCTTCGATCTGGCCCTTCAAGACACGTTGAATTGGAGGGTATTGCTCGCCTTTTTCCGCTGCACCGGATTCGTTAAGCCCAGCGAGGGCAGCGAGAATGATGAAGAGGCAAATCTCCCGCATCTATCAAGGCGATTTGATCTTTGTAATCGCTCCTTCCAGAAGCTGATCGCTCGCCAAACGGCAGCAGACGCCGCCGCTGAGGGCAAGAAGATCGATATGGAGCTGTTCACTTTGGGACTCGAGCATGGGATGCGCCATGATGTAGCCTTCGCTGCCGATTCACTAAGCGAGCTCGAACGGACCAACCTCACTTCCATCGTCCGTGATGGCCAATGGAACTTCGCTGACACAGAGAAGAAGCTGAAAAAGCGTCTGGACGAACACAAAGAGCAGAAAATGTCGGATGTGTCGTTGCTAAAACCAACACCACCACCACCACCACCTCCTCCACATAAATCGACTCCAGATACCGAGGAGATTCCGGCCGCCTTTGATCCTTGCAAGCATCTTCACGAGCAGATCAAATTGCTCGAAGAACAGGGGAAGATTGAACCAAAAGTCGGAAGTGAAATCGACGAAGCATTGCCATCCAGGTGGAGTCAAGCTGTCTTTGCATATATCGAGCCCGTTGCACGAGCTATCAACCAATTGCTCTCACCTGAGCTGCCTAAGCGGGGCTTCACGGTGGCAGACCTGAATGGTAGTAGCAGATACGCAGATGATTCTGGCGTCTTGGACACAGTGGTTATGATAGTCTGCCAACTGCAAGAACATGTCATACTGGTAGTCTTGCAGCATGAGGACACATCCAAAGAAGCTCCTGATGTATCATGCGTTATGGACTCCGCACCATGGATTGCCACGGCGAAGGAGCGCATCCAAATCCACGACCTACTGATTGAGGCGGGGATGTTAGCAGTTGACCCTACTGCAGACAAAGTTAAAAGTTTCATCGGGCCAGTACTACAATGGATGCCGGGACCTCAGCAAGCACAAGTAAAAGAAGCTGGGTATTTCGCAATCATGAGTGCATGGGCTGTACTACTCGGTCTACCCATCAATCCCGAATTCAGCATAGGCGCAAATTTCTACGACAGCGCACTTCCTCTGCTCCAGGCAGTAAAAACAGCTCATGCAGACTGGAAGCTTATCTGGGCGTTCTTGCGTTGTGTGGGTTATACACAGTCCGAGCAGCCGCCTGCGATGCAGCGTCGTTTCAAAGCGACAAGGCCTGCTCGTGGCCCCCGTATCACCAGAGGCAACAGAAAGACAAAGCGTTCGATTGAGACTCAGGCTTGCCGTGACATCAATTATTCGCATTTTCCAGTGAACGCGGGTGTAGCGCATACTGAAGCCTTCCCATGGGACGACTATGACAAGCCGGATAGGGCAACTCGTATACCCGAGATGATCAAGTCTGGACAGTATCCAGAATCTCTGCGTTCTAAAGCAGATCATACCAAAAAAGATCCCCCTCCTGTTCACAAGGAGTCCCCATGCGCTCAGTTCCATCGCAAACTCAAGGCAATATTAGAGGATGAAAAGATCAAAACTGAGCTGCAAGACTTCCGGCATACTCAGAAACCCACTAGTAAGTTTGGTGTATGGCTAGAGGATTGGGAAGCATCACATGCTATTGCTTCAGTCACGTTCGCAATCACATCGAGTCAAGATGATTCGCTTGGGTTTGGTTTCATTGCCCAGACACACCTCCACAGTATCAGAAACACGGTCAAAATTGATGTTATGCGGACGCCACGCCCTGGAAGACCACTGATTACGCCGTTACTCATCGAAAACCATATCGTATTACTGGTGATCCAGCTTGATGATAATGATAGCAAGCCTTCGATCTCCGTACTGGACTCAAAAGCATACCACATGACAGCAAAAAGTCGTGCAGAATTACACAGATGGGCGTGGAGATTGGTGATCATGTCGAAATGGAATCAGGGAGTATTTCCTATATCCGAAATGAAACTTCACAGACCTGTACACGCGACCTGGGTGCCAGTATCACAGCAGCCTAGCGACAACGAGTGTGGCTACTACACCATCTTGAATGGCTGGTCCCTCGCGCTTGGTCTGACACCAGATCCTACGGCCAACGTTGAATGGACAGATCAATTCCACAGCGACTTACAGGACGTGGTTCATCTTGCTCGCGTTGGACGGGCAGATTGGAGCTTGATCTACAATTTTCTTAGATGTTACAACTTCGTCCTAGATGGAGAGGTACCTCCTGATCGCCGTTTCGCCCAAACCACAGCGCTCTTGAAGGAAACGGATGTTGGAGAAGTACAAGAAAACATCGTCAGCATCGAGGACGTCCAATCCGCTGACCCCAATACCAACACTCCGGATTTGAGCCAGATGAGACAAGCCAATAGATTAGCGTTACTCCCAGGAAGGCGACACGGCCTCAGCGCAGCATTTCCGTCCGATAAGTGGAGCTCAGGTGCTCGAGCAGATGCCAATGACTTGGCTCGCAATGGCAAGCTTGAGCTCAATGCCAATGAAGCCCAACTCCGAAAAGCTCATGCGGATCTGCGTAACGGCCGCGGGCCAGTCCTAAGAGCAGAGCTTCAAAAAGCGGACGCCAACTATAAGCAACAAACCCGACATGAGTTGCTCAAGACATGCCAAGACCATCTAATTAGGTGGCATACAGGTATCGACTTGCTGTTCCATGAACGATCTTGTGCATTCCTCCATGATACATTAAACTTCTATCGCTACATCTTCCAAGAAGACTTCCTCGGTACCGTACTACACAATGAAGCTTTCCCGCCCGGAGATTGGAACAAGTATCGAGAAGCTTCCGAAATCAACTTGGCAGTCTCCGCTGTCGTTGCAGCCATTGATGACTTACAATTGCAAAAACACCAAACGAGTGTCCCTGGTGTACCCTTCGCGGGTGGCTTCTCTCTTTCCACGAGCACGGATATCGCCATTGGTGCGGGCTCATCAGTTTCACGCCCCAGAAGATGTTGGCTCATGCCTCTGAGCATCATGGAAGGCGGCTATCTAACTAGGATCAACCAGTGGCGCCAGGAGAACGGTAAGAAGATTCCAGAGTCTAACGGTGGCGCACAGGGGCACCATATACTGGTGGTTTTACAAGAGGAAGAGAAAGCAGAAGGGGATGAGGAAGAGAGTGAGGATGAAGAGCAGAATGAGGGATTAACCAAGACTGGTTTTGCGATGTACTTCTATGACAGCGCGCCGGAAAATCTGAAGGACACACTGGTAGCTGAGGGAGTTGCAGGGCCATTGCCCGATATCGTGTCAGATATCGCTCCGGGGCTCCAATGGCTTCAGCATCGTAAAGGCGAAAAGAAGAAGAGCTATTCAATTTTCGAGGTACCCACTTCAAGGCAGCCGCACGGCGGGTGGCAATGCGGGCCTCACGTTATCATCAACGCGTGGATTCTGGCTTTGGGCCTACGCCCTGATCCTAGCAGAGAGTACAACGACATCGTATACCAGGAACTCCACGTGCTCGCGCGTGCCGCTGTAGTTGGACTACTGGACTGGCGAACTTTAGTCGCATGGATTTTCTGCCACAAGCTTGCTCTCGAGAAGAGTATGGATAGCGTGACACCTGATCGTCACTTCAGGACTACAGGATTCTGGGAAAACGAAAACGCCTTGGTTGATAGAATCCGAAGTTTAGAACATAATGATGACCTTCTTGGGGCGATGTCTCAGAAGGAGATGCCTTATGACAGAGGTAACAACCCTGTGCACGCAGGAGCTAAGACACCGAAAGACGCAGGGGATGGAAAACAAAAAGAAGGAGAAAAGGCGTATCTTGCAAGAAGCTACGACGATATAGATCAAGAAATCATCAACCAGCCTAGCTGTACGAATGGGAGACTGAGGGGAGGAGCTCGGACGCTTTGCGGAGCTGATGAGGACTACGATGTTAGTATGATCAGCAGTAAGAAGCGGAAGTCGCGTGAGAGAGCCGGTAGCAATCGTGACATCTTACGCGATCCACACGAAGATGGGGATATGGAGGTGGCAGATGCAGCGCATCCGACGCCTTCAAGGAAGAGGCGGCGACTAGGCGATAGCTTATCGTTTCTTGACGCATATTGAGTTGAGCGTTATTGTTGTATTTGTATCGCGAATGATGTATGTTTTGAACGAATCGATGAAGATATGATCGTGAGCACCACCTGGGCATCCTGTGATGTTTTTTCCAACGGAAGGTGGGCAGCGGTAGCGGAGACGCGATCTCTCGGCAACCGATGACGTAGCCCCAAAACCTTCACGCGTCGCGATCCACGAACCCCAAACCTCCACCATCCCCTCTACCACTCCTAATACATCCTCACAACCCGCCAAAATGTTACGACCAACCCTACTATCCGCCATACGCCCCAATTCCCTCCCCAGTAGCTCCAAACGCGCCTTCTCCCTCCTAAACCCCACGTCGCGCTCGCACACCAACCGCATCTTCGACCCCATCCGCCAACCCAACGACCTGCACACGCTCACACTCCTCAACGCATCCGACAACCGCTCTCTAATAACCTTCTGGACCGCGACCTGGTGTCAAACCTGCCAAGCCATCAAGCCGCTCATCCGACAACTCATCGAAGAAGAAAAGATTGGCGAGCGGGAAGGCGGACTGGGCTTCGTCGAGGTGCTGATGGACAGCACGTTGATTGAAGATTTGCCGATAAAATACCGCATCAGTAGTATGCCGACGCTGTTGGCCTTTTCAAGACAGGAGGCGCAGTTTGATACGAGGTTGACGCGGCCCGAGGAGATGCGGAATAAGGACTTTTTGAGGGAGTGGTTCGTTAGGGAGGCGCAGAGGGGAGGGAGGATGGGCGGTGGTGGGGGCAGTATGTTCGGTTAGTTTTCCGCGTCCTTGTGTTGTGCTTGGATGGAGTACTGGGCCTGACGGTGTTAAAGGTGCGAAGGAAGATGGCGAGCAGGGCAAAGCGGGTGAGGACAAGTGACACGGGATAGCCAAACATGGAACGGAGGCATGCTTTAGGCGCAACAAGGTGGCAATGCGGTCAGGAGCTGTGGAGTAACGAATGATCTGCGCTCGTGTGACACAGTGAGTGAAGTAAAGCACGGTCGAGCAAACACTGTTATTCGACTCTCACGTGCGGGAGTGATTCCATAACCCCGTTTTCTTCTCTCACCTTTCTCTTGGAAAATTCCCTTCCTTCATCCACCAATAGATCTCTACCATGACAAAATTGCCGATATTTCAAGACTACGAGGCCGCTGTCGTGAAGGGTACTAGGCTACTCCAGATACTGGTCGCGAGGGACAAGACACAAGTTCAAAGCGCATTCGAGGAGGTACAAGAACTAGCCCAACGTGGCTACCTTCTGAAGCCTCAAGACAAGTTCTTTGAAATCGACTGTATCGCCGATGCGCTCTGCGATCTAGGTGTCAGCGACAAGATGGTGTATGATGGCGGAGAGAACATGAGAACACATCATGTGCATGACTGCGACGGAGCAGCAACGAGAGGAGATGATACGGTAAGTTTCGAGATGGGCTAAAGGTACGCGTGTTCTAATGAGCCACCAGACAACACACGGCTACTTCTCCCAAGTCAGCAACCCACTATCTGGTGTCTTGATCGCAGACAGTAATCTCACTCGCACGCATGCAGCGAAATTTGATGACGCATGGGAAGAAGAAGCTATAGGACTATCGCCACTGCGACACTGGTCAGACGTAGCGTTTCTACAATACCTTTCTTCTTTCCCCGAACCACCCGTACGGCCGATTCCGCTCAACTACGTCTTCCGCGTTCAGATACAAAACGCCGAGACGTCTCTGGTGCTCAACAATATTATCAGCAAGCATGGCACGTTTACATTCGAGTTTTGGCCTGGTATCACGTTCGGAATGGACACTGAAGAAGGGAAGGCGATATTGGGAACGCCGAATGGAGCCGGTGTTGCGTGGATGCTTGTTCAGCACAGAAAAGCGCTTGGAGAGAAGAGGATTGAGAAAGTCACTTTGTTTCATGCGGCAAAAACTGATGATCTGTTTAGATGGCCGACTTTGCTGTTTTGGATTGTGTAGAGTGGGGGTCAGGTGAGAAGATTGTATCTGCATTCACTCTACATTGAGCGAATTAGACAAAGGGTGGAACAGTTTAGGCTACATGTCAGCTGCTTCGCGTCATACCGTTTGTTGACGAGGCGCGTGACGCTCAACGTCTCACACTCAAGGAATTCATAAATGCATCTGGATATCAACATACTTAGTACTACCGCGACCCGCCTGCGACACTTTTGTAACTAGCATCCTCTCCGATGACAACCTCAGTCAGCCCGGCAACGCATTACGAGGCGGCTCGCAAGAAAGGTCTATTGCTGTTTCAGATGCTGGAAGCTAGCTTTGGTGAGCTCGGTAATTTACTCAAAAACACAGATACGCCAACTGAAAGCGAATATCTCAACTACGAAGATCTCTTGGAGAACAATTGGGTTGAGCGGTCCTCCGGGGACGATTCCAAAATTCTGGCGCGACTGTTGGAGGACCTTGGAATCAATACTTCAAACAATATCCCTGTTTCACATGAACACCATGGCGTTGCACCAATACAAGAATCGCTACAAGAAGGACTTGAGATGCAGATACGCTTCGACTCAGTCATCAACACTTCCGGTGGTATGATTGCAGCCATGAACACGTACAGTCCCGTGCATGATTGGAGAAAAGCGAAAGCGGATGCCGAGAACGCTCTACTAAAACAAGCCGGCCACAAGTCTACGGAGAGAAATAACGTCGGCGATGACGTCCCTAGCCTGAAGTACTGGTCAGATGTCGCATACCTGCAATGGGCCTGCCGTAACACCGACTCATCCGACCTACGTCATGTGATGCGAATGAGCATCACAAACGAAAAGACAAAAGCAGTCATCCAGCATATCAAACAACAAGCCCATCCCAAAGCTACAGGCTCATACTCATTCGACGTTGACAACCGGGATCAGGTAGCCGCTTTTCTAGGGACACCGAATGGAGCCGGAGTCGCTTGGTTGCTCATACAGCATAAACAGCAATTGGGCCATAAGACAGTTTACAAGGTAACTGTGGACTGCCGTGAAATCTGGCATAAAAGCAAGACGATAATTCCAAGCTTGGTGTTCCACCTTCGCGACGCGGTTACTCCAAAGCCAGGCAGCGAGAAAGGTGATTGAGGGAAGTCGCTATGAAGAAAGAATGAGCGTTGCTCTAGCAATGTGTCAGGCCACGCGGACAATGAGATGGCAGACAGTAGAACACTCATGAAACTAGCCCGTGCTTGATCCACTGGAGATTCGTGGAAGGTAGAAGACATTGTTTCACCAGCCTCATATATGAAGAACACTCGCTTCCTCTCTTTCCCAATAACATTTTACAGTAAGCCATGCCCACGACGATGAATTCACAAATCAGTAATCTGGACTACAGCACTGCCGTGGAGAAAGGCAAGAAGATGCTCAAAATAATGCATGGCGGATCTGCTGTCACGCAAAGCCCATACTTCACGCCCGGGGAAGTAGGAGCAATGGGATACAAGAGAACAACAAGGCCTCGATCTGTCTCTGGCCTGTCAAAAAAGCTGGACAGTCTCGGTATTCAAGGTTCTAACTCTCACTTCATCAATGTTACAAACGATTACACGAAAGACGTTATCACTGGCGAAACGATTGTAAGCGTAAGCGAAGTGAGGTTCATGTCCGAAATCAACTTTGAAGCTGGAATTCTCGTAGCGAACTACAGCTACAGCCCGACATACAAGGCCAAGGCGTTGAAATCGCTGTCGACCGCTCTGTTCCCCTCGTTGAAGCACTGGTCCGATATAGCCTTCCACCAATGGGTCCATTGTCAACTCGACCAGGAAGAAGAACGTGATCTCAAGTTCATCATGAGAGAAAACATCTCGAACGAAGATACTTTAGCTATCATTAATAATATCCTCGACGCACCACCTCGCCAGTCACAGGCTTATACGCGGTCGGGACTATACCTAGACATGAACAGTGACCATGCTATCGCTCTGCTGGGCACAGCACACGGTGCAGGTGTAGCTTGGTTACTTGCTCAGCATCGAGACCAACTTGGCCGTAAGGTAATTGCTGGGATAAGGATATTCTACAGCGACGAGCCGCCAGAGGGCGACAGAGCCCTCAACTTGCTATTCTACCTTCGTGACGCCAGTGCGAGTAAGAAACCTATCGAGAAGTTGTGAGGAACTGTGTTGAGCAAAGGATGCGGCGGACGATCCTTTGGGTAGGCGCAGGCGTCTACCTAGGTAGCGGCGGTAGTTCGTATTGATGATAATCTTGCTGAATTGGATCAAAACCGAGCAGTTCCTGATGGTGGTTCAGATTGTTATCGGCGTAGAGGCCTAGTATGAATGAACATTTGGCGTTCCCGGTAGCGATGATGGATGGGCAGGCTGCCGCGGGACTTTGTGGCTGGGACTGGGAGCCGGGGGTGACCGGAAGCGAGACGCACCCCGCAATGACCAGCGCGTCCCGCATCTTCATCACGATCTTCGCGTCTCCTTTCTCTCATGATCTGCTTCTTTCTGTGATCTCATCTGCTGCGTTCGATGTTTGACCTTCTGCTCTTCCCCAGCAGCTCGCCATATGCTGCCGTCGAACGATAACAAGCGAACTCTACGCGTCATTAGCGCGAGCTGCACTGTTTACTCAATAGCAACCGCATACACGGGATGGCCATGACGCTCTTATGCTTTTTAGTTGCGGAGACGGCTCCTAAGCCTCGGCTTCGCGCACTAAGAAGTGGTTTTGTTTGGATGGAAACCTTCCAGCAGAATGCACGCCAAGCTGGACGTGGCTTGCGACGGGAGCGTTGACCTCGGTTTTGCGTCAATGAGAAAACGAGGCTTGTATAAAGAGATCAAGATACTGCTTGATGCCAGTGCACGGGTATTAAAACCACAGTGCCGCCGACATGTTCTTGTCTTCTATATTGGGCTCCATTGGTCTTCTGCTCTTAACCAGCGGCGCGACGACAACCTGGGCAGACTATGCGTCCGGGCACGATGTACCAACCGCAACTATTGACGCGGGTGTCATCGTTGGAAAGTCTACCTCACTTCCCCATGCACTTGGACCAGTGCATCAGTTTCTAGGTGTGCCCTTTGCATCACCACCCGAAAGATTCTCTCCACCGCGAGCTGCAGAACCCTTCCAAGAGCCAGTCAATACCACCGAGTTCAAACCAGCATGTATCCAACAATTTCGATGTATGTGAGCCATGCAAGCGATTTGATACATGCTAATTAGAGTAGACCCGTTGTCAAGTTCACAGTTCACGCAGGCTGTCTTCAATAACCCGCCACCTGAAGAGTCGGAGGATTGCTTATACCTCAATGTCTATGCACCATCGACTCCCGCAGGAGGTAATGGCAGGGCTGTAATGTTCTGGATCTACGGTGGCTCACTGCAGTTCGGTAACGCTGGTCAAGAACAATATGACGGAAGCAGTTTCGCGGCATACGAAGATGTCATCGTTGTGACGACGAACTACAGAACGAACGGTAGGTGACTATCGAAACTCCAAATCACATGTTCCACACCTAACGGCTCGCAGTATTTGGCTTCCCTGCTTCACCAGAACTGCCATTAGCAGAACGCAATCTCGGCTTCCTCGACCAACGTTTTGCCCTCGAGTGGGTACAGCAAAACATCCACGCTTTCGGCGGCGATGCGTCCAAAGTCACCATCTTCGGCGAGAGCGCGGGTGCTTTCTCAATCGATGCGCTCTTAACCAGCTTCCCCAAGGACAGTTCCCCACCATTTCGGGCCGCCATCCTACAAAGTGGCCAGTACAGCTATCGTGCAGCTCCTGCAACATCGAGCATTCCCGCTTGGAACAATCTCACAGCAACGCTCGGGTGCCCAGGAACACATGAGAGCAACTTGACTTGCGTAAGAGCGGCAAATGCAACGACTGTGCAGACCATCATCAACCAAAACTCGCTCGTCTTCAACCCAGTTGCTGATAACACCACTTTGGTGTCAAATCCAGCGGCACAACGCCTAAGCGGCGATATCGCGCATATACCAGTACTAGGCGGTACGAACTCCCAAGAAGGCCGCGTCTTCTCCGTCGGCCAAACAAACGTCACTGCCTACCTGCAAGCGACCTTCGGAGCCGCACCAGCACTCATTCCCGCGATCGAAGCTGCATACCCAATCGGTAGCAACGGTCTGACCAACGGCTACGACGTAATTTCACAGATTGTCACTGAGATCACATTCCAGTGTCCACAAGCACTATGGGCCAATGCGACAGCATCCATCGGTATTCCCACCTGGCGTTACTACTTCAACGCTTCTTTCGCCAACACACAAGCTTATCCCCAACTCGGTGCCTATCACGCTTCTGAAATCCCTCTCGTGTTTCGCACATACCCCCTTGCTAATACGACGACGCAAGAGTATGCCTTGGCACAGTTTATGCAAAGTACATGGGCCAAGTTCGCGAAGAACCCTTATGCTGGACCTGGATGGAATGCCGTTGGTACGGGTGCTGAGGGTAATGTCTTGGTTGGTGCCTATGACTTTGTGGCAGGTGGAGTGTATCAGGATCAGAATGCAACCATCGTAGAAGGAGATTGGAACTTGGGTGTTCTCGGCGATGTTGGAGGTGTGAGGGGAAGTGGTGTTACTGTGCTGCCGCAGTCTGATCTTGATTACAGATGTAGTCTCTTTAGGCCTATCTTTGAGGCTAATGTGGGTCCGCAAGGTATACTTCCATCTTGAGGTAGAGGCCTATGCCCCTAGATTAAGGTGATTTCCAGCTTATTCACATGGAAATCTAAGATTATCATGATAAATTCTGATTCCATCCAAGCGTCTCGTGATGCTGTAACTGTACCACCAACTCCTTCAACCTATCGTCCGCCAGTAATCTGTCCAATATCCACTCCGCTCCGATCCGACTCACCACCCTCATGCATGCTCCTCTCCACACTGTCAATCAAACTCTCGCTTCCGGTCTTGGTACCGACACTGCTGCTTCCCTCGTACTCTTGCTTGGTGTTTTGTGTTACATCTTCTCCGCGGCGCTGCTCCGAAGTACCCGAGGCGTTCTGTTGGCCGGGTGCAGCCTATGACTGTCAGTGTCTTTTTTGGGGATATAACCTTTCTGGCATGATGCATGGTTGGTATGAGGTGTTGTGTCAGGCGAGAACTTACCTTATCCACGGACGCGCTCAAACCAGCAGGGTCAGTCGACTGACCAGTCTTGAACGGAACGCTCGGGTCGCCCTTGAATGTGCCGGCTGTGTCTTCGCTGGGGTTGACGGGGTTCTTGGGTTGGGTGTTTGAAGATTCTTGGCCTGTTAGGGAAGACATGGCGTGTATGCTTCGGTGGGGATTTGTGTAAGAGGCCTCGTTATTTAGCTTTTCGTGTGGTGAGCAATCTGTCTCTGATGAATGCTTTGACACACGGCCGTGAAGTAGTTTTGTAGGATGGCGTAAGCTGGAGTCGATGGTGTAGGTTCGACGTCATAGTGACTCAAAATGGAGACGTGGGTATCTGCAGTGGCGAAGTGGTTATTGGCTTAAACGCGAGAGATGCGCGTTTACTTATGCCTTTGACGAAGCAACACTGCCGATTGAGAAACGTTCCCATTTCTTCATGATCTCACTATCAATTGAACATTCCTCGATCTCATGATATCAAAGTTCTATTCCATGCAGAACGCGCCCTGCGCCGACCGAGTAATGCTACGCAGATTATCCATGTCTATAGCTTGCTCTTGCCAATACCCCAAACCTCAGCCTGAGGGTTATTCGACTTCTTGTTTATGGACGCGCCTTCAGCGACAGGCTTCTCGCCCTCCTCGACGAACAACGATTGCGACTGCTTCATGGTCTCGACGGCTTCGCGCTCGATACGGTCAAGGAGCTCTTGATTGGTGGGGATGTCGTGGATAAGGCCAATTACTTGGCCAGCAGTCCATACCTAGGTTTGTCAGTCAATCGCACTCGAAAAAGGGCATTGTAAACTTACACCGAAGTCTGGGTCTCCGTTCAAGAAGACTTGCCGACCTCGCTTTCCGCTGACGAACTCAGCGACTTCCTCGAACTTGCCAGTTGGGCTTGTCTTCTCGACCTCAACAGCCTGCAGCGCAACCTTGTTGGCGAAGAGTCGCGATGTGTTCTTCCACCGGCGGAGTACGAGTGCGGTGTCTGTCTCTTGCGCGTCGACGATGGCTTGCTTGATGTTGTGGTGGATGGGCGCTTCGATGGTGCACATGAAGCGGGTTCCCATGTTGATACCACAGGCTCCGAGAGAAAGCGCGGCAGCCAGACCTTGGCCGTCGGCGAAACCTCCAGAGGCGATGAAAGGCACACCACCTAATGATTGCCTAGCCCTGCTGAGCAAGATGAAGTTGGTAATGTCCGTCTCGCCAACGTGTCCGGCGCACTCGAAGCCATCGATGGACAGGAAGTCAACGCCAAGCTTCACCGCAGACTGTGCGTGCCTGATAGTGGTACACTTGTGCAAGATGATGGTGCCGACCTCCTTCAGCTGCTTGATCACCGGCCCCGGGCTGTTTCCCGCTGTCTCGACAATGTTGACCTTCTCCTCGATGATGACGCGGGCGTATGCGGCATAGTCCGGGGGGACCATGGCGGGGAGGAGCGTCAAGTTGACGCCGAAAGGCTTGTTGGTCATCGTTCGGCATCGGCGGATTTCTTTGCGAAGGTCTTCGGGTGTGGGTTGGGTCAGGGCGGTCAACTATGCGGTCGTGAGAACATGTTTGATGCCTGATGGCCGCCAGACGTACTATTCCCAGACCTCCTGCGTTGCTAACAGCGGAAGCGAGTTCAGCGTATCCAACCCATTGCATGCCACCTTGAACGACGGGCACTACATCTGTCAGCTACCGTCTCGTTTGCTGTGCTGGTGAAGTTACCTCTAATGCCGAGCGCCCTCGTCAGCTCCGTGTTGAAAGGCATCCTGATCGTAAATGGCCCGAAAAAGAGATCTAGAGTTTGTTGTATGGAGGGAACTGCACAGGAGCCTTGAGCCGAGCAGATATCTGACACTCGGACGCGCGACGTTACGGCCGTCGCGCCGGCTGAAGCGCATGTCATTCGTGTGGGGAAGCCATGTGCCTCGGTAACTCCACAGCCGCGACACCAAACGCAGGTGCACGACCGTCGGGTGATTAGTCTGCGCTGACTCTATCGCCGAATGATTCGCTGTCACCGAGTCGCTCGTGATGTCTTTGCTGGAATGGCAGCTGTGCCCGAGTGGTGTTCCGGACGCGTCGCAAAAGGGGAAAGCTGAGCCGCAGGGCTGATGCCGTCATCTCCCTGGCATGTTCACATGTGTCTTGGCAATGAACCATCACTCCAACACCACCCCTACGCATCTGAGCGATCAATTTTTAATCATCTCCTAGGACTCATAAAGGCTGGTATCATTCGCATCGCGAAAGCAAATCTCGCAGTTTGTCGGTAGCTATCCTTAGTCCAGGTGGACTCCGCGTTGGAGCAAAGAAGCTAGGAAACAATACTCTGGATTTCAGCTGCCTGGCTGTACTCATAGCACTTTATCAAGGGCCCTTCTCATGGTCTCTGACTTTCCTATCGCGTTGTCTATGTCTGCCCAAACCTGGACTTCTGCATGAAGCCACCTTGTTTGACTTGCGAAATGGGCAAACACAACAATGTTGCGCTGGGTTCTGGACCTCCGCAAAACCCGACTAGAGTGGAAAGACAATCTCTACTCTATGGCATGAACTATTGTGGAATATCTCATGCGTTTTGGGCCAGCATCAACACGCATCAACGATCAATCATCGAGATTGCACGCTCGTAAGACTGGTTCAGAATAACGGCAGCCCGACGATCCGTTTGTTCCTTACCGACCGTTGTAAAGCCAGCGGGATTACCAAGAGCTTAGTATGCTTCCAGGCCACGTGAGTTTTGGTCCAGACTATGGAGCGTCCTTCGATATCGCGTCCGTTCGATCTACTGGGACTTTGAACTGCACTCCCTTCCCTGCATGACCTTACTATTTACTCTGGCTGGTGTCGTAAGCTTCTTGAGATCGAGCAACCTTTCACGCTCGACATGGCTGGCAATCCCGAGAAACAGAAATTTTCGGTGCGGAAGAAGCGTGCTGGATCACGCACCAACGGACTTCACATCCCTGATTCTACAATCATCGTTGTCGAGCCTTTGAGCGAATTTTGTCTCGAATATGCGGAGTGAAGTAAGAGATCGACATCTAGGCCGACTGTCCAAGACGATACTTAGAAAGCTCATATCGTAGGATCCATAGGTACCATGGAATGTCGCATTGTAGTCGCATTGGAAGAGCGCTATTTAATCGATGTATGGTTGAAACAGCGTCACGTATCCATGCGCGTTGACGGGAAGCTCCAACAGGTTGTAGTATATACCTAATTCATCGTGATCGTTGTCAAAACCACGCTTGAAATCGAAGTTCTATGACGGGAAGGTACATGCTTAGGCACGCAGGTCCATGCTTGGCAGTGACGTAACGAGCCAATGACATAATTCAACCCCAGCAAACGACAGTCGTTGCGGGGATTTTGGGAGGCCTACTTTGTTGGGGTCTCCACACACACGTCCGGTATATAGACCGAGATGCCAGGCTCGGCGCGTCCAAGAGGAATCCCGCACCCTGATCCCCATGACCCATCATGTCGTGGTCTCTTCTTCTCACCGTCCTGACCCAGGTCGTCCGTGTTACATGCGCACCAGAGACATATGACTATGTTATAGTTGGAGGAGGCCCCGCAGGTCTTCTAGTCGCGAACCGACTGTCTGCCGATCCCGAAGTCACTGTTGCCATCATCGAAGCCGGAGATTCTGGCTACGATAACCCCAATGTCTCATATGTACCGAAGTCTATCTTGGAGTACGGCCTCTTCATCGGCACATCGATTGACTGGAAGTACATGACGGCACCTCAGAAGTATGCTGGGAACCGGAGCGTGAACTACTGGGCAGGCAAGGCTTTGGGAGGCAGTACTACGGTCAATGGAATGACGTACATCCGCGCGGAGAAAGAGCAAATTGATGGGTGGGAAGGGCTTGGCAACGAGGGTTGGAACTGGGAGAGTCTACTCGAATACTACCTAAAGCAAGAAGGCTTTAAAGAGCCGAGCGAGGAGCTTTCGAAGGAGGGCGCGACCTTCAGGGACGGGGTACATGGAACAGAGGGAGAGCTTGCTGTTGGCTTCACCCCATACTTGATCCGTCAAGGCTTCGCCAAATTGTTCGCGGAGACCTCCCAGGCGATGGGTATTCCTTACAATAAGGAACCGAACAACGGTAGTATGCGCGGTTTCGACGTGTGGCCTATGACACAGAATGTGAGTGGGCCTACGAGGGCAGATGGAGCCAGGTCCTTCTACTTCCCTGTTGCGTCACGCCCGAATCTCCAGGTCTTCTTCAATACCACTGCTGCACGCATCATCTGGAACGATGAATCATCCGAGGCGTCAGAAGTGGTGGCCTCGGGAGTTGAGGTGATCGATGCAGGAAATGTAACGAAAACTATCGGTGCCTACAAGGAGGTCATTGTCGCAGCCGGCGCCATTCGATCACCAGCATTCCTTGAGCACTCAGGTGTAGGTAATCCCGCCATACTTGAACCTCTCGGTATTAAGACTGTGAACCCACTCCACTCGGTCGGCTCCAACCTGCCAGATCAACCGCAGCATGGGATGGTCTTCAACTCGTCTACGAATTGGACGGGCTATCCTACCTTCGTTACATTTTTGACAGCTTCTGATCTCTTTGGTGAAGAACTTCCCGCTCTTGTGGAAGAGCTCCAAGCCAATGTGAGCGCTTATGCTGCAGCGATTGTCGCAGACTACGCGCCCGATACCATCTCCGTCGAGACGCAAGAACGGCTTCTGCAACACCAAGTAGACCTAGTCTTCACTGCCAAGAGCGATGTTCCTTTAATAGAGATTCTCTGGGCCCCAACAGGAAATCAGATTATTGCGCAGCTTTGGGACCTAATACCGCTTTCTCGAGGCTCAATACACATCGAATCAGCCGATGCATCCATACCACCTCGTATCGACCCAAACTTCTTCCAGATGCCCATCGACATGTATGTGCAAGCAGCTGCTGCAATCCGTATCCGCGAGTATTTCGCCACTTCGCCGCTAGCGGAGGACGCTACAGGCGAGGTCTCTCCCGGTTACGAAGCGGTACCGCAAGGTGCTCATTGGAGGGATCAAGTCTGGGACGACTGGATCACAGGCGCCATGAATGGCAACTCGCATCCTGTGAGTACTTGCGCAATGATGAGTAAGGAGCTGGGTGGTGTGGTAGATACGGAGGGCAAGGTTTACGGGACGCAAAACGTCCGGGTTGTGGATGCGAGTGTGTTCCCGACTCAGATCTCGGGCCATCTTAGCGCCAGTGTATATGCCATTGCTGGAAAGATTGCGGACGCGATGAAGCAGAAGGAGTCGGATGAGAAGAAGTTTTGACAAGACTTTTCCTTCGTAGCGCTTCTGATGTTGGCGGCGTATTGCTATCACACTGTAAAAGTCCCGGATTGGGCGGGTCTTCGCCTCCTCCGGGTCAATAGAGAGCTGCGTCGGTGAGACTGGTGCATGGTTAGCGCAAAGCAAGAACAGAGTTCAATTTGATTGAGAAGCGTGTACTGTTCTTTGTTGAAGGTGATGCTCCCTCCTGACAGGCGATCGGAAAAGGGATGCCCAGGTGGTGATGCACTGCCCCACTTTTCATTCCAGGGCAGCCGCCCCGCGTCATCGACCTTTAGGCAAGAGCCGTGCGCTTGGGTATGACGAGCCCACCACAAACTCTCAACCTTCGCTATCCAATATCCAGCTGTGGTCCTCAAAGCCGACGCGAAAGCATAATGCCATCGTTCATGGGCCTTCCGCGTGAACTACGTGATCAGATATGCGAATACGTCATACTTTCGCCAGCCCGGCAGCCACGAGTGCTTAATCAGACAACCGAAGAGATTCTTGAAGGATACACGACTTATGAGTTTCCGACGCCGTTCGTACGACCGGGTCCATCGTATCAGCCCCAGGCAATCGTCTCGAATTCGACGAGATTACTGCTAGTCAATCAACAGCTGAGAACGGAGACAACGGAGATGCTACAACGAATGCGAAGCATTGTGTACGACCTCGATCTTGTAATGACCGACAATGGGATATTGGCAGCGACGTGGATCAATGTTCCAGTTTTGTCGACCAGAATTGAGCAGCTGAATGTCACACTTCGCCTCTGTGTGACAAACGATAGCGAACGACTGAAGTCTGAAATTGAAGACATGTTAGGGGCGCCGGCAAATCCAGGACCTGAAGATTTCTTTGGGCTACTACCTAAGCAGTGTAAGGAAAGCCTTTCCTCTATTAGTATTAGTACTACATACTAACCACTCACCTCACTGTTCTAGTGGTATGGGGCTTCTATGGCATATTCAACCGATTCACCCATGTTGGGCCTCAGGGCGAAAGGAAGAGCGACAGTGAACACCGGCAAATATCCATCAGAACGATCAGCATCAACGTCGAGACACCATCTCCCGATCTTGCGCAGCTCGGTCTGATTCATATGTCCGCTCAGGCCGACGCTGCAATGTCGGTTACTTCCCGGTACTTCTTGGTGTGTCTGAATTGGACTATACAACAACAACTGGAAGGGAATTGGGAGTATATCCGGGGCATCACTCTGCTTGAGTACGTAGATCGTGTTCTAATCTATCACGACGGCAATGAGATACATCGCTGGGATGTAGCTGCGTGCCTTGGAGAGTATCCTGAAGATGAGATGATCAGGTGGAGGCCACAGGGCAAGAAAGAGGCGTGGTGCAGAAGGAAGCAAAGAGGACTGAAGGTGCCCGAGGATTTTACCGATCCAGCCCGATGGTAACACCAGGCCGCAAACACGGGGAAGCTATTGAGGTACGGAATGGTCTTACGAGGTTCTCCAGGAACGGCACAAGACCCACAGGCAAAGGAGAACCGCTTTCACGCAACCGCTTCACGTGACGGGTCGTGGCTTAGCAAGGCTAACGTGCAGACCGCTGTCGATCATTCTAATACACGATCAACAGTCACTTACCAAACGTCCGGTTTCTCTTGCGATAAAACTAAATTCACTATTCGTACTTCAGCTCACTCTTTCTACTGCTGATCGACCAATCTCGACAAATGAGCCCGAAGCGGTAATCCGAAAAAATGACGCTTGTTGCGCTAGACAACATGCGGTTAGTGACCTCGAGGAATCAACTATATTGGGATAGCGATTTACGAGGCCTGGGGCTTGACTGTGCTTGATGTTGTTTGGCATCTATTTACTGGCAAGGCTGAGTCTCGAGAAATACGCCCGTTTTGGAGATAGCTGGGGGCCTGGAACAATATGCGCGGTTTATCAAAGCAGCTCCGTATTGTGTTGAGCGTAAGGCTCGAGATACTTATATCCAGTGTCAGATCACTCATCACAAAGCAATACAATCTCGATACCATACTATCATGATGCCATTAGAACCTCCTTCATACGAGAGCCACTCTTTCGAGCGGCCGCATCGAGCACTTGGTTCATACAACGCTGCACCGTTACCACCGACTAGCTTGTCTCCACGAGATAGTGAGTTGTTACATCACGCCATAGATTGGACACCTTACATGATAAGTCCAATCCAGCCACGACAATCTCTTCAAGTGAGCCACTCTTCAAACATTGCCAGTAAACCTTGCTGACCTGTCTAGAAACCCGTCGTGATACCAAGACTCGATGCGAACAGTCTACTTGGAACGCCATTCCCATTCATACGAGCTTACAGTCCCGACCTGCGCCGCTTCGACATCCATGAGAGAGACTTCGTAGCATTCATTGATGATCTCAGTGTCGCTCAAGCTCCACCAGTCCCGCTTCAGGCGCTTGATGTAGCGGGCCATGTGGTTGGCATCGTGTGAGTTGACTCCTCTAGTTGATTCTTACCGGTTTCTCATAGAAGCATAGACCACATCATTGGACGATGATCGCCGGCGCCAGCATGAACATGGCCGCCGGAGTTGGAACGGCTGCTACGACCACTATGCGAACGCGGCGCTTCTTGGAAGCTGTGAACCGAGAATATTTCGCGCCTCGTGGTCTGAAAGCTTCGATTTGCAAGAACAAACAGTTGGAGGAGAAGCTTGGCTGCAATGTGCACATGCCATCGTTGGCGTAAGTTTAGCCCCGCCGTACGGGTTCCCGTTTCTGATTTGGCAAAGAACGCTAGGAAGTAGCTCTCAGCCTCAGACAGCTGGATACCGCCGATTGCAAGCACTCACGCCCCACATCGCACCGCTGTCATTCAACGTCCCGCCGCCAATGGAGCAGCGAAATGCTCTCGATAGAATGGCTGCGAAGCAGATCGAACGGCGTATCAGGAAGAAAGAAGAAAAGAGCTACAGCTCAGATTCAAGCTCCAGTTCTTTGTCTAGCACCAGCTCCATCGGAGAGTCTGCCCTGACATCTCATGATGAGGTTAATGGTAAACAAAAGAGAAGATCCGATAAAGCGGAGCGCAAACGAGCAAAGAAAGAAGAAAGGAAAGCGCGAAAGGAAGAGAGGAGATCTAAGAAGCAGGAACGGAAAGGGGAAAAGGCCCATGGGAAGAAGGGTAAGAAGTTGGAGAAAGACCAGAGGATGGTCGAGAAGATGGATTACATCGTCATCGAGCCGCTGGATACGTAGATATATCAATAGAAAGACAGTACTAACTTGGTACTAATGTATATGTCAATTCGAAAAAAACGGTCGTTCTACCTTTTTACTTTACTACAACCTCACTTGCGAACATCTAGGATGCTTTTCGCGGATCTCCAGGGCCCTCGTCTACCAGCCGACATGTCTTGCATGACGGATGTGATCCATGATGCTATTGTCGGCTCCTTCTCGCGGATCCCATCGTATGCCATGCGCAGAGGAAAGAGCAGTTCAAAAGAGCCCTGTTCGCCCCAGTCCTCTAGCTGATGGTACTCGACGCTACGACATATAGTGAGCGCCGCTGTCGATATCTGCTCCTGTCGGGTATGGTAGGCTGAAGATGACATCATCTCAGCATCGATGCTGTCGGCGAACCGGAGGGCCATGATGGTAGCGGCGTTATAGACTGTGATAGCGTTCGCGTGATAGAGTGATCGGTATCTGAAGGCAGTAGACCAGGCTGGATGCAACGCGCCATACTCGTCTTCTATGAGCGGTATCGGTTGACATGCGGGTGTCTCGTAAGAATTGTGAAACGGATCAGACGCAAAAGTCTCCCTCCAGTTTTTCAGTTTGGCGATGACCTCATGACATTGCAAAGAGAGACATTGCATCTCAGCAGTCCTTGTGTCTTCATCCGCAACTGACAAAAGCTCATCACGCAGAATGAAGAGCTGGGGGTAGTCGGCAATAATGTCGAACAAGAGCTTGAGCGAGTCGATGTGCTCAGGGTGTAAGCTCCAGGGGATGTATTTCCATTTATTCTCCGACATTATCGTTGGCTTGTGCAAGACAATAGCTGCAAAGATAAGAGACGGGCGAATCCTATCCAAGATCCCAAGACACTGAGGTGATGCCATAGCTTCAGGTCCGCGCAACTCGAAGAGCCTTTCTAGCCCACGTGCATGGTTTATCCAACCATCGACACGATCCGAGATGAGGAACTAGTAGCGGTTAGAAAATGTGTGCACTGCAGAACGTTTGATGTACCTCGATGAGTCCCATAAGCATGACCGCCTCAATCAGATCAAAGGAAGGCGGAGACACCGAAGCCTCAAGAGCCGAATGCACGGCTCTAAGTGCGTCACTGTACCTCTTGAATCCGTACTGCGTGATAGCTCTATCCTGGTGCTTGATGCCGAAGTAAGAAGTCGCAAGCGCAGAAAGTGACTTGATGGTAATAACCCCAGGATTGAACACCAACAAGCTCTGCACCGGCAATAAATTTGAGAGAGTGAACGCAGTGAAGACATCATCGCGAGACGGCGACAATGCTCGATGAATTTCCTGGTGAAGTCGAATAGCAGTGTCAGGCGTTCTGGTGCCGACTTCCACAGCTAAGCACCCGGCGACATCGCGACCGCTAGGCTGGGCAGACTGGCCGTGGCCATCGAATTGCACGAATGTGATGCCGCGGGTGCCACCACATTGTAGTCGTGCTGTGACGCACCTTCCGCATTGTGGCTTTCGTAGATCTCGTGACGTCAACACACGCGTCGGAATAGCGCAGGGGTAAACAGGGCAAACCTACCACATTTGACGCGTCGACTTTTGCAGTTATCGCACGCTCTGGACCGCCCGCCAACTCCGACCATGTGAAAGATGCATGCTAAGATGGATGAGATGAGGAAGATACAAGACGGCGGGAGATGACGAGTCACCGTCAGCATGGCGCGTGCGCGGCGCTATATTCGGCCCTCATCTCACAAGGATGCGCCTGTGAAGACGCACATAAATTCAACGATCGATCAAGGGGTAGATTTAAACCTTATATCCTCGATGATGTTAACTTCAGTCTTTGTTTGTACTACGTACATCGAGACGTGAGCAGATGCCACTTCCGCACAGGGAAGACCTCAAGCTTTCAGATCTTCAGGTCGTGGTGAACATGATCAACCCTGAGAGCCCTAAAATATACCTTCGCGCCGCAGCAAACCTTCCTGAACTTCTTGTTTCCACTGCAACCCCTTAATTGTTTCCAAGCCTTCTACAAAGTCATATCCAATTGTCCATAAGTCGCCGTTACGCCTGTCATCAAGTTTTTGTATCCAAATCGCTTTGAGAGCCCTCTGGTCATGGATTGCGAATGCAATGTCCCAAGTACACCATTCAAGTTTTTCAGTGGCACCTCGAAAATTGAGGGTGAGGCGATCACATCGTTGAATCCAGGTGAGTTCCGCCGGGTCATAATTGTCCCTAAAGAAAAGCTCCAGGCACATTACGCGGGTACTTTGAAGGTGGTCCAGCGGACAATCCACATGGGTAGAGAGGTTGATTGTCGACCATGGTAGGTGCAATACCGGTTGGAGAGCTGCTACGCATCGTTTCAATGAAGCCCGGTTAAGGCTACCCTGGAGCCATGATCCTGAAATCGGCATGCTTATGTTGCCATAGCCAGCTCCTCCTGCTAAGATCGAAGCTGGTGATGAATCAATCTTCAAACAACGGCCATATGGATGCTCATCTTGCCACTTTCGAGTGGCAAGGAGTAGGGGTTTGACCTTAGCTATATCATCCTCCATTTCGTTGTATGCAGTACGGCAACTGAAGAAAAGGCCGGAGATATCCTGTGGACGTCCAGAAGTGATGCTTTCGACGATGAGGTGTCTACAGACCTCGATTCGAAGCTCTGTTGGAAGGGTGAGAAACATGTTTTGTATAATGCGTGAGTTGTTTCAATACCAAGGTGACGGAAAGTGATCGTCACAGTTAATGTCTCCTAATCTTGTACATCAATATATGTAATGGAAGAAACGAACTCGGCTTAAGAGCAAAGAGAAGATCGCTTGTTGAATCAATAACGATGTGACGGGTGTGTTCACTATGTAGGAAGTGAGCACAAACAGTTTGGATGGTGATTTGCGCGAAGTTACATGGACAAGAGCTGAAATTGATGATTGCGAAAATTGTACAGGGTTAGACGCCTAAACTTCGCTACCTGTATTTGCATCAATACGCCACCATGATAATGCAATAACATATCCTTGACAATATAGCGACATACACACCGAAAGGTCGGTACGCAATCCTCATTTAACCCCATAAACTCAGTCGACACAAACCCTTCAAACAGCCCTACTCCCTATAAAACCAATTCAGATCCACAAACCGATACCCCGGCAGCTTCAATCCGCCCCTAAAATCTACTCCCCACATCCTCCTCGTCGATCCCTCGACAAGAAAGCACCACGGACCATAAAAAGTGCCGGAGTTAGGAAGATACACGCCCTCACATTGCCTCCCGTGTATGACGTTCACAATGTATCTGTCCTCAACGCTGTAATCCTTACGGAACGTCAGCCTATCAATATATCTCTTCTGCCTTGCCTTCTCCAAAAACTCTTGTCCCCATATCTGGTAGAAAGTACGGAAGAAGAGATGACTAGATGACAGAACTTGTTTGTTCGTATATCGACGTTCCACTCCGAAACCGAAAGGGCAGAGTAGGAGACGAAGGCCGAAAACCGCGAAGTCTTCCGTGCGACGCAGCATGTCGTGCTTAGCCTGTCTAACAAGATTCCTGCGTTTGCGATCGCGCGGTGCGGTGATGGCGAACTCAGTGAGCGGGTTGATGTACGTGTGTGTATGTGGTATTTGGAAGCACAGTCGTCCTCTGACTTCGCCTCTGAGCCGTCTAGAATGATCCCAGGCGCGCTTCAGGTCGAGGGCTACTTGTACTGTTGAGATGAGTGGCTTCATTTCCGAATAGGTTGTGCGGGAAGCTAGGTATAGAGCACCGACATCGGAGGTGCGTCCATTTTCCAGGATTTCGGTGAGAAGATTGCTGTAGATCTGAAGTCGTAGTTCTGCTGGTAGCGCGAGTAACGCGGAAAGCTTGTCTTTGGCCATGGCGCTGACTGTTGGTCTGTGATGAGTTGAATGGTTGCTATCGGAGGATTTGGCGACTTGCTGAAGATGAAAGCAGAAAAGAGTTTGCGTCGTTTTGATATTCAGCGAGCAAACACCCTGTGGAGCTAGTGAAAAGCAAGCTCAGCACGCAACGGTGAAATGGTAACTTGCGGAATTGATGGAAGAGTGGTAACAATGCTGCATCATCAAGCATCAGGGTTGTCCTTGTCCCACTCATCTAAAGCGTGTGGGCCCAACGTCCAGCGTCGCCCAAGTGCATTCACTGGCGGCTTCAACCCTTGTTTGAGATCTAAGCAAAGCGTCCACCTAGGGTTTGGGGCAATTCCACCAATGCCAAGCCACCATGTCACCCTTTTGGAGAAGCAATAGCAGAGTTTGAAAATCTGGTACATGTCGTCTTTCCCGAAATCGCCTATCGAAAGGGGAGGCTCTCCAAGAGTGCCCAAGTCTATCATCAGACGATCAACACCTCGCAGGTAGGAGTGTTCTGTTTTAAGAATTATGGGTATCCGATATAATATGTGGCTGGCTATAACGATACTGGCGTGCCACGGTACATCTTGATCTGCACCGGATTGGTAGAACTTCAGAGTAAACGTCGACAACTGGAGGCGAGATAGGTAGGAAAGTATACTTTCTAGATTATCGAGATGTTCCTAATAGATGAATAGAGTTGATGCCAGAGCAGATCCCACAACGTAGTAGTAGTAACGTAGTATAATATATAATAAAGAGCTATACTTTACTCTTTTTACTTAGAAATTTAGTAGTGTAGTATATAGTAGCTTATAAACTTTATTAAAATATAAGCTTATAGTTAGTGCCTTATGTCTAATTTTGTAGACTCTGTTTAGTAAAAAAACGTTAAAAGACGCCTAGCTTTTGTTCTAGAACTACTAGAAGATTTTAAGATTTTAATATATTTAGTGTATATTACTATTAGCACTAAGGCTTTTATATAGACTAATAATATATTACTTTTAAAACCTTGCTAAAAGAGTAAACTTTATATTAAGCAACGCCTATATTAGTATATTAACGTTTTGCTACATTTAATCTTTAGCTATTAATATAATATAACTTAAGTAGCTAATAAAGATAACTACTCTCTTAGTTCTTAAGAGTAACTATAATAGTAGAACACTAATATAGCTACTATCTATTTAATAGTATTATTATACTAAAGGTAGGCTTTAAACGCTTTATTCTCTTTAGTTTATTTATTATTACTTTAGCTAAGAATTCTAATAAACGCCTTACGCTAGTATATAATAGCTACCTTTATCTTTATAAGTAGAGCTATCTATAGCCTAATCTTATATATAAAGTTATAAGTATAGATAGTATAGATAATTAATAAATTACTCTAGGTAAAAAGAGTAACGCTAGTAATATAATAACTATTTTATTACTTTTTTTAGAGTAGGTATAGCCTATAAAAGAACTCTTATATATTACTAGTAAGTTACTTAAAGGCTTAGCTATAATAGAGAACTATAAAAGATTTTAGTCTAGGTTTATATATTAGAAGCCTTTGTAGTAGTAGTATAATAATCTTAATAGTATTAATAGTATTAATAGTAGCGATAGTTTTAGTAGTCTTAGAACGTAATATAAGATAAGTAAGATAGGTCTTAAGAGCTCTAATAATAGCTTTTATAATAGTCTTAATAATAGTCTATATAATAATTACTAGAATAGCTTAACTAAAAGCTTTCTTTTTAGTAGTAGTCTTAAAGTAGTCTATAGAAGCTTTAATAAGTAATATAGTATAAAAATGTAATTAATATAAGTATAAAGAGAGATAATATAACTAGTAATAAAATTAGCTTTAGACTTACTAACGCTAGAAGAACTTATAAAAAAGGTATTAGTAATATAGTTAAGAGCTTATTTAGTGTATATATTAGTATAGCTTTAGTATTAGATTTAAGCTACTATTTACTTTAATAAGTTTTTAGATCTCTAATTTACTATAAGCTATAGAATAAGAATAAGAATAAGAATAGAGATAGAGATAGAGAATAGAGAGTATATATGTAAAAGTATAATTTTACTTACTAAATATTTTAGTATTTTATTACTTTATAATCTATAGCTCTATTAGTTATAAGCTATTAAGAATATATAATTATATTATAATTCTCTCTACTATAGGTAGATATTAGTATTTATAGAATAGTTGCCTTACTACTCTAAATTTTAAAAGCTTTAACTACTACGCTAGAGGTAGTAGCGCTAAGAACTTAAGCCTTAGTCTACCTAACGCCTATACCTTTTAACGTAGAATTTTAACCTTTTTAGAAATACATCTTTTTGTATACTAGTAATAGACCTTACTCTTTTTAGACTAGTTTACGCTATAGAATTAGTTTACTAATAAAATAAGCTTATAGTAAAGACTAACTAAAGTAGTAATATAAGGCTGTAAAGACGCTAAGTAGACTTTAGATTATTAAGTAAGTATTATATAGTAGTACTATAGAAATTTAAACTAGAAATATAATAATTAGCTAAGTTTTATATTTAGTAACTAATCTATAGTAGTAGTATTAAGTATAAGTAAAGTACTTAAGAGCTATATAAAGAAGTCTTTCTATATACTTATACTATTATCTCTAAAATCTAAATAATTATAACTAAATAACTAACTAACTAACTAATTATAATAATTAAATATTACTATAACTATATTATCTTCTCTTAGAAGTATATAGCTTATACTAAGACCTCTTACTAGTATTACTACTATATAAGAATTAAGAGCCTATATTAATATAAGTAATAAAAGTATATCTATAGTATTAGTAAAGTATACTTAGTTTAAGAACGTTTTTATTAATTTTTTTATACTACTTAGCTAGTACTTTAATATAGTGTATAAGCTACTAAAAAATACTAATCTTTTTTACTTTAACTATTATAGCTTATATACTACTAAGAACTTAAACTCTAGTATATAAGTAATATACTTTATTATTATTTTTATAGTAGCTATATAACTAATAAGAGAGGTAGCTACTACTACTATATAAGTAATATTCTAAGATATAAAATAAGTATCTAGAGTTCTAGGTCTGCGTGTTACTACTATATATATTACTACTACTACTAAGAGAGGCGCGCGCGTAGTTAATAGTAGTAGTAGTATTCTATTAATAGTAGAGAATTAGAGTAACACTATATAGATT